>NC_136246.1:8830000-9455000 GCF_053564925.1 Oryzias latipes
TAAAACAAGTGAAATTATCTGCCAGTGGGGTAAGATAATTTCACTTGATAAGATATCTTAAAATAAGAAAAAATATCTTGGCTTTTAGAAAGAGAGAAACAACTCAAAATTAGTAGTAAAATACTCATTTCAAGCACTATTTTTTAGGTAAAAAAGTCTCAAAACTAGTTTATAAATTCTTCTTTGACAGTTGTTTATTACTCACTTTGAGTAAAAAGACCCTAAAACTAGATAACCGTAAGAAGATATGCTTTTAATTCAAGAGTTATTATACTAGAATTAAGACTTATTGCTAGCTGAATTAAAGCTAGTATTGTGTAATTACTAGCTTTTGTAGCTCAAACCAAGACAAGAAAAATACAAGCATACAGGATTAGTATACTTAACAATATTTATTTATATTGCTTTTTTCAAAATTGCTTTGAATACACTGTTAACATAGAATACTTCTGCTTCTACAAATACAAAGAACTGCTTGAAGCATTTCAACATAAAATTTAACATAGGTTTACAGCTAAATCTTAATGAACGCTGATGCAGGCCATACTAGTAAATAATCTGAGGTTAAGAGAAATAAGAAAAAGAGTGTCTCTGGTTAACATCACCAAACAAGGCATTCATTTCTCACCGTGAGAGCTCTACCACTCAGTAAAAACGTTTCACTCTGCCAAAACTTTTTTTATGAACTTGTGGTGTCCCGCTCGTGAATATTGTCCTTCAATATTTCTGTCTGACTGACAAAGTAGGGTTGCCACAAACTTGGGATGGGTAAGATGGAAGGTGTAGTGGTAAGCCAACAGATAAAACAACCTATGGCCAAGATCTTCTTTGGCAAAGGTGGTGATGGGAGTTTCTCCACTTGCCACGAGACAGCAGGACCCATCAAAGAGCAACACCGGGCTGGAGAAAGATCTCTTCTCCAGGTATTTGGCAGGATCATCTGTTGGCTAAAGATAAAAATAATTAGGGTAAAACAGTTTATGTTGTAACTTTTACTAAAAATGTTTTGTTAGTAATAATGAAACATCACTAGGGTCGTATTTGCCATTTTGAAAATTAATATAATTTTTGTAGATGCTTGTATTTAGGCTTTTTAGGTGTCATTAACACCATTTTGCATATCTAGTGGCAGAAAAAAAAACAGAAATGCTGGGATCCTCACATTGTTCCTTCCAGTCTCTACCCACAGTTATTACAGACCATCAGAGACAAACAAAAATCAAGCACAAAATCAAAGTTTCAAATGGGAACAAAAACTCACCTCTAGAACATGCAGCAATGCTTCACTAGCATGTGCCAGTTTCTTAAGGGGTGAAGTTGGAGATGGGAAAAGCGTTGGGAGTGCTCTGAAGAGTGCAACGTTGTGTTCAACTAAAATAGAACAATATAATAGAATAACTCAGTTATTAACTTCATTTTCAGCTTAATGTTGAGTTTACATTAAATTGAATATCAGTTTGCATAATAACAACGCAATTCTGACCAACACCTCTGAAAACATTATGCAAAAAAAGACAGTAAAATGAGTTACCTCCACTTAAGTTCATGGGAGGCTTCAACACTTTTTTCCAAACTCTGTAAAACTGCACTAGTGAGCAGAAGTCTTCCCATCTGTCCTGTACTTGACATCTGAATTTGCCGTTTCCCATATCCTGGATCCACCGCAGCTCCTCCATCACCTAAAACACAAGTAACATACAAAAATGCCTCCTTAGTAAAGATGGGCGGTGGGGGGAACAACCAATCAAAAACACAAGTAAATTGCTTACATGATGAAGCTCCTTGAAACATGGATATGCCTCCAGAATCTTTGTAGGTCTATCATCTTCTTTTAGGACATCACTTTCAATGAAGGCTTTTCTTGACTGAAATCCGAGGTCAAGGATCTGGCAGACAGCATCTTGGTTTGGTTTTGGTTCTCTATACATCTATCGAGGCTATCCGTTTCTGCCAAAATGAAAAATAAAAATCAGTGAAGATATCAGACATATTCTGAATTATACAATGGGTTTTAGCCGACATGAACTGTTATACTTCCATTATTTATTAGAGCAACATAAATGAGAAAGCATCTTACACTGCTGTATATAAAAGCTTGTTTACAATGTAAATGTAAACAACAATAGCTGTAATGTCTCAATATCAACAATATCAATATCCAATGGTATAAGGATAATTAAGGTAGGTCAAAAAAATAAGAAAAGGTAAAGCATTTTAAGTGATCACATAGAGGGCATAATTTTATTCCTGAAGGAAACAGCAAAACAACAACATATTTGCGATCTGAATCAAAGATACGAGTTCTTAGTGTCATAACCTTCTCATAACTTGTCTAATCCAAGTAAGGGAGGTATCATTGCAAAGCTAGTCAGAGAACTACATGAATTAAGGTTGATATCAAATCCATTTTTACTTCATTATCAACAAATAATAAGTAATTACGAATAAAACCAAAAAGATTGTACAGTTCAATTAAGCTAAACAGATGCTGTGAGGCAGAGTAAACACTGAAATCTTCTTCATGGCATATATAATGTTTATAAAATGATCCATTTTTAGCTGACCAAAAAAACCTTTGGAAACAGATATCCTATTTACACTATTTTCCTTTTACATTTTAACTTTTCAAGTTAATAAATAAGAGAGATTCCAGACTCGTTTCCTGGGTTTGAACTATCATGTGGCTCTATGTGTAAAAATACTTTGAAGTACTTTCAAAAGTCATTATTGATTTTTATAAATAAATAAAAACAATAATAAAACTGCTGTTTTATTTATTTATTATTTTATACCACAATCCAATAGTATTTCATTAAGCTACGTTTGCTCCTTTATGTTTGTAGACATTGGTTGCAGCCTATCAGTTTACTCAAAACCTGTCACATGACCTCATGTCCCAGCATTCACTTCTTGGACGGAGCCTTGCAAACGGGGGGAACAGCACCTGCTCGCTTTTGATTACTGATTAAATTTCCGGGAGGTGAAGATAACTACAACAAAAAATATTAGCCTGCATGTATAGTACGCACCGATCTAGTGACGCTCATTCATAAAACGGAGAAAACACTGCAGCCTCGCGTTCCTCTAAATGGAAGAAATTCTGGTGGCTAAGCTAGGTCATACGAACATGCCTAGAAGAGACGGAATGCCGCTCTGCTACATTTGACGACTACTTGACGACTAGCTTGGATACCTAGCTGTCATTAGGCTTCGGGGAACAATATTTGTTCACATTGAGTGAAGTAATAATATTTAATAAAATAAAAATAGTCTCAGAAAAACTTACCGAACAGGCTATCAGAAGGGTCTGGTTCAAAGTGGCTGCTGCTTTTCCCTCTCTTTCCAACCATCAGGACAGGCGCAACCAAATGACTTGAGGGGGGTGGGGGTGAGAGGGTTACCGCAAAATATGTACCTTTGTCCACAAAGTTGTATGATGTAATTAGAAGATATTATACACACTACTTTAAAACTCACCTCTATTATTGTTGTATGGTAATACTAGGGAAAATAAATTTTGTGTTATTTATGAAACCCTCCCGTCCCCCCATTCCCTTCTTAGCTGGTATTGACCGCAGGAGGAAAAGGAGTACCGTATGTTCATGTTATTTCAGACTTTGAGATAGTCCAGATTGTTTTTGCACCCGTTTTACCAATGCAGAGCGTATTAAGACTTACAAATCTGATTGAACAGCATCTGAAACGATTTAAGCCATTGTTTCCTTAGAAAACTGTAATTCCTAAGCAACACTGCCTTTGCATCTCCCTGTTAAAATTATTTATCTTGGTTGTTTAGACATATGTGTATTATGTTTGAGTCAAAGCACATTTTTTAAACAATGGTCATCTAAACTAAACTTCAGAAATGTCTGTTAATCACTTGTCAACCATAATCAGCTTTTTGAATGCTGTCAAAATGATATCAGCACAGAGCATCCCATATATTTTTACATGAGAAGGAGTTGGGCCTTGTCTCAGAAATAATTAATTTGGAACACATTACAGGAAAGATTGGAAGGTTTTGTGACAGTTGTGTTCTGTTACTGATTTGCACAAGGGTTATCCCTTTTTCTATCTATCTTAGATGATCCCCCCCACCTTCCATTGACATGTTCTCCCTACCATGACAAAGGTGGAAAGATTTCATGTTATCCATGGACACCAGTGAAGATCAAAAATCATTGAAGAAAAAAGGTTCAGAGCACTGTCTAGTGGGTCTAGATGACCCAACTCCTAATGTTAAAGTGCCTAGGATAGCACAAGGGTTACAGAACAGGTATAGCAATATTACTTTTCTTAACAGCTTTGTTGCTGTTGCAGTGTTCAAGTCCACATGTTACTAGGTCTTGAAACAAGTCTTTACAGCTAAAAGTGGTCACAAAATAAAAATTCAAGCCTCTGCGAGTAATTTATCTTGTTGTACATGTAAAATGACTAATTTTAGCCTTTATAAAACTAAGTAAGAAATAAAAGACTAATAATCTTGTAACAAGATTAATAATCTAATGAATTCTTCTCTTGCATAGTAATTTATTCTTAAAACAAGTTTTAAATGATTATTGGACTAAATTTAAGATTATAATTCTAGGTTAGAAACTTCATTTTTGCAGTGAAAATGTTTATCATAGACCTTATGTGTGTTTGAATGTGTGTTAACTTTAGATGAAAAGCAAGAATCAGATATGTCCTTTAAATGTATTTTTTTCTTCAGGAGAATCTTAAAAATGGGGAAATTCAAAGGGTTTTGTTTCAGTATGCACACGAGCGCAGAAGCCGCCGTTCACAGTGTTGCCGGTGTCTCTGTAGAGTCAGCATCTTATCATTTATTATGCCAGTGGGTGCGTTAGCTGCAGCTTCACCTTCTGTGACAAAACTGCTGATCACCGCGTCCTTTTTAATCATGTCTCAACAGCTTTTAGCTCATTTACTGCATTCATCTATATGCTGCGCCGAGTGTACCATGAAAGTACCGTCATGTACTGAAATAATGTGAGACCTATCGGAGTTCCAAGCACGCTGCTCTATTGTCAAATAAATGCTATTATATGGAGCAAAAAAAGGATAACATTCCTACGGGGACAGAGACACAGCAAAAGACCGTCTTAGCTCTCATGGTTAAAATCATTCATTTAGAATAATTGTAAAAATTCTTTTTATTTCCCATATGAATCACTTAAGGGGGAGTGGACTTTAAAAAATGCAAATAAAACCCCCAAACCAATCATTTAGACGTGAAGAGAATGTTATGTTAAAGTCCTGCTGGAAAATCAAGGAATTTCATTGACATGATGTGTGATGTAAAGCTACATCATTTTAAAAAGTTGTATTTCACCTTCCTTTTTTTATTATTTATCAAACACAACCGATTATATGTTGTAGGGTTAAACAGTTTTGCAGAAGTCTTCAATACTTATGAGTACTGACAATAAACTGTGCTATCGTTTTTTTTTTATATATTACATTGGACATTCATTGGAATCAATGAAATACTTCAGCCGCTGTTTTTCTCAAAAAGCTGAGTGGCTGTTGGCTGCCTCATTTTGTTCCTTAAAATAAAATAAAATAAGTAAAACATTTGCCATCCCAGTTATCAACATTAAAAGCACTAAACATGCAAAATAACAGCATCATCGTAAGCTTTAATCGTGGACAATAACAGTTTGATTCTTGTCCACAGTAAACCAGATGACCAGATGAATGAATATTTATGTCGATAGTGAATTTACAAGTGTAAGACCAGCAAAAAATGTTTTGCAATGAATATGGATGGTCAGAAAGATTCTTTAGTCAGGCCTGTCAAATATGGAATTATTTCAGTCTCAATAATCAGAAATGCACACAACCTGTTTCACAAATACACACGCTCTGATTCCCAACTGTAATTGTATTTGCAATATAAATTTGGAAATGCACACGTTGTGTTTCACAAACACACAAGTTGTGTTTCCCACATGCACTCTAAATGTTTCACACATGCACAATAGGTGTTTCTTACAAATTTCGTTTCACACAAAAAACACAAAAAAATAAAAAAAAAATGTTTCAGAAATTCACAATAAATGCTTCACAAAGATGATTTTTAGTTACACTTGTATTATGAACTTACATATCATGCAAAATGCAGGATGTGCATTTGAAAACCCCCTCTCATTTGTGAATTTCCCCACGTTTGTGAAAGAAATCCCTGCAGCCAATTTTGAGACTCTCCTGACGCAGCAGATAAACTAATGTCATCATTGGCTAATGAACCTGTCAGTCAAACCCATCCGCAAATCAGGCGTGTTCGCTTTCAGCTAATTGAATGGCCCCTTATTTCTGATTATTAAGACTGAATTAATCCCATTGTCCAAGCCAATAATAACATGACAACTGGACTCAGTGACCCCTCCTCCTTGATTTCCAAACAGGAAGTACTCGCCGGTTCCTATAAGTCAAAAGCCTATAGACTTCTGTTGAAAAGATAAACATCCATAACTCAATCATTTTATTTGTCTGAATGACCATTCTTGCTCTGATGCCTTGTGGCCTTCCAACAAGGTCATTCCTGATTGCTGAGAGTGGTTGGCATAAAATATGCATGCCCCCATATTGGTTTCTTCAAATATGGGGGCATCCATACCAAGAAAAAATGGTGACTTGAGTAAACTATTTTCAATGGATGTCAACAAACACACTTTCCAGTTCTCATGAACAGTAGATGGTCAAAACTCTCCAATTATGCAACAACAAAAAGTTATTAAAGTAACAGTTTGATGGCAGAGGACTGTTAATGTTATGTTTAAATCAAAGTCAATTTTTTCCATGTTCATATTAAAAGCTGAAAGTGCTAAAAAGGAAAATACATTTTTTAATTGATTTAATTTTAAAAAGTACTAAAATAACTTTATTAATAATGATAATAATAAAATGAAAAAGACAATTTAAGTAAAAAATAATAAAATGAAATAAATATAAAAACAATGTTTTATAAATACACTAAAAATAAAATAAAAAAATAAAAAATAAAGCGTAAAATAAAAAAGGACACTCTTATCAGAACTTAGATTTTTTTTCTCAAGATATAAAAAACATTAAAAACATTGTAACTAATCAAAATAGCTTGTTACTGATTAATATTTACATTTTTTGCCAAATGTTTTCTGTCATGTTTAACCAAAACGGAGCAGTCAAATTAACCTAAAATCAATTTTCGGCACTATTCTTGCTCTTTTTTTTTTGTTATTGAGGAAACACAGTGGAGAGGAACAAAAGCACAAAATCAGAAGCCACTCAATCTAATCTCCCAGCCTTAATGGGAGCTGCTGCTTTTCAGACACACCCTGAGATGCGAGCACGAGCACACACACACACACACACACATGGACAGAAAATGATGCAAACACATACAAGTGCATGCTTCCTTTAAACACTGCTCAAACTCTTTAGTTCACAGAGAAGCCCTGACAGGTTTAACAACAATACAAGCTCAGTCAAAAGCATGCAAACAAGCACCTGTGAGTGCAGACACACATAGATCTCCTTGCTCCAGTTAGCCCTGACATTAGCCACTTGCTGTTTCTAACTGGATCATGGGGCTTACTAAAGAGATTAGGGCCTGGAGACAGCATAGCAACCACACAGATGCTGTCAGGGACACACTGACACACACAAAAGTGCTTTCATCCCTTGATTGTCTCTTTTATTCCTTTTATCCATTCTCTTTTTTACTACCTCCTTCCCCTTTCTGTTGCACACACACTCACACACACACACACACAGACTCACACCAGCAGACAGGCCCTCAGGCTGAGAAGACAGCAACCCACAGCGACGGTGGAAGAGGCTCTATCAGAGGAATTAGCTTACCAGTAACTAAGAAGGGAGGATGACAGTCTTCCCTGTTCACCATCACAAGCAATTTCCATCACTGAGCACAGCCACACACTTACTGGCATTGTAGAAAAGCCTGCCCATTTCCGAGCATTTGTCTCAATACAGGGATAAGCTTTGCAGCATTTTGAAAGCTAATTTAACTGCTAAATTATAGTTAGTTTAAAGGCTTTAAACCTAAAAACTTCTAAACTTGTTGTAATGAACATCTATCATGTTTAGCCTAAGATATAAACTTATTGTACTACCATAATGTTTATGGTTAGGGTTTAATGTCCTTTTTGTGTGTGACAAACCTCTCATACAGTTTGTCCTTAAAGAGACATCGCGTGTCATGTACAAAGACAGTTCAAGGTGCTTTACATAAAACATTCATAGAATCATTCCAAAGCAATATTAAAGGATTAATCATAAAAAAAGATAAAGGAACGTTTAAAAGAGCTGAATTAAAAGGATGCCTAAAGTATAGAAACTATTTAAATGCAGCTGAGAACAGGTGGGTCTTTAACCTGGATTTCAAGTCTTTCCGCTAATCTAAGGCTTTCTAGAAGTCTGTTGCAGATCTGTGGAGCATAGAAGCTGAATGCAGCTTCTCCTTGTTTGTTTTTGACTCTAGGAACTGACAACCGATAACCAGAGAGGCTGGCTGGTACATACCAGTTCAGGAAGTCAATCATGTATTTTGGTGCTAAACCATTCAACACTTTATAAACCAGTAACATAACTTTAAAGTCTGGCAGACAGGAAGCCGGTGTAAGAACCACAGAACTGAACTGATGCGGTCCAATTTGTTGGTCCTTGTGAGAACCTGATTAGTAGAGTTCTGAATAAGCTGGAGTTTTTTGATAGATTTTTTTGCTTGTCCTGTGAAAACATTTCCACGTGGTCAAGTCGACTGAACACATGAACTTGTTTCCCCAGGTTCTGCTTAGACGTCAGGTCTTTAATCCTTGAAATATTTTAAGCTGATAATGTCCTGCCTTAATGTGTTCATGTAAATTTTGGTCCGTGTCCATGACTACACCCAAGTTTCTGGCCTGGTTGGTAGTTTTTAGATACCTCAGTTTTGTTTTTGTTTAACTCAAGTAAGCTTTGGTACAACCAGTCATTTATATCCTCAATGCATTTACCAGGACAGAATGGGAAGACAAAAAGATTTGAGCTCAATCAAAGTCTATCGGAAAAATACTTATTTTACTGCCTCTACATTTGCTCTGTGTGCAGGTAACCAAATAAGGCAAAAACTTTCTGATGACGTTTGTTAATGTGCTTCAACTTCTGAAATTGTTTAGTGATTTAAATATGATGTCATTTCAGCATTCTTCTAAACTACAAATTTAAAATTTATAGTTTAAAAATATTTGGAGTCTCCAATCCATTCAACCATTTTCAGGCAAGAAAAGAAGGCAAGGTAGAAAACAAAGACAAAAGTCACCATGAATGAAGCTCTGCCATGTTTCCTGTGGCTGCTTTGCTCTCCAAAAAGACCATGTACTCTTTTTTTTAGATGAAAGGGTCTTATGGTCTAGGCATTAACTTCCATGTCCTTCTTAAACATGTCATTTTCTTAAGTTCTGTCAAATAATGTTTTTGTTCTATATGAAAAAAAGAATTGAAAAGCTGAATGAATGATTATTGTCATCAGTAAGGGTAATGATTTATCCGTAGTTGTTTTTAAAACTTATACCATGGTCCGGGTAAATACTCAATTCTTATTGGCTTTAAAAAGTGATAATCCATAGGGATAATGCACGCCTTAAAAAGAAGTTCCGGTCACATAGCGTAAAGGAGATGAACTAACTCTCTGAACTTATGCTTTATATGGAAATCCTGGAATTTCTCAAAACGTTCAAGGATTTCAAAAACCAAAAGGCATAGCAGGAATAAGATGAAGGAGCTTAATAGTTGAATAGTTAAAAAAATGTGAAATGTCCTAGCTGGGTCTTGAACCGGCAACCTCCTGCACAAAGACTTCCCTAAGAATTTCAATGAAGCAAAAAATCCTGGAAATCCTGGAATATCTTGAAAAGTAGGATTTGAAAAACCAAAAGTCATAGCTGGATTAAGCAGAAAGAGATGAACATTTTAATAGTTTAATGGTTAAAATATGTGAAAAATTGTAGGAGTTAAGCATGAAAGCTAAAATTGTTGAAGAAATGACTGAACTGTTGAGAATTTGAAGATGTTGCTAAAATGGCTAAAAGTACTAGCATTGCAATCAACATAATCACCCGACTCAGAAAAACACATTGCTTGAGAGTATCATATTGGTAAGAGCTACATGTTATAAGTTGATAGAAAATCCACTTTTTTTCAAAATGGTGGCTTTTCTATTGATTTTATCTCCATATCAACCATTTTATGTTTGCGTCGCCTGGGCATAATGAACAAATCGACGTCAGTTACAGACGAATCGGAAAAAGCAAACTTTTGGACGTCCTTAGCAACGAGGTTGTTTGCTAACTAAGCCCACATTCCCTATATGTCCGTATCTAGTGTATTTCAATATGTTCAGTTCAAGCCATGGATGCAGTAAAACGCAAAAATCGCTTCAAATTTTGGCACAAAATGGCCGCCAAATCGTAGGTCGTGTCGCGATCCCATAAAGATTTCAAAACGTATGTTGTAGTCCAAAGCCTTGTGATCATTTTAACGTTTGAATGGTAGCTAATACCGTTCGTCCGAGAGGGCCAAGCCACCTTCAACACCATCAGTGCAGCTGACATTAGACAGCTGGGTAGAGCACAGGACTGGAAAATGCTGGCGGACCTGGACAAAAAACTATGCTTTCCACGGGAGGTTGCATCCACCAACATTCAACCAGACCTTGTACTGTGGTCATCCATGCATAAGCTCGTATACATCATAGAGCTCACAGTACCCTGGGAGAGTGCAGTAGAGGAGGCTTATGAAAGGAAGATGCTGAGGTACGCCGAACTCACAGCATACGCCAAAGAGCAAGGCTGGAGTGTGAAGGTACCCCCAATGGAAGTAGGATGCAGGGGTTTTGTGGCAACTTCAACACCTAGGCTACTGGGAGGGGAGGGGAGTGCGAGGGAGGGCTCAAAGGCAGGCAATTAAAGACCTCTCCCAGGCAGCTGTGACGGGGAGTCAGTAGCTGTGTATCAGGAGGAAAGACCTGACCTGGGCTTCCAAATGTCTGGTGGCTGATGGGGTGAACCTGGGACGCTGGGATTCACTGCTGAACCCTCTGGAGGTGTTGTGGGCTTATCAGTGATAAAAGATGTCACCATTCATCTGCTTGCCACAGTGTCTCATCTGTGCCTTAGTAATTTTTTTAGGGATAATAACATGTCGTCCTATAAAACAGACCTGAAATATATATATATATCCCATCTTTATATATCTTTATATATTTTCCCATCTTTACAAATCCTCATAAAATCTCAAATAAGCACTTTTTTTAGAACATAAAAAGCATATCAGAGCAGTGTTCACATGCACAAAATTATTTGTTTCTCACTTTCTTTCTTTATTCTGAAAGTGGTAATCAATGCTAAATTGTGTGTTTTCAGTTGGATAAAAGCTGCAAATGGCAGTGACAGTGATAGTGCTTCAATTAATATCTGCTCGGGAGCATTCAAAAGGGAATACTCCTGTTGTTGGAACAGATGTAAACATGTTTAGAATTTCACTTTTTCCAGATTATAAACCGCATGACAACCGAGTCGGCGCTTCATACTGTTATCGCACATATCAATAAAAACATGCAGCAAACACATCCAAACCCCAAAACCACAAACCAAGCTGTGACTTTATCAGAAAGGCTGTTTTGTTTTGACTGGTGCACACCACCGTCTCTGTCAGTACCTCAGACAGGAAACACAACACCATCGCACACATTCTCTGTCTATCCTTTGTGCCGCAGAGACACCTGCAATGTTGTGCTCTGTTTCTGTGCTAAAAGTTAATTGGCCCTCTGGCAAAATGGCCTGCAGTAACCTTGACAACGCCGACCTGCTGAGAGACACATCAGCTCTTAGAAATGTCTTACATATAGGCTCACAACATGCACACTCTGAACATGTCTGTGCTGAGCATGCAACACTGCCTTAATATGGACGCACACGGAGCACTCACACACAGTAATCCCATTCAAGACCAGGCGTGTGTGTATGTGTCTCCATTAAAAAAAAAAGACAAACATCCTTGCTCTGCACCATCCATACGCATGCACACTCTTCCAGCAGTCCCCTTCAATCTGTTAATTTGCTTTGTATTATTTATGGTTGCTCCTAAGATGCATATAAAAGCAAAATGCCTCTGTCAGCTTCTCTCCACCACCTCTTCTCTCGAGTTTCCACACCTCTATTCTCCTACTCATTATCAAAACCATCTTTCTCTTTGTTTTTACACCAGTTACCTATCATTTAGTTGTATCTCAATGGCCAAACCCACTTTGAATTCAACCATTCTCAGTCCGTCACCATAACTGCCTCCTGTCAACCCTTACCTTTCTTCTTTGCCTCTTTTTGAGGTGTCCTCCTCTTAGGCTTCTTAATAACCCATCGTTTTCGAAGCATGTCCATCTCTCCTGCAGCGCTGCCAATTTTTGGCATCCAGTCAAGAGCCCAGCAGGGGTCGTTAGGTTCATCTTCATTTTAAGCCCTAAGGAGCAACTGATTTCTATGTCACTGCTGGATGTGTATTATGCAGTTTGTCATTTATGATTTTCAATAGAGTTACATTAAAGTGTGGATTAAAGCGGATAAAAACTTTCCCGAAGCGCATCAGGTAATCCTTCCTGAAAAAAGACCCACCAACCTTAGCCCTTCCAGCACTTCGTGAAACATATGCTGATGCCTAACGACCATGGGGTGACGCTCGGTCAGACATGCATGACATAAAATATTCTGGTGGACGTTACCAATGTTAGGATGGTATAGCTGATTACTGCATCGGCACTGCTGTAGAGCAAGTTGTGTTTAAACGAGTCTTATTTGCAGTTTATTGTTTAAATTTATTTATTTCTAAAGCACATTTCATATAAAGAAAACAGCTCAAGGTGCTGTACAAAAAACAAAGAAAGCAAAAACGCCAATCCCCACTCATGCAAAGAAAACAATTTTAAATAAGCCCCTCATAATAAAATACACAAAGACATTGAAGAAGAAGAGAGAACCCAGAAGGCGCCGTCTGCTCTGTCCTGTTGGCTGGGGTGTCAGTATAGGCACAAACATCCAAACCAAGGCTGAGAAAAACACACGTAAAGAGTCTAAAATGTAAAAGTGATCAATAGAAAAGTTAAAATTTAAAAACAGCTAAAATATAAAAATTAAACTAAGTTAATGCATGAAAAAAAAGATCTCTATCTCCACCTTGTATTGTCTCTTTCTTCTATCTCAAACTGAAAAAATTTGAACATATAATATCACGTGCTCCTTGGCGGAACATAGGAAGTGGGATTTTATTATTTTAAGTTTTATTTTTAAGAGTTGTTTTAGTGCTTTTTCTGATTATTGCTGCTAGTTGTATTTTAAGTCAGAACTACTATCTTGCTTGAGAAACTTTAAATAGAATCATGTCATCATCTTCTGTTTGTTTCCTTTCTGGGTCACGGGGCTGCTGGAGCCTATCCCAGCCACTTATGGGCAAAGGCAGGGGACACCCTGGACAGGTCGCCAGTCTGTCGCAGGGTCACAATCACCCACCCATTCATTCTCACATTCACAAGTAGGGAGTTGCTGATTGACCAACAAAACATGTTTTTGGACAGTGGGAGGAAGCCAGAGTCCCCAGAGAAAACCCATGCATGCACGGGGAGAACATGCAAACTCCACACAGAAAGGTCCCCCATTGATGTTCTGTTTCAGACAGATACAATAGATAGAATACATGGTCATTGGTAATCACAGCAGGCCTGCACAGTGGCGTAGTGGTTAGCTCTCGTGCCTCACAGCAAAAGACCCTGGTTTGAATCCCAGCCGGGTTCTTCCTGTGTGGAGTTTGCATGTTCTCTTTGTGCATGAGTGGGTTTCTCTGGGAACACTGGTTTCCTCCCACGGTTCAAAAGCATGCTAAGTTGCCCCTAGGTGTTATTGTGTGGCCCTGCAACAAACTGGGGACCTATTCAGGGTGTAGCCCAGCTTCACCCAACAGTAGCTGGGTTGGCTCCCGTGACCCCCATGAATCAATGTCAAATCGAATTATTGCGGTTTGTGCCTGGCGGGAATTATGTGACACCGAGTCTTATATCGGAATAGAGCTGTGAAAGAAAAAGCCTGGAGCGAGATTCAAGAGATTTACACCGCTCAGACATTTTGCACCAAGCCTCTTCCAACTGTAGGTGGCAGACATGATCTAGTAAACTGTAGAAAGAGGAAAGGAAGAAGAAGCCGCTGTTCAAGAACCCACATTTAACGTGTTCTTGAATTTGTCATGCATGCCCAGGGTAAACTAAGCTTAAGAGTAACAGACAACAAATCAGTCTTCTAGGTTGGATGAAACTTTTATTTTATAGCATCACACATAGAACTGTCCTCTTTTTATTAAAATCCCAAAAAGTTTGTTAAAGAAAATGTTTTCAGTGAAGATTTGGGCTTTGCTATCTGGGGCTTACTGGTGACTTTTCGTTTTTGCTTTGAGTCGTGTTAACACACCTCGGAATGCTCCAGGCCAAGGATAGGTACTGTGTATAGAGACAATTGCAGTTACTGAGGATTATGATTTTGGCAATGGGATGTGCAATTTATCAACTTTTTAGTCGCTGCATAGAGGACAAATATGGAAGGATATTGACAAGAAAAGTAGACGGTAAAAGATGTAAATGCATACATTCCTCTGCAGCAAACACATGTATACAAGCATTTCTGTCAGACTTTCCTTCTCTAGACATTTACCGTTAGTTTATCTGAACCTTATAAACTGTTTTAAGGATCCTGCCTATACTGTTTTTCCAGCCGTGTCTTCAATTTGTCTTTGGTTCCTGTGTCATTCTTTTTTTGTCCTCTAATCATCAAAATCTGATTATTTCCATGACTGTTCCTTAAAGTGGTTTCTGTGCTGAATTGAAGAAAAGAAAGCCACAGAGAATGGAACAGCAGCCCCAGTGGTGGCATTGCTTGTCTGTGCACTTGGCAATACAAATTGGAAAAGGTATTTAAAAAATAAAGGGCATCAGGAGCATTAAAGTTGATTATCCAGTAACAAATGACCATAAGTGCACTCTAATGCTTTTATTTCTACAAGACATTTTTTTTTAATTTCTTTACTTTTTTTTTTACAGATAGTAACTCATCTAAATTTGCAGGACATCTTTCGGGCATGGGTCCAGAAAAGCTTTTATATCCATAACGGCCTATGGATCACGGAGAATTGCATTAAGCTGTCCAATTTAATTACAGTATCGACAAAACATAGTAGATACTTACAGCTTTACGAAGAGCGATGGACGAAGGAGGGGTAGGAACGCAGAAGAGAGAGCTGGAGAAACGAAAAGTGCAGACAATGTCCATTTATAACGCTGATGCAGTATTAAAGGAGGTGTTTGAGGAATGCGTGCGTGTGTGTCTGTGTCTATGCAGGTGTGGGTTAGGGCGATCCTCCGAGAGCTTTTAGGAACGCTTAGTCTCAGTTAGGCGCTACAGCTCCCTGATGACTTGTTCTACACAAACCCATACAAATGTGTAAACAACATGACACTTCAATACGCTAATGTATGTTGCCCACTCACCTGTCAATGCATGCACACATATGTACACCTACTGAAGTCCACACCTGACCAGAGATTGGCACGCTTGCTAAGGTCTGAGGAAGAGGAGCGGTTTTCCTATGGCCTTTCCAGCCAGGCACGGCTGTCAAGCTGGTATCCACCATGATCAATAGAGGAAGGCAATATTTTTATTCATACAGCGCCCACTTAATTAAATCACGGGGTGGGGGGGGGGGTGAATAGGAAAGGATGGATTGGGCTCCTAAGCAAGGGCACCTAGCCAGACCAGCGATAAAGAATTGAAGAATGGACAGAAAGTGGCCAAAAAAAGAAGAAAAATACACAAGAAAATACACAACATGAACAATGCTGTGCCCTTGACATGCACTTACCATACAGCATCCACGTGAACCCCTCGCCACAGCTGAATGTAAAATGGCGTGCACTCTCATCACATCCTTTCCTAGAATGCCCTCATCTGTGCTAATGTTTTGCGATGCGCAACTAAATGCTGTTTTCAACTTTTGTGAAAATCTTTGCTCTTTACAAAATGTTCCTTTTTTTAAAGATATGAAAGTATTAAAGAGAAAAATTCAGTCACTTATTATAAGGATGTTCATTACAAAGTCAATTTCAGATCTAAGAACTCAGTTTGATGTTTTTATTTTGAAGAAGTTTTTACTCACAAACATCCCAGTGGCTAACTTTATACCAAATCCTGAATGGAATATAAAAGCCCATACTCAAATAATCATTCATAAATATTTTTCATGTGGAGGCACTGTGAATTCATGACTAATTGCACATGTAGGAGAATTTTTCCACACAATGGGGCACAGCGGATTAGAAGGACTATCGTCAATGGATGGCCTATTTGAATTTATGTCATATGTAAGATGCACCGGACTATAAAGGCCCGTACACACCGGGACGAATTTCGCGCGCGATATTCGCCAACGTTTAACGCCTCATGACTAAACAAAGGGCACCAATGTGAGTGTGCACACCGACGCGAAAAACGCCTCGCGTAAATTTTTTAAAAAACGCCTCGGGTTCATTTTTTTGTTTTTTTCACGCTGGGTCAAAAACTATACGACCAATGAGAATGGCGCTTTTGCACACGTGTCTGGAGCTTCTGAAGTTACAGTAAAACACAACTTGGGGGCGCTCAAACACAAAACTGTCTTGCTGAGCACACATACGTCACGGCGAAGAAGATATACGCCAAGTAGCATCAACACTGCCGCGAAGAAATAAGACGAAGAAGATGCACTCTCTGACGGACATTCTAAAATATCCCCAAAAACGCTCATGATACATTTTCAGCTCCTGTACCAGTCGATAAAACTCCCCATGTTCTTCTCTTCTCATAACTATGGGATGTACCCAAAATCGACGTCTTTCATCATTCAACAGGACAATAATTTCTTTATCGCTGGAACTGGAGCTGGAGCTACTGGTGCTGGAAATTTTCATGTTTTCTTTGTTTGATTCTGACAAGCGCGTAAATACTTGCTCTCTTCTTCTGAGTGAAAAACGATTTTAAGAAGCGTAAAGTTGCGCAGCGCCACCTTGTGTACAGGGGAATTTCTGTTTTACATTAAGCGCCATCTAATGTCAGGGAATGAAATTGCATGTTCACTCGGCTCATCATCAGTGAAAATCGCCTGGGTGTGAACACAAAAAACGTGTTGAAAAGCGCTGGAAAATAACAGCTGGCGAATATTCGTCCCGGTATGTACGGGCCTTAAGGCGTGTTAAACAAGACAAAGCAGTCAGAGATATGTCTGTAGTCATTAACTATGTTCACAGTGATTCAAGAACTTGTTTGTAACACACTACACATTTACGTTACGCTAGAACCGTTAGCCATGCTAGCGAAATCTTGCTACCTTTACTTTCTAATCTTGTGTGCAACTCGTGAAAAAACACTAAAACAATTATTACTGTGACAACCCTGTTAGTAACAGTCCAACGCCACTACATGTTAGCCGCGTTAGCGTATTCACAATGTCTGTAACACCTACCCTCGGTTGTAACATGAAAATAACAGACTGCTGAAGCAAACATAACTGTGGCTATGCTAACTTTTAACATAATGAAAGAGTCAGAGATAAGTCTGTCAACCTGTTGGACTTTATTAACAACATTCACAGTAACTCTAGAACTTTCTTGTAATACGCTACACGTTAGCTACGTTAGCTGTTGGGTTTGTAACATTAGTGTAAAGACCAGAGACTGTGCCTGGCGGGAATTATGTAGAAAATTATGAAGAAAATAGTAACTCTCACATGTTTTTTTAACACTCCTTTGTATATACTGTAGAGCTCTTTTATTCTAAAGAAATTACTTTATTTTCTTAATTCCGCAACTTTTTATGTACATTTACTGTACCTTGAACACAAATTATCAAAGTTGCTTTTAGCGTGCGGTCTTACGATCATCTGAATGAACGGTCAAGCACTCTGAGGCTCTAAATGAAACCACTTTATCATGTTTATGGGAGGAGAAATTTAATAAAAGAAGGAAACAAAAAGCCAGGCATTATGTAGACCACCATCACCGAAACCTGCAACGAAATCTGTTCATGTCAAAAGGGTGTTTGTTCTCCATTTTTCAAACACACACGTATATATGTACTAATACTCAGAGTGCACCTCCGTAGGTAATGCTGCTCTTTTTAGTGTTTCAATGCTTTGCCAGAATGTTGTCCCTCCCATGGTTTGGGGGCACGATTCAAATTTATTCAACCGAGTTGGCACTGCAGCCATGATGGAAAAGTTCCAGTTGAAAGTGCATGATTCTGTACATTTGAGCAGCCGCCAGCATGCAAACCTTATTTTTATGGTGTCTCCTCAGGACAAATGAAGGTTAGAAAAATAAACTCATTTATCGTCAGTTTGAAATGCTTCATCCTTTCCAATTAGGATTCATTGGGTTTTATGTCTGCCTATTGTAACAACATAGGTTTATTTCTTCTATTGAAGCACTAAAACATGAGCCATACTGCATAAGTCACATGAATACATGCGTACCTCATTGACTGTATATGAGAACTGGACCGAGTAAGTGGGGCCTTTTAAGGGATGCAACGATTCACTTTCCCTATGATTTGGGTCAAACCTTGATTTTTGAGTCACGGTTCTGTGTCAGAATAAGAAATGGTTTGAGCTGACAAAACAACAACAAAAGACAAAACTGTTTAGAAGAATCATTTTTTTTAATTTGCTAATAAGCATT
Source organism: Oryzias latipes (assembly GCF_053564925.1). Lineage (NCBI taxonomy): Eukaryota > Metazoa > Chordata > Actinopteri > Beloniformes > Adrianichthyidae > Oryzias > Oryzias latipes. Next base: position 8,848,782 of record NC_136246.1, read on the forward strand.
GAAGAAAAATCTTTCAGTTGACCCGGTGTATTTCATTAAAACAATAAATAATAAATCTTTCTCAAATGTAGCATAACATGAGTTTGACACTTTCAATGTAAACATGCTGGTGTGCTGTTGGGATGCAACAACTCACTTTTTCCACAATTTTGTTAATGGTGTAACATACAACTTAGTTTTCAATCCAGAATTGTGGCCTTCCTTGACTTCACCCATTGAAAAAGGGTTTACCTCCAGCTTCAACGAAATGATTTCAAGTCAATCGACAATTTTTTTTGCAATATGGACACCGCCATATTTAAACCAGAAATCATCAGTAAGCAGTGATTGAGTCGATCTGAGTCGATGCTCCTATGGTAACCAATTTAACCAATCAGTAATGAGTCAATCAACCCTAAAAAAGCAAATCAATCACCAATCAGGAACCGACTAAACTTAGTTGAACAGGTAAGCAAAATACTTATTGATAACGCTACAAATGTTTGGAAGCTCCTTTGTTGATGGGTGGCTTGCAGGATCTCTGCAGCCCGTTGATGAAAACATCGGTATCCCTGCAGCTTCTGTCTGACGAGACACAGTTTTCTGCATTTTCAACGTTCTTATGTTAATGTAACAGACTATTTTCATTCCTCTTCATTGTTTTGTGTTAAAATGAGGCATTTCATTTGGAGGGGGGGATGTTTTCATTCCCCTTTGGTGTTTCTTTTGTGCATGACAGTTACATGACAAAGAAAGCCAGCTACACTATAACAGTTTAATTTTGAGTCTGCAAAAGTTTTTTTTTTTTTTAAAACCTATCTGGAAATAACGCTGTACAAAATGGTCCACATCTTTCATGTTTGAGCATTGCTCCAATAAACAGACAAATTTGGTGTTTTTTCTCATTAGTTTATGACTTTCCCCCCGTAAATGTCCATGTTTTAAAGTCATAAATGTAGCCTATGACTTTTAAAGTAATAAATATATGACTATCGTAATTTAACAGTTATGACATTTTTCTTGTAAATTTAGGACTTCAAAGTTGTAATTAAAAAACAACAGGCTTATACACAGACCCTATAACTCCGTCGTAGTTTAGAATTTGAATAACTTCTGCTACGAAATAAATATCATTAAAATAATAAGGTATATCAAGAACATGTTAAAAAATGGATCAGAGCAAAGATGATTATTTTGACAAAATAGAATGACTAAGTAATAGCTGTTTACCTCTTCATAGAAGTCTATGGTATTTTTGGCTTCTATTAAGAACACAAGGAGGACGAGGAGGAGTCACTCAGTCCAGGTTTCATATACAGTCAATGGTGTACCCTCAAATAAAACCCACCGTTAAAAATTGATAATCTTTCCATGCATTAACCTCCTTTTTCTTTTGTGATTTTCAATAGGTTATATGTATATGTTTGGATTAAATGGGATAACTACAATGATTGTTTAAAAAATATATTTTAATAAATTGTAGTAAATTTTCGCTCAAATCATAGCACTAGTGTATAGAATGATTAAGCCAACACTTTACATAAAATAAAAAGGGTAAATAAGTCTAAATGTTACTTTATGAACTCTTCCGGTGACTGAAAGCACACAAAGCTGCTCCACAGCATCAGTGCAGACCGTCAGAGTACCTGCTCCATGACTTTGCCTGTGCCCCACAGTAAAGGCCCTTAAAAACAAGGGGAATATGAGCTAGCCAGCAGTCGATATTTATTACTGTCTTTATGGAACAATATTAAATGCAGTTACAGCCCCCAAGAGTAGAGAAGAGGAGACAGACAGAGAGAAAGTGATACAGCAAGAGGGGTAGGAGAAGAAATTGATGTTAGATGAAGAGAGACAACAAGGAGAAGAGTGCACCAATCAGAGGAAGCTCTCCGTTTTAGAAATAAGAGTGACGGTGTAACCTCTGTCCTCCTAAATGGCTCTGTCCTGCCTCCCCCTTCATTTTCTCCTCTCTTTTTCAACCCATTTTCTGTCCCCCCCAAAAGGTCAGTTCTTACTTTCTTACTGCAGTCTCTCAAGGATGCTACACCCCCCCTAAAGACACACACACACACTTATACACACACAACACTCACTGCCCCCCCGCCCTGCTGTTTCCTTCACACACAGGCTCACAGGTTGCAGCTGAGTCAGCGACGAGCACCTCTGCTATCCTTCTTGTCGTCTCAGTCTGACCCGGCCCGGGTGTGAGGCCATCTGACACTGAACCGCGTGAAACGGGGGCAGCTCTGCCTCCCCCTCCTCTGTTAGGAGGTTAATGGTTCAGGACAGAGCGGCTCCACCTTATAGCCCATAGGTGGATGTGTCTTTTATTTAGTGTGTTCTGGGGAAAAGTTCTGGGTGAGATGCCATGATGGAAAAGCCTTATCTGATCTACTCTCTTGAACAAAAGACAGAAAAACAAAAACGGTTTCTGTCTTCTTTCTTATGCGTTTGTGTGTGAAAGGTTGATAAGGGTGCCAGATGGGGCACTCTGTAGCCTCTAGATTTTTTTTTTTTTTTTTTTTTGGGCTAGAGGGTTAAAAGTAATATCTGAAGCAGCAAAGGGTGACCTGTTGAGTGTTAATATTCTTTTCACATGAATAATGAAACCTAATATGGTGAAAGTGATAGCTGGGAGCACCCATACACACACAAACACACACTTCCAGGCCTAACCTTTGCCCAACCCAAAGAGGATTCACTGTGTCATCTTCAATCTCTGCAGACAACCAGGGACCACAGAGAGTCACAAAACGCAGCAAAGAGGAGGTGCGCCTGGGAAATGTTAACCGAGGGTGGGGGGTCTGTGTGTGTAGTTACGGGCTGGAAGACATTTGCTCTAAATTCCATCAATTACACTGTACTTAAAAAGCCTGAGCAAACAAGGGATGCATAGTAGAAAACGTCTTTTTTATGTTTGCTGCTTGTTTGTTCTTTGTTTTCTTTGTTTGTACCGTATTTTCCACACTGTAGGGCCCACTAGATTATAGGGTGAGCGGTCAATAAATGATCTATTTCCAAACTTACATACGGCGCACCGAACTATAAGGCGCATTAAGCGAGACAAAAAAATCAGAGAAAAGTCAGATAACCCTTGTGCTATCTTAGATGACCCCACCCTTACATTGACGTGTTCTCCCTACCATGACAAAGGTGGATAAAGGTGGAAAGATTTCATGTAATCCATGGACACCAGTGAAGATCACAAATCATTGAAGAAAAAAGGTTCAGTGCACTGTCTAGAGGGTCTAGATGACCCAACTTCCAATGTTAAAGTGCTTAGGATAGCACAAGGGTTAAGTCAGTCAGACTTTCTTTGGGCTCATAATAACTCTAGAACTAGTTTTGAACATGCTACACATTAGCCATTGTGGAAGAGTAAGCCATGTTAGAGTATTCACAACACCTGTAAAGCTGCGTTCACACCGACTCGCGTTCCTCGAGTCGGTGTGAACGCAGCCTCTTTCAAAGAAATCTATGTGAACGCACAACAACAAGAATTTCGGGCTTCTGCATTCTGGACACTTGCATTCATGAGTGGCTACGCACTTTTTAAAGTCTGGTCATAGTTTTACGTACAAATCCGGTGTTCTTTGATTCTTGGCTGCTAAAACGTAATAACGCTGAACTGTGACCCGTGAGGGAGTCGGATTTGACCGTGACGTGTAGGTCGGATCCTTTTATTAAAAACAATAGTGCCAGCCATTGTGAACATGATCTCACGAAGGAGAAAATTATAATTGCAGTTTTTCTGCCTATGTGACATCAAGTGTTTCATTAATCAGAACAGAGCTGTGGAAGAAAAAGCCACTCCCTGCGTGTCCGTTGTGGACACAGCTAGCTATACGCGCTTTCATGAAACTGCATATAGCGCTAAACACGCCCGGTGTAATCACATCTTAACTTCTAACCTTGTTTGCAAAACGTATAAAAACTGACTGATGCCACTAAAACAACCATTACTGAGACTGTGCTGACTCCCAACCATTGTTAGTAACAGGTAAAAAGAAACACAGTCCGACACACCACACATTTGTCGCATTAGTAGCATTGGAAGCGTTAAACACGATAGCGTATTTGCAATCCCCGTAAGTTCCAACGTTGTTTGGAACATGTAAAAAAAACTGTCTGATACGGCTAAAACAAACATCAATGTGATTACGCTGAATCCCAACTTTTTAGTAACACGTTAAAAAACACAGTTTGACACTGCTACAGCCACGTAATATATTTATACCATCCAACCTTGTCTGCAACTTATAAAAAACACAGACTGACATTTTGATAGAGCGCCAACCAGAACTAATGCATTATTTCATCCATATCTAAGGCGCTCCGGATTATAAGGCGCTGTGTCATTTTTGTAAAATTCACGGAAGTTTTTTTAATGTGCCTTATAGCCCGGAAAATGTGGTACTTTTCCTCTCTTTTTCTTCTCTTCATTATTTCTCTCTAAAATTTGTAAACTCTGATGTCTGGGAACCCTGACTGGCATCCATTCGCATCCCCCAATACAGTCTGCTGTTTGAATAATCAATATTAATACAAATGACTGGATTTTTCATCCTAATACAACTGATCCATAATTCAAGCAGCCATCATTCTCTTTTTTAATCCAATTTCTTAGAGATTCATTGCTTACTCTTTAGGCCATGGATGAGGACCACAAAAAAGGAGAAAATATAACCCAACAACAATAAAGTAGAAGAGAGGAACACAGCGATTTACAAACCACACTGCCATAAAAAAGAACGAGTGTCTGTTTATAAGTGACTGTCCTTTTCAAGGGTCACAGGCCAATCTCCGGCTGCTGATAGCCTTCACTCATCTAAAAGGTCAGCAGGTATGAGTCACGCAGAGATGACGGGGGGACAGCTGTCTACATGGAGCTGCAACCCAGACACTGATTCTGAGGATGTCCGGGTATTAATAATACATTAAGACTGTCATTTTTGGCATCTGGCGTACGTTTGATGCCTAAAGCAACAAAAGATGCCCTACAAGGACACTCGCCTGACTTTTAAAAACCCTAAAAAAGACCATTTCAATCTCTTCTTCTTACTGCAGTGCAGCCACAGCTTACAGTTTGAAACGTGAGATGCTCTTTTGTTTTTCTAATATTCAGCTTTCTCACTAGAGTAGGACCTTTATTTGAGCTGTTTTGAGACAAAAATACAAATCTTTTATATCCCAGAGCTGTTTCCAAAAGTATTGCCGCTCTACCAGACTGTTCAGGGGTCCAAAAACTTTTTAAAAGGTTAAATCCTGTAGCTGAAAAAAAAAAAAAAAAGAGAAAACATCTGCATGAAGAATTCTGCATTTAAAGCAATCTCACATGTGAGTTTTATTTTAGGCGCCTGGCGACTGTGGACTCTTGGAGCCAATGTCAGTCATTCAGCCGGAGTCATAAAGGCTGACAGAGACACACTGCCTCATAATCATTTTTATTGGACTTGGGTGGGTTTCCTTCTGTTAGAAAAATAACAAATAAATATCTTGGTTGGTAAACAAAACACTAAAAATTTTATTAGACATGAATATGAAACAGAAATAGGACTTTCTAATGTCCTCCTGTCCTTTCTGCCGGTTTTCATTTTTTTATTTTTTACATCCTTTTTTTTTTTTACATCCACGAAAGGCAAATTAATAGAAAACAGTTACCAATTATGAAAGTTACTGTGAAAAATGAATTAGGCTATGCAGAAATAGCGTGACAACAGTGAATATGGGAGCAGCAAATATTTTGAACAATTATTTGCCCAAAAATAATTTTTTCAACGTCATACAAACAGCTCAGTAATTCAAAACAAGAACCCTCAACACAGGAAATACCTACCTTCTATACCCTACATTAAATTATCGTTACACCATTCCTGTCTTTTAAAGGTTTATGTTTTCTGCAGCGCTTGAGTTGAGAAAAATCACACATGAAAGTTTCTGTTTTCCTCACTTGGACGATCCGATTCCTGCAGCAGACGTCTTCCATTCAGACCGAAAATCAGGGAACACTTATGGGCTCGCCTGTGTGGCAGAAACGTCAGACTAAATGGAAAAAGGCTGAAAAACTTGTTGATTTAATGCAATTAGGTTTTCTATTTTTCTAGTTTGTCGCAAAAAATAAACATTAATCAAGACATTGATCAGTTCTGGACTCATACCAAACAAATGTTGCTCTTTATTTCATGAAGCATGTTCATTTGAAGTAGGCAGTTTAAACATGAACTGCAGAAAAAGTTTTTTTTTCCTTAGGGGTGTTTTGCACAAATATGCTCTTTGATGTTTAATTTATGTTGAGAAAATGCTGGGAAGCTAAAGGCCATGTCATACAGCCACTAAGTACATTTTGTGCATATTGCACAGACAAAAAATGCTTATACGTAAATATAGTGAGGAAAGTTGTGAAATTTTCACAGATGTATCATAAAGGCACCACGTTAAAAGCACTAAAGAAGTTCGAAAAAACCATGCTAAGAACACGTAAATCAATGAAGAACAAGGACTGTGTGTGGTTATTGCGCTGTTTCTATGCAATTCAGTGGTGATTTGTGCGTCAATTGCATAATGTGCGCCGTGATCGCAAAATTAAAGGTATTTATCGGTGGTACATGCGTAAAAAGTCTGTTAGACATACATGGAGCGGTTGTGGAAAGCGACAAATTTGCATATGCATCTCACAAAAAATCACGTACAATTTTGTAATACTTACACAATTGTACGTGATTTTTTGTGAGATGCATACATTTATGTAATAATTGCGTATAAAGTACGTAAAATGCGTGAATTACTGCGTAATTCTCAACCAAATAAAAATTTTGAACAGCTCAAAAGCGGATTCACGTAAAGCTCCATCGGCCGAAACCCTTGACGGACCCCTGCACACATGGACGAACGACGAACCAAAGTAGCACTTATGAATTACGTATAGCACACATGCATCACGAAAGACCGTAAGTTTATATGCACAAAATACGCAAAATGTGCGTATATTGTCTGTATGACACGGCCTTCGGTATATTTGCTTTATTCCATAAAGTCTGGCAAATTTCCATATTGTGTGTGTGTGTGTGTGCATCAAAGAGTCAAAAAAAGGAGAGTCCAGGCTAAGGTCTGCTGCTGTGTTGTGATTATCAAAGTGTATGCTGGCTGTTTAACATGCACCGTCATGTATTACTGTACTGCTGCTGATTGGCTTTCTGCAAGTAGTGTTCAGCTCAGGCCTGACCAGCAGGAGTATGGGCTGATTAGCTTGTCTGATATTGTCATACGTTCCTTCTCTCTCTGTAATTACATTACGCTTTCTGATCCCCGCCTGTGCGCCAGGCCCTCTTCCAACACGGCCCCACTAATGGAGTTAAGTCTGAGCCATCGTGTCATGTCAAAGATCATTTAGCTCAGATAGGTTTTTCGATACAGACGAAGAAGCGGCGAGTTGATGAGGCAGTTGGATGTGTTGCCTTGTTCTCCACGTTAAAGGAGAAATCATATAAGATGTTGGATTCTGATGGAAACATGTGGTCTTGAGCTATTTAGCTTCTCAAAAAAGGCTTGTGTGTCAATTACAAACATGTGAAACGCACACTCTTGTGCTTCTTCTCTGTCTCTCCATTAATCACACCCATGCACACTTGGAGGCAGCACATGGCCTCTTGCCAACAACATTTCTGATAGTTCCCTTTGTCTTTGAAGCTCCTTGCATCAAATTGTTTCGCCGATCACAAATGTCGCATCACCCTCTTTCTCCTTCTGTGCCTTTGTTCTGAAATTAAAGGGCCGTATTTGTGTGCACGCTTGTGCGGTGTGCACGTGGGATGGTCAAACAATTAAGGTTTTGAGTACCGTGTATGAAATTGCTTTGTATACTTTGTGTAACGTTCTTTCTCTGTCTGCCTTTCTTTCTCTACAGGGACCTTAGTGAGAACCAGATCCAGGCAGTTCCCAGGAAAGCTTTCAGAGGAATCACTGGTGTGAAGAACCTGTGAGTGTACTTACCCACCTTATTTCAGGCTTCTACTAATTTCCTCTACTTTCCTGTTTCAGTTGCTAAATATGTGATAGATAAAGTTTATTACGCATTGAACATCAAAATTAAGCTCAGAGGAACGGGTTTTTTTCACCAACTTATAGCTCTTACTGCTGCTGTTCATCTACAGTTACAAACAGCAAAAATATCTCGATACAAAGTGTTAGAAAGGGCGGCACGATGGAGTACTGGGAGGCATTTTCGCCTCACAGCATAAAGGCCCTGGTTCAAATCCCAGCTGGGATGCAGGGGCTTTCTCCAGACACTCCGGCTTCATCCCACCGCCCAAAACCATGCTTCATCGATTCATTGAAGATTGTAAATTGTCCCTTAGGTGTGAATCTTAATGTGTTTGTGTGGACCTGTCAGGGTGTAGGCTCCAGCAACCCCATGACCCTAAAAGGGATTCAGCAAAAATGCATGGATGTATTAGAAATACAGGCAGAAACAACTCTTACAGTCTTGTGATGCATTTTTTTCTTCACAATGATGTGTACAACTGACATTTGTGTGTTTGGGTTTTTAATGCAACATCTTTTTTCAATCTATACAGTTTGAGTTCTGTTGAAAAGTTATTGTTCACTATTTTACTGTTTTGAACGACAAGGCAGATTAGTCAAAGGGAGTTTTTTTTTAAGCATATCTCTATCCGATGATTGTTGAACCTCGTATTCGAACGATCAGATTTTCTTTAAACTATCTTTAACCCTTGTGTTATCCTAGGCACTTTAACATTGGGAGTTGGGTCATCTAGACCAGTGTTTTTCAACCAGTGTGCCGCGGCACACTAGTGTGCCGTGGAAGATGGTCAAGTGTGCCGTGGAAAATTGCCCTCATTAACTGATCTAAAAACATTAACCATCTCCAGGAAATCAGCTCTTTGTTCATCCAAACAGGTCCTGATAAAACACTGAGTAGTTAGGAATATAAAAGATCATAAAATACTTTTTTCTTTGTGTTTAATTGATTCTATTAAAGACATTTTGATAAGAATGACGGCAGCGCGATTTAGCTGCAGCTATAACTGTTTTCTGAAAAGTCCCGCAGCTTTTACTGTCTCCACGACTCCACCAATCATTCTTGAAGGCTTAATCACATGTCCTCAGTCTGACCAATCAGAAGTGTTAAAAGTCTTCACTTCCTTGTTCCAATTTAGCTCATAACTCAGTCAGTTCCGACAAAAACACCAGCTAAAGCTCGTCTTTAGCGGTGTAGCATTCCACAGAATCCGGTATCAGACTGGAACAAGTGAACAAAACCATGAAGCTCAGAGACGCAAGTCTTTCTGCCGTTTTCTCGCCGTATTCACACTACATCTCCCATGATGCATTGGGACAGCGCCTCAGCGTACATGAGTCGTCCTTGTCACACGGATTGAAACCACAACGGACATACAGTTTGTATGTAACTTAACTTTTATTACATCTTTTAGAAAAAACATCTGCAACTTCCTGCTTTTTCTGCCACAATTATCACAAAAATGCACGTCAGATTGCCGGGGGGGGGGCTGTAGATCAAAACAGACTATGAGTTTCTGCTTTTTTTTTTTTTTTTGGGATGCTGGTGTGCCGCGGGATTTTTGTCAAGGTTAAAGTGTGCCGTGGCTCAAGAAAGGTTGAAAAACACTGATCTAGACCCACTAGACAGTGCGCTGAACCTTTTTTCTTCAATGATTTGTGATCTTCACTGGTGTCCATGGATTACATGAAATCTTTGCACCTTTATCCACCTTTGTCATGGTAGGGAGAACACGCCGATGTAAGGGTGGGGTCATCTGGACCCCATAAGATAGCACAAGGGTTAAAAGGTGGGAATGATAGTGATTTAAGATAAAATTTGCCTAATTAATTTCAGTTTTTGAAATTTAACTTACTCTATTTGTTGAGGTTTTTACATGACTGTTGTGTGTTTTTATTAGGAATCTTTAGTGCGTTTTTATAAAGACACTCCAGAGGTTTAAGTGTCCTTTTTTTGCTTGACAATCTGAATGACAGAATATACATTGCATGCATTTAAGTTTTGGCTCCCTCTATTGTCAGTGAACTTCAGATGCATTTAAAAATTAACATGTGGTACTTCAGGCTTAACTCTTGTGCTATCCTAGTCACTTTAACATTGGGAGTTGGGTCATCTAGACCCACTAGACAGTGCTCTGAACCTTTTTTCTTCAATGATTTGTGATCTTCACTGGTGTCCATGGATTACATGAAATCTTTCCACCTTTATCCACCTTTGTCATGGTAGGGAGAACACGTCAATGTAAGGATGGGGTCATCTAAGATAGCACAAGTGTTAAATAGTATTTTTCATGTCTTTTTTTAAGCTGATAATAGAATCATAAAGTCCCACTCTTATAATTTTTTGATCTATTTTAAAAGTGTTCCCAGTGATCTTTTAATTAGGACTTTGCCGTTTTTAGTTGAAAATAAATAAATAAAAAAAAACTGTTGTTTTCTAGGAGAGAGAGAGGCAGGAGTTCATTATAAATTCCCCTCTGAGTTGTGGGCGGGACTGTTGACAGGGAACAAGCCTGCCCCCACTTCCTGTCATCCATTTGTGTACACTTTCTTTCACTAGCATCCAGCCCCGCACACCCCCAACCTAACATTACCCATGCAAAAAAATGGCGATAAATATCAGAGCTATCCAGCTGTAAGGTTTTGATCCAGATTCCAGCTCAGATGAGGAAAACAAAGACGTTCATGGATCTATTTGTCTGCAGGTGGATGCATCAGAATAAAGCGGAGCAGGGAGTTTGTGGCTTGCTGTAGTTGCCTCTACGTCACCGCTACAGGCTTTTTCAAACTCCATTTTTTAGACTGCTTCTGATTCACAACAATTCAAATAAAGAGGAACTCAAAAATGCAATTTTAAGCTTATTTTTTTTTTTTTAGATTTGTCCTCAGATTTGTCGTCAGAAAAACCACTGGCCAAACTGACCAACAATGCGTGTCTGTGATCAGTGGGAGGAGGCTGGAATGGCCACAGAAAACCAGCACATATGTGAGGAGACAATGCAAACTTCACACAGAAAGGACAATGGATCAATTCAAATTGATTATCAGTTTGTCACTTCTTCAAGGTGTTTAGAACACCGTTTTTCAACTTTTTTTGAGCCAAGGTGCACTTTTTCCTTGACAAAAATCCTGCAGCACACCAGCAAGCAAAAATGGAAATAAAGAGAAACTATAGTTTTTATTGATCTGTAGTCCCTCCGCGATCTTGCATGCATTTGTAATAATTGAGGCGCATAAAATTTGAAGTTGCAGCTGTTTTCCCTAAAACTTGTCATAGGTTCACTAGTAATTTTCAAGTAAACTGGTTTAGAGAATTGTATCGTCAGCGTACGTCAACATTTTAACATTGATTCACACATATATTTTAGAAAGTTTAATTTCCTTTTTTTTTTAAACTTCGTGATGAATTTATAGTCTTGTAACAGCTTTAAAAACACATCTCTGTTGGATCTGTGTTGCCGTTCAAAGAAAGTTGCTTCAAATTTAATCCTAGAACACTATGGCTCGGTGATTTACATGGTTTTTAAAAATGCTGCTTTTCAAGAAGTCTGTGCCTCCACCAGGGAAGTCTCACATGTTTCAGGAATGGGTTGACCAAAGACCGAGTTTCTAGTATTATTTTATTATTATTTAGGAATTTTTTGTTCTCAAATTCCTAATTTTCAGTAAGTTTTAAAGGTACTTCCCATGTTTTTCTTTTTTATTTTGTTACACATACCATTTATTTTTTATGACAAGTACTTTTATTTTTTATCAGGTAAAAAATACCCGACAAAAGTGATGGTGTAACTTTTCATAGCGAAAGTGTTCTAGGGTTAAATGGCAAAACTGGATTCAACGACTCCCAAAGTAACTCAGTTCTGTAATACTTTAACCCCTCTAAAGACAAATAAATATGTTGAAATATATATATTTTTAAAACATATACCTTGATGAGATTTTGGGACATCATTGCTGTGGACAGGCACAGGCTCCTGATGCAACTCTTCCCATTCTAAGTGAGATAAATTGTAGTAAGTGAGATAAATCTGATAAATTGTAGTTATTATGGAACAGAAAGAGCCAGAATATTACAGCGATAGGCATCACCACAAGAACTCATGATAGTGACAGTAAGAATAAGAAGCAGAAGAAAAGAACTACTTTTACATGTAAAATGAACATATCCCATAAAATCAAAAAAGTTAGATTTAACCCTGTCGAAGGTGAAGTGGGTTTTTTCTGCCTGTCCGTCTACACTTTGTCCTCCCATGCAGTTTTTAATAGAACCGTCATTTATTCACAATCCCCAATACTGTGATCAATGTGCTGCATAATCAATCCTTCTTGTCAATATCAGCTGATCAATTGTACCTCAAACTAGTAAACAGACCACTTGGAGGGGGATCCTCAGCGAGAGAACTCGATGAAGACAGACACGGCGAGAACAGAATAAAAACACAATGACCAGAAAAGACTTCATGGCGCACAAAAACACAGGCAGTAGAAGCTTCAACGTTTTTTTTTTTGAGTTTCTGTGAATTGCATTGAAATATATTGCAGTTCTTAAATAAATATATTGCTCATGTATATAAAATTATAAGAATAAATAGTTTTGTGCGATGTTGACTTCCCTTAAACTCATAGTGACACTAAAGTACGACAAGTTGACATTTGATGTCATATTTTAAAGAATAAAACAAAACTGTGATTGTGCTTTTAATTTTATTATTACTATTTTAATTGATTCTGTGGGCTACACAGTGATGTGGTGGTTAGCACTCTGGTTCAAATCCCAGCTGGATTCTTTCTGTGTGGAGTTTGCATATTCTGTCCATGCATCTCCAGGCCCATCAAGTCTTTCATATATCGGAATAGAGTTTTGGAAGTATAAACCTGGAGAAAGATTCACAAGATTTGCTCCGGTTCGACATTTTGCACCAAGCCTCTTCTAATCGAACAGTTCGGTAGCAAAAAGAAGCGTTCAAGAATGCTCGTTTAGCACGTTCTTGAACATGCATCACATACCTAGTGACTACGTAGCATTCAAAATTCACCTCTGACTTGAGGAGCATTGGCGCGGAGCAACCCCGCCCCCCTCCCCCTCCCCATTGCTGGAGAGGTAGCTTGTGGCTCGCCCATCATATATTCCTACATCACAAATACAATCTTTTTAGGACCTTCGTCTGCTTCGGATTCACAGCGATTTGATTGAAGAAATACTCAGAAATGCTATTTTGAGCTTAATTTTATTTTTTTCGATTATAATCAGAAAAATGCCACAAGAAGATGTTAAAAAGATTCAAAGAGGTTCATTGTGTCTATAATATTATACTGCTTATTTAAATGATTTTTTATCAGACACTGGTTTGTTTTGTAATGTAAAACGCACCGACATGTTTCGGTGGAATGCCTTCCACCTTCATCAGGGTCGTCATCAGGTGGTGGTGTGTGACGTCTTTAAAAACATTAAACGTGCTTTTAAAAACATTAAAAGCACCAATTTCATTGAAGGGGGTCTTTAACACCAAGACAATTCTGCTCTCCTATTATTCATATTTGAACTTACTGCTGTTTTTCATTCTGTGTTGCTCTCTTCCAATTCTCATGTCAAAGTTTATTTCTTCAGATCTTTTCCCTCCCTTATTCCCTTCTTTTCTTCTTCTCAACCACCCACTACTCCTTCATCCGTCCCTCCATTAGACAAGGTGACTCCTGCGGTAAAAGGCTCCAACCCTCCATTATGCCACAGAGTAAAAAAACTGTCGTGACATTCTGTCCCTGGTGGACACTGCATTGATTTTCTCATATGTCTCTCTCCTTCTTACTTTGTCCGTGTCTCTCCCCTCTCTGGCGCTCTCACAATCTGTCTTTCTCTTTTTGCCATCGAGCGCACCTTCTCCCTCAGAGCACGGTTCTTTTCTGCTCCCTTCTCTTTTCTTTTCATGCAGCTGCTGTGGAATCAAACGGCTTTGACTATTTTTTGTTTTTAACGAACCATCGGATTGAACACATATCCTCAGTTGAACCCACTATTCTGTGCTTGAACAGCCAATACTTGCTGGCAGAGACCATGACGGCAGTCTTCATGAGTGTGGACACAGTGCTGACTTCACATGCTGACCTGTGGTCTTGTCATTCTTCTAAACAGAACACGTCAGTCAAGCTTTCAGTCATAGAGCTGGAGTTGAACTGATAGAAAAAACAGGCTGAAACAGTTCTGTAGCAAACAAACATTTTTCTTTTCATCCAACGACGAATGCTTAACCTTTCGAATCCCGTCTTATCTAATATGATTTTGATAATCAAGTTTCAGGGATTGTCTGATATTTTCTGATGGTTTATTATGTCTTTTATGTCTCGCCACAAAGGTTTTTCTCATTGGATCTGCAAAGGTCAAAGTGGCTCGGCCATCTGATTGGTCCCTCATGTACCAGAGAGCTTAGTTCTTCAATGTGTAGATGGGATGATTGAAAATTGCGCAATTGTCAATCGACAGTGGTGACCTTGTGGGCATATATATCTTCTTCTTTCTCTTTCGGCTTTTCCCATCAGGGGTCGCCACAGCGAATCATCCTTTTCCACCTCACTCTATCATGAACATCTTCTACCCTAACGTTAGCCAACTTCATGTCCTCTGTTAAGACATCCATATATCTCCTCTTTGGCCGTCCTCTTGCCCTCCGGCCAGGCAGCTCCATCTCCAACATCCTTCTACCAATATATCCACTATCCCTCCTCTGAACATGTCCAAACCATCTCAGTCTGGCTTCTCTGACTTTGTCGCTAACACAGGCAACATGAGCCGTCCCTCTGATGTACTCGTTCCTTATCCTGTCTAACCTGGTCACTCCTAAGGAGAACCTCAACATCTTCATCTCTGCTACCTCCATCTCAGCCTCTTGTCTCTGTCTCACTGCTACCGTCTCTAACCCATAGAGCAGAGCTGGTCTCACCACTGTCTTGTACACCTTTCCTTTGAGTCTTGCTGGCACTCTTCTGTCACACAACACTCCTGACACTTTCCTCCACCCGCTCCAACCTGCCTGCACTCGCCTCTTCACCTCTTTTCCACAATCCCCATCACACTGAACTGTTGACCCCAAGTACTTAAACTCCTGCACCTTCTTCACCTCAGCCCCCTGTAACCTAACGCTTCTACCTTGATCCCTCTCGTTCAGACACATGTATTCTGTCTTACTACGACTGACCTTCATGCCTCTTCTTTCCAGAGCAAACCTCCACCTCTCTAGCTGTTCCTCCACCTGCTCTCTACTCTCACTGCAAATTACAATGTCATCCGCAAACATCATTGTCCAGGGAGATTCCTGTCTTACCTCGTCTGTCAGCCTGTCCATCAGCATAGCAAACAAAAAAGGACTCAAAGCTGATCCTTGGTGTAGTCCCACCTCCACCTTGAACTCCTCTGTCTGACCTACAGCACATCTCACCACCGTCATACTTCTCTCATACATGTCCTGAACTACTCTGGCATACTTCTCTGCCACTCCAGACGACCTCATACAGTACCACAGCTCCTCCCTCGGCACCCTGTCATACGCCTTCTCTAAATCTACGAACACACAATGCAGCTCCTTCTGACCTTCTCTGTACTTTTCCATCAACATTCTCAAAGCAAAAATGGCATCAGTGGTGCTCTTACGGGGCATGAAACCATACTGCTGCTCACAAATCTCCACCTTCTTCCTAAGCCTGGCTTCCACTACTCTTTCCCACAGCTTCATTGTGTGGCTCATCAACTTTATTCCTCTATAGTTGCTGCAGTTCTGCGTGTCACCCTTGTTTTTAAAGATCGGGACCAGAACGCTTCTCCTCCATTCCTCAGGCATCTTCTCACTCTCTAAGATCCTATTGAACAACCTTGTTAGAAATTCCACTGCTGTCTCTCCTAGGCACTTCCATACCTCCACAGGTACGTCATCAGGACCAACGGCCTTTCCGCTCTTCATCCTTTTCAGAGCCTTCCTAACCTCATCCTTTCCAATCTCTGCTACTTCCTGCTCCACAACAACCACATCTTCCTCCCTTCTTTCCCTGTCATTTTCCTCGTTCATCAGCTCCTCAAAATACTCCTTCCATCTTTTCTGTACACTCTCTTGGGTTGTTAGCACCTTTCCATCTCTGTCCTTAATCACCCTTATCTGTTGCACGTCCTTCCCATCTCTGTCTCTCTGTCTGGCTAGCCTGTACAAGTCCTTCTCTCCTTCCTTTGTGTCTAACCTGTCATAAAGCTCATCGTAAGCTTTCTGTTTGGCCTTTGCCACCTCTCTCTTCACTCTACGCTGCGCTTCCTTGTACTCCTGTCTACCTTCCTCAGTCCTTTCTACATCCCACTTCCTTTTAGCCAACCTCTTCCTCTGGACGCATTCCTGTACTTCCTCATTCCACCACCAAGTCTCTTTACCGTCTTTCCTCTTTCCAGATGACACACCTAGCACCTTCCTACCTGTTTCCCTGATAATCTCTGCTGTAGTTTCCCAGTCCTCTGGAAGCTCATCCTGACCACCCAGGACCTGCCTCAACTTCTGCCTAAATTCCTCACAAGTTTCTTCATTCTGTAGCTTCCACCACTTGGTCTTCTTTTCTGTTTTCCCTATCTTCTTCTTCCTGACCTCCAGAGTCATCTTACACACCACCATGCGGTGCTGTCTGGCTACACTCTCTCCTACCACCACTTTGCAGTCATTAACCTCTCTCAAATGACCTCGTCTACATAGGATGTAGTCCACCTGAGTACTCCTACCTCCACTTCTGTATGTCACTCTATGTTCCTCTCTCTTCTTGAAGTAAGTGTTGACTACAGCCATTTCCATCCTCTTCGCAAAGTCCACCACCATCTGTCCCTCCAGATTCCTTTCCTTCACACCAAACCTGCCCATCACCTCCTCATCACCTCTGTTGCCTTCACCAACATGCCCATTAAAGTCTGCTCCAATAACAACTCTCTCTCCTCTGGGAAAACTCTCTATGACCTCATCCAACTCACTCCAGAATCTCTCCTTCACTTCTAACTCACAGCCAACCTGTGGCGCATACCCACTGACTACATTCACCATCACCCCTTCAATTTCTAACTTTAGGCTCATCATCCTGTCTGAGACTCTTTTCACCTCTAGAACACTGTTTACAAACTCCCCCTTCAGAATCACACCTACCCCATTTCTCTTCCTATCAACACCATGATAGAACAGTTTGTATCCTCCTCCAATACTACGTGCCTTGCTCCCCTTCCACCTTGTCTCCTGCACACACAGTACATCTACCTTCCTTCTCTCCATCATGTCTGCCAGCTCTCTGCCTTTCCCTGTCATTGTGCCAACGTTAAGAGTCCCTATTCTCAAACCCATGTTCCTGCCTTTTCCCTTCTCTCTCTGGCAACGGACCCTTCTGCCTCCCCTCTTTCTTCCACCAACAGTAGTCAAATTTCCACCGACACCCTGTAGGTTAACAGCATCGGTGGCGGTCGTTGTTAACCCGGGCCTCGACCGATCCGGTATGTCTAAAGTGTTGTGGATGATTCGCATGGTTATTTTGGCAATTTTTACGGCCGGATGCCCTTCCTGACGCAACCCTCTCTATTTATCCGGGCTTGGGACCGGCACAGAAGTTACTGGCTTGCAACCCCTGTGGCTAGATTTTGTGGGCATATATATATATATATATATATATATATAGGCAGACCTGTACAGGACCGCTTAGCAAGCCTGTTGAGAAAATGTTCATGCATATATTTTTCTATGGGTATGCTGCAAGCAACAGATCGAACATGCAAGCGCAAGTAAGGGTGAGGAATGTGGGACACCTCAAATCCTGCACACTGCACAATGGGCCTATAAGTGCTGTTCAGGTGATGTTTCTTAAGTGCAGCCTGACTGTTAGAGATTGGAGAAATTGGACAATCAGTAAACACCTATACACCTACACACATTAGGGGACCAGTACACGCACCTTACTAATGACTATGGTGGTGTAAGGACACCGGACGACTGCATCACTCGTATGTCATAAGTGCTTACAACATATATTATCTGTAAGGATAATGTATGTTGTGGCAGTGGCACAGATTGATTACATACAGGTCACGCCACAGTATCAAGTGATTAACTTAAAGCTTTAGTGGACCTCAGAATTTTTGGGGGTGTAAGCGGAGAGAGACTAAACAAAGAGATGATGGGAAATTACCCTTGCCTGGCTTACTTGGGGCAACAATCAAAAACAAGGTGAATTTCTGATGAACCCCTGTCACTCTGTCGTTTTCTAGGACATAGCTTTTCACTGACTTTTTTTTATTTTGGCTAAAAATGGCGTAATCATAATAAAAAAACAAAAAAGCACTGGAAACGCTTCAAAATAGATCAAAAGATGATCACAGTGGGACTTTAAGTATACTTTAATTTTTATCAGCTAAAAAAATAAAAGCTTAACTCTCACCTTATATCTCAGAGCTCCATAATCTAGCTACGGTTCAGCGAATCACATCTCGAATATTTGTGTAAATTCCACCTTGTGTTCTGTTGGGCTTTCATTTCACTCACTTTGGACTTCATTGAGCTTTAAGTCATTTCTCTTGCTGTGTCCACCCATGCTCAGCATAAAAAACCTCCCAGTACCTCCAGGTGATTAGGAGTGATGTGTTTGAAAAACTTAATATTTTACAAATTACAAAACAGAGCCACAAAAGCAGTTTGCCAGTGTATAAATGAATGAAAGCCACCCAGCTCCACTGCTTCATTCCTATCCTCTCTGCATCCTCCACTGTCTTTTCTCAGCTGTAAAACATCTTCCTACTTCATGCTCTCCTACCCAAAATGCAGTGCAGGATGGCTGTTTGTTTGAATTATAGCCACAGTTCAGCAGAGGGAGGTGGGAACATTGGGCTGTCTGCAAGCACAGGAAGACTCACACCTGTAGTGTTGTGTGGATGCAGACGCTCCCCTCTGCTTGATTTTATGCTTGTCACAGTTCCAGCTTTTAATATCTGGAACCGGGAATGAAAATGGGCCACAATGAAACATGTATTTCACACTACTTCATTATAGAAAAAGGAAAATCCCTCAAAATCAGAAATATATTCTAATTTTATGAAAATTAGATACGGATATGATTTCCCACCATCTTTTATTTCATTAGCATCTCTAAACATGCAGGGAAGGCCATTGCTTTGGTTTGAACAGACATGGAAATGCATTTACAACATTTTCATGAGCAGAAAATACTTTTTATTTTAACAGCAACATTTTTGATTTTTAGTGCAAACTTTGCTTAATCTTGCCGTTATTTAAATCTAGTTTATTTTTCTTAGTGTTTTGCCAATTTAGCTTTCTCCTGTTCATGTCTAGATTGATTCATGCAGAAATATTTATCGGAAACAGTCATTTTCCTCTTGTTCGTTCGTAAATTGATGTATTGTAATGCTGATTTCAGGTTACCTTGACCGACCCTGAAAGCAAAATGACCATTTACAAGCCCAAACCTTTTGAATTTTTATCGCAATTCAAAATGAGAAGTATAAATATAATAGTCTGAATGTAAAATTAAACTGAGATAATCAGAAATCAGCAGATTTTTGGGTTTTCATGCTAGACTCTTTAAGATGTTTTTAAACCTCTTGATCAAATCCACCAAAAATGTAAGTATTTTTGTCATGACATATAGATGGTATCGAATATAAGATTTTTTTCTCACAGGAATCTCAGTTTAGGATGAATAAAAACTGGCATGAGTGTTCAGGAAAAACAAACCTCTTTTACCCACTGTCTCAAATTGGATCCACACATTTTTAACATGGTGTAACTGTAAAAAAAAAAATCATTTTTAAAAACATTTTCATTCTTTCAATACAGCAAATAGTCATTTAAAAAAATGTATATCAAGAAATAAGTTACTCTCAAAATAAAGTTTTAAAAAGTAGCAAAACTTTTCCCGCCAAAAGAGGCAGCCATTTTGAAATGAGTAGGAAAAGCCCTTCTACTGCCCCTAGTGGAATGATGATGAACTACAGGGCGGATTCAATTATGTCCAATGGGTTTTTATGAAAAGTTTGGACTATGCTGATAAGAAATGAACGTATCAACCATAGTATGAATAATATTTACATTGTTTAAAGCAACATGTTTAAAACATTGTTTTGCCTAATGAGGTTGCAACAGTTTTCGCACTGAAGGATTGTTGCAGTGGCGTAACTGTTGTGTTTGTGTGCTTACCTCAGCTCCACAGGAAAGCTGCAAATGTGTCTGCAAACAGGTCTCATGCTAGACATGATTAAACACAACAACTAATCATATGAGTGAAGATTAAACTGTATTTTTTCTGTGTAATACGCACGCATGGTAGGAAGAAACAAAAACCCACAAGGACCATGAACGCAGCACAAATATAGACAGCACAGACAGACACACAAAGCAGTCCCCATCCTTAGATTGATACCATTCTTGTCAGTGCTAATTAGAATTCTTGGTGAGGAAAGCTCTCAGAGGAATCTAATCATATCACTGATGATGAAACCGTTTACCATGGATGAAGATAGAAGATGAAGTACATGGTCACCCATTTCAATCCTTTTGTTATTGTCAATTTGGAGAAATTATGAATATGAGGTTTCTTTTGAAAATGCCCTTAAAGATATAAAAGAAAATAGTTTCATAGTTGAAGACCTGAAGATTTAAAGCAAAGTAATGGAATTTGCTGAGATTTAGCTGAGGCCGTCATGAGTGGGACTGTTGATATTAGCAGACAATGAAGCCAAATGGTTGCTGATGTAAAGGTTTGGGTATGTCTGGTTAAATCCAGCCAATGCTTTTTTACGTGATTTACGTGATTCACGTGCAAATTTGCGTGTGCCGCCCCTCATTTGATGTTTCTCAAATTTACTGCTTGACACCCGCCCTTGACGCCCCAACCGCGTAGCATCCGCCAACGTCTTTCTGGACTTCATTCCTTGCCACTTCATGGAAAAAGTGGATGAGTAGCTTGGGTTTCTATGTTTTGGAGAACTCTACAGAGGCACCGGAAAGCACATCGCCGTCTGGGTTCATCAGATCATTCAGAGTCTCCCCTGGTGCACTTCACTCCTGCAGCGGGAGTCAAGCCTGATAAAGGCGACTTTAAACGTTACATTTTTATTAATGTCTTGATGAAAATACGATAAACAACATAAGCCCACTCCATGAGCTTTCTTCTTAAATTTATTTCAAAGTTAGGTCCCTGTGTCAGAATTATGTGATTTAAAGTTGGTAGCCACCAAAATTCCCCCAAAATTCCCAATTGGTAAGATTGTAACTTATGGGGTTTTTTTTATGCATGAATTTGAGAAAAATCAGAATCCAATTATAAATTACATTATCTGCTAATAAAAAGCAATACTCTTACAAGATCATCATTGGAATGTTACAATCTGTGCAGCTGCAACAATTTATTAAACAAGGAATCCATTTAGTTTATTTTTCTATAGTAGTGAAAGGGATTTTGGCTTCTTGGAACCAATGGGTACCCCCTATTTGGAATGCAGGAGGGAGGGGTCATTTACTCAATTCTGTAACCCTTGCGCTATACTACCACTTTAACATTGAGAGTTGGGTCATCTAGACCCACTAGACAGTGCGTTAAACCTTTTTTCTTCAATGATTTGGGATCTTCACTGGTGTCCATGGATTACATGAAATCTTTCCACCTTTATCCACCTTTGTCATGGTAGGAATAACACGTCAATGTAAGGGTGGGGTCATCTAAGATAGCACAAGGGTTAAACACACTGTCTAAATCCTAAACAATCCGTACAAAACTGAAAAATGTACAGTCCACTTCCACAGCGCTATTCTCATCCATATGGCAATGATATGGCATCCTGGTTTGTCTGCCTGAAAAAAAAAAGGCTGCTTAATTACACAAAATACAGACACAGCTTAACCATATGTTCATGCTCCTCACACTCTTTGTGTTTTGCACTCAAATCATTCAACAGATGCTCAGCTCTTTGGAACAAGTGGGCACAAAGAGAAGGAAAAAAAATGTCTTCTCAGATCCAAAGCCTTGCTTGTCACAAGAGCAAAGTCGGTTAAGCTGCTGCTGTCAGACACAGCAGAGCAGTCTGGTAAAGAGCGTGTCATAAAGTAAAAACTGGACCCCCAGGATACAGATTCTTATAGACCGGTTTGTAAAGATTTTTGACTTTACAGTGAAAAATGTGTTCACAACAACAAGCGGCACAGGAGTCTGGCCGGGTGAACAGATGGATCCTCACCACATGGAGCTGGAGCGAGAGAAGCTATGAAACAGCCAGTCTACCAAACAAGAAACTTTTGAATGGTGAAAAAGGTGAGTGTCAGTGTGAGACTGCAGTTCCAGTCTTCAAACTGCGCAGCCAACACTGGTCATAAGCCCGTAGGAATCTGAAAAGCTTAGCGGGGCTTTGCGACTCACCAGGAAAGTTGACTTTCAAGAATACTCCTAAACATCGTACTCATTAGCATTTGCCCTCTTTGATCCCTTCAGTAGCCAGGTAAACTCCAGCAATCCTTTTCTTAACCCCCTAACTGTGTTAGTAACTGAAACCGCAGAAGCAAAGGTAAATGGGAAGAACAAAATCCAGGAGGGCAAAGCAGTGTTCAAAATAAAAAAAAAAAAAAGAAACCTTGAAGAAACCTCAGAAATATATGGCATTGATGAACCAATGACCTCATCGCAGTGTCCAACTGGACTGAGTCTGCCAAAGTCTTGGGCAACTGACCTGTAGTGTTGCTGGGGGGTTTTTGGGTTGTCCTGAGGGTCTTAAAGAAGAGAGGCCACATCTTAACCCTTGTGCTATCTTAGATGACCCCACCCTTACATTGACGTGTTCTCCCTACAATGACAAAGGTGGATAAAGGTGGAAAGATTTCATGTAATCCATGGACACCAGTGAAGATCACAAATCATTGAAGAAAAAAGGTTCAGAGCACTGTCTAGTGGGTCTAGATGACCCAACTCCCAATATTAAAGTGCCTAGGATAGCACAAGGGTTACGGGAAGCCATGGTGTGTCTTGCAGTTCCATTGAGGCTCATGCAGCCAACTTTATTGGCGTCCTAAAAATGGAACATAGGACTGTTGTGCATTTAGTATCGTGAAGTATTAGTAAGAATTATGGAAGTGTATGATGTATAGATCAGTCTGTCACATTGTGCCCTTACGCCACACACCAGTCCGTGCACTGGCTCCTTAGTGACTGTGGGCAAATGCTGCACGCATGGGGTGTACACAGGATACGTATGTATTTGTAGGGGTCCGCACTAAATACACTCCGATTGTTTAATTCCCTCATTCCTTATATCCAGGCTGCAAGCAAAGTGAGTTCAAGGAGCGCACACGTGTCACTTGAACAGTACTAACGGGTTTCTTGAGCAGTCCACAGAATTTGGGGAAGTTGAAAAAAATAAAAAAAATTGGTAGGAAGTGTCTGCGTCTCACTTTTCACCCTTACTTTACCCTTGTGTGTTGTCTGTTTGCTACAACCTGTTGTCTAGAAAGAAAATTGTTCATGAACATTTTTGCTCACTGAAGGGTCTACAACCCTGGTATTTCGTCTTGGCCGCCTGTGTAAGGGTTTTCCATTTTTCTGTATCAATCCGTAAGGACCAAGGCTTAAGGCCTGAGCCCAGGCGCTGATGTCACTGGTTACCTGACAGAGCACAGCAGAATAAATTTCGTTCCAAGTACAGTGAGAAATCTCATTGTGCGGATCACTTAGGAGAGCTGTAAATAATTGTCAAACTGTCCTTTTGGCACAGGTTAGTCTGAACAGCTGCTCAGTTTTGAGCGTGATTGCAGCTACTACTTCAGAGACAGAAGATCAAAAAGTTAGGAGGCGTGGCTCTTTGACTGATCTCCTGTTTGTGCCTGATTCGACCGTATGTCAGCCTAGAGTGGGTCCATTTTTACTGGCGAAGCATTGGTGTGACACATTCCTTTTAAAATGAGGTTTATACTGTGAATATACATGTATGGAAATCATGGACACAATGTTTTGAAAGAAGCTCTGAGGAAATTTCAGCATCTGCTTCAGGAATCCCCTTCTTCAGGGCTGAAAGCTGACAGAGCTGAGACAACAGGTGCTGCAGAGGGAGACACAAAAGCTTAGTGGAAAAGAAAAAAAAGAGATTTGAAGGGGTGATAAAATGAAACCAGGAGACAAAATGGATTAACGGTAGATAGGTAGAGTGTGAGAAGACAAAAGGTGAAGTGGAATCAAAGACGAGAGGAAATGGTGCCAGAGAGAGGAAAAAGGGATTAGGAATGGAGACATAAAGAGGACAAGAAAAAAGAAAAAAGGGATTATCTGTGAAGGAAAGGATTAAGGTAAAATGATAAGCTTTTATATTCTTGCGTCTGGAGAGAAGTCTATAGCTAAAATACAACCTGAGTGTCAGATGTGTTTGAATGTACCTGATTCCTCAAAAACTCCTTTCTTGTGTGTCCTCCTCACCATCTCACCATGTGACTGTGTTTCTATTCAATCGCAGACCTACCAGGGCTCTTTAGATACATCAGCTGAACCAATGTAAAGCAGGAAAATGCATTAGAACACAATTTAACTTCAATGCATCTTCCCATATCTCTGACTTTCAAGGAACCAAAAGAAATGTTTACATTTCTTTAAAGTACGGCTACTTTTTAACACAGTAGATCAAATTAAAGGTATCAAATGATCCCGTAAATCACGTTACACTGAGTTCTTTTAATTTTTAACTTATAACTATTATCTATTGTGAACACCTTGAAGGGCATTATCCCACGTATACCATGACTTACAATTCATCCATCTTCTAATCGGTTTTGTCCCTTTTGGGGTCATGGGGCCACTTGCGGGCAAAGGCAGGGGACATCCTCGACAGGTCGCCAGTCTGTCGCACAACCCACACACAACACACCCATGCACTCTCACATTCACACCTCTCGCCTCTACAACTGCTCCTGCACTTGGCTGTGGATCCTGTCTCCGGCTCGACTGGCCGGGGACTGACTGTCCCCCCAACTCCATCTGGATGAACCTCATCTGTTGGACTTTAAATATGTGGTAGAGTTAGATACGTTAATACTTCTCTATGAGTTCTGGTACAACGCCTGTCCGTCCTGGGGGAGGATCCCTCCTTCATGTGGACACCCCTGAGGTTTTTTCATTTTTTCCAGACTGTTTTTTTAGGAGGTTTTTCCTTACCGTGTAGGAGGGTCTAAGGGCAGGGATGCCCAGTTTAGTTTAGTTAGTTCAGTTTATAGTCTTTCTATTGTATTGTATGTGTTCACAATCCTTTTGATTTTATGTTTTACCCCTACATTTATCCGCACAAAGCCCATCGAGATGACTGTTGTTGTGATTTTGGGCTATACAAATAAAATTGACTTGAATATGGACAATTTAGAGTGTTTAGAGTGAAGGATATTTTTTTTTTGGATGGAACAGGGAGAACATGCAAACTCCACACATAAGGTCCCCCATTGGTGTCCTGTTTCAGGTCCGCCAGCCGGGAATTGAACCAGGGGTCTTATTTCTGTGAGGCAAGGGCGCTAACCACTGCCCCACCGTGCAGCCCCATGACTTACCAAAGAAATAAATATTAAATCAATTATCAGTACTTTAATCTTGTTAAATAGGTTTAAATCATGTTTTCCCAAAAAATCAGACTATTTGATGCACAGTGTGAAGTGTTGTCATGGTAACAGATACAGACCATGCATTAAGAAAAGTTGTTTAAGGCCGGTTTATACTTCACAGCGATCAGCCATCACATCAATCATATCGAGAACCGAGCAGTCTAGCTCATATTAATGTAGACTGGATCTGGTTGCGGGTGTCGGTGAGGACTGACAGCTACAGGTGATCCGCTATCTCGTTGCGTACGCAAAGTTGGACGCCTTATTGGTCATGTGGAGATGCCTGTTTTACTGCTGTGCTACAACTGCACTAGCAGAGCTGGAAAAGCAAGAATGTGACTTTTAACAAGTAAATTATTACTGTCAGCTGATAAAGGAGAACTTTTTGGAAAATCTGAGTTTGTTTGCTCTCAATAGTTAATATTTAGGCTGATCTTGTAATCTATTCAAAGTCTATGGTAGCTTTTGACTTTGCACTAGTTCCAGGTTTTCTGGGAGGACTACAAATCTTTTTTTTTTTTTTTTCGAGGATGACCATCACATTTGTTTGCGTTTGACCTCAAATCAGACAAGACGATCTGTTGCATTTAAGCACATTACAGAAGAATTAAGCGGAGGAAAAGAAACTAACCAGGATTTCCTCAGTAACGAATAGCGAAGACTCCGAATCCCTGTCCGGCGGCGGACAGGATTGGAAAACTGCCTGCCAGGTGTCACACGGGTCCCTGAGTCCTTCTGATAGAGGCTAGGTGGGATCCACTTGTGCATTTGTCCCGAGGCGGCGCGTCATGACTGGCTCCAGTCGCCGCGTGCTTTAGGGGCAGACGACCACTGGACCTCGCTGCACCGTCTGTGGCGGTGTTGGCTACCCACCCGACCCATTTAGAAACACCGACCGAGGAATCTAACATTTTGTGTGATTCTTATTCTATGAGTAGATTTGAATAAAATCCTCACCAAGCATCAGGTATACATTGCGTTTCCTTATATAATAGCGAAACGTTTAAATTGTTGTTTACTTTGCACTTTTTTTTGCGATGGGAGCAATTCCAAAGAGCTTTGAAGTACAAACCGGCCCAAATATGCGGATAATTTTAACAAAGCATCATTTCAGAGAGAAAGTTCACCTGATGAAGCAAATATATCCTCCTTCTTAGATTATTTTCTCTCCTTCTCTTCTGCTGCATATTAGAGCACTCTGGGCTTGATTTTCTTTTTTCCTAATTGTTGGATTTTGGAAAAAAAATCCCCCTTGTTGGTGTAAAAGTAGAGGTTAGAAGTCTGTGATGAGAAAAAACTTCATAAAGGGACTTTTTCAATTATGTTTTAATCTTTTACCGTGTCACAGTGTTCCAAATTTCAATGAAAATACCTCAAAATGAGGTTTCTTACAGCAATCATTAGATTAGATTAAAATGAATTAAAAACAGGTCAGAAGTGTTAAATCCTTCAAAAAAATGAATCGCGTGACTGCAAAGATCCAAGCTTTCATTTAGAGACAAACTGCAGCTGGAGATCCACTTTTTCCACTCATGCTGCAGCTTTCTAATGACATAAGAGGTAGAAACATTCTTTATCGGCGCAGCACTGACCTGCTGAGCTTCTGCACAACCATGCAACAGCATCTACAACTTACCTCAGCGAACGTGCTACAGTGGAGGGAGGGGCGGATGGATAGTAGATGGACGGATGTAATGGACAGAGAGGAGGAGGGAGGAAAGGAGGTTCGGGGTTGTTGGGTTCATGAGAGGTGTACGGTGGGGGAGGATCAGATCGCCGGACCCGAGCAAATCAAAGTAAAAGCCCAGGATGGATGATGGTGGGGCAGTGGGTGCATGTGGGAGTCCGGCGAACAAGTCGTCAAACAAGCAAAAGAGTGGAGGGGGAGGATGGATAGAGAGAAGAAGGGGAAACGAGAGGCTGAGTCGTGACTCTGGGTTGATTTACGAAGGCTTTCCTTTTAATAAAATTGTTTCAGTGACAGAGCCGGTAAAAGGGCCTTAATGGATTGGCCGGCCTAATGTAATGAAATTATTCCCTCTTTCAGTACAGAGAGGAAAAAGAGAATAAAAGAGGACGTGAGGGGGGGGGAGGGAGGATGGAAGAGGAGAAATGCAATTAATATTTACAGAAGAGACAAGCAGGGTGGGCTTGAGCGGCTCCCTCCCTCTCCAGTGCTTTACGGCTGCCTCTCTCGCCCCTCTCTCTCCCTGTGGCCAGTGTGCGCCGGGCGTGTGGCGGCGGAGGGAGGTGATAGGCTGAAAGCAGGCAGGCCATTTCTGCTCACCGGTCTCCTCTCTGTCGCTCTCCTTTTCCTCTCCTCTCCTCTGCAGGGCTGGTCACATCTGAGCTGAGGTGAGAGCCTTCACCTCTGCCCGGGTGCCGCCGCCGCCGGCGCTGCCTTCAACTGTTTTCCTCTTCCTGTGTGTGTTTGTGTGCGTGTGTTTGTGACTCCCTATGGATGCTTACCTGCTACTTTAAGGGGGTAGCACTTGCACACAAACTCACTTACACACCCGGTTTTTTGTTTTTCTTCTTCTTCACACAACCCATCTTGTTTTAGTCCCTCCCCCAGCCGAGCGGCTCTCACACTCGCACCTAACTCTCTCCCATCTTTGTGTGTGTGTCGGTGTGTGTGTGTGCAGGCAGCTGGACAGCAACCATATCAGCTGCATCGAAGATGGAGCTTTCCGAGCGCTGCGCGATCTGGAGATCCTGTGAGTACAGACAAACTCTCATCCTCCTCATCCTCCCTGCATCTCTGCGCTCTCCTCTTCTTCCCCATGTGCCGCCTGGGAGACAAGGATCTGTCCCACACTCTTCCTCTGCCTCCCGTCTCCAGTTGTTTTGCGATTCATATTGTTTGTAGCCTTCATTTTGTTCCCTTCATTTACTTTTTCCTGTCAAAAGTGTTCAACTTAGAAATGTTTTTTTGTTGTTTTTTGTTGCCCGGAGCATCACCTGCTCGGATGAAGTGTAGCATACCTGTTCCTCCTCCTCTAAAGAAGGAGAGTCCCTGACCTAAAGAAAAGAAGAAAAAAAAAGGGGTGAAGAGCATCACAGGGAATGTGGAGGGCGGGTTTCTGCCACCTGCTGTGCTTTGCGTTTTATTTGCACCATATGTGGATAACCCCCCCTTCCTTCTTCCCCATGCATACGGAGATGCGGTCATGTTTTAGCGACTGCTTTCAGCTGGCTGAGGGATTGAGTGTGCGTGTGAACTGCTGTGTATATCTGATGCGTCCACATCTGTACAGCTGCTCATTTGTCAGCCCCGCTCAGACGTGGAGACCGTGCACGTCCTGCTGTTTTAGGGTAAATGGGATTTCTGTAGTATCTTCACGGGTTATTTGATTACACAAACAAAAAAATCACTTTTTTTCTTGATGCATACTCACCAATTTTCTTTGTCATAGAGTTTTGCTGTTTTGTTTATTAGTATCTCGCTTTGACACAAATCGAAACGCTTGCTGTGTACGGAAATAGCAAAAGAAGAAACAGACAGGACATGTTCCAGATGAGGCAGAGAAAAGAAAGACAAAGTAGCAAAAAAAGAAAGGAAGCAAGACAAGAATAGTACAGTGCAAAAACTGACTCTTCAAAAAGTTAAATGTCTCATTTCTGCAAGATATTAAGACAGAGTCTTTATTTTTTGCACAAAAAAGTTATCTCATCTAAAAAAGAAAAACCTAAATAACAAAATAATTTTAGTTTGACAAAGCATGTCTAAGATTCTCTTTTTCTTAAAACGGGAATTCTTGGTGAGACAATTTTTCTCACCCATTTGGCAGATTTTTTATTAAATTATTTTTTAAAGAAACCAATTTAAATTTGACAAGTTAATAACTTGTTTTTTAGGGGTCAGTTTTTGCAGAGTAAAAAAAAAGAAATTTAAAATCTAAAGCAAAAAAACCTCCTTTAAACTATTTTCAGTAAAGTTCTTGAACCACTGAATCTTAAGAAAATAAACGAACCCTTGTATTTTATGTCTTGCAAGACAAATAATCTAATTAAGAAAGGTTTTTAATAGCAACATTTTTTTTTTTTAAATAAGAATTCTTAAGATCATTTTTTTTTTTGCTTATTTAAGGAAAAAAAATACCTATTGTGAGAATTTTTGACTTATTTCTAACCTGAAGAGCAGTGCAGTCATGGAAACTTTAAGCCCAAGCAGTTTACATGCTTTTTTTACTCACTCTTGCAGGATTGGGTTGCTTTATTTAACGGTCACACATTGCTGCTTCTGGAGGAAGTTTGTCTCCTTATCACATAAAAACCTTCTTTAGAAGACAGACTCTGAAATATGGACACTGTTTTAAAAAGCACAGTCTGTGAAAAGCTTCAAGTCCCATTCGTAGTCACACATCTGAGTGTGTGAAATGTGTTCTGCTGGTTTCCCTGGGGGAGCGGTGAGATGCAGTCACAGCCCCACTCAGACAGCATTTGCTGGTTTAACCCTACAGTCCAGTCTCTTAATGCTGAGCATCAAGCTGGGAGGCACTGGGTCCAAAATTGACTCCTCGCCATGACCCCAGTGTGGATTTGAATCCGAATAGGTCAGTGGTTGCTACAATCTGTTTGATCTATAGATGTATGGATGCTAAACAAAAAAATAAAAAAATATAAAGAAACCCTGATTTATGCAGAGCACCGTTCTCCAGCAGGTGTTCTCCGCACAGGTCGGTTCTGGCTGACTAATGATGAGACGAGGATCACTCAGGCAAACGGTTCAATGTGTGGCAGCTTAAACTGTAGTCCTCGTCAAACAAAAAGAACAACAACAACAAAGAAAGTCATCAATCTGTTACTGCTCAGGTGTTACTTTCAAATGCTTTGACAGATGGTTTTGTAGATTTTGATTCCATCTGTCCTCATTTCTTCATTTCCACTTTTTGGTCCCCCTTGGGCAAAGTGATTGTCTTTGATTCCCTGCCCTTTCCCGCTGAGCCCTCAGCGAAGGTGATTGGGGGCAGATAGAGGGGTATCAGCGAGGCAAAATACAACGTATTAGCAATTCATAAGTCTGTGACAGCTGAGTGCTGGGCAGGATTTACAATTCACTGTAAATACGCAGCCTTTCCCATTCAGAGCAGACAGCATGACAGCACACAGTATATTCCCCAAATGTGACGTTTTAATAAAGGATGGGTGTGCGTGTGTGTGTTTGTGTGTGTGTGTGTGTGTGTGCTCGTGCAGCCGCCTCTGCACATGTGTATCGGCCATGAATGACAGCAAGCAATTCAGGCTGGGAAATGATCTTATTTCAAACACACACCTGTGTGTGTGAGTGCGTGTGTGTTTGTGCGTTCACACTCAGCAATAAACGCACAAACACACATGCACAGCCCCATCTGCTCAGGTCTGGGGGGTTCATTTCGTGACTATAGTACAAAATGGGATGATAGAGATAACAGTGGTTGGAGGTCATGTGACTGCATTATCAGGTATGTGTGTGTTTGTGTGTGTGTGCCCATCCACAGTTGTTTGTGCACTGTACTTTTGTCTTTGTGAGGCTGACTTTGCGGGAAGCATTGCCTCTTTAACGTTTCAGGTTTCCTTCATTCCGTCTGCTGCGAGCATCAGAGCCATAATTGAAAGTTTGGATTTTTTTTTTTTTTTTAAGCTCCATTCTGATTAAATTGTGTTTCTGGTGTTTTTAACAAGTTCCTGTTGCATTTTTCTTATGATGGAGGACATAGATTAGGAAAAAAGAAAAAGGCACAAACGTGCATTTCTGAGTTACTTCTTTATTCAAATCACTATGAATCAGGAGCAGATGAAAAAAATCCTGTAGCAGTAATGGAGAAGCTACAATCAGGCTGATGTTTCCATGTCTTTGTTTTCCTCGTCTGAATTAGAATTTTGCTCCAAACTGTACGGCTGGATTGCTCCAATATTGGTCGCCATTTTAGTTGCACCACTAAGGTGTGAGGGGCTGTAAGCTAGCGGGAGAGCATGTAACCAGATAGGTGACGGGAACAGTTTCAACGTTCACAATTATGACTTTATTGTAAATGTTTACTGTTTTGCTGTTGTTTACTTTGTGTATCAGCACACAAAAGAGGTTTCTGTGTGTGAGAAATTGAACATTTTCATCGTGCAGACAAAACGGTAAAAGTATTTTGTGTTTGTGTGTTCCTGCGCCTCCGTTGTGCGAGGATACCTCGTGTTTTAATCGAAAGAGCTGCAGTCTGCCTGCACCACTAATGAATCTCTGCTTTAATTAATCTGGTCGTTTTTAATTAGCCGACGTTTCTTGGTAGACTGGACTTTATCTGAGCGCTGCATGTTCCCGCCGTCAAAGCCGAACACTTGGACGTCTGATTTATAAAAAAGGGCCAAATGGATTTTATTTGTTGGTTCTTTTAATCTTGTTATTGGAAATCATTAAGTCATATGTTTGTTTGTTTTTTTATTAGATAAACAGAGCTCATTTAAAAAGGGAGGCATTTTAAAAATTCAGTTTGTAAAGAAAAAGACACTTTCTAGAGTTGGTGACTGATCTCATGCTTTTGCTGTAAAAGGTCAATTTAGAAGACAGAAACAGCTTTAAATTAAGCATTTTGCCCTACAGAAATAATTATGCTCATTTTTTTTGTCACTTTTAATACATTTTGGGGTTTCTGTTGTTTTTTTTTGCACCAAACTATTTTGACACTCAGACATCCTGAAGCGCTAAGAGTAAGATTAAAACAGACTGAAAGGAAAACTCCCAAAGTTTTCACTGTGATCCAAGGATGCATGGGAATCAGCTTATCCCAATATTTGAAGAAATAAACATTTATCATCAAGTTCAGCAAGCAGGCTTTATTTTGACAGGGGATTCTTGCTTCTTTGAGAGCTTCGGGGAGCAATAAAAGACATTTACATTCATCATTTCCGTTCGGTTTCCTCACATATCCTGAAATGGTCTTGAGCTTCCTCTTATGTGCTCTCTTTTTTCATGGCTGCCAGGATGAAAGAGGAGGACTGGTGTTGTAAAAGCCATCCAGTGCAGCGGATGATTTATTTAAACCCAAAGGAACTTTTGGTTTCTTTCCGTTCCTTCCAGACAGTCAGGACAGAGGAGAAATGTGGGTTAACAGGAGTAAAAGGGCGTTTCCAAAATGGAAAAGGACTAAAAGAGGGATATTAGGGGAAGGGAAGGAAAGGAAAGCTTGTAATATCGGTGCTGCAAATGCCGCCCGTTTCTCCGGCATTATTTATTTATCCACTACTGAGCCTGAGGAGAGGAAAGGAGAAACCTGGGGGATACCGGGGAGAGAAACCCAGATATTGGATATATTGGATGGCTGCAGAAGAGAAAGAAAAGGAATAGGAGGTTAGAAGAGAAGAAAGGACAGGGGGGGGGGGGTACATGAGAGCAACAGGCCGGCTCTGTAAAAACAGATCCAAATACAAACAAGAGCAGACAAAGACGCCTCACCAAGACTCGTCCATCTGATGTGGCCAGAAAACAAAACAAGAAAGGTACAAAACACATCAGAAGATATTTAAAAAAAAAAATTTAAAAAGTGAAATGGGATGCAGAAGAAATGGGAGAGACAGTGATTTGGAGTAAAAGAAATCAAAAGGAGTATGATAGAAAATAGATTGAATGGATCAGAGTGAGGAGAGCAGGAAGGCATTAATTATTGATGGAACAAATGTCTGACTGACTGACTCAATTTGGGCTTTTGTTGTTTCCAGCCCACCAAGGATGTCAGATCGACTCAGAGCAACATTTCTCAGTGTGAGGATGGAGACTCTCTCTGGGTTCCTTTCTGCTCTTTAATGTATCTGGATGATATGAGGACATTATTCTACTGTTCTTTGAAGTGGATTTGGTTTTGTTTTAACTTCTCCCCAAGCATCTCTGGGGGGAATAGGAATGTCAATTTTTCTGTATTAGGTAGGCTAAGCAGATAGCCTGATTTTTTTATTTGACAATTTGCTTATCATGATTAAGATGTTGAAGGGTAATCAGATGCTCCTTGCCAAAGGGTTCAGTCATCTGCACAATGATGGGGACAAACTCCAATATTTTACACTATAAAAAAGGTCAAATAAGTTCATTTTGGTTATTTGAAACAGCTTAAGTGGCCTCAAGAAACATAGTATTTGGGTGTTTTTGCTTTTTTGTTTATAAAGGTTGTTTTTCTAGCAAAGATTAAGAGATTAAATTAGAAAATAGAGTTTTGGAAATACTGCGATTACATAAACATGTTACCAAATGTCACTGTTTTGCAGCTTTTGTCTCTTTTTCATAAAGCTGGGTTTTAAGTGAGGGCTTCGTTGGTGAACTGTAGACCGCACAGCCGTAGGGAACACACAGCCAGACTAAATGTGCCAGACACTGCTGCTACTCCTAATGCTGGATGAAGAACAAAATGTCATTTTCAGAAAACTGAAGCAAAGACTGCAATAATAGGTAATTAGTAAAAAATAATAATAAAAAAAATCTTAACATTTAAAAGCTTTTTTTTCAATTAGCAAAAAATCAGTCAGAGGAGTAGAAAAATTGTCGTACCCAGAATTTAAGAAAAAAATGATTGTTTCTAAGGTAGGTTTTCTCAAACTAAGACGGTTTTTTAATGAAAAGAGTTTTTCTTGCAAGACAGAAAACAAGCAATAAAAAATAAAAACAACCAACTTTTTTAAGATTCTATTTTTTGCTGTGTAAACTGCAGACAATCTAACTCTCCCACTGCAAAAACATAAATTCTTATCAAGTATTGTCTTATCTACCGTGTAGTTTACATATCTTATTACCCGCAATATACAGAAAAAACTAACTTACTAGGAAAAATTAGTGACTTGCTTTAAGACAAGAAATCTTGAATTAAGTAACACTTAAATCTTTTTGGGTCATTTGTTCCAACAAGATTTTGACATATTATTTTTCGGCTTTATCTATGAATGATGAATGGATTTGTTTCAAGAAACCAATACTTGATTTGGGGAAACCAGAAAGTTTTATTTGACTTCTTTGACTAAATTATTCATATATTTTTAAGACAAAATAATCTTAAAATGTGTAATTGTAGTTCTAAGATGATAATGGTCAAGAAATAAGGACAGTAGGACGGTCATAGCTCTTAAATTAGGATAGAAGCGTATACATAAACCTACTTTTTTGGAGCAAAACAGGGTTATTGTCAGTCATAATACTTCCAATTTTTTACATTCATTTACATAATTTTAGTGTTTTTATTTAAAAATGCAATTTGTCTTTAAAGAGCAGAACATCACTGCTTATTTAAAAAAAAAAAAAAAACAACCAAGACAAATTCTACTGGTTCCATTGGCAGATTTTTCCCTTAAAACATGTATTTTTTTTAACTTGTTTTGAAAAGGATTTTTCTTTTTTTGCAGTGCGCTGTGTGATGCAAATAAAGCTCTCATGCAGAATCCCTGAGCATCTGGGATCAAGGAAGGCCGTTAGCTGAGTGTGAGCCCTGCAGGGAATTCCTGCTGACAGGGATGAATGATCTATCCAGTGACTGAGAGAAGGTGATGGATTCATTCAGGAGCATTCCCTTGTGCACAGTTTCTGAGTTAGTGTGCCTCTCCTTGATGAGAGGGGGGAGCGTCAGTCAATTGAAATCACAGAGACAAAGCACTTTTGACCTTCATACTCAGCACAGAGCTCTGCATATTATTCCAGATGGAAGATAGAACAGTAAGGGAGTTTGTTCAAATGTTACTGTATTGGCACAGAACACCTTATGTACCTTATCTATGGGTTATTTTGGTTTTGCTTAAAAATGTTAAAGACATTTTGAGAGTTACAGTACACGACACTGTCAAAACAAGTTCAAACTTGTTAACATGTAAAAAAAATAACGCGGCTAACGTGTAGAATTGTCAAACTGCGTTTATTTGTTTGTGTTGCTAACAAGGTAGGGACTTATTGATGTCACAGTAATGTTTGTTTTAGCGATTCTTTACGTGTTACAAAGTTGGGTGTTTTGTGAAGATGCTAAAGTGGTTAATGTGTAGTGGTGTCAGTGTTTTTTTACGCATCAACGACAAGGTTTGGAGTTAGCGTAGTCACAGTAGTGTTGCTTTAGCAGTATCAGTTTTTTTTTTTTTTTTAAATTTCAAACAAGGTTTTAGAGTTATAGATATTGCAAAAACAATAAGATAGCTAACGCTTCTAACATGACTAACGTGCAGCGTACTACAAACAAGTTCTACAGTTACTGTGAAAGCAGTTGACTGACTGACAGACTCATCTCTGACTCTTTTGTCTCGCGATAATTCAGTGACGTCTTATATATGACATACCGGTAAGTTCAAAAATAGACCATTCATTGACAGTATTAGGCTCAATTTTATTATCTCCTCTTAAATGGTCATTTAACTGACCAAATGATGTAACAAGTAACAGGAACCGGTTGGGAGCCTTTTTGTTGCATTTTCCTGTGATTTACTTGTGTTTGCCTTGAAGATCAGAGTCAGCCTTTTCCCCCAAATTTCAAACTTTTATATATATATATATATATATATATATATATATATATATATATATATATATATATATATATATATATATATATATATATATATATATATATAAAAAGAAGACTCCAGCATATTCAGAGAAAACAACTTGGGGAAATATAAAAAGCAGCTGGCTTTGGACGACACAGTAGGGCACGGACATCTGTGATGTCGGTTGGTCACCCAAAGTGTTGATTAAGACTTAAAAATCCTAAAATGTTTCTGTCATCTTTAAACAATTGCTGGTAGCCAACTTGTTTGTTCATCTTGAACAAATTCTTCACCGGGGTGGCCTTTTCATATTTCTCGTTAAATATCTATCAGGATCAATTAAAGCTGCACTGTGATTTACAGCAAATGATTTTGCTGATGGTGAGAAGCACTGGTGCATGGCAGTCGGTTTTCCTGTGCTGATTGCAAACTATTAGATCCCTTTTCATGAGTCGCTTCTATCTCCAATCAATCCTTTGACAGCTTTATATTGATTTTGGCAAAGCCTTATAACTTTTTGTTCAATTCAACTCAAATTTATTTCTATAGCCCCATATTACAAAAATTGTCGTCTCAATAGTCTTCAGACCGGTAATTGTATAGTAAACATGAAATCATAAAGAACATGAAGTCATAGAATTCATTAGGTAATGGCTAAACAGACTAGGCTAAACTGGGCATCCCCTGCCCTTAGACCCTTCTTCTCAGTAAGGAAATTCAAGTAAATTTCCTGTTTATGGGAAGCCAAACCGGCCAAAAGATTTACTTTAAATGTACCATATTTTCCACACTATAGGATGTATAAGGCGCATCATCAAAGAAAATGGATATGCAACAGACTGGCAACCTGTCCATGTTGTCCCTTGCCTTCGCCCAGGAGTGGCCGGGATAGGCCCCAGCAGCCCCGTGATCCTGAAAAGGACAAAACGGGTTTAAAAGATGAATGAATGAATGAAAATCGTCAATGAAGTTTTTCAATTAAAATTTTTGAACCTATGCCAGATGTAAGGCACATAAAGCATGGAAAAAAAGGAGACTGATACCAATGAAACACACATTACTGTGACTACGCTATCTCCCAAACTTGTGAGTAACACATAAAAAAAATAATAAAACGCAGTCCGACACAGCTACACATTAGAAACATATTTACAATAACACTTAGCAAAAAATACCAGATTGATTCCTCTCAATGTCACTTCAACAACAGTAAACACAAAAAGAAAAAAATCCATTTATAGGGCGCTCCAGATTATACGGCGCACTGTCATTTTTTTGAAGAAAAATTCTAGCTTTCAACTGTTCCTTATAGTCCGGAAAATATGGGATAAATCAGATTCTGTAGTTTTCTATTTGTCAGAAACCACCTGATTTAATCTTTTTGTTTTGTTACTGGAATTGTCTGATGATTATCACGATTTTACCATTGACAGTAAAATAAGAACTGGACTGAACAAGCCCTCCCCCCCCGTGTTCCAAATCCGAAGTACCCGCTGGTCCCAAAAAGCTGAAATCCCATAAACTTCTATAGAGAAACAAACAGCTATTACTATGTTATCCTTTTTTTTCAGAGTAACCACTCTTGCTCTGATACCCTTTTAAACATGTTCTTGATAATGCTATTTTTTTATGATATTTTTGCTGTAGCACAAATTATTCAAGTTATAAACTGACCAATCGGATGCCTCAATAACAGTTGGTAGCCTTGTATTGAACGTTTGAATCGTTTGATTGACATATTCTCCTGAGCCTGCTTTCAGTGGAAGGGGTGTGGCCTTCTAACATGATCAGTCCTGTTTAGATAAAGTGATTGCCATAGAAATGTAGACGGACCAATCACGGCTTACTGAGGACGTCTTATTCCACCATGGGGAAGGACGTATCGCGGAAAAATGGTGACTGTACTGACTTCATTTGGTTGGAACCAGAAGCAAGACATTTTCTATGATTGACATCACTCGCGATTCATCCAGTTATATATTATACAGTCTGTGGATTTCACCAAACAATGCAAAATACAATAATTACAATAAATACAAAATCACAATAATTTGCTTTAAGTTTTTTAAAAATGATTTTCTTGGACTGCAATTGTGCTTGTGTCAGTTCACTGGGTAACTCTGGACATCGCAAACCTATTTTTTGGTTTCATCATGTCGGGGATGTCTGTGGTTTTTGTGACTCACAGAACATCACTGTTGATTAGCGGGCACTCTCTCATACTTATCATTTCAGTTCTTTTTGTGGCTTTTGTGCTTGCTGTGAAGGGCATGTTGGGGCAAACGATTGCTCTATTCATATCAAGTTTTTATGTTCTGGTAAGGAAAGCCACCGCATCACCGCTGACACAACACAGGAAAGCAGAACGTGACTTTTCTTCAGAGCGTGGCCTAGAAGATCGCACTAATGCTTAAGCTCCCCAAACCTCATGTCAGCGTCTCTCCACGTAATTTGATTCAAGTCTTTTCAAACTTTCATGGTAAAGCTGTATATGCTCAAATGTACAAGGCCAATAAATGGAGCAGAAGTGGAAATGTAATTATGTGATAAACACAGTCTTTATATGTGGCAGTAAGGCAGCAGCATCCATTTTGGTTCGATTCCTGAGAAGACGTCGTCTTAGCGATAACGTCAGCGCAGATGGTAGGCATTCCTGCTGCAGCGGCTAATGACTGTGTGTGCCATCGTGTGCGAGTGTTTTTTCTCACAGGCCCTAATTTGAGCGCATTCAATCCCAGAACTGAATGCACACAAGCCTGCCTCCCCCATTCGCTTTTCCATTAACTTCTATCAGTGAGGAGTGCAGAATTGAAAATAAATGAGTTTTCACTCTTTAAACGTGAAGTTTTCCTACACTTTAGTATTGGGTTTTTCAAATGTGTTGCTTGTTTAGGCCTTAAGATAGGTACACAAAGGGCATGTGATGCGCGTTCAAGAACGCGGCAAACTGATAAGTTGAATGCACTTTGGGCATACGCTGTTCACACGGGACTGTCACTAACCAATACTAGCGCATGTCCTCACAGTTAGAAGAGGCTTAGTGTGAAATGCGGAAGGGGTGCAAGTCTCACAAATTTTGCTCCAGATTTTCTTTTCATATATATATATTACAATACATGAGACTTATTGTTATAGAATTGCACCCGAACAAAAACTGCAATTATTAATTTCTCCTCCATGATCAATTTTCAAACAGTTGGTACTTCTGTGTTTGAAAATGACATTACTAATAGGTCACTACCTGATTGGTCAAAGTTCAACTTGTTTAACTTTCAACACACTTTCAATGAATGTGTGTTTTGTATGCAGAGCCCGAAAACTTACTCTACGTTTCCATAGACTTTGGCCACATCAGTCACAACTGTCCAAACAACAGACAAACCTTTACGAGGCTTGTTGGTGTCCCGCTGGAAATATAAAAGTCATAGATTGCGTGGTGATCCCGTAGAGGGAAAGTGTTCATACACATTTTTTCTATGGGCATCCTGTCATAGGGTACACTTGTGCAACACGTAGGAGTTAAGTCGGGATGAAGTAGATGAGACACAGGTAAGTCGTACAGAATTCTCATTCCTCAACCGCCCCAAAACCCTGCACACTGCGCAATGTGCTGTTCAAGTGATACGTGCGCGCTACATGCGTATAGCCTAACTGTTACAAATTAGGAAACTAAATCAGACTGCAGTTTGTGTGGCCATCCTACGAGCCTCCTATGGCCACTTAAGTATCACCTGCACACCCCATCTGTGCAGCATTTGCGTACGGTTAGACAGAGCAAGTGCGACCATATTGCTAATGACTAGAGTGTGGCATAAGAGCATCGTACAACAGCATCACCGTACTTCATAAGTGCATGCAACTTACATTTCCCTTACATACACCTTATGTTATCCTTACCACACATGACAATGGTATGTACCATTTTTATTCCGTCCCTTAAGGTGGCTGTATGGGCCACAAGGGAAGTGCAAGACACCTGCAGTTTATATGCGACCTCTCTTGTCTACAACCCTATATGGGCCCGGACAACCTAAAAACCCTAAGGCGTTATGATTTTTTTTTTGAATATTTACAATTCTTTTTGTTGCCAATTAACTACAGGTGGATTTTGGGTCAGGAGTCTTCAGGCTGATATCGGCAGCCTCTTATTCCAGCTTTGTTAACAAATTAATTTGAAAAATCATAAAAGTAATCTCAGTATTTTAATATATTCTTTTTGATTAGTGTTTGTCTGGAGATAGGTACAACTTGTAAATAATTTGCTTCCACAAGAGCAAGCCAATCACTGCTAATGTCCTGCAATGTCTCAGTAGATGATTTGTTCTAAAGCACTTATCCCGTAACGCTTCGATTTGAATTTCACTGTGCTTCAGCATGGATCTGAGCATGTCTTTGAATGAGTTAATCCCGTTAGTGCATGTGCCTGCCAGGCTACATCAGAATAAATGGGTCCCTGTGTGATGATGAATGGTAATTTAGATTTAACATAACTGGACTAACGAGCGCACTAATGACTCCAAAGCTAGCCTGGACAGCTCTCACTCGACGGCTCACGCTTTGCATCCCAATGAGCTCCGGAAAGGGCACCAATCTACTCACACACACATAAATACACACAAATTGTCTTAATAAATGCATGCTACAGAATCATGAAACCTCAAATGATTCTGGCCAGGAAGCACAAACAGAAAACATGCACACACAACATAGGTTGCCTGTGTTTGTGTAGATGGCGTATATATTTGTGTTAAAATGAGTTCCAGGAGAAGTGCATGGGGAGCAAGGATGTCAGTCCAATATGAAATTGATTAATTAAAAATCAGGCTTGGGCCAGCTCCTAACCTGTTAAATTAAAGTGTTTTTCATCACTAATCTCTCAACTCAATCTTTTTTGTTCACTGACATAAAGATTAATGAACAGAAATGAGAGGTACTTGATCATGTTCAGGTCTAATTGCAAATAATCAATTTCATTTTCTCTGTAAAGATCTCAATAAAGTCTTTTATTAGTATAGAATACATTTAGAGATCAAAACGTTATGTGAACTTATAGTTTTTGAATCTGTAAACCAAATATATTTGTACAATAATTTATTTTTGTATTTGTTGTGTATGAAACAAAGAAAGTAACCCATAAAATACTTCACTATAACCATGAGTGTAGTGTTATCATCACATCTAGTTTTTTTTCCGAATCAACTTAAACTTGACATTTTTTTTAGTGACATGTGACTAACCTTGTTTACAATAGAGCTTTAGCTCCAAGGTTGATTTTCTTTCAACTCCCATAATTCTTCAACTTACACAATTAGCGTAATTCCAATAGATACTAAAGTTTAGAAAAGCAGCTTTTTCCTGATACGGGACACTTATCAGTATAGCGCAGAGATTATGCCATCAAAACCAGCTGATTCTGCAGGTTTGTGTCATGCAATACTTTACGCTTTTCAACACTTAAGAAATGTAAATACTTTACGCAATGTAAGACGATACACTGGTAAACATTTTATGCTAGAAAATACTTTACACTGGTAAACACTTTAAGTAGGAAATACTTAATGATAGTTGTTATGCTCCCTATGTCTAGGGGTGTGGGGCATAACATAAAGAAGAATCAAATGAGAAAAAATGACCCAAAAATGCAAAAAGTAAGCCCTCACAAAACACCAAATTTAATAAAGCTGCCAAAACCAATATCCGTACAAATAAAGGTTTATTGTCCCAAATGTAAAGATGACAAAAGGAAAGAAAAAGGAGCATCAAACCTCAGGGTGAACACAGGCCAAAATAATAAACAAAAACAGAACTAACTTTACACTGGTAAACGTTTTATGCTAGAAAATAATTTACACTGGTAAACATTTTATGCTAGAAAATATTTTACACTGGTAAACATTTTATGCTAGAAAATAATTTACACTGGTAAACATTTTATGTCACAAAACACTTTACACGGGCAAACACTACATGCAAAAAAAATATTTTACACCAGTAAACATTTTTTCCCAGAAAATACTTTACACTGGTAAACACTTTATGCCAGAAAATACTTTACACTGGTTAACATTTAATGCTAGAAAATACTTTACAGTGGTAAATACTTTATGCTAGAAAATATTTTATGCTGGTAAACATTTTATGCTAGAAAATACTTTACACTGGTAAACGTGTTACACTGAAAACAATTTGTTAGTAAACACTTAACACCTATTTCTACAAAGCCGATACGAAAAGTACCTTTTCCCAGCTTGAGAATCAGCTGATTCACCTCGATCGCAATAACGTTTGAGGAGTTATGGTTCACAAAGAGCATACATTATCTAGGTGACATCTGTGACATCTCTGGTTCTGATGGGATTCAGTTTAATGTTTTTCTGTGCAAATTCACTACTCAACCAAAGTTTGTGTCATTCTCTAATCCAATTTGATGGATTTTCTTTTTCTATTTTTCATGCATTTATAAGTGTTTTAAAAAAAGCAGCCAACACCTCATTTTAAGTGCCAAAACAGATATTCAGGCATTCAGCTCCTTTTTTATGTCAGAAACATAAATTACACTTAATGCACTTTAATGTGAATTTGGATTTCTGTTTTGTAGATT
Source organism: Oryzias latipes (assembly GCF_053564925.1). Lineage (NCBI taxonomy): Eukaryota > Metazoa > Chordata > Actinopteri > Beloniformes > Adrianichthyidae > Oryzias > Oryzias latipes. The sequence continues at coordinate 8,891,502 of NC_136246.1, forward strand.
TGTTTTAACACGTTCACGGCCCAATTTACTCTGTGCCAGGCCCGTTTATATGCCCATGGAGTCGACATGTAGAAAACTGAAGCCTGGCGAGGAGATCAAGAGATGGTTCGAAGAATGAAGTGACATGACGAACAGACAAAGTGTGTCAGGGAGACAGATCACGAAAGGTTCGGAAGCGTGGCTGAAAAAACTGGATGGAAGAGAGCACGAGCAAAGCCACGTTCACTTAACACACACACACACAAAGTGAAGGGGTATAAGAGGCACTCTGAGGAGAACAACTGCATATTTTATGATGTCTTTTCTCCACAAAGCCCAGCTTTCTGCTTTAGCTTGTACCACAGAGAAGGAGGCGGCGCGGGGAGTATGTGCAGCAGAGCAGTTTCAGCCAACCAGCAGCTGTCATAATTCATAAGGGGAGATGGACAGAGTTGTTCAGTGCACTGTAACACCACAAGGTGACCTTTACTTTTCTTAACTGCCTCCCTCACCAACAGATTTCCTTCATTATACCCGTCTGTGTCCGCAGCGCTCGGCAGAGTTCTCTTTAGTATTATCACACAAATGATGCACATTTAAGCGGCCAGTTGTATTATTCCTTTACAAACCCTGAAACGGATGATGTTTCTGCTTCCTTTGACACCTTGGACACTCCTCCTTTAAAGTTTTCACCTTTTTATAGTAACACTATTATTTATAAACATTGTGATATAACAAAAGACTAGTTGCTGAGATTGAGAAATATTTTTTGTAACATAACCCACACATTTTTTTAAGATATTCAATTTGTACTTTAATAGATTTTCAAGTTTTGTCTTCATTAAATACTGTTATTTGTTTTCCTCTCCTTTGTGGTCAAAAAATTGAGCTTTTGGTTTACATCAATGTTAAATGTTCGACTGCCGTTTTTAAAATTAAACTAGTTAACAAGCTGCATTGACAGCTTACTCACAATAGCAGTAATCTGATTAGGAAAAACAGAAAGAAAATTGCCTTTAAAAAAAGAACAACTTCTTTAATCATTTTTAGTCTTTGTGATTACAATGCACATTTTCCAATTCATACTGCCTCCTTTCAACATGCATCACCAAAAAAAGCAGAAGCTATTTGTGTCAATCCTATTTGTGCAAATGAGATATGAGGATGTTGTGTAAACATCCAGCTTGTTGGCTTTAGGCTTTTGAGGGAAATTGCCTTTTTTGCCCAAAGAGCTGTTGACTTCTTGGCGTCATCTCCAGTGGGCCTCAGTACCTCTTTGGATTTTATTCTTTTTTTTCTTTTCGCCAGATGCCAAACCGGAGTGACTGCAAGCTCCAAATTATAGAGGAAGTGGTGGGTCGGGAATCGAAGTGGTACCATTATTCTTTTAATGATGTTTCCAACAGAGCTTTTATAAAGAGATCATCTCGCACACAAACAATGACTGCCAAAGATCCTCTGCGTCGAAGGACGCTGCTTATTTTCTATAGGAGATCAGTGTTAAAAGGAGGCAGACTGACCAGGATTTTCAGGCCCCTTCAAAAACAAATACATTCTTTTATTTAGGAATAATTAAAACAAAAGCAGTATTTAGAAACATGTTTGTGTAATTTGGATTAAGAATTCAATTACTTAATAAGGATCACCGTAAGAGGTACAAACTGACTGATATTTAACACGAAAACTAAGGCCAACCTGGCTGCAGGTCACCAGTTAAATTATTGTAATTGGACTAAAAAAAAGTGTATTTTCTGCCCAAAAATGGGCATAGGGGGTGGTGGTGGTGGGGGGGGGTACTTCTGCAACCAGGTCCTCTTGGGAAAAAGTTGGAATTGCCCCCATCTTCATCTGATTCTTCCTCGTTGGAGTTGTGGTTGCTGCTGCAAGTGACAAATCTCACAATCAAACAAAATTATATCTTGCTTTTTTTTTTTTTTAATTCAGTAAAAAAAGAAATTTGGTCCTTTACTAAATACCTTAAAATCAATCAACATTCTATCTCTGACGACTTTTAATGTATCAAAAATCCCCAAACATAATGGCTCCAATTAAAACATGTTTAAAAGACCAGTTAAACACTAGAGATGTCACCAACAACACTTGATCAAAACACGCTTGTGTTTACTACACAACCATGATCTTTGACCGTTTGTGCATTGAACTTAAATCAGCTGAATCCGACACATAGAAAAATGGCTTTTCATACTAGCTTTGGTTCATGCTGCTTTGTTCTGCTTCAGAATCCACTGGAATTGTGTTAATTGCGTAAAGGGTTGAAGAGTTACGGTAGTTGAACTAATGTAAAAACAAAAGCTAAAGCTCCTTTGTTAAAAAGGTTAACTGAAAAATGTTATTGTTTGCTTAAACTTTAATGAAAAGACGCTTCCCCCTGATCGAAAATAAAGTCAGCCCACTTCCATGCTTTAGCTGTAATCTGAACAATTTTACTGTTAGGAATGTTAAAATTAAACAAACATTAGTGGGTAGAAACAACCATGTTTTTGTTTTTATGTGTCTACACGTTCAAGTCTGTGCAACTGACCTTCATGTCACAATATCTCCTGTGTTGTTGGGTAGTTGGTGGGTCTCCAATGTCGGTCAGCCCACAATGACTGAATGTCAGTGGTTGGCTCCTTCCCCCATCTAGATCTGTCTTGTATCTGTGACTCGTGGGCGCCGGATCAAAGTGCCCTGAAACGTTACCTCTCTTGAACCATTTGTTTTGTTCATCAGCAAAGACTGATTGCCGTGTTGGTTTGTCTATTTGTGTGCATCTCGTAGAGATTAGTAGCTACATTCTAAATTGAAGCTGTCAAAAGTCTTTCAATTTGATGAGATGTGTTAAATTTAATCTCTTTGGATGATCTACCCATGCGTGTGTCTGAGCGGGGAGAGGTCACAAGAGGAAAGAGCAACACAGCTCTGTGCTGTTCAGCGATTTTGGTTTGGCTAGCGATTGAGTCAGTGGGCTCAGCAGAACCATCACAACCTGGCAACGAGCAGAATCTTGGCCAAGACAGAGGCTCTGACCTGAAAGAGAGGCAAGAAGCTGTGTGCGAACGACTAAACAGACTACATAGAAAGACGACTAGATGAAAGGGGAGGGGCCAACATTTCAACTCACGACTGTTGGTTTTAAAATAAGACAAAACAGCAAGAAGTATAGAGCACCAACCGCTGTGTAAAAATCATCTAACCAAGAAAAGACAACAAAAAAGAGATGAGATGGAATAGAATATCCTCCCATAACCTAAAATTGGAATAAAAAAAAACCCACACTGAAAGCAAAAACAAGGATAGACCTCTTATGTGGATTTCTTCAGGTCTTCTGGGTTCCTTACAGTCTAAAGAACATATCCAAAATTGGTCTTAAGAGTGGAATGTAGGTTTGACAGTTAATAAGCAAGCCCTCTGCTCATAAACGTAACTATATTATTATGATAACCAGTTCTTTTTATTGTTATTATGAACCTCTTCATTTGAGTCTATGTTTGTGAAAAGTATTGGAATATGCAGATATTTATTTTGAGAGGTCTGACCAAGAAATGCTAAAGATTAATGTGTTCCCCTTGATATTGCAGTCCATCTTTGTGGTCTTGCTGCTTCACAGATTCTTTTGTGCAAATGTGCGTGCTTCTCTTTTTTTTCCTTCAAGGCCACTGTGTTCTGCGTCCTGATTGGCTGTTGACCTTGTAAATCCATTTAATCCATGTTTTTTTGTTTTTTTTTTAAATAATGCATTCAGCATTGTAACATTCACTTAAAACTTAGATCACAATCAGATCTTTGTTTTCATTTTCCAATCCTGGACTTATTTTTCTATAAACGTTTGACCTTTGAGGGTTTAAGCAAGAGAAAATGAAAATGTTCATGTCTGGATGTCACTTTAAAGTGTATAGTGAGGAGTTTTACAGCCTTAAAACATTTGTAGTCCAATTTCATCACTTTATCGAAGTTTTCTATGGAAAGTATCCCCTGCGATAAACAAATGTATAATACATTCTAACAAAATAGTTGTAAATAGGGAAAAAGTGAGAAACTGTTTATTTTTAATTAGGTAAACATTTGCAAACTCCATACGCTACATACATACAGCTAAAATCAGAACTTGATATTCTAGGCAATTTTTTCATTATCTTTTTTTTTCTATCATTCAGTTTTAAAGCCATATTATTTTATACATATATAAAGTCCCACTCTGAGGGGCGCAATGTCTGTTCTGTCCCAAATAAGATCCTTTTCAAACAGCATTTATCAGTCTTCATCTGCTCCTGATTCACAATAATTTGAACAAAGAAAGACTCGGAAAGGCCATTTTAAGATTTATTTTTTTAAATTTATGTCCTCCATTATGAGAAAAATGCCAAAAGTACATGTTAAAAACACCAAAATCACCATTTTCAATTAAGTGGGTCTTTAAATGATTATCAAGCTGGTAGACCTATACCAACTATACCATTTTAGAGTCTTGGTATGACTGTGAATCAACCAAAACATTAATTAGTGCCATATTTTTTATTCCTGCTGCATATGTTTCTACATTTCACAGTTTTCAGCTCAGTTTAGTTTTTTTTTTTTTGAAGCACCAGTTGCCTAAAGACATGTCACAAAAGAAACATCAAACCAAGCCAGATTCATTACAGCTGTCCTAATCCAATTTAGTCCAGTTCATTCACACATATAGTTTAATTATACTATAACAATAAGCCTTCCAAGGGATTTACAGATTATGTCAAATAATTTTTGGTGTGATCTCTATACTGAGCAAACCAAAAGGCCACGGTGAAAATGTCAGCACATTTTAGGACATCCTGGTAACTTTGTGACTTCAACCAGGAGACGGAAGGAAAGAGACAAAAGCACTCAAAATACTTGTCATAAGACAAGAGACATGCAAGGGAGAGTCCACATTTATACATCAGGGATATAGGAAAGTAAGCCAATGGAAGAAACAGTAAAAAGACTAAAGTATTTCTTTTACTTTAAAAAAGGTCAGGGTGGCTTTACAGCATAGTTGGAGGAAGTTTAATCCTTCCAAAATAACCCAAACTCTCTCAGGAGTCAGGCTAATATAGAAACATTTGGATTTATTTTTGTTTGCACAGATCTAAAGTGTTTAGCAGATGTGGCCCTTCGATGGACTTGCAAACTGTCACCTTTGCCCTAAAGTGGCTAGGATAGGCTCCAGCAACCGCTGTGAGCATTAAAAGTTAAAGACAAAAAGAATTAATGAAAAAAAAACTCAGTTCTTCACAGTTTAGTTAAAAAGAAAAGCTGTTTTTATAGATAGATTAATAAAAGAACAGCTATACTGATACGTTTCTCAAGTCCTTTCTTGAGTGACATAGTAAATAGTACAGCACTCCCAGGGTGGTTACCCGTGGCAACACTCTGCAAATGTCAATTTTCACCCAGATGAGTGGGGTAAATTGCACAACTTTGGATGTTCAAACACTTAAGAGTGCATTAAATGTGAGCCTTTATGCACACACTGACACACATTTGTGCATCAACATATTAAACGTAAGTTAACACGTAGAACTACATACTCTTACTTGACTACACACAAACAAAAAAAGGCAAACACAATTTCACAGCAGGCGGTCTGGGTAAAGCTGTGAAGCAGGAATTAAATCCCGTGGGAAAGTTTATATATGAGACAATTCCACTTGTTAAAGATCCTAACTCTTTCTCCTAGTGACCTTTGAAGGCTGTCTGTGGACCTCATGGAGGTTTCTAGAGCTGAGGGATGGCATCCTGAGGGTCAAAAACGAGGCTAAAATCTCCTGGGCTAACAAAAAAATAACATTTTTTCAAAGGTAGCCTTTTTTTTTTTTTACACAAACAGAACAGGCTAGGCTAACTCTCACCAACACTTGCTTGAAATTCCTCCAAAACATGCAAAAGCAGCATTTCATGTTCTCACCTCACAGAGCACACGCTTGCACAGAGGTGCAGAGGCATTGCATTTCACTGCACTGTGAGTCTGTGACTGATTATTTCAAGGGTCACTGGATCTTACCATCCTACTCAGCAAGACAGAATACAGCTGCCCAGCTTCCACGATGCAACCCTGCATGTTAACCTGCAGATGTGGGATGCTGTGCAGAAGAAACCCGCTTTAATGCAGAGGTTTCAGACGTTCATTGGGTTTTCAAATGGTCTGTGAATGTATATAGTGCACATTCAGTCAAGAACCTGATCATCATCAGTTATGTCAGAATAACTAGATTTTTTTTTCAAGTCCTTTCCTGCCACATTTAGTGAAATGTAGAGAAGATATTAATAACATTGTGGAATCTTGTCCATCCATCCATCTTCCTCCGCTTATCCGGGATCGCGGGAACAGCAGTCTAAGCAGAGATGCCCAGACTTCCCTCGCCCCAGCCACTTCCTCCAGCTCCTCTGGGGGGACCCCGCGGCGTTCCCAGGCCAGCCGAGAGACGTAGTCTCTCCAGCATGTCCTGGGTCTTCTCCGGGGCCTCCACCCTGTGGGACATGCCTGGAACACCTCTCCAGGGAGGCGTCCAGGAGGCATCCGGACTAGATGCCCGAGCCTCCTCAACTGGCTCCTTTCAATGTGGAGTAGCAGTGGTTCTACTCTGAGCTCTCCCCCTATCTCTAACGGACTGCCCAGCCACCCTACGCAGGAAGCTCATTTCAGCCGCTTGTATTCGGGACCTCGTTCTTTTGGCCATGACCCATAGCTCATGACCAGAGGTGAGTATTGGAACGAAGATCGACCGGTAAATTGAGAGCTTTGCTTTTTGGCTCAGCTCTCTCTTCACCACGACGGACCGAAACAGCGACCGCATAACTACGGATGCCGCTCCAATCCGCCTGTCAATCTCACGCTCCGGTCTTCCCTCACTCTTGAACAAGAGCCCAAGATATTTAAACTCCTCCACCTGGGGCAGGGACACCCCACCCACCGAGAGATGGCAAACTACCTTTCTCCGGTCAAAGGCTTGTCCATGACATTTCTAATAGGAATTTAAAGCAGTATTTTATTTGATTGAGAGTTTGACTCTCAGCTAGAAACCGTTCTGAGCTGTGCATCAACGATTGACTTTATGAGTGTGATGTCATCCATAGAAAATGGTTTATTTCCGGCTCAGGTCAAATGACGTCACATTTTTTGTTGGAACCTGACGTCGTCAGTAAGCATTGATTGGCCTGTCAGTCTGAGTCAACGTTTCTATGGTAACCACTCTGGCCAACAAGGAGTGAACTTACTGGAAGTGATTGAAAGGGGGCCACACCAAATCTGTCAAACATTTTTAACGTTAGACTTGAAACCACTTTTTCAGAAACATCTGAAAGTTGCACTGCAGAAAGAAATATAATGAAAATAAGAATGAGAAGAAGATTTTTTAAAAAGGGTATGAGAGGAAGAATGGCTACTCTGACAAACACAAAGACAGAACAATAACTATTTCATTTTTGATTGAAGTCTATGGGATTGTGGCTTCTTCGAGCCAGCACATACTTCCTGTTTGGAACGTGGGGGGGCGGGGTCACTCAGTCCAATTCTCATAAACAGTCAATGGCATCAACACACATTTAGTGATGTTGACAAATGACTTAAAGTTTCTCCACATCAATGAGAGTTGGGTGTAGGAATGGATTCCTTAAGTTAATGCGTCAAAAGGTTTTCCTAAAACTCATTTAAGATTTATTCTGCTTTCAAGCAAGAGTTTAAATTGAGAACTGCTCTCTTTGGGTCAATGAGGGGGAAAAAAATCTGACATTGTTTGAGTTGCACACATTCCAGGGCTTCCACTTGCTTTAGTGAAAGCCTGAAGAATGAAGAGGTTAAGCCAGTGTGTGGCTGAAGGAGTGAAGTGCTCTTGCTTTTCCTCCCTCCGTCTCTTTAAGCTGTAATGAGGCCTTTGCTAAAGATGCTGAGAGCTCTTCACACAGCCCAGTGAGCGGCCAGAGCCGGGCTCTCCTCTGCATCTGTGTGGGAACGCTCCCTGAGAAAACTGAGCAACTGCAGCAACAACTCGTCCCACCTCCTAAAAACGACAACAACTAAATTAATAATAAATGAATTCATCAATATGTATGATATATGAACAGCTTTACTAATGATATCAAAGTAGTTTTACTGTGTAACTCTTCTCCTCATTAATAATAATTGTTCGACATGATTCTGAGCTCTGAGAAACTGCAGCTTGACGTAAAAATTAAATCCAGACTCCTTTTAGTTTTGTTGCCAGTGTAAAATAATCAAATCAAGGTTTCCCTCTGATATCTCTGCCTTAGCTTACCTTTTCCTTTCCTTTTTTTTGTGCCAAATAACACGCTGTATTAAAATGTCCAATCGTCACTGCTCTGGAGTTCCAATTTGGGTCTTGACAGAATTTTAATGCATAAGACGAGTGTTTGAGCTCGAGCAAACTTAGAGGAAATAAATGCCGTTTTTTTTTCTTTTTTGGTGGAGGATATATAGAAATCCTTTTGTTGTCTTATTGTTGTGAGATATTTAATGCAATAGATTTTTAGTTAATCAGCATACGTTATACTTTTAATAAATTGCAACCACCATAGCTTTAAAATACATTTTTCTATGTAAAATCCGTCTTTTTTTCTCCTCACGTAACATTATATATTACTAACCTACAGCCAACCAAGTTTCACAGCAACCAATGGAGTACTTACTGCACTTGTCCATATAGCTCAATAGGATTCTGCAATCCAACGTTGAATTGTTAAACTACCCATTTTCTGAATGCAGACGAGCCTTAATCTGTTTAAAGGTCTTAACAGATTAAAGCTCAAGAGCATCCAGGGAAATGTGGCTCTCTATTATCACCAGACATGATGACGATGATGAAGATCAAGGCTTTGGAAGACCATTTTTCTGTTTCAGATGCATTTCAAATATATTGACGGAAATAAAAGACAAACAACCTTTAAACCTCTAAGTTCAAACCAAAGAAATAAAAATACTAATAGCTCAGTAGTTGTATTTAGACTGTTTAGTTCAGCTCTCTGTGCCATTTTTGTGATATGGCTTTTAATTTTCACAATTCTTAAACTGCTAACTTGCATTGATCAAGTCGTTAATGTTTCTTGAGTTCATTGTTTTAAAGACACAAAAAAAACAGAAAAAAACACAGTTTTCAACATTAATTCCAAAGAAAACATGTAACTCCAAAGTGCATCAAGTCACGATGGTCATGGTCAGGTTACAAAAACAAAGGTCCTGGTTTTTTGGGACGCTTTTAAAAAGTCAGACGTCTTTGGACCAAAACATTCCAACCACTGTGATAACTGTTAACATCCTGCAGGTCTCTGGCTGAGTTGCCAATTCAGCAAATAGTAATTTTTTTTTAAACCAACACAGTAAAAAATAGGCAACTAACACGAGAAGAGGATTTTTTTTTTTTTTTTGTCTGATAGGACTTTTAGAGGCTTGCTAAATGTTGAAACCATTAGGTGGGTGCTGCTGTCAGCCCCTCCCACATCCCAATCACTTCACTCATAGAGCAGAAATAAAAGATACAGGCTCAGTGGTTGGACCGATATTTCAACAGAAAAACAAAAAAACTCAGCAAGCTGTGAACATGTGATGAACTAATCAGCCACACACGATTGTGTGTTGATCCACAGTTAGTTATGTTAATGTAATACAATCTATATCATTACCAGATATTTGTTGTTATTTGTAGCAAAAGGAAACTTGTGCGATCACTCGTGTGATCATAACTTTACTTTGCATTCCATCGAGTTGGGGATAATTTTCCTGTAATAGGAATTGATTGTAGATTTTATAGCCAATAGGTGGTAACGCAAATGTTAGACTTTGTGATCAGTGCTTGCAAAAGTCTAAAATTGCCAAATGATTATATAAGACTGAGCTTAACTGGATTGCCTATTGTCCATTTCCCCACCTTTTAAAATTGACAGGGCATTTTCTTTCCAACAAAGAACACGTGTTTGAAAAGTGCTCTTGGTGTAAACTCCTTACTAATTGCAAAAAAATGTCTTAACTTGAATTGTTAATGTGTGTACCTCTCCTCTTTTCCTCAGACTCCATCTAATGTTAAAGATTACAGGAGGAACTAATGACACTCAACAGCCAGTCAATATGTCCTCTAATCACAGTTATAAAGTTATAACGTTGTGTTATAGTGACCGATGTAATTCAAACGTTCCATCAACATATTGATCCATGTCTGTTGAGGTTGATTAAGCATAATAGAGACCAATAGAAAGTCTCTCCCTTTAGTTTGGTTTGTAATAACTCCACACTGGAACCTAAACACGTGCAGATTTGTGGATCCACTTCCTAAAGCATGAAAAACCAACACTTCCTGCGTCCAGATGGCCTTTGGGGAGTTTCTCCTAAACAATGAAATGAGGTTTTAGATCTGCTGATGACTTTATAGCTTAAGAATGCTTAAAGATGTTTGTATCCAAAAAGCAAACAATTGTGTTAAAAAAAGTCGGAAGTCTGCTGTGAAAATGTACATTTCTGCAGTTTATTGATTTTCAAATCTAAATAAATAAAGCTAAAAGATAATTCTAAAAACGAATAATATTAAAATTGTTATTCCAAAAAATTCACACAAAAAATATATTGTTCCGCTAATATTTTTTAAATTGAATAAACAAATAAGAATAAAGTTTTGTGTTGAAAAGTGATTTTTTTATTCCATTGTGTCAAATTTTAACCCCCATAGGATCAATTCTGAAATGTATCGTTTTGTAAACTATTCCTCCAAGTTGTGATTTTTTACAGAACTACAACTGGTGACAAAGGATCCAGAATCATAGATAAATGAAGGAATCTATCACGTCTTGCTTATGTCTCTTTAAATTCCTAAGTGGTTAAATTACAGCAATACTTTACTTTGTCTTTTGGTAACTTTAAGTCCTCCCTTTGGAAAAAAAAAATAATGTCCCTCTGTTATTGTTGAAAATAGAAGTTGTTACAAATAAAAGAAACCCAATTTTTCTGAATGCTTGGATAAAACAAAGTTAATAGTCTAAAAACAGAAAACAGTTGAAAAAAGCTTTGTTCTCAGGACTGATTTATGCACTAAATAAAATACAAATCTATACATTTTTTTAATGATAAAAGACAAAAAGCCTTTGGAATTTCTGTAAACTTTTTCCCACAAAAACTCCAAAAACAGCTTCAGGAAAAAGTTTATTTACCAAGAAAGAAAAATGACACTAAAGATTGTGTAGGGACAACACATTAACTATAGAACTGCAGAATAACATGAAAGAAAGTATCAAAATGAGTAAAAATGTTACACACTTAAAAAAAAGAAGAAAATGGGACTATGTACAATCAGAACTTGAGAAAATGTTTTTTTAAAATGAGTTTATGTGACTAACTATTGTATGTGTAATGTGTGGACAAAGTACAGTAAGATTGTTGTTGGGGAATAAATGAGTTTTATTCCCCATTTTTGACAGTTAAAAACAAAACAAACACCAAAAAAACTTCAATAAGTCCCAGATAAAAAAAATCCTAAATTTTGTCATCAATCGGGAAAGTTTTCATGGCTGTTTAACACTCTGACTGCAAAGCAGAAGATGTTAAAAGAGTGCGCATGAGGAAGAAGATTGATGATGAAGGCTTTGACCTCCGGGTGTAGGCTGTTGCAGAGACACATGTAATAACATCGCTTTTTCTCACACACACACACACAAACACACACACACACGTACAAGCATAAACACGTCTGATAGTATCTCTGTGGCTTCCCCCTAAAGAGTCTCCTCCATCACTGCAGTGGGCCTTTTACTGCATTGGAGGGTCAAACACACACACACACACACACACGCACACATGTGTGAGCACGTATACATTCATGCTGACTCCAGAATGCATACATTAAATGAACACGCTCAGAAATGTGTGGGGTGGTCAAACATGCATTTAGAGATCAAGGATCTCTCCTGCAATGCCACCGCAGAGGTCACTGCAGTCTGCAAAAAAAAGCTGAGTGGGCATTTTGTGAAGGCGCAAGGGTGTGTGGCAGACACCAGAGCTGGATCATTTCTTAAGCCTTTTTTTTGTCCTCCTTTCTGAAATGACCTCATCTATAAAAATGAGTCTGCAGGACAGAAAGAAGAAAAGAAATCTGACTGAAGACGTTTGCAAAGAAAGGGGAGAGAAACTCAACTATGATGTGACATTTTACAAGTCAGATGTGTCTCTAAGCTGATAACTCACATAAATTCTCTATCCGTTAGTGTTTTTTATTTTTATATTGATTTAAAAAAAGACTTTTTTATGATCTGGATGGCTCTGTAACCTTTTTCAGGGTGTTCCTCGCCTCTCACCCAAAGACAGACAGAAAAAGCTTCTGCCGACCTCCTTGATCTTTTCTATTGAGCTCTGTCTTCCCTCCCCCTGATAACCTCCAGCCTTTTCGCCCTGAAGGCCCCCGCCTTGTTGTTCAGCTGCTCCTGCAGGACGCCACTAATCCAAGCTTTATTTTTCCAACACTTTGCTGGTGGGGATAAAGTTCTTTTCCACGGAAATGAATGCAGACACACTCTCTGCCATTTTGATCTTTCTCACCTCTGGAGGGAACCACAGGCTGCATCTTCAGAACCTCTTTCAGTGTCACTGACCGTCTCCCAGAGGTGGGAACACATCACCACTCATATCTTGACCTTCAAGTATCAAACAAGTCCCGAGATGCTGCGGACAGGCAAGTCAAGTAAAGACAGTGCTCAGGTCAAGTTATTGCCTCAGTCGATGCCGTAGTCACATGCGCACGTATGGCGGGGTTGACCCGTACGGGAGGAATGGCCGTGTATAGGTGGGTCCCCCTGAGGTTTCATACGGCCACCTTAAGGGAGGAAAATGGAACATGCCATTGCTGTGTGTGTGGTAAGTATATCGTAAAGTATTTGTAAGGATGACATGCAGGTGATGCCACTCTCTAGTCCAGTGTTTTTCAACCTTTTTTGAGCCACGGCACATTTTAACCTTGATAAAAGTCTCGCGGCACACCAGCATAAAAAATAAAAATAAAAAAAAAAGGAGAAACTCTAAAGTCTGTATTGATCTGACAGCGGATCCCGCGGAAAGCTACACAGCTAAATATGAGCTTTAACTGGTCTTTTTGTTGGAGCTAAGCAACTTCGAAACAAGGAAGGACTGAGGACTTTCACCACTTCTTTTCCGAAAACAGCTGACGCTACGGCTAAATCGTGGTACCGCCATTCTTATCAAAATGTATTTAATAGAATCAAACAAACCAAAGTCTTTTATGATCTTTTATATTCCTAACTACTCAGTTTTTATAATCAGGGCCTGTTTGAAATTTTCCTAAGCTAGCTGACTGCTGCGTGTTAGCACGACGTGCATCAATCACAGTGTAAATTAAAAATAATAAATCAAGAAAGGCTTTTTAGGTTGTCGAACTTTTGAAATATAATGCAGAAAAAGCAACCATTAAATTTAAGAAAAGCTTAATTCCTTTCATGTATCTGAATCAAGTCTCAGCCTAGTCTCAAGTCATGAAAATCAAGTAACCAAGCATTGAAGTGGAGTATTTCTTCAGTGTCAGTCAAGTCTCAAGTCAATCAAGTCAAGTCATGTGACTTAAGTCTCACTTCTGGCTTCTTATCTTGTTTTTTTTCTTAAAAATAATCTGCGATAGGATCCACTTTTCTCAGTCAGACAAGAACATTTTTACGCTTTTCTCTCTTTTTGGGGAAATTTTTAAGGTTCAAACCTGCACAGAAAAAGAGGTCCAGGATTATAAAAGGAAAACAAGGATCTGATCACGATCAGGGATTTCTGTAAATCCGGCAAACTGTCAGGAACTGGTGGTGAAGGGAGCCAAAATGCAGGAGACAGGCATGGTGACAGAACACAAAACATTTGAATACACAAATTGAAACATGACAAAACCATGGGAGCAGCAAAAAGCAGAAAAGAGCAGATGACCAGAAGCTAAGACACTTGAATAGGCTGAGGGTAATTAACTGAACTGAAGACCGCTGTGGATCATGAACCTGAAGGTGGACTGACTGACTGACAAAGAAAACCAGAAAACATGACCAAGAATAAAGACAAACAACAAACTAAACCTCAGAATCCTTAAACAAACTGAATACATTCTGTACAGGAGACACAGCACTGACATTAATTGATATGGTCAACAGCCAATCAGGATGCAGAACACAGAGCGCTGTAAAAAATGAAACACATAAAAAGATGTAAAATTGCACTGAAAGAATCAGCAAGACGAAGCACGACATGGCGAGGGAAGACTGGACTCAGAAACTTGACTTGCTCAGGGGGACATCAGGCAAAGTTGCCGCACAGATCTCCAATATTTACAGTAAACAAATATAGCGATTTATTTCCACAGAGAAAGCGGAAAGCAAACAGTTAAAGTCTGGAGGAGCGGCAGAGGGAGGTGTAGCTGAAACTGCTAGAGACTGCTGTACTCGTGGTCTGGCAGCTAATGACGTGCTGTAGTAGCATCAGCTGCAGCAAAATCAGGGAAAACAAACAGATTATTATTATTATTTAACGGTCAAATGGTTTCCACGGCCACAAACCTGAAAATATATTTATAAAAATAGTCTGAAAGTCCGAGTTGCGTTCAAATTCAGTGACTACCTACATATAAAGGAAGTTTTTCAAAAGAGCAAAAACACGCCTTTTATGTTCCTCCTTCTACATACATTCCTGAACACGTTTGAAGTTGAAACATCACAGGTTTTCATGGCTCTCTCACATGGCTGGGGGCCTGTAAAATAAACTGGAGACTATGGCCAGAGTATTAACGGACTTCTGAGCGGTGTTTCTGAGTGTTTTCCTTGGCCTATGCCAGTGGGTCCAGTTGCTCATTTATTAAGGCAGAGCGAGGTTGGGGGGGGGGGGGGTCTGAACAGGGGCGAATGGGAGAATAACTGACGGGGAAATTGCAGAGGAAAATGATTGTTATTCCACAATTAAATTATATATGCTGGGTGGAATAACCCCTGTCAGGGCAGACCATAGTGGTGCGCTTTTGTGTGTGTGTGTGTGTGTGTGTGTGTGTGTGAGTGCGAGTGTGAAACTCTATCCATCCATCCACCAAGGCCGCTGAGGCTGTCCTGGCAGGAACGACAGAGCGGAGAATCGGAAGGAGACAGGGCTAAAGAAAAAGGAACGTCAACAGAGTGAGCAAAAAGGGTCTATTTTGGGCCTGAGTGGGTGTTAGTGAAAACACAGCAAACCCCTGTAATGAACCTTTTTGGCCACTCGTGACGACAAAACGCCACATGGAAAATAAACCCTCCTTGATTCTTGTGGGCCAAATCATCCAGCGGTTTCGCCGTGTGTTTGGGCACAAACATTCTGCAGATGTGAGAAAATCCTTTCATCTGGAATTAGCTCCATTTCTCTGGAAGAAATCTGACCTTGTCCTTGTTTGAAAGCGTTAAAAACCGCCTGTCAGCTGTGAAAAATGACCTGGTTTCAGATACAGTGAGGGGAAAAAAAAGAACGCCTGGTCACTTTTCATTCTTTGCGAAACAATGATTCTGTGAGCGCACACGCGGGTGATATGCAAAGCAGCCTAAACTAACCCCGTTTGCTGGCCAGTGAAATTAATGATCTGTGAAAGCTGGGCAAAAACAAAAAAAACAGATTATGTTGGCTGGTGCAGATGTTGGCTTGAAGAAAGAATACGTTTCTGTGTAGGTTTTTACAATTTCCAAATAAACTCAAGCCTCTCATTTAGCTTAAAGTCAGCAGTCTTTCCTTTTGTTGTATTCATATTTTTAGATCCAATTTCATGGCTTGTTAGCATAATAGGGGTCAGTCTTCTGCTAAAATCAGAAGACAAAATATATTTTTTAGAATTTTAAATTCTTTTTGGTGCAAACGAGTGAATTTCTGAAAGAAAAAGATGAAGAAGCAAAGACGTTTTTACAGAAACCCAGTTTGATCAACTTGTAAGATCTTTGAAATCTTTATGTGATTTGTTTTCATGGAAAGGCTTTGTGTATTACTTTTTTCCGCTCTTTATGGGTCCAAATTGCACATGGACTCTATGGGACACCTACAGAGAGAATGGTAGTTCTGTAGCACAACTGTAAATGTAAAATACAAATGTTGCAGACAAGATATGTTGTGTTCAGAATGTTTTCTCAACCTTTTGTCTGACTTTAAAGAAACTAAAGCAAAAGTTAAAATAGCTATTAAGTTGTTGGATTGTATAAAAATGTTTCTAATCTGTAATTACTTTGGTTAATTCCACTTTTCTTTTTTATTTCATAAACAATTGTAGAATGGAAAATAACATTTTCTTAAAGAAGTTAGATGTATTCCTGAAATTACACGATGTGGATTTTAGTTATGCTTTTTAAAAATCAGGGATTTTTTTGTTCTTGTGTAGATGCTGTTCATTTTTGATTAAACGTCAAGGTTCTGATTAAAAAAGTAGGAATTCATGATTTCGCCAGGACCCTAACCCTAACCCAAGCTTGTAGTTTTCCCATGTGTGTTTGTGCTGAGTCATGCTTTCTTGTGTTGAGTGGTGATGCCTTCAGATTTTGTTGATCACATCAGATTTTCCGCTGTCAACAGCTGTTTCCTTTTCAGTAAATGATTCATTAATTGAAATCCATTGTTTTCTGTTAGTCATTGTCAAGCCCCGCCCCCACCGACTTAAAAAAAAAGGGACATTTTTCGAAACATTGAACATTTTTACCATTCTTTTTGTTTTCTCTTCTCTCCCTGTTTGTCTTGCATGTGTTGGTCCTGAACAGCACCCTCAACAACAACAACATCACCCTCATTCCACTGTCCAGCTTCAACCATATGCCCAAGCTGCGGACCCTGTGAGTATGACCGTCGGGAGATGCACACACACAAGCTAATGTGTCAACACACACACAGACAAACACGCGCTCTGTGTGCCATCCAGAAAATCAGGACCCAATAAGAAACAGATTCCTCCATTGTTTCATGACTGTGAATAATCATTAGGCCATTACGTACACACTACCAACCCTAAAGACCCACAGAGATGATATGGCGGTCCACACACACATACAAACACACACTGCTGTGTGTGAGCGCACACTTGAATGATGGTAACCTCATTAATGCCACAAGAAAGGCTTGTTTAGGCTCTGTAGTTCAATCTGCTTTGATTCATTAAAAGAGCGCTCTCCACTGATGTTCCTGATGGAGGAACAGACACACACACACACACACACACACACACAAACACACACGCAGTCCCACTCCAGCATAGACCTACAGCCGAATCAGCTCTTCAGATAGATTTTGAAGGAGCCTTTGATATTATTTGCTATATTTCTTTTGTGCTGAGTTGTAAGAAAGGGATTTTTAAAGTCGCTAAGGACACACCGTTGAATGGAGACAGGGATTCTGTTTCACTGTGATGTCATAAAGACCTGGTCACATGCTCACAGCTGGATTTTCTTTCTCAACAACTTCATAAAGATGTTCTTTTGTAAAAAAGAGAGTTTCAGAAACAGCTTGAGAAAGGAGACAGGATAACATTTGCTGAAGACCTCTTATCATTGCAGCCATTCCCGGTATTTGACTTTGGCCCATCATCATTCATCAACAGCCAGCCGCACATAGCAGGATTTCTATTTTCCCCTCTTTCTCCTGCAGCTGTAAAGGCAATGCAGCTTGAAATCAGCCCTTTAGAAATTGGATTTCAGGCAGCAGAATGGCCGCACAATTGCCAGCAGATTGAGGGCAGAGTTACCAATATTCAGTATGTTTTAATCAAGCGCAGAAGACTTTTTCAGTTTTTTTGGCCCCTCTTATCTCCCCCACTTGCTCTTTCTCCTTTAGTTTTTTATGCATCCAATTTTGGTTCCGTCCTTTTCTGTACATTTGAGAATCTTGACCTATTTTGATTTAAATGTGAATCCAAAATGTCTTCTTTTTAGTATTGCTTTTGCATCCTCTGACGTATGTCTCTCCTATACGTTCCCCTCTTTATTCTTACTTTGACTAACAATAAATCAATCAAATGCTATTGTTTAGCATTTTACAACTACCACTGATTGAACCAAAGGGTTTCCCATGAAATCAATGCTTAAGCAACATTAAAATACTATAAGTTTCAAAGGTAATTAAAGTAGCTCTTTCAAATTACTTTGGTCACAACTGCCCTTGTAGGTGGAGATGGGCCTTCTGTGGGTGAAAAATGGGCAAACCTGTTGTTGATAAACCTGTTGTGGCCTAGGAAATATCAAGATCACAGAGTGCTTGGTGGGCCTGTACAGCAAAAATGTTTATGGACATTTTTTCTACAGGCTTGCTGCAGGCGACAGGTCATAACAAAAACTTTTACAACACATAAAGGTGAAGCAAAGCTGAAGTAAGTGAAATGGAGGCACAGATTTTTCATTTGCTTGAAAGGAGGAACTTAGACAATCAGAGGATAGTTTGTATGGACACCCTACTGGCGTCCTATGGTCACTTACCTATCACCTGTACACCTCGTGTAAGCCATATTTGCGCCCGAGTGTTGTGTAAGTAGACCGGACGGCAGCATCACTTGTATGTCACAAGTGTGTGTAACTTGCATTAGTCTTAAGAATAATTTACGATCCACTTTCATTTTCACGACGTCTGTACCCCACACCTTCACTCTTCTTAAGATGCTCCTCTACAAACCCCCATGCACCCAGACCACCCAAAAACCCACAGCACTCGAATGGGTCACCCGCCAGTACCCGTGCCTGTGACTGCATCTTTACCGGTAGATGTCCCTAAAGTGATGGCTCCTTGTATGAACATTTAGATTCGTGTAAATCTGGTAGAACCCTCATACCCATCCCCTACTTAGATAGGTAGATCTACTGCTTTCATGCCCCTTTTCTGCAACCTTCTGAAATTCTATTAGGAGTAACGATGCCGCATCACCCACAGCGAGCTACGACTCGATGAAAGAGGCTGAACTTCCACGCCGCATATGAGTTTTTGTAATTTGCTTTGGTAGGAGGTTATTTGGAAGAGAAATCAAGTCAAACAGATGGACGCAGAGACATTCACCTACTGCCGTGCGCTACCCCCATACTCACCTGCCTGCATTAAATGCAACAGACACAATCAGACTGACTAGCAGGCACACACATCCATACGCACAAGCACGACACTTTCGTCATACCCCCTGCCTGTTCTCATTCCCTCCTGTGCTTTAATCCTACTTGTCAGTAATTAAGGCTAAGCAGGGGGGTGGACCGAGACATGGCTATCTCCAGGCAGGGGTTTGACTATAAACTGGATTTATAATGGGAGAGCAGTATTAAATCTTGCTGCCCCCGCTGCTAACGTCAATGAGACCATCTCTGTTCTATAACAGGATTTGTCCTCTGCTTTATTGCAAAAGGAGGCCTGTCTTCTGAAAGGCTAGATACCCCGTCTGGCATATAATACACTGACAAGACATTCTCCTTTTCAAATGCTCTTCTCCTCCTCCTCCTCCTCATCTCTCCACAGCTGGCACAGCCTGTAGAGTTACAGTGCTGCCAAACAACATTTTCCATTCATCCTCTATTGAGTTGTACCTTCTAATTAATGCTCAGGTTTATTTTAAACAGCGCGTATAGTGAAATGTTCACTGAAAAAGATTAAAGGCGGCAGCAGCTCTCATTAGCAACAAAGAGAGAAACTGCTGACTGTTTTGGCTGCAGAGAGCTTGTGAGACATGGTGGACTTGGTCATAAAAACCAACTAAATGCAGCACCAAAGAGCACAGCTCAACCAAGCGGCTATTTTAATGCAAATCCTTTTAATTCTAGTGGCTTTAATGCTCAAAATGTAACCCAACAAGCCGTGAGTCAGGATGCTTCAGAGTTAAAACAGGATTCTTGTCTTAAATAAGTGTTAATGGAACTAGAACAGTGAATCAGGTTGAACCTGATGCTACCTTTACACTGAAGACAAAGACATGTGTAACTTTACACATTCAAGAACGTGCTTTTAGCATAGTGTTCACACTGGACTGTGGCTACCAGATACTATCACGTGTTCCACAGTTGGAAGAGGCTTGGTGTGATATGTCAAAGTGGAGTAAATCTGCTGAATCTTACTCCAGGCTTTTTCTTTCAAAGCTCTATTCCAATATACAAAAGACTTGTTGTCATAGAATTCCTTCCATGCACAAATCACAACTGTAAATCTCACTTTCATGATTATTTTTCCAGCACTTCCTTGAATTAAACAGGGCGCTACCCACAAGTCACTTTTAAGTCCCTGATTGGTCAAAGTTCAGCTGGTTTAACTTTCAACACACGTTTAGTAAATGCGCATTTTGTACGTAGAGCCCAAAAATTGACTTAAAAACTTGCGTAGCGATGTGTGAACGCGACGGCTTTGAACACAGGAGCCCGGAACACGGATATGTGTGTGTTTACATTGACTGTTCATTGAAAGTTCCCGCTTAAATGTTGCCGGGGACGGTGTGAAGGTAGCATCAGAAAACTCAATTGTTGAACAATCAGTTCGGCCAGTTTCTGCACACGACTGTTTTGCAGGGGATGGAGAAAAATGCTCGAACAAGTGGTAGGATACATGGCTTTTCATTTTGCTCTTTATGTTTTTGCACACCATTGCTCCTAATGCCTTAGTCACAGTTCCCCTAACGGATGGATTCGGGATGTCTGTGGGTGAAAACTTGTCCAACCTGCACTGGATACGCAGGTTGCCCTCATGAAATATCCAGATTGTTGACCAATCGGCGAGCGCGTAGGCTGAAAATGTTCATGTCCATTCTATAATTCTATAATCCATGTTTTGAACCCCATGAAGCCTGAATTTATTTCAAGGGATGAAAAAAAAATATTTCTGTTTTTGCTTTCAAGTAGACACTAGATTAAGGTAATTTGGGAGTAAAAGTGGTTTGATGCAACAATAGGCATGAAGGGGTTAAATGTATTTGGTGTTGTGTTTTCTGTCCACACACACTGTTAATATTGCCTTTGTAAAGTGGGTTGTTTTGTTCCGGATGTCCCGTCTCAAAGGGGATTTTCCCCCTCACAGACCTTTAGAGGGAACACTTCAAATATTACCATGTGTGTGTGTGACCGTCTGTTTGTGTGCCTGTTTCATCCACACTCCAGGTCCAAGATTGATGCAAGCCGTGTGAAATATTGAACTTGCTATATTTGTGAGCAGACACAGATGCAGTCCCACCTCCAGCACTAATATTGGCAGGGTTTATTTGAAACTCCACCTGGAGTGGACGTTTAGGATGAGATAGCCACGTGCGTGAACTCAGTGACATCATGTCAGCTCTACTATATTTGTCTCTCTGTCTCCATCTGTTCTCAGCCGCCTCCACTCCAACAACCTGCACTGTGACTGTCACCTGGCCTGGCTCTCTGATTGGCTCAGAGCCAGACGAGGCTTGGCTCCCTTCACCCAGTGCATGTCCCCTGCCCACATGAGGGGCCTGAATGTCCCAGATGTGCAGAAGAAGGATTTTGTCTGCAGTGGTAAGTAAACAGCAGCATACAATGCATTTAAATTAGTCTTGTTGCAAAAAATCCCCCTCCAAACTGCAGTTGGTTAATGCTTTTGCAAGCTGTGCTCCATAGAAGTCGAAATGAATTAATTACAGAAGGCCAGTTAACCCTGGCTGAACCCCTCCAGTCCCTCTCAACCTGGACACTGACATGGTTGATTTTGAAGCTAAATGGAGTCTTTAGCTGAATGAAAGGTGTCTGGCTCTCACCTCCTGGACCGCAGCTGTCGGCGGCGGTCTTTGTTAAACTGTCCAGGACGCCGCTGCCAGCTGCACGTCATTCCAGCCAGGACCTGCAGCGGGTGGAGAACTGCTTTATGTCGGCAGACTCGCTGGTGCTGCAGAGCAGAACAAACACTGTTGTTGGCAGCTGCAGAACAAGACTGAGGAGTCCAGTCTGACCAGAGTTAATCAGCTGAATGACACTGTGGGGAACTCTTCAAACCCAACAGGACCAGACTCAAGCTGGGTAAAACATGACAAGGAACCGGACTTTTCCTGGGATAAACATCTCTGAAAATGTGTGTATTTGGGGGAAATACACCTGCCTGATGCCTCAGCAGGTGCAGAACAATTTATGTTTGTATTCTGTGCATTTTTATGTAGCCTGAGCAGCACAAACCTAATCATGTTTTGTAATCACATCCAAGTTTCTTTCTTCTGTGGTCCTAAATTCAAAACAGAGGTTTTGCAGTGAGACTTCAGTTTGAAATAATAATTCACTTTATTTCAGATGCGGTCCATAAAAGAAGACAGATACAACATATACAATAAAAAAAATAAATAAATAAACAAATGAAAAATTAAAAAACGAAATTACAGTTTACAACCATTTAAAAAAAGAGTATAATCTCTGTGCCCAGTGTTTCCTCAAGGCGGGGGTGTAGTGGCATGAGCTTCTTTTGGGACCAGTCAGAGACATGATAATTGCATTTTTAGACTTGTCCAGGCACTCCATGAGGCTGGATATAAGCTTATGTAGAAGTGCTTCACAGGTGGGGATGTGAGCATCCACAAACAGCTGACTGGCTCTGTACCATCTGGGCACCTGTAGCAGAAGCCTAAAGGCCACCATGAATTTACGGAATGTGCCACGTCCATAATTCCACCATAGAGGAGCCGTGTAAAGAGGAGTGCAGTAAGCTCTGAACAACGAACACTTTACTTGAAGAGAACACATACTGAATTTTCTCATTAGCATATTTGCCTGTGCATAGAGTTTACAGGATTGTCTCTGAATGTCTCTGTTATCCCGCCAATCATCAGTAATGAAACATCCAAGATAAATGAATTTTATAAAACACTACGGTCAATTCTCTTTGGCACCTGTCAACTGGATGAGAGTACAACTTAAAGTCCCACTCCAATCAACTTCTGATCTCTAAATCGTTCCCACTGGTCTTTTCATTACGATTATGCCAATTTGAGTCAGAACAATAATAAAAAAGTGTCATTTTCTAGGACATGGTTTCTGCGGAGCAGGAGGAGTTCATTAGAAATGCACCTCTGAGTGGGCGGAATTGTTGGTACGGAGTAAGCCTCATCCCACTTCCCCCCATCTATTTACATTCTCCCGTTAGCTTACAGCCCTTCAAAACCCCAACCTAACATTAGTGGTGCAACAAAAATGGCGACCAATATTGGAGCCATCCAGTTTTTATCCAGATAGCAGCTCAGACGAGGAAAACAAAGCAGTTCATGGATCTATTTGCCTGCGTGTGCATGCATGAGAAGGGAGCGGAGCAGGGAGCTTGAGGCCAGCCCAGCCCAACTACAATGTTTTTCCAACAGCGTTTTTTTCATCTGCCCATGATTCAATCTGACTCGAATAAAGAAATCCCCAGAAATCCCCATTTTCCTTTGAGTGGGTCTTTAAAAAGTGGTACAAACATGCTGACATGAGCAGTCTCCATGTTTACTCTCATGAACACTCATTGGTCCGCTCACATCCTTGATGGTTCACACATTCAAATTTGAAAGTAAACCACTGTAAATATATATGGACTGCAGTATAAAATCAAACACAACTGCAGTATGGTAATGTATGCAGAGTCATATAACAAACTGTTAGTCAACAAAATTAAAAAAACTTTTTTTTTAACATTGAGAGACTGACCCCAGGATGAAGTTCACTCCTCTGTCAGATAAAAAAAACAAGCACATGTAACAAACTACACCAACATGTTTCAGCAATGGTCAACATTGAGTGAAAGGGTAAAGCTGTCAAGTGTTTGTAATTAGCTGAAAGTTTGGCGTTAGAGCTTTAGTCTTATCAGCCGATGTTTCTAAGACACTGATTCAGCTTTCTGTGCTGACAGGCTGTTGCTGCAAACACTAAAGTAATCTCTGCGCACACACAGCAGCACTGCAGCGGGTCACCTCCTCTCAGATCTGTTGCTCCAGATAGAAATGTTTTAGCTTTCTGAGTTATTTCCTTTTAGGATTTGAATGCGTCACAAATATTGACTGAATATCTGAGAGCTAAACTGAATTTGCCTGATGTCACCAATAAATACAAAATGACTTTAAGCAATAGTCAATTAAGTTGCCTTTTATGGGGGGGGGGCATTTTGGAATAATTTCTTTCGCAACCACTCTCACCAATCAGGTTTGAACTTCTTGGATGGTCATACCCCTACCCTTGAAACCATATTACATAAAACATAAAATGTGTCAATCAAATGTTCCAATTTTTCAATGTTAGACACCTACTTTTATTGACGCATCTGATTGGCCAATTTATAACTTGAAGAGCTTGAAAAATGATCATGAAAATGTTGGACACACCTTTCTATTCATTTGAATGAAAAAATATAAAATATTCTATAATCTCAAAAGTCTTCTTAATAATGATCTTTGCTAAAGGTGAAAAAAAACATAAACTAATAAGAATCATCAGTAAAATTGACAGTATTTCTGCTGCTGATTTCTTCAAAGGTGCTTGTTGACATTGATTTTTAAATTATACCACCTTGTTTGCATTTATGCTACATTTTCTTTGTTCTTGTTTTTTTTAATTATTCTTAGTCTTTTTTTCCCCTTTGCTGTCAGTTGCTATGGCGACAAACAAATTTCCCATGTGTGGGATCAATAAAGTATTTCTGATTCTGATTCCATTAAATAACAACAGTGATTCTGCAGAAGCATATTTATGTTATTATTGCAGTAAAAATGACTGAGTTTGTTCTGCATGGATTGTGTTGTAGTGAGCCACAGCTAAATGGATAACTGCCAGGTCAATGATAACAGTTAGAAGAATATCACCACAGGTAGACCAACCTATTTACAAAGACTGAAAGGTTTGTGATGACGAGACAAGTGTTTTAGTAAGAGGGACCAGTTTTTTCATGAAGAGTGAGATTTCTGGGGTTCTGTTTTTTTTTTAAAGCTGCTAGATAAAATCTTTAACAGCACCGTGCACCTCTCCATGGTCTCTGGTCAATTTTTGAGATTAGTAGATGTTCCATCTAAAACAGTGTATTACTTGAAAATCAGCACCTCTTCCATCAAGATTGATGCAAAGTAAAATATTGTCCAAATGTGTAGTTTTCGGTCTGTTTTTTTCTGTAGGTCCGCCACAGACGGAACCACGCACCTGTGCTGCTCAGGTATCCGTGTGTCCTCCCAGCTGCAGCTGCAACAACAACATAGTGGACTGTCGTCGCAAAGGCCTCCTTGAAATACCAGCCAACCTCCCAGAGGGCATTGTGGAGATGTAAGACGTGCTATTTATTTATGAGCTGCTAATTTTCATGGAAATGTGTTTTTGCTCAGGAAAGAATTATTTACAGAAGCACATTTATCTTTGCTTTCAAGTAGCACAAATTCTATACCGTTAATATAATTTATGAATGACAGTATTTCCATTTACTTCATTTTTTCCTTTCAAGATAGATTTTGGCAATTAGTTTTTTAAATTTTAAGCCTGGTAAATGATTGATTTGATCCTATCTTATTGGCATTTTTTTGTTGTTGCTTTGGATATTTGCATTCAAATATTTTTGATATATATCACTTAGTTTCTTATAACTTATTAAAATAGCATGTACCACAGCTAAAAGTTGACAAATTAGGAACCTAAATGGACTTTGAGCAATCATAAATGACATAAATGAACTGCATATTTTTTTGACAATGTGATTTTAACATGAAGTTACACCATAACTGTTGCCTCTTGGACGTTTTTACAGGTGTTTTATCGTATGTTGCAGCCAAACTCAGTCCTTAGCCTTCGGTTGCTTCGTTTTTGCACATAATTATGTGCATGCATAGGCGCACACACACACAAAACCCCCCCACACACACACAAAACCCGCCAAGGGACGTGTTTGATGTCCATATTGATCGCTGTCCCCTGCTTGTTTGTGTAGAGGACAGCTGGCTGATTGCTCTGTGACTAACGGAGCAATTCTTCTCCTCAGCTCCACACCGACACTGCTGCACCTTGCCAGAATGCAAAAAAGCTCCACACAAACATCCCACAACCACACAAACCAGTAAAGTAAATAAATAAGTCACAAGTGTGCAAGCGGCTGAAACCCATAGAAAACCCCTAATTTTTTCAAGAAACGACACTTTGCTTTGTAATTTGGAGCGCCTTAGATGTAGATTCATTCTGGTTCTGCTTACTGATGGTGAAGTGACGGGAATCTGTCAAAAGGTTTTTCTTTACGAGTTGCGAACAACATTTTGTGTTAATGTAAATATGGCTCACATGTAGCAATGTCCCAATGTGTTTTCTAGTAAGCATAGTCGCAGTATGATTGGTTTTAGTAATCTGACTATTTAAGTGTTACTAATATGGTTGGAAGTTACAAGTATTTTAAATATGCTAACGTGGCTAAAGTGTAACAGTGTCGGTTTTTTTTATTTTGTTACTTTTTCATAACAGGGCTTGGGAGTTAGCACATTCACATTAATATTTGTTTTAATGGTATTAGTCTGGTTTTCCTTACATGTTACTAAGTAGCTTACAGTTATAGTGAATATGCTAATTCAGCTAACGCTTCTAACGTGTAGCGTGTTACAAAGAAGATGTACGTTGTGTCCGATTTCCTACCCTACTCAATAAATAGTGCACTATATAGTGCGGTTAACATTTTGTAGTGTTGTCCAAATCTACAATTCCAAAATCGAGTGCCCTAGAAATTTCCCAGAAGTTTCTGCGAAAAACCAGTGTGCATCGATGCTCACTAGATTGGCGAATATAGACCACAATGCATTGCGTCTGAACAATTTTTTGCCAAAAATTTTTATTTAAATGTATTTAAATGTATTTTTTTTAATAAACCATCAATTTTTTCATCTTCAGAAGACAGTAGATTCATAAATGCTTTTCGCAAAATGCTCATATCTATTAGATTTTAATTTTGTGATGTCAATTACATCATATTTTTAGTGACCATACATTAAAGTAAGAGTTAGAGATTAGGGTGGGAATTCAAACAGAGCACGAGAGTTTCCATGAAAACAGTTCATGAAGTCTGACTGAATATCAAACTCATCTTAGACTCTTTTGTCTTGCTTAATGCGCCTCATACTGTAGTTAAGTGCATCCTTTATATGACATACGTTTGAAAATAGATGCTGTGCTTTATCATCAGGTGTGCCCTATGTGGTTTGGATTATGCAGTACAAAGCAAAGTGTATGCATTCATAAGAACACGTACGTCAGTACAGTAGCTTTGGGTCCATTGAGATGAATGTTGCTGTTGCAGCCAAAAACAATAGAGTATAATAGAATGATGTATAGTCAGTCTGTTGAAGGACCCAAAGCCATCTCTCTGAATTCTGGCAGCAGAGATCACTGCCAGATACCAGTATGAAGATGCAAATGATCCACTTTTTTTAAGCTCCTAAATAACTGTATGCACATGGAAGCTTTCTTAAAGCTTCCTTAAAGATGGGACTTGTTTATGAAAGTGCGAGTCTTTGTTGTCGTTTAATAACATCTTCACCCGATCGACTTTTTAAATTGCTTTTTGAGTACGATCTCTTAAATGCATCCTTTAACATTGTCTTTGCTTCACCCTTGTTTAACCGTCCCCTGAGATCATTTGTAAAGTGTTGTCTGTGCAGATTGTATTCTTCAGTATCCATTCAGCTTTGATTTATTTTGACCCTCTGGTTGAAATGGGGTGTTGTTGGCTGCCAGGGCAGTAAGCCAAGACACACGAGCAGAACTGGGTCGTCTTCAGAACCTTTTTATGAAAACAGCTCTTGATCTGTTGCATGTATTTCCATGGAATGGGATCAGAATGTGTGTTTGGGGGCTTCATATAGATAGAAAGAAAGACAGATGCACAGAGGAAAAGAATGAAGAGTGGGTGGGGACTGCAGAGAAAGATGAGAGGATGAAGAGGAGGAGGAGGATTAGTTTCCATTCATCAATCTGACAGCTGACCCTGTGGCTGGCATTGGAACCCAACCATATCCTCCTCTTCACCTCTGATTTTTCTTCTCATCTCCTGCATTGTTCACACTCTTCCACCACTTTAATTTCTCCTTTATCATCCTCTTTCTCTTCTCCGGTTAGCATCTCTCCCCTCCCATCCTGCCTTTAATTTTTTCTTCCCCCTTCCGCCTTTCCTTTCTGACTTTTATTGCATACTCATTTACCCTTTTTACTTCCCTCTTGGTCATTTTCCACCTTACTTCTCTTTATCGCTGCTTTTTACCTATAAGTGAGCTTTGTTCTTAGTCGTGATGATGGAGTCTCCATCACCATTAGGCAATAAGTCTTGTGTCCACCAAAAAATTAAGATAGAATGACTTCCCTTTGACCATTTACCCTGAAAAAAATGGCAGCTTTGGCGCGATCAGTGTGTGGACGGAAGTACGACTACAAACCACTTTGGTCCCTAACCCTTTTATACAGTGTTTACGTTCTTTCAACTATTGTAACTCTTTAACCGTTTATCCAATTAACGTAATTCAAGTGAACACTGAAGCGGAGAAAAGCAGCCGTGCGCAGATATGCAGCACTTTACAGCAAGGCCATGTCACACAGCCACTACGTACATTATAAAATGAATGATATAAATGAAAATAAGCCATACACGTGATATGAAAGTTATACATCGGTTGTACATGCATTTAAGGTCTGTGTACGCATTTTGCAAAATGAATGCACAATTCTGTAAGATTTACAGTACAGACCAAAAGTTTGGACACACCTTCCCATTCATTTGAATGAGAAGGTTTTGGTCTGTACTGCGTAATCTTCAACCGGCCCAAAATTTTGAACAGCTCAAAACTGAATTCACATCGGCTGAAACCCTCAACGGACATCATGCGCACATCGACGAATGACCAACGCAAGACTAATAATGATGCATATCACGCAAATTTAACAAAAGACCAATATTTCATACATGGCAGATGTACGTAGTGGCTGTGTGGCGCAGCCGTCAAAGCCGCTTTTGTTTTCGTCAGAATCAGCTTACTCATGTTGATCGTAAACGGTTAGTTTCAGTATGTTAAAAAGCGTGTAATATTTATGTATCGCCGGTCACATCTCTGGTGTTAAAGTGTTAATGAAGGTAGAAAGCACTATACAAATATATTCCATATACCATTTAGTGAAGATTTCACTTGTTTGGGTAGCTGAAAAATGCAAAATCATTGGTAGTTCGGGGTTTTGTTCGTCGCTAAGAACAAATTCCAGATGAGAGTTTGTAAAAAATCTTTGTTGGTTGGTTTATTATTACAGCTTGTGAAACAGACTTTTGCTGGTCTTACAGACCGTTTTGCCTCAGTATAAAGCATTTAAACCCAGATTATGAGCTGTTCCTTTGTTTTGCTGTCACAAAGATGCTGTCACAGCTTCATTCATCACAAAGGGGATTTATTTTTCTATTAGCTAGAGGTATTTTTGTGGAGAAAATATTACATGAGAACACAAGAATTGGGAATGAAGCTGTTCAGCAACAGATTTTGTGGTCAGAAGTCAAACTCAAGTTGAAAATTCTTGAGTCGCAGAGTAGCTGGCTGACGTGTGCAAGCACATGTACGTGCAGGACTGTAGTTCATCAAAAAGCAGGAGTCGGTACAGCTCAGTGCGAAACTTCTTCAGAAATTACTAAACATCAGTCACTGTTTTACAGTGCGTGGAACGATTTCATGCAAAACACTGAACAACCTGCGGGAGTTTAGATAGATACTCATCAGAAAAACCCCTTCTTGAACCTATTGTAAAGATTGCAAAGGGAACGATACCTCTTCATGCCTTTGATTGGAGAAAAAATGATTTTCACATAACATACATGACTTAAGTCACTGAAAGTGCATTCCACTGTTTTCTTTATTGTTGCCAATCATACTTTCAATTCAAAAACCTTTCAATTGTCTGTAATGTCTTTTTTCTCATTGTTCCAGACGCTTGGAGCAGAACCTGATAAAAAGCATCCCAGCAGGAGCTTTTTCTCCCTACAAGAAGCTCAAGAGAATGTAAGTCCCTGCAGATGGAACAACATGTGCATATGCAGGTGCTGAGGTGGAGAAGTCATGCCTCTTTAGCCACTGAGTGACAACCAAAACTAGGCTTCTAAAAGTGAAGAAAACCTAGAAAAAGGGGCATAAAACAGCACGTTGTTGGATATTTATGCCTGACAAAGCAGCAGGATAAAGTGGTAGTAAAGTTCAGTGTTAACCAGGCATCGTTTAACGAATGGAAGCCTGGCGATAAATCAGTGAGTGCAGCTGAAGGACCCTGGAAGGTCGAGTCCACACAGCATCAATGACACAGCCTGAATACCACATTTTCCAAACTGAAGCCGGTACTCAGATAGAAAGACATCAGTGTGTTGAAACTCACTGACCTTAAATGGAAAAAAAAAGTTCCTTCTTGGAAAATGTTTGACTTGCAGGTTTCGAGGAAAAAGCCGCGAAGCCTTTCACTCACCTGCAGCTGCAGAAGGCTTTGGTTAACATCATCTCAACAGCAGCTTTTAATAATGTACCAGACAACAGTAGAAGTGAATGACACAAACTGCACTTAACATGCTGCTTTCCCCCCTCCTTTCTAGCTCTACCTCTCCGTGTCATTTCTGTTGTGTTCAGCTGTCCATCACTCTGCAAAACTCTCCTTCATTTGCACACGGGCTCGGCCCCCCGTATGCGTCCGCTTCTCTTTGTCCCCTCGCCTTGACCTCAGCTGATGTATTCTCAAATGATCATTTGTCAGACTGCTCTCGGACGTTCGCGCAGAATGAACCCAATTACTATGAATCACGGTGTGCTCGTTCTCTCCCCAGCGACTTGAGTAAGAACCAGATTTCTGACATCGCTGCAGATGCTTTCAATGGACTCCGCTCACTCACCTCACTGTAAGTGGGACACAGACATGTAAACAGACTGATTTGCAGCAATTGTGTTTCCAGACGTTTAGCAAATAAAAGTGTATTTGCAGGGGGTGTTGACAGATGACGCTGTGTGTTTGTCTGTGTTCTCTGCATCTGTGAGTGTGATAGAAAAAACATGCAGGACAGTTTCATTTGAATCTGTTTGGAGCAGGAAAATGAGACGTGCATGCCAAGTATTTGTACTAAAACCTTGCAGCATTGCAAAATGAACAATGTATCAACAGGTGATGCATTTTTTGAATCAAAAATGCTTTACATCAAGATTCAAAAAAATGGCCCTCTGAGGTGAAAAACAGTTCTTAGTTATTCTATTTCCATAGAAAGAGAATAATTGTTATCAAACATTTTTTATTTGGTCTTTTTAAAAACAGGAATGAATATGTAAAAAAATGTGTTTAAACAAGGTGAATTAGCAAAATAAATCCTGTTTTCCACATCTGTCAGCATGATTTTATGCTGTTTACGTTTATTATATTTTCAATTAGCTTGAAAAGAAATCTTTTTATCATAAAACCATAACATTTTCATTGATTTTGAAATTGGACTATTCAGGTTTATAGTCAGGCTGCTCCTGCTAGATTAAGGACGATGTGCAAAATTAACCGTTTTGTGACGTACATAGCACCTTAGCTTTTATGGAAAAACGCTACATTTACATCTAGTACATCCAGATTGCTAAGCAAAAATCAAAAATGTGTACATAAAACAAAAATTCAATCAATTTGTTTTCTGAAGCTTCCAAACTGTCAGGTTTTAGCATGCAGGCTTTGTAAATTGTGTAACTTAAACAGAGTTGCGCTGTTTCTGTCTTTTGCAGGGTTCTGTATGGAAATAAGATTACCGAGTTGCCCAAGGGGTTGTTTGATGGACTGGTGTCCCTGCAGCTTCTGTGAGTAAATTCAGCCTGATCTTGATGCATATGCCTATATGTATTTGCATAGTATCCTTCCAGCATGCAGCAAAATGAATTTCTCTATAGTGGTTTTATACCAGGAAAATGCAGACAGTTTCAACCAGTTGTTGAAAATCCCAATGAATAAAAGATGAAATAAAACAAGATTGTTTGGCACCTTAAATCATGGGAGGTCATTTCTGACTCTTCCTCTGACAGTATGTCAGGCTTTGTCAAGAAACACAGATTTCCTAAAAGCACACATTCACATTTATATCAAATTGTACTTAATTACTATGTTATGGTTAACTTTGTTAGATATAATCACTAAGTTTGTGATTTCAACGTTTTTAAAGTCCCACTCCCATCATCTTTTGATCTACTGTAAAAAGTGTTCCCAGTGTTTTTTTTATTTTTTATTTTTGATGCTGCAGTTTTTAGCGAACATTTAAAAAAAGTCTGTGTTGTTTTCTAGGACACAGTTTCTGCAGAGCAGCAGGAGTTCATTAGAAATTCACCTCTGAGTTGTGGGTGGGAGTGTTGACACTGAGAAAGCCCCCACTTCCCGTCATCCATCTGTTTGCTAGCTTACACCCCCTTACAATCTCAACCTAAGAAATGATGGTGCAACAACGTCCACTCCTGATTCATTGGATAAAGAAATACTCAGAATCGCAATTTTAATTTGAATTTTCTTTTCTTTTCTTACCATGACCACAAACAAGGCACGCAATACCCTAATAAAAAAAATTGTTTCGAAACAATATAAAAGGAAAAAATAAAATAAATACGATAGGAAAACAAGAACACTGATAAAAAGCAAGAAAAAAAAAAGAAAGAGGACCAGCAGAGTCTCATGCCGTGTGAAAACCTGACTATAAAAATAGGTTTTAAGAATTTTTTTTTTTTTTCTTTTTAAATTGGTGCAAACTTTCAAAGCTCAAATTTGATGTAAATAACTGTCATCTAATTTCACTTCACATTTACTGCCTTAAAGACTCCATTTTCAGGATCCAGTATTCTGTAAGCTGCTCTCATATCATTGAATTATCGCTCCTATTTTGTCTCCGATTTTCTGCACAGACAATCTTATTCAATATCAATTTTCCCAAAATTGTGCTGTTTTAAAAACTGATTGGTGTCATATCTTTGATCTTTTGTTGTTCAAAAACAGTTGGAATTAGATGAAATAACTGAAAGAAATATTATTTGAGGTCCCTTAGAGATCCCAGATCTTGTAATGTTCAACTGTTCAGAGGCAGGACTGGAAAGAGGATGGTTCCGGTATTGTGCTTAAATTGTTGCTTCTGCAGTTTGAACTAAAAAATTGAGAAAAAAAAAAAAAAATTGAGAGATGAATAGTTGCAGGAAGTAGGTCAAAAATTGCGTTGCATCGCATTTAACTGAAACAATAATATCTGCAGCTGTCGATTCCCTGCATCGCACATCCATCCTTTTCTCCTGCAAAATGAGAAAAGTAAATCTCAAGAATTCTCAACGTGAAAGGGTTTGTGATGCAAACTGTAGTGTGCATAGCTCTTTAACTCTAAGATGCAGAAGGAGAATTATTATGTCTGAACGACTCCTCAAGAGCGCAGAGTCAGATTGCAGCGCGGGCTGGTTATGCAGGGAAAATTTCCAGCCCTGGCACTGCTGCTTTGTGAGCGGTGCATTTGGCTTATGGTCCTTGCAAATGTCGCAGCCTGCTGCAGAAGTGGTCACGTTCAGGGTTTTTCTGTCATAAAGGCAAGCGAAGCAAAGAGAATGAGGAGGATAACGCACAAACACCTTTTTTTTTTTTTTACAGCCTTGCAGGATCATTTGGATGCATGGTGCATAGCCAGAGACAGGGAGGGTAAAGGGCTGGGGAAGGGGACAGGTAGGGGTACGGGGTAAAAAGAGAAAGACAGAGAGCCCACACATTTATGTTAATGTCCGACAGCAGACGGACTGACAGCAGAGAAAAGAGTAAAAAATGTGTGATCATGTCAAAGTAGGTATGACATCACATCCTTAACATTCAGCAGAGAATCATTTCCCTCACAGCTAATGATGCTGCAAGCAGAAAAAACATCCAAAGCACTTATTTTTATTCATACATGCATACTTGCTCCTTAAGTAGGATCTTTCAGGCTTGATACCAAACATTTTTTACTTGCTCGTTCAACGAATACATAAATGTCTGCTTAATATTTGCATCTTGCCACATCATTGGTCCATTATCAAACGGCGCTGGCGGCATTCATTCAACAGGCAAATTTAAAAAAAAAGTGACTTAATATTTTGCCTCTGAGGAAAATCTCTCATTTTCAGACATTAGTCAGGCCCCCAAGAATGAGTGGATTCTCTTACATTATGCTGTAATTCTAAATTAAACCTTAATAGGCAAAGATGGGTCTATTTCTTTGCATAACTGCTGATCTGCAGTGTTTTCTGTGCTGCTTTGTTTTACTGGTGCAGTGTCAAGTAATTAGTTCCCCCTGTGAGCTGCCTAATGAGGCGTGGATGTGTCGCAGAGCAGCATGTGTGTGCGTGCATCACCTGAGTGGGCGTGCGTGTGTGCAGGCTGTGCCAATGCTAGCACTCCTTTGGTTGACGCAAGACAGTTAGAGCGAGCGCTAGCTTAGTCACCTGTAACACACACACAAAAAGGGGGATTTCTGACAGACATGGCAACAATAAATGCAACAGAGGAAAGAGCAGGAAAGGGTGTAAAGGAATGGAAGCAGGGCAAGGAAAAAACCTGGAAACACATTAGCTAATGAGGTTTGGAAGGGCAAATGGGGGGAAGGTGGAAGGGAGAACCTTCCCTGTCGTATCCTTAATCTCTTTATTACATTTCTTACTTCCTTTTTTCCTACACCTGGATTTTTTTTCTGCCAGCCTCCTTCAGTAAAATGTAAATCGCCGTCACTCTAAATTAAATCTTTTACTTGATACTTCGCTGTCCCACTCCATTATATCCGTCCTTCCCATTCCTCTAGCTCCCCTATTCGTCCCCGTCATCATCAGTCTCACCCATCAAAACCAGATATGGCGTAGTAGAAGGAGATGTCCCCCTGGAAAAGAGAAAAAAAGGAATAACTCTGTTATTTTCTGATTTATGTGTCAAAGAAAGACAATATCATGGGTGCCGGGGAGGCAGGGGCTATGTGAAATATGTGGTATGAAGAATAGGACAGAGGAAAACAAGCGCCTTTCAAGCTAAAATCCATTTATTTACATTTTTATTCTCTTACGCCAACAGAGCAGAGCGTCTGAATTACAGATGTAAACTCCTTTTGTTTCAGATTGCTGAATGCCAACAAAATAAACTGCTTGAGGGTCAACACCTTCCAGGACCTGCAAAACCTCAGCCTCCTGTCGTTGTATGACAACAAGCTGCAAACCATCAGCAAAGGACTCTTCACCCCCCTGCGCTCCATCAAAACTCTGTAAGGCCAATATTGGTGTCAGCGTTGTGTCATAAACTCAGATTAATTGACAGCTGACCTCTTGGATGACTCCCCAGTGATGTATTTAAGCCAAGTTCAGAAGGGGAGAGACCATAAGACAGAAACAAATTACTTTAGAGTGACTTTGCTGCTTTTTCTCTGTGGCCGGATGGAGCTGGAGGAAACTGTAAATTCCTAACTCATACACACTCTTACCTGGCGTAAACCGATCTCCATGAAGCAGCAAATTCTGGCGTGCGGAAAAGTGACTTTTCATGTCACCTTATGTAGTTTGATTAAGAGATTTTCTCTTGTAGAATTCTTCCAAAAACAGACAATCCAAACGCCATTTTGAAATCAAGCTCTCGTTTTCTTCAATTGTGAAGAAAGAAAAATACAGGTAAAGATTTGTTCTGCTTCTCTCCTATTTTTCTCCTCTTCACAGTCATCTGGCCCAGAATCCCTTTATGTGTGACTGCCACCTGAAGTGGCTGGCTGACTACCTGTTTGACAACCCTATTGAGACCAGCGGTGCACGCTGCAGCCACCCCAGGAGGCTGGCTAACAAGAGAATCAGCCAGGTCAAAGGAAAGAAGTTCAGGTGCACAGGTACGTAATAGCTTCACTCAGGCTCTGACGTACAAACCAGCTCTGTCTGTCACACAGCCAGTCTACTAGTGTTGTATTCATACATCACATCTAAAGACTTTTTTTTTTAGCTTCTTTAAAGATTGTAAATTATAATCTGGTGAATTGAAATCAAGCGCAGTGTGTCTGTAGCCTCTGAAAACTGTCAGCAACCATTGGACAAGAGAATTAAACTGAGTGGCCCCTCCCCCATCGCGTTCCAAACAGGAAGTACCCGCTGACTTCTATTGAGAAGCTATTACTCAGTCGTTCAATCTGTCAGGATAACTATTCTTGCTCTGATACCTTTTTGAACATGTTCTTAATAATACTCATTATTTTTTCTTTATCACAAGTTATTCAAGGTATAAACTGACCAATTACATGCCTTAATAAAAGTACGTGATCTCACATTGAAACGTTTAATTAACTGATTTTGCGTAGTCTGCTTTCGAGTGATAGGCCTTCCAACAAGCTCACTCCTGATTAGACAAAGTTGTTGCCATAGAGATGCTTACTCAAGCCGACGTGGCCCAATCAGTGCTTACTGATGATTTCTGGTTCCAACATGGCGACGTCCATATCACAAAAAAATGGGCGACTGAATTGACTTCATTTGGTTGGAAGGCATAATCTACGGATGATGTCACAATCGCTGCAGTTCTCGCTGTGACAAAAGTCTATCTAACTAAATCTGAAGAGGATGTTATTAGTGATGATAAAAATGATTTCTAAATACAAGCTCATAAAACATGTCAACTGTTAAATGTTCGGAGCACAAGTCAGACAAAATCAGTACTTTGTTTATGGTAAATAAAAGCCGGACTTGATTTGTGTTTACTGGAGCACAGAAACATTCACTAATTGGTAATTACTGACATTTCCTTTGGTCCAAACCATGGGTGTCAGTAATTACAGCACAGACCATTTCAGTTTTCTGAGGCGGCATGATCGCTGCCTCAGCAGGGCCACGCACACACACATACACACACACACTGCAGTCGCTCACTCCAGTATGTGAAAGACCTTTTTCTTTTTTTTCTTTTCTTTTTTTGGCCATGGGGATAAATTTTAAAAAAGAAAAAAGGCACAATTTATTAAATAAATCTTGCTTGGAAATGTTATGATTTCAAATTTGTCTGTTTTATAGAGTATTACATCCATACCATTAGAAAAAATAAACACTATCAGAATCACTAAAACTTTAGTCACACTCCAAAGTCAACGTGAGCTCGACCATTAAAAAAAATAAAAAGCTGAATTAGAAATGTTCCTTAAACTGTTAACTATCGTCTTTGCTTTAGCCCCGCCCCCATCCCTTCTTCGCAGTCCTCTGCCTCTCCCTGCACCTCTCTTCCTCTCTGGACCTTGATGGACACTTTGTTGCTGTTTGTGGGTGGTTCTCTGGCCCTTCCTGTGTGGATCTGCAGCTGTCTGTTGCCTTGCCTGTTCTGTATGGACCTACCCTCCTGACTGATTGGTGCGGCTCTCTGTTGCCCCGCCTTCCTCCTGTGTGGACCTGCATTCTGATTGGTTCGTGCAGCTGTCTCTTGTGCTTGATCTAACCATGTGGCCCCGCCAGTTGTGACTTCACATGGTTCCGTCAAGCGCCAGGGACCGCGCGGCACACGCCTTCCTGCCTCTCCCAGCCAATCTCACGCCTTGGAATTAAACAATAAAGTCAAAGCTTTCCAACTGTTTTCACATGTACAAGTCAAACATTTTGATTAAAAACAGAATTATTGATAAAAAAATCGAAAGAATTCGCCCTTTCTTGTTTTTCGTAAATTTTATGCTCTGTGGAGATTTGTTTCCAAATTTCAAGAGGAATATTTGCAGAGCAGATGGTTTCTCTCAAACTTAGTGTGGATATCTCTTTTTATAAACCATTTTTTAATCCCCCCTCCCAAAACAAACAAAAAAAAGTTGACATGGTTTTACATAGTGCATTGTGTTTGCCACCTTCCAGTCTTGTTCCTTTTTGCTTTTTATTGCTGCTTCTCGCGTCCTTTGCTCAAAGCCACGGACGATCAGCAGAACAGATGGGATTTCCACTCTGGTGCATGTGTAGATTGTTGCCCTCATGCACATGCACAATAGAAAAAAGAGAAATCTTGTTTTTTTACTGTTTGCAAGAAGCCTGCAGAAGTCACATCAGAAACCTTATGTTTGCATCAATTTCATTACTGCTAGCATAAATCTAAAGTCTGCGCAGGTAACTGAACAGATGCTCTGACATCTATCTCATTGTTTTGCTGATGTCACTCTGTATGATCATATAGAAATACCTGCTTGCAAAAGACTTTTTGTCCCACTGTTAGTTGGGATTTGTGTTAGCATGCTTTCTACTTAACCTGTGCACACGCCTTATCTAAAGGAAAGCTAAATCACAAACTCAGAAAATTTGACAAAAATGTTCTTTCCTGCTCTGTGCTTGTGCTTTACCTGCCTTTCCTTCTTTTGTAGCTTTACATTTTTTCTCCCATAGCTTGTCTTTGAATTCCTTCACTACTCACTGCTTAATGCATTCGCCATTTAGCAGTGCCGTCTAAATCAGCAACTTCAAAATTCCTAGAGATTTCCCAGAAGTCTCTGCGAAAAACCTGTGAGCATTGGGGAATGTCAACCACAATGCATTACCTTTAAAAAAAATTGTGCAAAAATCAAGTCTTTTTTTATAAACCATCCATGTTTTTGTTTATCAGTGGATACATAATATTCATTGTAAAATGCCCATCATACTTGGTGACATCATATTTGCAGTTTAAAATAAAAAGTAGTGAGCATGGTGTCCGAACTGCTTTTAAAATCTAGGGCGCTAACTAGTCACGCTCTGTATAGTTTTTTTGTACTTAGGGAGCAGAAAGGGAATTTGGACATAGCC
Source organism: Oryzias latipes (assembly GCF_053564925.1). Lineage (NCBI taxonomy): Eukaryota > Metazoa > Chordata > Actinopteri > Beloniformes > Adrianichthyidae > Oryzias > Oryzias latipes. The sequence continues at coordinate 8,930,177 of NC_136246.1, forward strand.
GTACCCTTTGCAGACTCCATGGCTTAGTCTCAACTGCATAGACAGGCTGTCTGCGGGTGAAAAGTGCATACGGGATACGCAGGTGGTCTGCACGAAATATCAGTTTTATAGACTGCTTGGTGAGTCCTTACCCTTAGCGAAAATGTCCATGCCCTTGTTTTCTACAGGTAGCAAACACTTGAACCACACGTGACTCTACATTCACAGCAAGCATGTTTATCATATGTTGTTCATACTATCCGATACTAGCACATGTACTGAAGAGGCTTGGTGCGACATGTCCAATTCAAGTTTAGCATGACTGGTGACCCTTCTCTGCATGATAAGAGAGGAAGAGTTTGGGCCAGAGAAGACCGAAGACAGTCGCTTTTTTTTGCCAGGGTACGATCAGGAGAAGAGTGGAAGGCTCCAAAGGTTACTCTGACAGAAAGCAGATGGACAAACAAAGTCGGAGCAGCATGCGGTCCACAAACAAAACTGTTGCATGATTTAAGCCAGGCCTCCTCCACAGGCTCTCACAATCATGAGTGATATATGCTCGCATTACATCTAAATAACAGAAGTGGCCTCTGGCTCACCCTGTTAAACAAAAACATCCTGCTTTAAACCACAGTTGCCTACAAACTGATTGTATGAAACCACCTGGAGATCTGTTCGGCAATTTGATTTGCACAGGCAGTCTTGCAGAAATCTCTGGCCGTACTTCAGCCTCATGCAGACCACAGTCAAATGCTGCAGGAACACGGACAACCTGCCTTCTCATTTCATGCATGCCCTACAAGGGGATGATTATTCGCTGCTTAATTACATTTTGAAGCCTTTGACAGATTCATTAAGAAGAAAAGGCAGAATCTACTAAGACAGGATGGCTGTCAAACCTTTAAAGTATTAAAACTTGATGTATTTTTCAATAAACATATTATCTGGCAAAAAGTGAAATACAGAATGTTTATGTTTTATAGTTAGGCATTCAATTGTTTTATTGATCTCATCTGCCTTTTTCATTTTTTTTTCATTTCTACACTAATTTAATGGCACTTTTCCTCTCTCCACCCTTCCTCTCTCAATCAAACATCTTTCCGCCTTCCTTCTTTTGTGTCGCCGTCTCTCTGTTCTGTCCCTCCTCCCTCGCCTTCAGGTCAAGAGGACTACCGCAGCCGTCTGAGCGGCGAGTGCTTTCAGGATCTGGTTTGTCCGGAGAAATGCCGCTGCGAGGGCACGGTGGTCGACTGTTCCAACCTCAAACTGACACGAATACCGCCACACATCCCCGAATACACCACAGACCTGTAAGTCAGCAAATATGTTGTTTTCTTAATGAAAAAGCAGAGACACGTGAACCACTATCGTCTTCAAAACTCTACTTACTCCCCTCACAACTGCCCACATGGGTGGATACGGGCAAAAAGAGGGTTAAACCTGTACGGGGTACGCAGGTTGCCCATATGAAATTTTAAACTGTTGACGACTTGACCTGCGTTCCCCTTAACCCTTGTGCTATCCTAGGCACTTGGGTTGGGTCATCTAGACCCACTAGATAGTGCACTGAACCTTTTTTCTTCAATGATTTGTGATCTTCACTGGTGTCCATGGATTACATGAAATTCTCTTCACCTTTATCAACCTTTGTCATGGTAGGGATAACATGTCAATGTAAGGGTGGGGTCATCTGGACCCCACAAGATAGCACAAGGGTTGAGATGCCACACTTAAAAACCCGTCCAACCCAAAAACCCGCCTTAGTTACAGACTAAGCTTTAGGTGCATGTGGTTCCTCTGTATTTGTTCCTCAGTTGAGTATCACAAGCTTTACTTCTATCATTTTTAGCTCTCCGACTATAATGTACTTCATTGTGCCTCAGGTCCAATTCCACTCACTTTATGTCCTTCAGCAACCACCACAACTCCTGCTAAGTTACTTCTCACTAGAATACTGAGTGCCAGAGAACCTGATTATTTTTAAATGTGAAAAACTTAAACCTTTTAATTTCACAGACATTGACTAATTTGTGCAAGTATCACAGCTGAATTGCTGCACATTTATTACATGTTTGAGGGGTTTTGTGTCCTTTCACTGACACAAAAAGGTTCTCTATCTGGAATTGAGGGAAGTTAACAACGACAACGTGTTGAATGAGATGTAAACAGATCACAGCAGATGGAGTTAAGATGTTAAGATGTTGTTTGTATGAGAGAAGTCATGAGATTTATACATGATACAGAAATAAGTCATCATTCTTAACAAAATAAACACAATATGAGATATACCTGAAATGATGTATTTCTACTTGACAGATTGATTTGATTTATTCAAATGTGTTTAAATGTTTAAGGAATAAAAAAACCCTATGGTATATTCACACTAGGGCTGTCTGATGTTAACCAGAGTTTGTTTGCCTTGATAGTGTTTGCTTGGGCAAACTCAAGCTTACTCATGTCCCTCTAAAAACCCAGGTTTTTGCAATTAAAATCTCACTGTGTGGCACAAATGGACCGATTGACTAAAGAGAAGTAAATCCATCAGAGGGTTAGCACTTTATATTAAAAAAAACTCACAAAATGTGAAAAAAGGCTAATCAAGGCTTTCTGGACAATTGTTGTTTGTTCAGAACAGAAGGTTATCTGGGTTTTGTCTTCCTCCAGCTTCCTTCTTTCCAGTCGGTGCACTGTTCAAGCAATAACACCTTCAAACAAGCAGCTGCTGTAACGGCGTGACATTCTCCAGATGGTTTGATCTGCTTAGAAGTGCAATGTCAGAGCAATGCAAATCAAATGAAGGTGTGAAACATTCTGACATTTCTTGCTCAAGCCAAGCGAGGCTGATGAACTATCCAGATTTTAATGTCCATTACCAAGAACAGTTCCTGACACCGGAGTTAACTAATAATTCCTGTTCTTTACAGATCATTAACCTTAAATTCATTTGTTTCTTAGATTGCTTGGTGTTCTTTGTTAATCTCCTTATCCTCCAAATGATATTCCTTCAGTTTCTGGGCATTCTTGAAGTACTTAATGTCAGAAATGCTGCATGTTCTTTGTCCTTTGTAGTTAATTAACCCTTTGATGATTAGCTGGGGTCAAAAGTGACCCCATAGGTCGTTATCCTTTCAAATCTTTGCAAATAAAAGTATTTATATTATCAAATTCCAGGAATTCCTCATAAAATGTGTTTGTTAAAAGAGCTACAAACAGTCAGAAAAAAAATTGTGTGTGTGTACATGTTTGTGGATGATGTAATGGTCTCTCTGTTCGTCCTCCATAGTTAAACAATAAAACAAAAAGATTGATTGTTTTGTAATATGTGAACAAAACATGATAGAATCCTTATTTTGTTAACCAAAATATGATAAAAAAATCATTATATTTAGCCAACTTTAAATACATTTCTTATGATTATTGCAAACATGCAAGGATTTAAATTGGGGTCTTATTTTACCCCTTTCATGGAAATGTGTAGGTCATGCATCCAAGAATTAAAGAATACTTCAGAACTCAAAAAGCACTTCCAACAATGTTTCTGTTAAAGCCACAAACATACACTCTCACACAAACCGTCAGCCTTGCCCTGTAACCTGCCTTATCAGGGGAAATCAGAGGAGTTACTGGTGTATCTGAAAGCTTATATATATATATATATATATATATATATTATTTTGTTCCCTGTCCCTCATCTGCCTGTCTACCTGTCTTCCCTAACGGCTCTTTTAGCTGGTCACAAAAACCCTTGACATCAGCCTTGGGAGGTTTCATTGTGTAATCATTCTTTGGAGAACTGTTTGTACTCAATCACATGTGTTGGGCAGTTTCGTTTTGTGTCTGCAGATGCCAATGTGGAGACCAGATGTTGTGTCTGTTCCCTCCATACCAATCAAACGCAAATGAACATCACATAAAAAGTCCCAATACTTGTTCAAAATCAACAAGCGGCCTCAGATTTAATAAGTATTAAAACAGAATCTTCCAGGGCCTCGTGTCTCATTAAAAGTGTCCCTCTGAGCTGAAGTTTCACTTCCTGTCTGCTGTTTATTCCCCTCTTCAGCTTTCACACAAACACTTCCACACAGAGCGTCCTCTTAGCCTTTTAGTACAAATTACCTCAATAAAGCAGATGTTGAGCTGTCTGTCCCTCAAATTGTTTTCTCTTTGCTAAAGGCAATGTGGATATTGATGACCACATTGAAAAGATGCATTGGTGGTCTCTTTCCTGCTCATCTCTCTTCTATTTCCTCTTCTTCTATTTATTTGGTGCTGGATCGTATAGATTCACAGACGCTGAGTCCACCATGTATTAATGCAACAACCCCCTTCTTGATGTGCAGCACAGGTCTGCATGTGTGAAGCTCTTATGTTTTTATGAAACAACTGTTGTGTCACTCCCTTTCTCTGTTTTCTTTCAGGCGGTTAAATGATAATGATATTACCAGCTTGGAGGGGATGGGAACTTTCAAGAAGCTGCCCAACTTAAGGAAGATGTATGTATACTTTTTTGGTATATGTTTATGCTATCTTGTTATTCCATGATTAAGGATATAAACCTCTCATTTGAAAAAAGGTTTACAGGGCCTGTATTATGCTATTCTTAAGCCTTTCAGAGTAAACTATATTAGATAATATATTACCCTTGGCACACCAAAGAATTTTTTTTAATAAATTATTTTCACTGTTCATTTTTCTAATAATTGCTCCCACCGTTGATTTCTTCACAATAAGCCGCTTACCTATTGCAGACACAGTCTTCCCAGCCTGGTGCAGGTCAACAATTTGGTTTCTGGTGTCCTTAGACAGCTCTTTGGTCTTGGCCATAGGGGAATTTGGAGTGTGACTGAGGTTGTGGACAGGTGTCTTCTATAGAGATAACAGGTGTCATTAATACAGGTAACAAGTGGAGGACAGAGGATCCTCTTACAGAAGAAGTTACTGCTCTGTGAGAGCCAGAAATCTTGCTTGATTTCTGTCTATCTATCTATCTATCTATCTATCTATCTATCTATCTATCTATCTATCTATCTATCTATCTATCTATCTATCTATCTATCTATCTATCTATCTATCTATCTATCTATCTATCTATCTATCTATCTATCTATCTATCTATCTATCTATCTATCTATCTATCTATCTATCTATCTATCTATCTATCCATCCATCCATCCATCCATCCATCCATCCATCCATCCATCCATCCATCCATCCATCCATCCATCCATCCATCCATCCATCCATCCATCCATCCATCCATCCATCCATCCATCCATCCATCCATCCATCCATCCATCCATCCATCCATCCATCCATCCATCCATCTATCTATCTATCTATCTATCTATCTATCTATCTATCTATCTATCTATCTATCTATCTATCTATCTATCTATCTATCTATCTATCTATCTATCTATCTATCTATCTATCTATCTATCTATAATACATTTGTTTAGAATGAATGATGCACCACAGGAGAAAGCAAATGTTTAAAGAAATGATGGGAATATTTCAAAACTTCTGTCTCAGGAACTACAAGATAAAAAAGAATGGAATAAATCTAAACAAATGAATAAGAACAAGAAATACAAGAAAAATATGAAAAGACAAAGGCAGTTAAGAAACAATGTGAGAACAGTGGAGATGTGGTTACAGAAAAAAAAACCTATTGAAGATGAGGAGCGAAGTGACAGAAAGACAGAAAGCAGGGAAAGGTGAGCTGGAGTTAGACAGGAGGCCAATATTACATGGAAATAGAAGCTGGGCTTTAGTTCAGATTTGCAAGCATGTATGTGTGTCTGTGTATGTATTCATGTGTGTGTGTCACTTGAAAGACGCAAGGCTGATTTATTGAAGAGGAAATTGCTAACCATCTAGCAGTGTCACTGACAATATAGATTGCCTCCAACTAATTTCCATTTTCCTCTTCCTGTATCTCCTCATCTCCCTTCCTCTCCTCTTCCCAACTCACATTTTTTGCTTTTGTTTGCCTTGTTTAAATGTGATTTTAGTTTTTCTGCAATGCATTTTTTTAGCTTCTTGGTTTATAGTTTTCCTCTTTTTCTCAGTTTGAAGGCTGATAAATGCATAGCCAGAGAATGAAAACACAGTGACTGTGATGACTATCGCCTCAGCATATTGTCTTTTGACCACACACTCTTTCCTTTTTTTTTTACTGTCTTTGTGCAAGATTGCAATTATTTCCAGTCATTTGGGACCACTCATCTCATTTTGCTTGTGTGAATTTGTGTGTGTTCATGTGCGTGTGTTAAAGCTGTCCTATCAGAACATCTCTTGTAAAAGGCAAGGATATTGAGATGAAAGAGAGAAGAGTTTACATTTATTAGTTGTAAGACATGACTGATTGCTGCAATTAGAGCACGAATGTTATGGCGGCGTGTTTGGATGTGTGCTTCTTTTGTGCTTCTGACAGTTCTTCTATATGATTGTATTTGTAATCTTGTACCGAGCTGAACCGCATCCACAAACAACGGGATTGTGTTTTACTGCAGAAACCTGAGCAACAACAAACTGAGGGAGATCCGTGAAGGTGTTTTTGACGGAGCGGGTGGAGTTTTAGAGCTTCTGTTGACAGGAAACAAACTAACGGCGGTGCATGGACGCATGTTCAGAGGCCTCAGCGGCCTGAAAACTCTGTAAGTGTTTCACGCATTTGTCAAAAGATGTTTTTTTTTTGTTTTAGGCATACTTTTATGTTTTGTATTAGTCTATTGGAGGCTCCAGAGCCACATGTGGCTCTTTTAATCCTCAATTGTGGCTCCGTAGAAAATAATATGATAATAATAATGTGATGTTAGACATATGAATGTATGGCTACGATGCCATAATGCTTTTTATATCTCTCTTGAAATTAAATCAAGAGACCTTGTGTGATTGACCATTCTTCCAGATTTTCACATTTCAAACACTGATCCAAATATTAGTCAAAACTTTCATCTTCTTAAAGCTCTGTTTGTTAGCAGGGTATATTTAAAGCAAATGATATGCTGCAAAACATTGTTTAGTTGCATCTTAAACCATTGAAGTCATATGTAGATTCAGATTAACATTAGGAAGTAGGAAAAAGGATGATTGCCCACCAAAGTAGACTAACACATTAGAAATCAAAAGGCCTTTTTTGAATTAGCAGTTTCATGTGCTGCAGCTGATGTAGCACAGTGTTTCTTATTATTACAGGAACTCATACGTGGTTTTGTCAAGAGTAAAAGACAATTTTATAATTAAAATAAAACACTATTTTTTCTAGGTTTTCAGGATTTTTTTAATGCTAACGAAGAAAATGTTCTATTATTTAAATCCTAGAAAGTACGGTAGCAAAGAGACAGAGAACTAGACCAGACAAGTTTTGGTCTAGAAAGATAAAATATCCTGAATGGCTCTTTTATTGTAGAAAGTTGCAGACTCCTAAACTATTGGATTTTATTTGAGTCACCCAATGGAATAAATAGTGACAAAAAATAAGTAGGGCGCAGAGGTAGAGCAGTCGACCTTTGTTCAGAAGGCCACAATTGTGCTTCCTGTCGTGCCTGCTCATGTGTTGAAGTGCCCTTGGGCAAGACACTGAACCCCAAATTGCTCCTGGTGGCCTTTTTACTTTCTTGCTTTGCCACAATCTATGTGTGGTTGTTGGTGAGATGTTTCACAAATGTCCAAACTCTAATCATCCTGAAGGATTAAAACTAAATCACGCTGATCCACAGCTCGTTGCCATGGATATAGGGAACATTATGCTATCCTGACCATTCAATGTTGATGTTGCAAGTATAGAAAAACAACCTACACTAAGCTGTTTAAGCTCTGTTATGGCGAAGCCATTACAAAACAATCATTGTATAATTATACATGCCTGAATTGGTAAAATCCAGAGCGGATAATCTGATTAGGGCATAAAACGGAACCATAAACATCTCTGTGCTGAGGTGAGGAAATAAATGCAATTTCTTTTAATTAAGAAATAAATGTGAATGCTATAATCTGTCCACTTTTTAAATGTTTTCTCCTTATGAATGCAAACCCCACACCCCAATCATAAACAAATTTTAATGAGTTAGCTCACACTTTGGTGAATTTCAGGGAAAATGCGAGAGGTCACAGTGACTCGCGATATGAAAAAGATCATGGCAGGCATCAGTAAGGTAAATCTGAACTAGTAAATCCATCCCAGCACAATGATGAACATGTACAATGATGTTGTTTTTTTATGCTTTGGACAAACATAATGGGATGAATGACAATGTGTTTCCCTGAGATAAATCTATTGCACTTTTATTATCTTTAATAAAAATGCACGCCACTCTATGATATATGGTTGCAAAAAGCTCAAAGATTAAGACACCTTCAATGCAAATCTGTCAAAGTAAATATTAGGACTTTGACATACTACTGTGACAATAGAAGTGCTGATTTGGAGTCTGCATCATGATCCGTTTTTACGGTTGGTCCAGTTTGTTTACCTAAAAACATTTTGTTGCAGCATTTTGCAAAAGAAACAATCTCCTTCATTTGCCTCTCAATTAAAAATGCCCTTTTAACTTCCATGCTGAAGCAAAGAAAGTCCGCCGAAATAAAGACGCATGACAGCCTGTGTTCTTCTAACTTTGACACACACCATGAAGACAGTAGACTCCAATTAGGAGAGCAGAATGCGGTACCACATATGAGCTCATGCTACTTATGTATGCCCTAGCTAATGTTATCATGCATAAATATATAAATATATATGTTCGCTAATGACTCCCTAATGGCATCATGGCTGTCTCTGTGTCATGTTAAAAGCCTGCCGGCTCCATTTATAACCTTGCTAACTTGATTAGTGTGTCCCAGAGATTGCTAATGCTAACTAACTCACTTATGTCCCGCATGACTCCCCCTTCAAAAGCTAATGTCCTCTCACAGTCATGGCTGTAAGCTGGGGACTGGTTTACTACTCAGTTGTATCTTTTAGCCATGGCATTACTGGTTCACTAATTTTTTGATCCTTTTTCTGTTTTCTTTTTTTTTTTTTATTTCGGTAAACAGCTTTTTATGTAAAAGCCTCCCTATAGATCCGAATTACATAATTCAAATATGTTATCTGAAGAATATAAATACAAGTTTTATATCTGAAATGTGTCTAAAGAAGTAGTAGTAATATGCAGTGTTTTTGTTGTTGTTGTTAAATGCTTTTTCGTGGATTTTTAGGATGCTCCGGAGCAACCAGATCAGCTGCATTGACAACAGCACCTTCACTGGTCTGAGTTCAGTGCGTCTGCTTTCATTGTATGACAACCGGATTGCCAGCATTGCCCCAGGAGCCTTCTCAACTTTGCACTCTTTATCCACCATGTAAGTTCCATTTCTATTAATTAGAACTGTGGATGGTTACTTTGGCGGTGATCCAATTCGATTCCCAAATCAAGATCAACATCTCACAGATCAAACCACGATTTTTACTATTTATCTAAATATGCTTGAATGGTTGCTATATGTGTGTCTTTTTGCTGGATGAATGAAAATTACAATAAAATGTATTTTATCACCATCTTTTAAACTTTTATTTAAAGAGCCGAGACCATGCAAAATATATTTTATGAGCTTATAAGTGAAATATAATGTTCATTCCTCATGAAAAGAAACCCCAAAGTGGTGTTGTGATCCATTCTCATATCTCTGAGTATTCCTCTAAAAACATGCGGTCTGAGCACCAGTCCCTCCCAATTTTTGTAATATTCTTGAATTCATATACACCATTTTTGTTTCCTATTTTGCTATTGTAGTTTGTATTCCAATCTTTCAATTTTCAATCATCATTTTTTTTTAAACAAATGTAAAACATTTTTTTAACTCCATTTCCATAAACAGAATTTCTGGGGTTTTCTGCTTTTGTTTTACAAAAATCACTGAGTGGCTTTACTTTAAAACCAAGAAAAATTTCTTAGACACTTTATTTTGAAGATAAATTTACTTTACTTAGTTCATGTTCTTAAAATCCAACATCAAATCGGCTACCTCAGACGTCGTGCATATTGGTACTCCTATTACTGGGATCAGATTCCAAATATCCGAGTATTCAGATGCTCGTTACAGCCCTTCTATTAACTACTCTATCAATCTGCAAGTGAATCCCATCATGTGAGATTACACGGTAATATTTGTTTATTTTTGTCATATTTTCCTCTAATTTCATGGGAGCTTTCCTCTGTGCAACACCATCACCTGTAGCCCTACACTCCTGCTACTTATCTTTCTCACTGGACTCTCCTCACAAATGCTCTCCATCATTATCGACTACATTGGCCTGGATCCCATGACATTTGTTATCTAAGCTAGATATTTCAGCATCTGCACACTCAAGCTTGGCTTGGCTGCAGACACACACACACTGCTCGCTTGGTTTTACCCTCCCCTAGAAGCACCCGCCTGCTGCAACAAAGACATGAATGATTGCATGGCAAATTCGCTTAATTGATGTGTTCGGTGTGAGTGGGCGAAGGGGGCGGGGGCGGCATGTTTTTTATCAGTGATGATGGTGATTGGTGCTCAAGTACTGAGACTGTTTGGCTCACAACATGTCGTTTAGTTAAAAGTACAAAAAGGAAGTGGAAAGGAGAACCCGCTCTTACACTTTTATCTCTTCCTCTGGACCACCAGCTAGGCGAGTTTTGCTAATTGTTGTTTAAAAAACCCCCATTAAGGATGAATACTTGTGTTGTTTTTCTCAGAAGCAGAAACATGCAGTCACCGCACACCCCTTAAGTTTCGTTTACACTGAGCATGTGTGGCGCGTTCAAGAACGTCTTGAATGCGAGTGTTTATGAGCTTTTAGCATACAGTGTTTACACAGGTCTATTACTACCTGATACTAGTGCATGTCCTCACAGTTGGAAGAAGCTTGGTGCAAAATATTGAAGCGGTGTAAATCTCATGAATCTCGCTCCAGGCTTTTTCTTTCACAGCTCTATTCCGATATATGAAAGACTTGGTGTTATAGAAATATGGCCGGACACAATTAGTCATTTCTCCTGCATGATCAATTTTCAAACAGTTATTAATTAAAAAGGATGCTACCTACACGTCACTGTGAGATCTGTGTCCCTAACTGGTCAAAGTTCAACTGGTTTACCTTTCAGCGGGCGTTTAGTTGCTGTGTGTTCTGTACGCAGAATTTGAAAACAGACTTAAAAACTTGCATAGCGACGACTGAATGTAAGAGTTTTTAACTCAGAATCTGTATATATGTGCATTTACATAAGGTATCGCTTTTGACAATGTGCGATATGCGCTTTTATGGTGTTCGCACACTGGATACGCAGGAAGGAATGTTTTTCTTTTGTTTTTTTACTGTTTACTAGCCCATGTCTGCCTCCTACATTCAGTAGAGGCTCACTCTGAAATGTTGAAGTGGTGCAAATCTCGCTCCAGGCTTTGTCTTTCACGGCTCTGCTTCGATGTATGGAAGACTTGGTGTCATAGTATTCCAGCTGTGCACAAACCACGACTGTAAATTTCTCCCTCATAATGGTTTTTCAAGCGGTTGGCACTTCATTGCTACCTTTACGACACTACCAAATCCAATCGGTAGTGACGTGAAGGTATTTGGTCGCAGTTCGGCATTTTTGCTATTTAACAGCTAAAAATTTCAACCGGTTGAACTTTCAGCGACCAGTGACCGCCCCGTTTGTACATGAAGCCCATGACCGGACTTAAAACCGACGCGTGAACATAAACGTTCTGAACACGGAAGCCTAAAATTCTAATTGATGCGTGCTTACATTGATTTTCATTGAAAGCAGCCGCTTGAGCGCTAGACGACACATCCATCATTGAAAGCAGTCACTCAAACTTGTGTTTCCGATACCGATGTGAACCTAGCCTTACTCTGACTCCTTTCAGTCTTCTTCATGATGGCTTTATTGTGTTCTTCTTTTCTTTTATACAAGTATCTATCAGAGTTTTGAGAGGTTTTAAATAAAAAAAAATAACGGATAGATGAATGCTCTGAAATGGAAACTGTTGATAATCCATAAGGAATGACATCAAATTATCATGGCATGTGTCGCCAGTCAGTGTTTGGTTGAAGGAACATTTTCCTCCTCGGATGTTTTATTAAAAAGCGTGTTCATCCCTCTGTCTTTCCTCTGCTGCTTTTCTTGCTCAGTTTTTCATAGCAATTTCCATTCCTAATGCTTGTTTCAGTTCAGTGTTTTATCAATTTGTTTAAAAGATTAACTCACTAAGAAGAAAAGAAGAGCATTAGCCTGGAAGGTCTATTAATTTCAAAGAAGTTATTAAATCATTCCTTTCTTTCTGTGGATGCACTACATTATTATGTTACTTTGAACCTGCATTAAGATTTAGACTTTCCACAGACATGCTGCAACACTAAAGGTGCCATCGTTTGTTTTTCTGATATATACTTATTATTAACTGACAGTCATGGGTTGTAAGGGAAACAATAATTCTCTCCCGTTGGTAATTTCATGTTGTAATTCCACATTACATGAAGAATCTGCAAATAATGAAATAAACTGAGACTCAACTTGAGTTTTGTTAGTTTTAAATGTGCAGTAAACAGAGATGAACATTTTTTAGATGACAAATAAAATCATCAAAATATAGATTTTTTTTAAAAGACAAAAACTGTTTATTTTTAAAGATTTATTATCATTTAAAGTCCCATCATCTTTTGATCTCACTGAGTTCCCAGTAGTCTTTAAATTAGATTATGCTTTTTTTTGCCAAAAAAAAGTAAACATGCCATTTTCTAGGACATAGTTTCTGCAGAGTGACTAGTTGATCAGAAAACCTCTGACTTGTGGGCGAAACTGTTGGCACGGAGCAAGCCTGCCCCCCCTTGCCCCTCCCCATTGCTAAGAGCTCTCTGGTTACATGCTCTCCTGCTAGCTTACAACCCCTCACAACCATGACCTAACATTATCGGTGCAACAGGAATGGCGAGCAATATTGGAGCTATCCAGCCATACAGTTTTTATCCAGATTCCAGCTGAGACCAGGAAAACAAAGACTTACATTGATTTATAAGTGGATGCATCAGAATGGAGAGGAGCAGAAAGCTTGTGGCCCGCCCAGCAAATTTTCTGTCACAAATCTTTCCAACAATATTTCCAACTGCATATTTTCATCTGCTCCTGATTCACAATGATTTGAATACATTTTCTTTACATATGTCCTCCATCATCAGAAAAATGCCTACGAGAACATTTTAAAAACACCAAAAATACAAATTTTCATCTCCATCAGTACTACATTAGCTGTGTTTAAAAAAAATCCCCTAAATGCAACAAAACGTTATCAAAAGTTAAAAAAATAGTTGTCTCTAGTTTCTCCATCCTCTTTTCCACTCTCTTTTTTTTGCATGAACCGATTCTGTTGAACTTTACCAAATGCATGAGGATAACTGATAACCTTTCCTGAATTCCTCCTCTTTCTTCTGTATCTCTGTCTTCTATTCAAATGTATTCCATTGTTTACCATGTAGTTTGCAAATACAAATACAAGCATTGTTATTGATATGAAAGACATTTCAATAAAAAAGCGGACCGTTTTGTGCAGCTGGTGTTGCACAGTTATGAGTCACAGACTAATCGGGCATCCTCCCTGTGAATATTCAATGCAGCCTTTGCTGCTGATCTTGATAGAATCTAAATATCTCCTTTGCAATGTTTCCATAGTAACCTCCTGTCCAACCCCTATGTCTGTGATTGTCACTTGGCCTGGCTGGGTCAGTGGCTGAAGAAGACCAGAGTGGTGAGCGGAAATCCTCGCTGTCAGAAGCCTCCCTTCCTCAAGGAGATCCCCATCCAGGATGTTGCAACCCCTGATTTCACATGTGATGGTGAGCCTCCAAGTTCCTTTACCGTTCTCTGACACCAGAGGTCTGATCTTTGTTTTGATGAATGGGATGACCAAGCCTGTCAGCTTCATGCCAGCATGTGTCTTTGAATGATAATAGACATACTCAGACTATCATCAATAAATCCCATAAAATCATAATTTTAGCTCTTCTAATTCTCAGACGTACAGATTAGCCTTTTAAGGCCACCCTAGATGAGAGTCCAAATCATCATTATCAGTGTTGTTCTTCAACTTTTAAGCTATAGAGGTCAGGATAAACAATTAGACTAAAGTGTCAGGGAACAAAAGGGCAAAGCCTTAAACCCACAACAAATGGCATGTGTCACTTATCAGCTAATGTGTTTTGCACTGATAAGAGTCCAGTGAGTGAAAGGTCATTTGAACGCGTCCTTGGATCATTTGTTCATCCAACTGAAGGTATTCTGCATTACCCCTAAAAGACATGTAAAATGTACTGGCGAAGAAATGTTTGTATCCAATAACAACTGTCAGTTTATCTTTAGGTGGTGTCTCACTGTAAGGTTGTTTTTGGATGAAGCCTTCCTCTTTAAGTCCAATGAAACAGAAACCACTGCTACAGTAAAGCCTGAGTATGAGGTACAATGGTTCTTGCAAAGCTGCTGTGATCCCCTGTTTACATTTATAGACACATCAAAAATAAATAGGCTGATGATGGAAAGGAGGACCAGCTGAAGCTTTTAACTTCATCATGGCTGTCTGAATTAAGTATTAACTGTATAATTCTCCACTTTGCTGCAGTTTGGAGGCAATGTCCTATTTGTTCTAAAATGTTGCCATATTTTAATATTATGTAGCTTTGCTGCAACTGTTTCATCAGAACATTCAAATGAGTTTGCTGGAATGACAAAAGTAAAGTGGGAGAACCCTTTGACTTATTTGTAAAATCATTCATAAAAAATGGTCGAAACTAGGCTCCCAATTCAATAACCCTGCAATTCTAACCATTTTTACAAATACTGTTTATAATGCACACAACAAAATCATTGTTGAATATCCATAATAAAAAGTATGTTGCTTGTTTAATTTTGTGACGTATGCCTTAGTCACACGCACTTCTGAGGGGTTGACTCGTACAGGTGCTGAGGGTTTTTGGGTTGTTCCGAATTGATCTTAAAGGGAGCACAGGTGTGTCTTGCTGTTCCCTTGGGGTTTGTACTGCCTCCTTTAGCGACAATGTATGATCATACGTAACTGTGTTGTAAGTTATTTGTAAGTAAAATGTAAGTTACACGCACTTATGAAGTACAGGTGATGCTATCGGACAGCGCACTAGCTCTAGTTGGTGCACATACCGACTCCTTAGTGACCGTGCATGAATGCTGCAGACACAGGGTGTGCAGGTTTCCCCGTACGATGTCGACACAAGCTACACTCTGATTATCTATTTTCTAATTTCTATCAGTCAGACTGCAAGCATGGAGAGCACAACTGGGCATGCGACACACACACAACAGGCGTGCAATGGGCATGCACTTATCACCTGAACATTACTAATGGGCCCCCTTGCACAGTGTGTGGGTTTTGAGGGGGTTGAAAAAAACGACAAACCTATACAATGCGCCTGGGTCTCGCCTACTTCACTCTTACTTACCCTATCGTGTTGTCTAAGTGTTCACTATGACCTCTAGAAAAGAATTGGCATGAACATTGTGGGCTACGATCTAAGATCTTAACGTTTTGTGCGGGCCTTATGCATGCCTCGTACAGGTTTGCCCATATTTTGCCCACAGACAGCTCATATTCCCCCATAAGGGCAGTAGTGACTAAGGCATTACATAGTAAAATTCAAAGCTTAGTCAAATCAGTTGTTCTTTATGACAAACTCTGAAAGATTTGTACATCTTGGGATGGCTACAAAGGAAAAATCCCGCAGTGAAACCTTTTCGTGAAACTAAAGCGGGAACACACACTCACACACAAACAAATGAGACCGTTTCCAGTCTATTTATAGACGCGTAAAATGGCCGTTAAGGTGTCCAGAGGCAGCTAGGGGACAGGTAAAGTTAATTGAATTTGTGAGGGAATGTTTAGCGCACATTTAGCCGTTAGTCCAATTAACCAACTATAGAGTGTGTCAGCCCCCGGCTACGCCTCCCTGAAGACTCAAAAGCCACACACATATAGTTCAGACACACTCATTTACACATGCAGTCACAACTCTTCCCACAGGCACATAAGTGACCATTTGTTTCACTTTCAGACATTAGCTGGAGTGGTTAAGAAATGGTGGATTTTTCATCTGTGCTGTGCTTTTTTAAATGTGCGGGGTTAAGAGTTGAAGCAAAAAGGTACATTTAGGCAGAGTGGTCGCTCACACTTCCATTTCTGTTCCTATTTAGGTCGCACAAACCAGTTGCATGTCAAAAACGCTCCACCCATTATTTCTTAAGAAAGCTCACTCACTGGCAAGGTCATGAGTTGACCTTTGTTAGTCATATCCTCATTTCTGTATCTATTTCTTGCACCATGCACGTCAGTAAGCACATTAAACCCAATATTGCTTCCAACCATTAAAGAAACTCTTTGGTTTTTTTTTGTTTTTTTCTTAAGCATGGTGGAATTATGACTGTTCAATAATCAACTGATGGCAATAACTGCCCCTCCCACAAACAATTTAAAGAGTAAGCTTATGAAAATTATTTTTTAGTGTGTTTTGGACATTAGCTGAAAATAAATTGATCTGAAAACTGCATTACTAAATCTTTTTTTATTTAAATCAGTGTGAATCAGGAGCAGACGAAAAGATGCAATCAAATGGAATGTAACCAGTAAATAAGATGCCATTGTGAAAAATTATCTTTCACATGTAATCTCTACTCTTTCCTTTGCCATTTTTCTTTTTTTTTTTTTTTGCCCAACACTCCTGTTTTTGTCTCCTATTTCCCGTCTTCCTTATTCTTATTCTTTCTATTTTGTCTTTTCCCTCTGCCTTCCTTGCAGGGTCTGAGGATAACAGCTGCCTTCCTTCATCCGGTTGTCCTGATGTCTGCACGTGTTCAGACGCCGTGGTGCGCTGCAGCAACAGAGGACTGCGCTCGCTGCCCAAAGGCATTCCCAAGGACACCACTGAGTTGTGAGTCAGATGTCAACATCCTCAGAAAAACTCAAACACATACAAAGGTGTTTGAGACAGACCAAAAAAAAAATAGATGTCAATCTTGAAACTAGTCCTGCCTGGCCACATAAAAAAACATTCCTGGACTTTGCTGCAGTGCAACATCAAGGTTTCTGCTTGTTTCCCTTCAGTTTACAACTAATAGAATATAAAATAAACGCAAATCAATCAAACAAAACTAGACAGGATTTGTTAGATCACTTATGGTTTGTACTTTAGGTTGTTTTTTCCCTGCAAAGTATTTAAAGCACATCAACAAAATAAACAAGTTTGAATTGAACAAGTATGATATTGATTTACTTTTAACAACCTTTTCAGTCTTTTTTTACTCTATTTTTTTGTAAAAAATAAAATCAGACTTCTGGCTTTTGGACTTTAGAAGTTTGGGCCCCTTCCTAAAGATACATAACTGTCAGCAAAGATACAAATTTAACTTTAATTAAATTTGAGGTCCTAATGCAAACCTTAAGAAATCAAAATGTTCCCTTCTTTTATATATTTTTCCTTTCTTTCTTTATTTTCTGAGGTTTATAAAAAATGTGTGACTCACATGTTGGTTAACCACAGTGCCGCGGTACATTAATGTGCTTCTCAACCACACCTTTGTGTCTTAGTTCATCATAGTTTTTACTGTGGCATGTTGTTGTCTTGACTTTACCTCAGTGGGTTTTAATTCACCAAAAATCACACATCTGAATGAGTTTACACCTAAAAAGAACCTAAAATAATTGACAGTTTTATAGTATGTTATATCAAATTAGTTGTTGTCGATTCAAACATTGGCAGTTTTTTTTTACCAAAATAAGTGCCATGCTTTTTAAATGTCTTCAATTCATGTCTTGAATTTGTGGTTCATGATTTTACAAAGGCTGCCTTCTACATATTGGTGTGTTCTTGTAATTAAACATAAGTAATTATGGTTAAAAAAAAATAAAGGAGATTTTCTAGTTGTTTGAATCTGTGTAACATAGAACAAAGGAAAAGGTGTTCATGCCAAGATTATGTAATTCAGAAAGCGTCAAAATCTTACCCTGAGGGAGTAAACGTGAATTACTGCTCTGCAACGCACAAGTAAACACACAACTTGCACACACAAGAAGACTCACACAGAGAAAGCTCTCACTGTGAAATAGGTCTGCTCTTCAGGGTCAATAACAGTGATTTGATATTGATCAAGAAGAGGAAGACACTCCATCATACTGTCCGCATGACCTACTTATGACCTGGGAGAGAGTATAGCCATCAGTGCGCTCCATTTTGTAAGCACTCTGCTAATCGACAGCAAATATGTTACGGATGTTTAACCTGGTACTAGACATTGTTTGTTCTTGAAAATATTTGTGTTTTTGTCTGAGAACATTGATAAGTATTGAATACACTTCGTTGAATGCACATTGACTGTAAAAGTTGATGTTGAGAGTAAATCAAATATTGTTGATTTATCCAACCCAGTGTGCTAGGAATTTCCCTAAAAATCTCCGCGAAAAACCAGTCTACATCGATGCTTACCAGATTTGAGAATACAGACCACAATGCATTGCGTTTGAACGATTTTTCATGTAAAAAAAAAATCATTTTAATTTATTATTTTAATAAATCATCCACGTTTTTGTCATTAGAACACAGTGGTTTCATAAATGGTCTTTGTAGAATGTTCACATTTATTAAGTTGTTGTTTTGAGAAAATGGTGATGTTGCAGTTTAACAGAAAGAGTATTAAGCATGGAGCCTGAATTGCTTTTAAAATCCAGGTCACTATAGTCCTGCACTTCATCATTTTTTAGTAGTTGGGCAGTAGTGAGGAAATTCAGACACAGCCTTGGTCTTGGTGCTAATGAGCTTAGCAATTAGCTTAGCATGCTAAAAACATTCAAAGACATTTTTCTAAAAGCTTGCTTTAGCAGATGTTTTTGTATTTAGGAGAAAATATAAAGTTAAAGTGAAACAGTCGAATACTTTGAGGTAAAAATGATTAGTAGCAAACATAAAATATGAAGCTCCCAGAGAAATAAAATAGGGAAGGCAACACCTCCAGAAATAAAACAATAAACAATATATTACTCTTTGTTTGCTAACAGTTAAAACCCTTTCCACATTATTCTTATCTTCTATTTGCATTTTATGGCAGACTGGCAATCTACAATGTGTGATATTGGCATTTATTCAACCCCTAAAAATATATATTTTTTGTCTATGTGCAACACACTAAGTCAAGTATGTGTGTTTCCTTGCAGATACCTGGAGGGTAATATGCTGACATCTGTGCCCAAGGAGCTGGCAGCTCTGAAGCAGCTGTCACTGGTGTATGTGCCTTTCATGTAACCTTGAGAATAATACCCAGATGTCACATGCTTCAACAGTTTGCCTCCATTCTTGCATACAGTGTGTTCTGTATGTGTGTTTGTGAGCATTTACTGTTTATTTGTTTCTATGCAGAGACCTGAGCAACAACAGCATCAGCACGCTGGCTCCATACACCTTCAGCAACATGACTCAGCTGGCCACACTGTAAGTCACCATGGTAACACTCAAACCTGGTCATGCAAAGGACATATGATGAATTATCAGTGCGCTGAGATAGAGAGTGGGATTTAACTCTGTCCTAAATGTTCCCTTGCCTCACATCTCTAATTTTGTTCTGTTTATTGTGAATTTCATTGATGTTGTCATTTATTTCTTAGGGTGTATTCAGGCTGGATACATTTGGATTACTTAAAGTGAACCAGGGTTCGTTCCCTCTGATAATCCGGAACAAATTTTCAGTCTGAATACACCAAAGGGGACACTGGTCCGGGACCAGGAACCGCTCTCTGACCCATCTTTCAAGGTGGTCTCGGTTTGTTTCCAGTCGGACTGAGCTTCGCTTCGTTTAGAGTTTTCCTCAGTCTGAGTGGAATCAGAACAACTTCACCAAAACGGCCACCGTAGCCGGGGATTAATGAGATGTAAACAGAGTTTACATCTCAAATTTTAGTAACTATAACAAAAAGGCACAGCAAAACATTGAAATGTGATCGGATGAATGCAGGCTAATTAAAACAATTTTTAGCGTGACACACATTGCTTCTCAATGTTTTCCTGACAATCTATGTGTCATAAACACTGATCAGTGTATCTTCATGGCCTTGCAGCATGCCCCTCCTGTACCAAAGTAAAACGTGTTGTACCTGATGTTGATATGGATGTTCAAAATTGGTCAGTGAAATATTAAGTTTGAATTGGTGAACCATCCTGACTCAGCCTGCAAAGCGCAGGACTTTCATAATTTCTGCCTCTCGTTGCTTTGCCCCGCGCTTGGAATTCCTGCCCAGTGACTAAACAGATCTTTAGTCACGTGGTTTTGTTTACAAGCTTTAGTTCGAAACATACAGTAAATGTAGACGGCAGTCTGAAAATAGACCAAACACAAGGTCCAGGACTCAATCCAGACCAAATTAAGCAAACTCTGTCCGGACCAACGCATTTTTCCAGTCTGAATACACCCTTACATATTGACTATCTTCATTAATACCCTTACATAGTAGTTTTTAGTGCTCTGTATCACATTTGTGATAAAGTAGTCCTTTCAAAGTGGTCCTTCCACAGTCCCATTCCTCTTTTCCGTTTTTATCTTGTGTTTATCCGTATTTCTTTTGGCTGTAAGTATCAGTCGAATCATGTGAAATCCGCTAACTGGATTTGTCTAGACGCCGTTAACCGAGCTAAATTCAACATCACCATGTTTCACATTTCATACAGTTGCACTGATTTACACTTAGGTGACCACAGATTTCTGTCAAGTCCTGGATAGCATCACTGGAAAGTTCTTTTTGTTAATTCCTTACATAAACATGAAGAATTAAGGCAAAACAGAACGTTTCTCTTTCCAAGTACAATTTCCCAATCCTCTTCTGTAATTCATTGGCTCAAAGATTTTTGGGAGATTATGCACACCGGTTGAACCTGCAAGGAGAATGTTTTCCACATCTTGAGTGTTTTTGTCCACCCAAGCGGACTCTGGTCTGGGACCAGGAACCGCCTTGCAGCATCCCTCCGCCGTACCAAAGTAACAAGTAAAAAGTGTTGTTCTCAACATTCCAAACTGGTAATCGAAATATAAAGCTCTAACTGTCTAGATAAGAATTGTAAAGCGCAGCATGTCCCTCTTTCTCTTATTGTTTTGACCCGGCCTCATAGTTCCTGGCCAATGACCGATGAGGTCTTTAGTCACATGGTTTTGTTTACAAGTGTTGGTTCTTAACAGAATGGTCCACTTGATACCAGTCTGAATACAGACCAAACGCAAAGCTCTGGACTCGATCCGGAACAAATTAACCGGACTAAATGTGGAACACAGAATCTTCCCAGTCTGAGTACACCCTTAGTGTCATCTTTCTTCTCTTTCAGCATCCTGAGCTATAACCAGATTCACTGCTTCCCGGTCCATGCCTTCGATGGCCTCAAGTCCCTTCGCTTGTTGTGAGTAGAGCCCTCTTCATCTCCACAGTCTATTCGATTCGCTACACCACACTTTACTTCTCCAATTTCTGAAAAATATCAAAGTTTAGGCAGTTTTTTTTTCTTTAAAGTTCTGTAGGGTGAGAACACTTTACATTAACCTTAAAAATGCGTTACCACTAAAACACAAACAATGATCTTCATTTCTCCAAGCCTCCCTCTCCATCTGTCTGCTGTGGCAACTCCTCTTTTCTCATGTTCTCTGTCCATCCATCCTCTCCTGTGCTCTTCTCCCTCCACCCAGTGTTGTGTTTGATGAATCGACTTTCATCCTCTGTCTCACTCAGTCATCCATTTGGTTGTCCACCCTCTGCTCCAATAATCCACATGCATGCGCGTGCACACACAAGTGAGTGCTGCTCTCCGACCACCCACGTGCACATCAAGCTGCTGTACGCACACTGAACATGCACAAATCACTTGTATGGTACACAAGCTATGAGCAGATTTCACATTTCTTATTAGGCCCACACATAAATATCTCTGAGCTGAAAGCAGCGATCTATTCAGGCTTTAAGCTTTTTCACAGAACTGAAATGTGTCAGAGAGCGTCCATGGAGTATGAACACTTCAATGCAAACAGAAACAGAACAGGAAACGGGTCTTCCACAACAGGATTTGCCACATTTTTGCATTACTTTCTCCCCTTCTGCTTAGTTATTTGTTGAAGTAAATCCTGGTATGGAAGCAAACCACACTAGAAATTTGAAAAAATAGCTCATAAAAAACCCAGCTCCTGATTCCCAAAGACCTGAATAGAGGAATAGTCAGAAATGCAATTTTAAGTTGAATTCTCTTTACATGGGTCCTCTATCATCAGAAAATTGCTACAAGGTCATGTTAAAAACACCATTTTAATTAGATTGAGTCTTTAACTATGTTAAATAAAAATATGCCTAGATCCCTCCTTTGTTTGTGCAATCCTCACAGCCATTCCAGAAAGGGCAGAGTTTTTGTTCAGGGAAGGTCTGTGTCTCTTCCTCAGAGAAGCCAGCTGTTTTTGTCTTATTCCTGCATATTGACTGTATTACTACTGATGCTTTCACCTTGAAGGAGTTGAGCGATGACTTTTTTATTCTCCCCCTTTTCTTAGTTCCTTTCATTTTACTTGATGTTGCCGTGGGGACTGATCCTTCTCTCCCTGCGTAGCAACTGGTTGCCAAGCACTCATCACTGTCACCTCCTCATTACCCACATCCCCCGTGGGCCAGCATTGAAAAGGGGCTGCTGGTCCACCAGACATAGACGCACACAGACACTTGATGACACGAAGAACTGCTGCAAGCACACAACAAAATCAACTAAATGCTGCGCGCACACACTTTTGTGCACTCTGGTGGAGGTTGACCCTAATGAACACACAAACACACACAAAAGGCAGTGCACATTTTGCCAATAGTTGGATGCTTGATGGCTGTCCCCAGCCACATTCATCCGCTCTGATGGAATGTGAGCTTCAAACCAGCAGGCAGCAGGCTCAAATGGCACACAAACAAACACACAATGTTCAGAGTCGCAAACACACAACTCGCTCACATGAGCAAAAGCACACCACGTGAAAATCACACACACCAATAAACATTCAACTTTCATGCGGCACACACTTGTTTCTACAAACACACAGAAAATAACACACCGCAGTCTGCTGGTTACCAAATGAGACAGTTTATATTCCATTCAAAGTGCAAAACAAGCTTTTGCCCAACAATGAAAATAACTTTTCTGTTTATTTTCAGTCATTTCTTTATAAATATTTTATACTTTTTTTTTTCATTTTCCACAGGGTTGATTATGTTTCACCACCAGGGAACCACAAATAGAGTTAGCAAATGTATCATCAAGCCTGTCTAGGTTACAGTCAACAGCTTGGAGATAAAATGGATGGAAAAAAGTTATTTATGATCTACTTTAAACACCAGCTCCAGTGAAAATTGTATTTTTGCTATTTTTAACATGTTCTTGTATCGTTTTTCACATGATGGAGAACATACAGTACAGACCAAAAGTATGGACACACCATCTCATTCAAATGAGACCAAACTTTTGGTCTGTACTGTATATAAAGAAAATTAAGCTAACATTTTTATTTCTTAGTATTTCTTTATTCAAATAGTTGTAAATCGGGAGCAGATAAAAAAAAACAAATTCAAAAAGCTGGTAGTTGTGACTCAGGTACTACAATTGACTCCCTGCTCCACTCCATTCTGTTGTATTTACTTGTAGATGACCAGACCTATGTACGTCTTTGGTTTCCTTGTCTGAGCTGGAATCTGGATCAAAACTTTACGGCTGGATAGCTTCAGTAGTGCTCACCATTTTTGTTACAGCGGTAATGTTAAGACGGGGTTGTGAGGGGCTGTAAGCTGGCAGGAGAGCGTGCGAACAACTAGATAATGGGAAATGGGGGCAGGCTTACTCTGTGCCAACATTCCCACCCAGAAGTCAGAGGTGAATTTCTAATGAACTCATGCCGCTCTACAGAAACTGTGTCCTAGAAAATGACACAGGTTTTTGGATTTTGGCTAAGAAAGGCATAATCATTATTAAAAGACAACTGGGAACACTTTGACATCAGATCAAAAGATGATCGGAGTGGGACTTCAAGTGAGCAAAAAGAGGATCAATGGAATAACAATTAAGTCAAGTTTGTTGCAGGACTATTAACAAATACTACTCTCAGTTATTCTTATTCTTGTATTTCTTTTTGCAGGACTCTCCATGGTAATGACTTGTCAACTATTCCTGAAGGAGCTTTTAACCACCTCACTTCCCTTTCCCACCTGTAAGTGCAGACTCTGCTTGAGTTATCAGCGTGTACTGAGGAACGCATAACAAGTACATCACCATATTCTTCTCATACACAGAGCACTTGGTGCCAATCCTTTGTACTGTAACTGTGACTTACGCTGGCTCTCTCAGTGGGTCAAAGCCGGATTTAAAGAGCCCGGTAAGAAATCATCAGGGTATAATGGGATCATTGACAAAAAAAAGACTGATGTCTTTTGTAA
The DNA here is from genome assembly GCF_053564925.1 of Oryzias latipes. Classification (NCBI taxonomy): domain Eukaryota; kingdom Metazoa; phylum Chordata; class Actinopteri; order Beloniformes; family Adrianichthyidae; genus Oryzias; species Oryzias latipes. The sequence continues at coordinate 8,954,675 of NC_136246.1, forward strand.
AGGCAGAGCAAAATAAAGCTGATTTGTTCGGATTCTAGGCATTGCTCGTTGCACTGGACCAGCTGACATGGCTGACAGACTCCTGCTCACAACACCGCTCAACCGATTCCAATGTAAAGGTGTGTACCGCCCTGAATGTTCCCAGCTTTCTCCGTTTCCATTAAAGCTCCCCCAAGTGTATATGCAAAGTTCATCCATGCTGATCAATCCTAAAATGTTTTTACACTTTATAAATTCCTGGATTTCATAGATAAAAACCAGCAGCTATTTCATAGCCACATTTTCACCTTCAGTAAGTCTGCTGAGGGAGACACAAATCGTATAAACCTAGAAGACTTTGTACTCTGCAAATCTGCGACCTCCAGAGTAATTGACCTACACACAATTTAGATTTTGAAAATGGCAGATTTAAATGTATTTACTTTGGAATATGTTCATTTGTCTTGGGTATACGATGAGGCAAAACGCATAGGATGAGTGGTCTGTAACGTTCATCAGAGATACACTTCAACTGTGAAAGAAGAATCCAGGAAACCAGACTGTTTGATTTTAAAGAATTAATTTGTATAACGGAACAGAAAATAGATTTTTAGTCAATAACAGAAGTTCTACTCAATATTTTGTACTGCTAATCTCGTTGGCAATGACAGAGGTCAAAGGTTTCCTATGGGATCATTGTCATGCTGGAAAATGCATCTATGTTCATTCTCAATGCTCTCACTGATGGAAGGAGATTTTTGCCCCAAAATCTCACCATACAAGGCTCCACTCATCTTTTCCTTAACTTGGATTAATTACCTCAAAGCATGATGTTTCTACCCCCATGCTTCACAGTGGGTATGGCGTTCTTGGGATGCAGCCTACTTCCTCCTTCAAACACAGGGGATGGCGTTTCTACTAAAGATTTCCATTTTGGCCTCATCTGACCACATGACCTTCTCCCAATCCTCCTCTGGATCATCCTGATGGTCTCTGGAGAACTTTAGACGGGTCTGGGCATGTACTGGTTTGAGCATGGGAGACCTTTGGGGCTCCACAGGATTTGGATCCATGACAACATCATGTGTTACTATAGTAACACATGTGATCTCTTAAGGTCATTGAACAGTTCCCCTGTGTAGTTCTGGGATGTTTCCTCAATCACCATGGTTACCCTTTGAAATGAAATTTTACTTGGATCTCGTATTTCTTCCATTTCCTAATAAAACGTTGATTTCTTCTCATCAAGCTGCTGGTTTATTGTAAATTGGTTCATCCTATTCTTGTTCAGGTCTACAGTCTTGTTCCTGGTGTCCTTTGACAGCTCTTTGGTCTTGGTGGAGAGGTTGCAGTCAATCTGTTTAAGGTGTGGACAGGTGTATTTATACTGATAAGCAGTTCAAACAGGTAACAATTCAAGGATAGAAGAGCTATTTAAAGAAGGAACAGGTCTGTGAGGGACATAATTTTTGCTTGTCTGTAGGAGATACTTTCTGCATCATTATTCAAATAATTGATCTAACAATTATTCAATGGGATTCCCTGGATTTCTTTTTTATATATACATTCTGTCTCTAATAGTTGAAGTGATTCCATGATGAACATGACCAAATTCATCTTTTTAAGTGGGGCAACTAGAGTCATTGATGAGTAAAAAACCTTTTTTGCTATACTGTATTTAATATTCATAATTTGATCAATTATGAGATAATATGAGTTGTTCATCATAAAGGGAAACTTCTAATATCTAAAAGTCCATCATTTGATATTTTAGTAGTGTTTTAAGCCAGTCATCTCTGTCTTTCAGAGAACAGTAACTGTAGACCTTTAATATAAGCAGTTTTAGAAGTCCCTCGCTATGAAATCAGTGCAGAATCCAAGAAAAAATGCACACTATAAATGTACAAATGCTTTTTTCCTGAGTTTGTGCTTTTGAGAATTGCACAGCTAAGTTTATTTGAGATTGTAGGTTGGGTTACAAATGCAGATGCTGTGAAAAAACTGCTATTGAGTTTCCTCTCAAACATTCCTCTTGCTCCTACATGTCTTGGCCATAGAGACAGATCACATTTATTGCTCTCCTAAGCATTTAAGTTTCATCTTCTCTGAGGCCTTTTCCAATGACGCTACCTGCTAAATGAGCTTTCACAGATCTTTTAGCACGGCGGGGCTGAGCATGCATGTCAGCTGTGACCCCTTCTTGTTCTGTCTCTTTATCATTGCGCCTTCTCTGTCTCATTGCTTTATTCTGTTCTTATCTGCCCCTGCCACAATGTATAGGCCCTGTGGATATCAACCTCGCCACAAAGTGCGCCCCCTGCTTGGCAGCCCCCTGCCAGAACAACGGAACCTGTGTATCAGATGCTGCTGGGTCCTACCGCTGCAACTGTCCATATGGATTTAAGGTGGAGTGCTATCAAGATGCATTCTGGGAGAAAAGGAGGAACATTTGTGTCTTGTGTTTTAGAGGAAATTTTTTGCAGATTTCTTGAAATGACACAACCTCAAAATTAAAAAATGAAATAAAGACCAGTTGAAATGAACTGAAATATTGGAAAAAGATTTTTTAAATATGTGCAAACTAAAAACGGCATAACCAGAAACACAACACGGAGGTGGCAAAAATATGACAATAACTAACTCAAAGTTTAGGGGACCAGAAACAAAAAGTTGAATTAATAAACACAAAACTTCACATGAAACCATCCAAGAAAAACAAAATTCAAGGAAACCAAACCCAAACACACTTATTCTCACAGCACATTGACCAATCATTGAACTTTACATCCTGTATTCTGTGACTCAAACATCCAAATTACAAACTGAAAACAACGGGGTGCAGCTGAAGCACCTAAAACCCGACCGGGAGAAACTTTCTATGCTTGTGAATTGTCCGTCCCTGTCCTCCCACACCACAGTTTCGCCAGTGTTCTGCGTCTGGCTGTTTCAGCAAGGTTAACCCAATCAACCCGTACAACAGTCTAATAATAGAAGCCATCTTTTGAAAGCAGCTGAAAATAGTACCCACTTCATTATAACATGCAGCTCATTGCAGGTACTTTAGGAGTAAGTTAAGCTATGGGGACTAAAAAATGAGATTGCATTCTTTTCCCCAACAGAGCTCTGGTTTGTACACCTCTTCTCAGATGAGACAAACCAAATTTGGGGTTTGTGTCGTGCAAACATTCAGTTTAGTTGTAGCGTTGATTTATTGCTGTTAATAAAATTTTATCATCTGCACCATCATCTTCATGGTTTCTCTGAGACATTCCTAAAATGCCTTATTAAAAGCATAACTGCCTATCTGGATGTCTGTAAGATGCAGGGAGGACCCTTGGTGGTGTTGATACGAAGTCGTCATAGTTTTTAGAATCAACTACCCATTAATACTATTATGTCACTGAGGAACATATTGTGAGTCATGTTGCAAACGTTTGAAGCTTTTTTTCAGGGTGCGGCCTGGGCAGCTCGCCAATCCATCCTAGGGTGCAAAAGTTTGTGTTTCTTGATTTAGTTTCATTGTTGAGAGTCTTTGGCTGTGCATCAGGGGAAAATATATAGTTGTAGCTGTTGGAACTTTAAGATTTACAGTTTAGATGTTGTCATGGTTTGAATACACAGTTTTTCCATAGGATATCTTCATATTTTACTCTTTAAGGACCCAGACCTTAACCTTTTTTTTTATTGGTCTCTAAAGCCACAGATCTGAGTTTAGTTTGTCAATGAATGGGAACCACAGACTGTAACCCTTGTGCTGTCCTACGGGGTGCTGTCCTACCATGACGAAGGTGGATGAAGGTGGAAAGATTTCATGTAATCCATGGACACCAGTGAAGATCACAAATCATTGAAGAAAAAAGGTTCAGAGCATTGTGGGTCTAGATGACCCAACTCCCAATGTTAAAGTGACTAGGATAGCACAAGGGTTAAATAAAAGCTACATGTAGTCTGTAACTTTGAAAAGGGATTACAACATAAACGTGCAATAAACCAACAGTGTTTCCAATAGCAAACACATGAGGTTTTACAGACATCTGTGGGGAAAAGGGCAGTTCTTGATTAAAGCTGTTTTTTGCCTTGCCTAACTGGACAAACACTTTGTTGGTCAATTTTCTGACCGAAAATATAATTAAAATGAGTTTACCTTGCAGAATTGCTCGATATGTTGTAAGTACTTGGCCATTCATGTTGCTGTTAGGCTCATAGTTTCACCAAAAAATTCTTTTCATCTGTTTTTGCTAAAAGAATGTGCAAAACCTGAGGTTTCAAACAGTAGTCCATAATTCAGTGGTTGACCTCACAGCCGCATTGTCTGTCTATTATATTTAGGCCAAATACAAACTCCTGAAGTCCCCGCCAGTCTTCCACAGAACTGTATGTTTACACATCAGATTACAGTGAAATCGATTTCATGTGTGCGTATCATGGATCACTGAGTTCAAGGCTGGGGAGGAGGAGATGTGTGTGTGAGTGCTTGTGTTCAGGTTCTTTATAGATGCACCTCTGATCTCCTGAGAAAGCTGCACAACCTTTGGGCTTCAGCGGAATGACAAAACCTCTGACTTGCTTTTAATTAAAGCATCAGTCGCCAAGGTCACCGCGGAAAACAGAGAGTTCATGTATGTGGGTGTGTGCAGGCACACATATGTTCAGGGCTGTGTGTTCTTTATTTTCTTTTTGTTGTAGGGTCTGCTGGGAAAACATTCATTAAAATGTGATGCATGACTCCGACAAAGAGCAGAAAAGAACACAAGAGGGATATAGAGTCAAAAAAAAGACAGAAGAATAGAAGGATCTGAGGTGGTTGAAAGAGCTGAAAGTAAAAGGGGAGTTGCAAAGAAGTCATCTGTAGAGTAAGGGGGCAAAAACACTGAAATGAACTACTGAAAAGAAAATACAGAAGGAAATGGCAAAGCAAGTGCTTTGATAAAAGGAAAGCAGTGACAGAAATAAAGATGCATAGAGTTTGAAAGCACGGATGCATGTCATCTTCTTGATTTGGATCAGAGGAAGTGGGTGTGATGGCGGCCAAAGGTTTGTCAGTTTGAAATGAAAACTGCGGCTGCAGAGGTTGATGTGGAGAGGCAGCGCGCCGTGCTCCTCTGATAGATGCTGCTAAGTGAGAGGTGTTTATTCAGAAAACAGCTGAGTGCTGGAGAAGGCAACGAATGAAGCGGAGAAGGCTTGTAGTCTGTCCATCTGAGATCAGCTCATATTCAGAAAGTCGGCGGTGTGTTTGTGCCGAGCTGATGTATAGTTCTGATAGCAGCTTGGGGTTACATTTCTGGATGCAGGCTTTGCTGAGTGACAATAGTTTTCTAAGCTACTCCAAGCCCTCATGGCTACATCAGTCACAGTTGGATGACAGCTTCTTATGCTGCTCTGCCCAGGGCCAAAAGGTCAAGTGCATCTGATTTAAGCTTCCAGCCTTGAGCTTTATGCAGCTGAAAGTCCCCCAAAAGAAAATTGAAAGATGCCATGCGGTTCGTACTGACAAATAAGTGATGGTGAGGAAATTCCTGATAATGTGGCTTAAACAAATTATTGTAAATTATTTATAGGCATTCTTTTTTATATTTTTGGTCATTATTTTGTGCTTTTGTTGTCTCATTTTTTGCAAATGTTTCCAAATGCTTGTTTTAAGTAATTAAATCACTTTGCATTTTCTTTTTCTAATGTGCCACTGAAGTTACTAAGGACATCGTGTCGGATAAACAATGTTTAACTGTAGTTTGTACCTAATACAAGCTCTCCTGCCAGCTGAGCTCTGCTAATGGGCGCAAACGTGGGGTGCACCCATTGTCTGTAAATGACAACAGGACTGAGTGAGCGTGACGTCACTTCCAGCTCCAATCAATTGAAGTCAATTCAGTTGCCATTTTTTCACAATACAAACCTTATAGTGGTAGGGAATCCACATTTGATTGTGTTATCCTGCCCAATCAAATGTTTCAAACGTTCAATGTGAGACCGGCTACTTTTAGTGAAACATCTGATTGGTCAGTTTATAATATGAATAACTTGATCAACAGAAAAAATATAATAAAAATAGGATCATCAAGAGCATGTTAGAAAAGGTATCAGAGTAAGATGGTTATTCAGACAAATTGAATGACTCGTGATAACTGTTTATTTCTCTATAGAAGTCTATGGGATTTGATCTCTTTGGAACTATAGCAGGTACTTCCTGTTTGGAACACCAGAGGGGAGGAGTCACTCAGTCCAGCTGTGATACATTATAATGAAACAGGCTACTCATACCTGATTTTGCGAGTGCAGGAACCTTAGTCCAAATGTTAAAAAGAAAAAAAAATGAAAAAGCTTTTCCAGGACTTTCTTAGCATCGGTGAGTTGATAGGTGGAGTTCGACATTTCAAACCTGAAACACTAAAGGCTTTGGTTTAATTTTTTAAAAAGCTTTACATTGAAAATTCTTTGCTGCAAATTGCACAACTACAGGCTGAATTTGGCAACTAGTGAGGATTTTGCTGCATCACCAATCCAATGAAAAAAGAAAATACAAAGGTAGGATTAAAAAAAATGTTTGTTAAATTATCAGTAAAAATTTTCCAGTGGTAAAACCACCATCAGCGTGTGAATGGGACTAGGACTGAACAGCCTTCTAAGAAGGTTGTAAAGTGCTATTTAATTATACACCATGTTAGCATTTAAACCATTTAAATCTCCCTATTTTCTTTGTCCACTTTGGTCCTCCAGGGTCAAGACTGTGAAATACCCATCAATGCCTGTGTTAGCTTCCCCTGTTTAAATGGAGGAACCTGCCACATTCAGCCCGGACACAAAGAAGAGTTCAGGTGAGCGGACATTGACATTTCTACCAAGTGAGCCGACATCTGTGGAAGTGCGGTCACGCCAGCCGTCACTGACTCTTTGCATGCGCGTTTACATCATAGTTTACGGTACACACACCCAGCGAGCTGGAAAGACGGTATAAAGCGCTGATATCACCCATGTCACTGTCTGTTACCCATTATCAAATAACATGTACTGTACTCTGAAATAAATGAGACTTATTGCATGCCCTGTCTCGTTATTTAATGTAAAAATGTATTCATTTGGATTGCATGTCTGTTCATTCCATAATAAACTACCAGAAATAACGTGTTTTGTCTGAAATATAATCAGACAGATTCTAAAAGTGAGATTTAACACTGACAAGAGTGTTTTGTGGGTGGTTGACCATGACATGGAATGAAATCAAACAGAAATGAAGAAACTCCACGTAAAATCACATCTGGTCCTGTCAACTCTTTCTAAAGTTGCTTCATTTAAGGTGACGCAAAATTTTCATTGTATTATTGTTGATAACGATGTTCACTAACATCACAGCAAGTTTGATGAAAAATGACTGGAGAATATTAGAAATATTGACATTATTGTCTAATTCATCCTCCCTCATACATAGTCATAGTATAACATTTGAACCATCCAAAATACATCTTCTTTCAAAGGTGACACAAAACTTTCACTGGATTATGGTTTCTAATGATGTTCAGGATCATCTTAGCAAGTTTGATGAAAATTGACTGTAGAAAAGTAAAGATATTGACATAATAGACCAATTCAGGCTTCCTCTTACATAGTCATAGTGTAACATTTGAACCATCCAAAATACCACTTTATCAAAAGGTGACACAAAACTTTCACTGGATTATGGTTTCTAATGATGTTCACGATCATCACTGCAGGTTTGAAGAAAAATGACTGCAAAAACATACTCTAACCGTGTATTTACCTAATATTGAGGTTTATAAACATGCTATACTCCGACTATGAATGAGGAGACCAGAATTGGTCTATAATGTCAATATCTGTATTTTTCTACAGTCATTCCTCTTCAACCTTGCTGTGATGATCATGAACGACATTACATTAATCAAGTGAAAGTTTTGCGTCACCTTTTGATAAATGTGCATTTATAGTTAAATTAATACATAATAATTTAACTATAAAGGCAGGATGCTTAGGAGAACTATAACTTTAATTTCTCTCATCTTCTCTCATCTTCATTACCAACCATAATCCAGTGAAAGTTTTGCGTCACCTTTGAAAAATGTGGTATTTTGGATGGTTCAAATGTTATACTATGACTATGTATGAGTGAGGATGAATTATACTATAATGTCAATATCTCTAATATTCTCCGGTCAATTTTCATCAAACTTGCTGTGATGTTCATGAACATCATTACCAACAATAATCCAGTGGAAGTTTTGCGTCACCTTTTGCCAAAAAGCCCTTTTGTATGGTTCACATATTACACTTTAACTACATATGACGGAGCCTGTATTAGACTATAATGTCAATATCTTTCATTTTCTCCAGTCATTTTCCTTCAAACTTGCTGCTAATGATCATGAACATTATTACCAATAATAATCCAGTGAAAGTTTTGCATCACCTTTAAAAAAAGTACCATTTTGTAGGGTTTACATATTACTGGCTGTCTGTGAATGAGGAGACCCAAATTGTTCTATAACTTTAATATCTCTAATATTCCCCAGTCATTTTTCTTCAAACTTGCTGCGATGTTAGTGAACATTATTACCAACAATAATCCAGTGAAAGTTTAGCGTCACCTTAATTGAAGCAACTTTAGAAAGTGTTGACAGGACCAGATGTGATTTTACGTGGAGTTTCTTCATTTCTGTTTGATTCCATTCCATGTCATGGTCAACCACCCACAAAACACTCTTGTCAGTGTTAAATCTCACTTTTAGAATCTGTCTGATTGATTATATTTCAGACAAAACACGTTATTTCTGGTAGTTTATTATGGAATGAACAGACATGCAATCCAAATGAGTACATTTTTACATTAAATAACGATACAGGGCATGCAATAACTCTCATTTATTTCAGAGTAGAGTTCATGTTATTTCTATAATGGGTAACTGTGACATAGGTGATATCAGCGCTGTATGCCGTCTTTCCAGCTCACTGGACGTGTGTACCGTAAACTATGATGTAAACACACATGCAAAGAGTCAGTGATGGCTGGCGTGACTTCCGCAGATGACGGCTCACATGACCGCGGTACATTTCTGTATAGATGTTTAAGTTAGGACCAGTTTGCTAACTTATCATTTTAGGAATTGTATTCAGCAGGAATGTCCTGATCAGATCATGGAAAATGGGCCTGATCACATGGTTTCAGACTTGATCAGAATCAGATGTTGTGCCCCAATCAGTGGTCGGATATTTATTTTATTCCATTTGATCAGAGCTGGATATTTCACAATAGATACTCTACTAGAAGTCTACATATCAAGAATGGATCATGACATTTTACAGAAGAATACGGCAGCAGTTTGAGTAGGAGACAGACAAAAATAGTTTGGTAAAGTTATTGAGATATTCACTGATTCTGAGTCCTAAGCTCAGTAAATCTTTTAATAAACGTTTAAAACTACAAGCAAGTATCTTTATTGATTTGTCTTAATGTAAACAACAACCTTTAAAGGCATTTAAAAGAAAATGAATCTGTTTTTTGGGTGTTTTTAATGAGAGCCCCCAACAGACAAAGAGACGGCAGCTCAGGGACCGTCTACAAAGTGCAAACGTTGTAAAAATCAATTACATCTTATAAAACAACAAAACTAACAAAAAATTGCATTGATGTGAGCTAGTCATGCAAACTCATCGTCACATTTATGCTACAATGATTTTAAAAGAAAATCATCATTCATTTTTAACAAAGTTATGAATCACATTTGATCAAATATGTTCAATAATTCTGAAGATTCTAAAACTTCACTCACCAAACTTTCTAACATGACTAATTATCACCTACAGTATATATACTATTTAACAGTTAACAATTTTTACGTGTCGATAGTTCAATAGTTTTTACTCAAATGTTCAAGCTACTTTAAAGAAGTACTCTGATTACGTGTTAAATGACAAAAGAAAATACAAATCAAAGACAACCTGGATCTATTTATTACATTTGTGTAATATAAGAATCGAATCGGGTCTCGATATTGGAAATGCTCAAAATCTAATGACTTAAAAATCGAATAGGGGCCAGAAACATCAGATCGGGACATCCCAAGTATTCTGTTATGAGGGGATAAACAAGACTTTATATAAAACGGATGTATGTTGTAGGTCACATCTGACACATCACATCCTGCTGCCTCTCTGCTACTTTGAGGCATTTGAAACCGTCACTGAATTCTATTCCCAGGAGAAAATTACCTTTCCTCACCCCCCACCCCCCACCCCCCTTCAAATGTAGACAGTGTGATTAGAATAGAGGCATGCTTCACTGAACAATGCATTAAACAGGATAACAACTCACTTTGACCTTATTATGTGTTATCCTGCCCGTCTGTGTGGGGGTGTTGGTTTGTGTGTGCTGACGAAGGGGGCGGGGGATTAAAGAAAAGATTTTCAAGAAAGAGAGGGGGATTTAAGTTACTCATTAGGTACTCCTCATTTTTCATTCACCTGTTTTTTCAAGACGGCTTCCTTAGGGAACACACGTCTGACTTGGCCAGTTTTGTTACGCACACATCGTTTAGAAATGTATTTCTTCAGTGAGGTTTATTCGAGGATTCAGTATAAATGTTTTTTTTTTTTTGGAGCATTATGTCTTTTTGTGTTTTATGGATTCTCCATGCTTATGTTTTCCTCCTGAAATCATTCAAATATTCGGAAATGTCTGCAGGCAGCTTTGCTTTCATGGAGTTCAATCTCGCACATTCACAACTGGGAGCAGTTCACCACAATCAGTGCTTGACTTCTCAGCTCCAGGAGAGATGTCAAGGGTCAGAGCCTCTCAGCTGCAGGGAGTGGGGGGGTGGGGGGTCTCATTTCATTTCCTACCTTTCTTCCAACTCATGTGGGATTTCAGATGGGTTTCTCTCATCCCTGCCTGGAAACACTTGAAAATTGAGTGCAATTGTTTAACAAATGTCTTGGGCATGACATGAAATTTTAAACATTGGGTTTCCCTGCCAGTCATCTCTTATCTAAAACCTTCTGGATGGAGAAAACCAGAAGAAACAGGTTGAAAAGTCCGATTGTACAGAGCATTGGATAGGCATAAAATGTAAGAAGCAGCAAAGCACAAACTAAACAAAAAATGTGTAGGACTTTGGAATTAAGGTGTATTTTTGACATAATACCTTTGAGCCCTCAAAAACTCCTAAAAAGTCAGGATTACAGTCGTGTTTTTTATTTTTTTACCTCTTATAAAAACTGTTTTAAACAAACGGAGAAATAGAAAAACGCTTCCTGCATGTGCAGTTTAAGTTTCATTAAAGAAACTCCTGCTTTTAATTTTGGTAGAAGAGAGCAGCTCTGATTGAAGAAATTGTCAAAAAAAGTCTAGAACAAAATTGTCTTAGCAAAGCCTTTGTCCTTTAAAAGTGTACTGCTCTCAGACATTATGGCCTTTAACATAAAAGTATGGTAATGTTATTAAAGCTGTCTTTACCCTTTACTGGTCCGGCTGTCATGTTAATATGTGCACAGAGAGAACCCAAATAGAAAAGGACATGAAAGATGCCAAGCCGTTTTGACATTTGAAAGTATTTTATAATCAATTTGGGGGATATTTCAGCAGTCCAATTTGGTTTACAGCAAAAGCCTGTTTCCTAAACTTTATAATTCAAATGTCAAGATAGATGTCAACCAAAGATTTGATTGTTGGTGATGCTCTTTCTCACAATGTCAGACAGCATTTCTGAGAGAAACATTAACAAAAACATTTACTTCTTTTCTATTTTTTCTATGCACGCTGTATTTGTCAGAAGTCAAAGCTCTGTATCCCCCTCTGGTCATCGGCGGGCACTGTCTCCAGAGTTCTAAACAAACTACATCTCCCAGCAACCCCAGCGCACAGTTTCTGGATGCCACACAGCTGACTCTCATGTGCAATCACTCACAGTACACTTGAGCACTGAGCCTCACTCAGTGTGAAATATTCTTTGTGCCACTATGCCTGCATTATATCCAGACCAGAGCCTTTGATGTCCTGACCCTGTTTCCTCTCTGACTCTGTTTGTCTGCCGCCTGCCCCGAATCTCGCCTGGATCCTGACTACTCTAGTTTCCTCTCTGAGGTTCCGATGCTCGTCATTAGCCCCTGCCTGTTTGACCAAGATTTAGCTTTGTTTCAGCTCAGCTTGTAAACCAGCTGCAATTGGATCCAGTCTTATGCCCGTTCTTGGGACCCTAGTTGCGGTGCCTTTTTAAAATTTTCAGGTTAAACTACTCATTTGGATAAAACAAAATGTCATTGAAGCCTTGTGGATTGAAGTTTCAGAAATGTTTTCCGCACACCGGAAACCTGTCATGGTTTATCTGCCTTTTTGTTCATATTTCTTGCAGTCTTTCCTTTGTCTCCTGATGGTCCCCTCACATCTTAAAGCCCCACTTTTAATCTATTTTCAAGACTTCTCTTTTAATTAGGATGCTATTTTAGCCAAAATCAAAATACATTTTCTAGGACATAGTTTCTGCCGAGCGGCATGAGTTCATCAGAAATTCACCCCTGAGTTGTGAGCGAGACTGTGTGTGCATGGAGCAATCCTGCCCCCTCCCTTTTGCTGAGAGTTCTCTGTTTACAGCCCCTCACACTCTCAACCTAACATTACCGATGCAACAAAAACAGCGAGTAAAATTTGAGCTATCCAGCCTTACAGTAATTAACCCGACGAGGAAATCAAAGACGTTCGTTGATCTACTTGTCTGTAGGTAGATACTGATTCATAATCATTTGAAAAAAGAAATACTCAGAAGTGCAATTTTAAGACTAATTTTCTTTCATCATGAAATAAATGCTGCAGGATCTTGTTAAAAACACCTAAAACAGCATTTTCATCAGAGTGGGTCTTTATGTTCTCCTGCACAGAGACATATTACTATTCTAATGAAAAACGACATTTTTCAGACTACAAACAAAGTCCGGTATTAGAATAGATGTTCTTGTTGAACATTGAGATACATTATTCATCTTTGGCACTGACACAACTTTCCACTTTGTTCTGGTTTTTTTCTGATGTCTGTTTTCATCTCGTAAAAGTAGCTGAACTCAGTCATGTGTGGGAGTTTAACAATAAAACAGAAAATGATGCCATCAAAAACAGGCAGAAGGGTCTGAAACGACAGGCTCCTGAGAAATAAGTCAAACATTCTGACCCCATTGGCAGATTTTCTTTAAATGAGCAGAGTATCTGTGGTAATAAGAATGTTCCTACCAAAAATATTTTTTTCAAGAAAATATTTTTAGTCACTTGTTTTCTCAAGATTATGTTCCTTTTAAAAAACTTTATTGGTAAGATCCTTTTTCTTGCAAGACAGAAAGTTAGTTTTTTTTTTTTTTTTTGAAACAAGAGCCTCTTTACTTTCTGAGGATTACGTTTTTGCTGATCTGTTTGTCCAAATCTCCTAACTTCAACTAACGGAGCTTCTTCTGTTTGTAATTTATTGTGAGGAGTCTCTCTAACTGTTGTTTAAAAGCTAAAAAAGCAGATTACATGAAGGATGACTAAAAGTGTGGGAGGGATTAAAAAAAGATAGAACAAATATCCCCCCCCCCCTTTTTTGCTGTTTGTGGCTCTTTTGTTGTAAAATATCTTGAATATGAATATATATTTTTTAATGTTAAATCTATTTAAAGTGATGTGGTAGATTGTGACTCACAAAGTTGTAACTGAGGTGGTATTTAACACTTTCAAGGACAATGGTAGAGTGTCAGCCCCAAAGATAACAGCTTTGTTAGCTTACCTTTGATTCTGAAGTTCTGTTGAGCAGCTGGTTGATTGGTCTGTTTTGTTTCATTAGAAGTGGTGTTGGGTGGAGTGTATGTTAAGGTTGTGATAATGCTCGCGTTGTGTCTGATTCTTTGTTGGTGCCAACAGCTGTGTGTGTCCAGCCGGGTTTGAGGGTCAGCGCTGTGAGATGAACCCAGATGACTGTGAAGACAACGACTGCGAGAACAATTCCACCTGCGTTGATGGGGTCAACAACTACACCTGCGTCTGTCCCCCAAACTACACAGGTGGATTACCCCCCCCACACACACACACACACAAAGGCTTCTACACAGAATATTCCTGAAACCCTGAGTATTTTCTTCTCCCCTGAGAGGCCACACGGGTCAGCAAGTCCCCACACTCACACACGAAATCTTATTTTCCACTTTACTGGATGTTAACGCCGTAATGGACAGCCTATCTGCAGTGACCTGAAACAGTTCTTGCGGGAGGTTTAAAAAGCAATCACGTAGAAGGGAAAGTGGGGGGAGACAACAACAGCAAAATTGCAAAAGGGGGTGTCATGTACCGGGTGAAAGGGAAAATAGACAGAGCAACGGAAAGGGCAAACAAGGGCTGATAATGGCTGGAAGCTGTAAAATAGAGAAATACAAACGCCTTGGAGGAGTCTGGAAAATCTAAAGTGGACGGGGAAAAGTCAGGTTTTACTGTGTAGCCTGATGCTATGTTCACACTGGGCATGTCCATTTACGCATTAAACGCACATTCTTGAATGCACAATCAGTCCACGGTTCACGCTGGAGAAGTAGGGAGGGACTTCTTCTTCTTTTTCTTTTTGTACAGTTTACAAGCGAATGACCACAACCTACAATTAGAAGAGGCTTGGTGTGAAATGTCTAAGCGGCGCAAATCTTGCTCCAGGCTTTTTCTTTCACAGCTCTATTCCGATAAATGAAAGACTTGGAGTTGTTAAATTTCAAAATTCAAAAACAGCATTCATGACTTTCTCCTTCATGATCAATTCTCAAATGGTTGACATTTCTGTGAATTGAATGTCAATACCAAACCGAGTCCCTGATAGGTCAAAGTTCAACCTGCTTGACTTTCAATGCATGTTCAAAAGCGGCGTGTTTTGGACGTACAGCCCCAAATCTGTCTTAAAAATGTGTATAGCGAAGCATAAATGCAAGAGTTTAGAGCCCGGAAGCCTAAAACGCGCCTTTACATACTTTTCATTGGAATTGGCTGCTTAAATGTGCGTTGCTGAGGGCGGTGTGAACGTAGTGTTAGACAAACACACGTGCTCTAGAGCTGAACCTGGACCTTAGCCAGGATACATTTAACTCACAAACACTCTCTCCTGATAACACTGTTGGCATTATCTTTTCCCACTGACAGCCACTTTACCACACACTGATGCTGCACACCGACATCCACACACACTCCCACAGCTGGCTTGTTGGGCATCAAACCATGACAGAGTCACTGACCTCATCACAGTGGTTAAGAGGACAGTCTGCTGATCCCCCTGCTTTTCCTGAGCTCAGCATTCACTAATGTCACGTTACCTTTATACTTCACACATCTACTATACGCATTTTCACATTGATCTACGAATGACCTGCAGAGGGAATTCATTAGGAACGATTTTCACTGCTGAAACACAGATAGTTTCCTCCAATTTTGACTATTTATGAGAAGTAATTTATTGGTTTAGTTTGTTCTTCAAAATAAATCTACAAAACATACCATTTGCTTACCCAATCTCTACATAGAGCCTGAACTGCTAAGTGGGCACAGATATTATCAGAGCTTCATGCTTTTTTTGGCTCAAATTTAAACTAAACTGAAATTAAAGTGCTTGATTAAAGTTTGGATGATTTTAATGCAATAGTTGGTAAGTCCTTCTCTTGTCTTAGAATAAAGCTTTGACAATCCAAGCTTTGTCCAATAATGGCACTTTGATGTTGGATCTCTGTGTGTTGACTTTGAATCATTTCTTCTAAAATGTGCGCCTTAGCAAACTCTAACGTCTTTGCCATTTCTGAGCTTTTCTGCATCAGTTTGCTCAGACCCTCATGTCATTCTGACTTTTGACTGCTGTAATGCGGTCGGGAAGGTGCAGGTGATACATTTTATTTTTTCTATGAAAACCTGGTGTAATCCTTTAATGCTTTTAAAATTACATTTTTTATAAATACAAAATAACTCAAACTTTAATCTAAAAAAATGAAAAATGATGTGTCAGAAAGAATGTGCAGCAGAAAAATTTGACTGTTGCAGTTCCAGGAGCTTCAACAGTGAAGTGTGGATTAAAAGAAAACTGGAAAAATGCTGTTGAAAGGCAGAGGAGGGCGAGGGATGGCTTGATTTTATTAAAGCAGGCAGAGAAGGATGGAAATGGCTCTGACCTTTGTCAATCCCTCCTTTTATTTTTTTGGCAGATTCCAGCAAGTCTTTTTTACACAAACTGTTAACCTCCTTCACCCTTTGAGTAGGTGTGTGCATCCTAAGAGAGCCACCACGGCTGCACAATCGATTAACCTCGACTCCCTTTGCTGTTATAGCATTATTTCCTGTATCTTTGTGTCTATGAGGACTTCTACCCTGATCCCAGATCGTACACAGTTTTTTTTTAAAACCTTCTTCCTGTTTTAGCATGCTTTGCAATCTCATTGGTAGACATACGGAAAGGTCTATATGGTCTTTCACTTTTTCCATTTATTATAAGAGTTTTACAAGGTTGTGTCCTAACCCTCAAAAATTTATTTATTCCTAACCTGTATGCTAAAAGTTAATAAATAAATAAAAGGGATGTTTCTATTCCTTATAACATATAAACCATTGTCTCAACTGCTGATTTATGCATAATTTTAAGGTTTTTAATTCCTATAAAAGCGTTTTTAAATGCCATGAACTCTACAAGAATGGCTTTACCGTTAGACTTAGGTGCTTAGACTCAACTCTATTACATAATCATTTTTTTAAATCTTATATTATCTGTTGTTTTTGTCGTTATCTGTGTTTTGAGCTATGGTAATAAATCTATTTCTCCATTATGAGATCAATTAAAATTCTATTCCTAGTATCAATTGTATGGAATAGCAGCATTAAGAAAAACAAAAATAGTGAAAAAACATGTAAAAAAAAAACCTAAAGTAAAAGAAAACTAAAGTAGAATTACCTCCTAAAGAAAAGTCTAAAAAACAATATAAGAATGCAAGATGTATTAAAAACTGGCATTACCTTATATATTTGCACATTTTTCAGAGACATTCTGCCATTGAGACATATGTTTTATTATATTTACATTGACAAAACGTCAAGAACTAAGATATATAATGATCTGGCTAGCTTCATTCATCTAAGGTAAATATATAAATGCATGTGTTTATGTTTATGTCCAAAAAAAAATATTTGTAGAAATGGTTTACTTAATATTATTCAAACATTCATTTATTTTCTATAAAAGTAAAGCAAAAGTAAAGCAAAAATAAATAAATAAATAAATACAGAAATAAATAAGTAAATAAATGAGTAAATTAATAAATAAATAAATAAATAACAGGCAAATTCAAGTACTTTGGTATTCAGCCGTCGTCTTACAGGGCAAGAAAAGCTTGGATGGATGGATGGATGGATGGATGGATGGATGGATGGATGGATGGATGGATGGATGGATGGATGGAACGATGGATGGATGGATGGATGGATGGATGGTATGCGATAAACTAAAAAAAGCATAAAAGCATAGCAGTGTTGGGAAAATGCATCATACACTCACTCAGATAGCATGTTTACTAATATATTCATTGATAATACTGACATATTTCCAATACAGAGTAGAAGTTTGGGGAAATACAAATCTACAGTGTTTGTATGTCTTACAAAAATTTATTATGGATTATGGACACATACAAATGCTCTATTCTTAAGGTCTGGTTTATTGAAATTATGGGAACTAGTGAAACTTACAACAGCACTCATCATGTTTAAAGCCAGAAATAACTTACTTCCAATAAACATGCAACAATTGTTCAGGGACAGAGATGGGGTTACGGTTAAGAAAGCAGCTAAATTTCAAAAAGCTTTGCATTCATACCACAAAAAAGAAAATGTGCTTATCAACTTGTGGTGTGGATTTATGGAATAGATTGGAAGGTTTAATTATTATTTTCCTTCTTCACCAGGCGACCTGTGTGATGAGGTTGTTGATCCCTGCCTAAGTGGGTTTCACTCTTGCCAGCACGACTCTAAGTGCATACCTGTTGGTCGCAGTTACAGGTGAGTGGCTGCTTCATTGTACAGATTTACGAAGAACAGGTTAAAGGTCATATTTCTCTTTGTATTAAACATAAACGTGTGGGCTTTCACACAACACAGGGTTCTTCATGTCTGTCTGTTTCATTAGTATGCAGAGTAAATGTTACTGATCACATTTAAATGATTTGTGTTCTTACTCCCATCGTTTGTGGATATGTCAATTATTCAATCCTATATATGCAGTGGTTTAATCAAGTAGATTGGATAAATATCCTTTCGTAGATTATCGTTCATCACCAGTCTTTCATCCCTCAATACTAAGAATATAAAACTAGAATTGTCATAAAAATTGAGTTTGAGTTTGAGTAAGATGGTAGGTAGAAAATTATGATAAATATTGAGTTGCATATAAAAAAAATTGTAGTTTAAACCCTAATTCCCCTATTACAATATACAGATCAGACAGTCAAATCTGCAATGTACTGGCAAACTGTCCAGGGTGAACCATGGCTTTGCCCTTCAGTATGTGGGTTGGCTCCTGTAACCCTGTGACCTTAACTTGAAATAGAGCAGGAAGTTGGTGAACTACGTTAGCGAGTAGCGGCCAGCGGTTATAAGAACATTCATTTTATAACTTTGAAAACTAATTCTAAAACAAAAAGTCATCAGTTGCATGTACAGTACAGAACAAAAGTTTGGACACATCTTTCCATTCAAATAAATGGGAAGGTGTGTCCAAACGTTTGTTCTGTTCTGTGCATGTAAACGTCTGTGCTTCAAAGCTCACCCAAGTGAAGAGATGTGTGTGTCTTTCGTGGCACACAGAGCGACGCGGTTCACCCTCGCGGTGGAGGGACACAGAGCACTAAGGTTTCCCTTTCAAAAAACGTTTTCAAACAGCCCTACCCCTCCAAACGCCACTACAGAATGTTGGACTGGTTTGCTTTTCGGCTGCTCACTATAGGGATCCCCACAGTAAATCTGCACCCTCCTCGTTCACACCAACCACCCTCATATCCTCATAAACTTCATCCATAAACCTCATCCTCAGTCTTGTCTCCTTCCTGGTTACTCCAACCTCAGCAACCTCATCTCTCCTCCGAGCATATCCAAATCATCTCCATCTGCCCAAAATTTGGGATTACAGAACAGCAAAGAAAATTATAAGCATCACGAGGACAAAGTCATTTTACGGATGCACTTAATTTTAAGTGCATCTGTAATTTGTTTTGTAAAAATGTGTATATTTTTCCATAGAAAATGCCTGTAATCACAATGTAAATCCCTGTTTTTCTAGATGTGAGTGTTTACCAGGCTATGTGGGCCAGCACTGTGAGCAGGACTTTAATGACTGTTTGGAGAATAAATGTCGGCATGGAGCGGAGTGTGTGGACGCCGTCAACGGATATACCTGCATCTGCAGGAAGGGTTTCAGGTGAGAGGCGTGGAAACAACCCAGACAAAAACACCATTAGGCACTGAACTGTCAGACTGGGAGTAAAATTCAGAAGGCACTTCATAATCAGACACTTGACTCAAACCCACTAAGAACATGTGTGTGTGTGTCTGTGTGCAGCAGATGCAGCACCATGTGGTTAATTATAGCAGAGTCTGTTGGCGAGGGGGAAGCCAATTCATCACAGGGACAGAAATGGAAAAGGGGAAAGAGAGAATCATAAGTACGCTGGGAACAAATCGAAAACTGGAGACAGAGACATTTGGAATACTACTGTATTGCCATTATTCAAGGAAAAGTCCAGATTTCATGGATTCAATGAGATCCAGGGGGAGGCTGGTCATTCTACAAAATCTGTTTTTCATGTCTTGCTGGTAAAATACATAATTTTCCTTCTGAAATGTTGCCTTGCCTTCAACATCAGTACAATTTCCATAAATCATGAAATGAGACAGAATGTAGTTTAACTATCAAGAAACTTGTGTCAAAATACAAGCCCCCCAAAAAAAACCTCCAATGACACTCTCCAGATTAAATTGTCTTCTGTCCAATCTACTCCCCCAGCGGGCTGTTTTGTGAGAACCCTCCACCAATGATCTTGCTGCAAACCAGTCCCTGCGACCAATCAGAGTGCCAGAACAGCGCCCAGTGTCTGGTGGTTGCTGGAGAACCTATTTGCCGCTGCATTCCTGGCTATTATGGGGATAAATGCGACAAGGTGTCAACTGTTCACTTCCTGGGTCGTGATGGCTACGTGGAGCTGCCAGGCACCAAGCTCCGCCCAACTGCTCACATTTCTTTGCAGGTGAGTTTGATCTTTGTCCTCTGCCTCGGCTTCTCAACATAGCAGTTTTTTCTTCGTTTACGATTCTGTAATCAATGACAGAGAAAGAAACGTGTATGAAAAAAGACCATTTTGCTCAAAAGCACTCTTTCAAATACCCTTTTTTTTTAATAAATAACAGCTGGAACTCATTGAAATCATGCCTGTAGAGTCCTGTTTCTTGGTGCAAATGAAGCAAAGCAAATGTCTCTTACACTCTGTTTTCATGGCCCATTGAAAGGCTGTGCATGTGCACAGACAGGCATGCACACACATGTCCGTTCAGGGAGACCACAGGTCTGTACACCTGAGAGTCCGGACCTAATAGAGGCATACTCATTTGGAAATGAAACCGTAACAAGAGAAACAAGAAAAGCAGCCGAGTCAAATTGAAATTGACCACCTGTACGGGTCCATGAATGTGTTTGCTTGTGTTCACTCTTCTTGGGAGTTTTTAATGTCAGTGCCAAGGCTGGTAAAAAGTTTTCCCAGAAACCTTACGCAAAGGCAAGAAGAGGAAGGAGAAAAAGAACTCCAAAAATCTGAGCACCTCTGCACATCATAAGTCATGTTGAGTTTTTTTTTTCTTTCTTTTTAACATACTTCTCAGTTTCGTTTTGGTCTGAATCCCAGTGTTCTGTTCACCTACTCTGTTTTATCTCTTTCTTTACCTCCACCTCTTCATTTCCTGCGTTTCTTACTGCGGTTCTTTCCTCACTTTGTTGAGTTTTCTTCTTTTCCAGCAGCTTGTTAGCAGGTGTTCTCTTGGACATGCTCCATAGACATAGGAGCGTTAAGTACATGCCCCTGTGGCCCCAGTTCCACTGGCAAGTTAGTTATTACTAACAAGTGTCACATGTCGAGAGTTATTTATGTTGAAGAAAAGAGCTTTGACCCTGAAGACACGTGTGTGGTAGAATTGGTTCCCTCTTGTTTTCTTTCTTCTCGGGTTAAAACTTTAATTTAACTGTTCCTTAAAAGTGAGTGTAGTTCAGTACAGGGTCCTTCTGCACGATACCATAGACAACAGCGTTTAAACACTCATGATCTAATGTAATATGTATTTAACCCAAAGGGTTCACTGATGTCTACTGTTTTACTTTATGTGAGTTTAAAGACAGGAGTGTTTTTATATGGATGACTTTTGTATATACATATACTGTAATCTGATTATTTTAAAAGTCGTTGAACAGTATTATCAATAATTATGACTAACAATTGAGTGAAAACTATGGGTTTTTATGTTTTTCAGCTTCTTTTTTTCTATAAACATGCAGTTTTGTACATAAAGTCACAGTGTTTCCTGACATTTTGAGGTCTCACTGTTTTGCAGATTATTTTCAGTGCAGTTTTGCATCAATTTTTTTTTCTCTCTACAGCACATTGTGTTCTGCATCTTGATTGGCTTTTGATCTTGACAATGAATCTCCTGTGTGCCGTGTTTCGTGTACAAAATGCCTTCAGCTCGCCAGAGTTGCATAAATCTTTGACTGGGAGCAGAACTTTGTTTTTTATTCGATAACTACTGGACCTATTTTCTATAAAAGTTTGAACTTTTGAACTTTCACTTTAAACAAGATAAAGTGTGAAAATGTTCATGTGTCTCTCAGAAAAGTGTACTAAGTGTGTAATGAGGGATTTTACTGCCATAAAACATTTGTAATCCCACTTCTTGGCTTTTACCCATCACGGGACATTGATGGAACGTATCTCCTGCAGTAAACGAGGGAACACTGTAGAAAAATACATTGAGGTCTTGATGTTCACAGACTTTCCTTTGTTTGTGATTATTTGTTTTTATATCAATTTATTTTAAATATTTGAATTCTCCAGATGGCTACAGAGAGAGACAATGGCATTTTGTTGTACAAGGAAGACCATGACCCCCTGGCTCTGGAGCTTTACCAGGGACACATACGACTCATTTACGACTTTGCCAACTACCCACCAACTACTGTGTACAGGTAACCTATGCAAAACACAAACAAAGTGCTTTTACTTTTCTAGAAATCAAATTAAGTCAGACATTTGCTTTCAATTGCCTTGAAAAATGTCAAACTAATTATGACAAAATCTTACATATGACATGAGGCTGAAAAATAGACACTTATTTTGCATTTAGTAAGTGTATTTTACTCAGCGTTTGCATTTGTAAATAAAAAATACCAGCTTAGGTCTAAATATTCATATGAACATAAAGATGAAAGACTTTTCTTGCAGATAAAAGGAACCTGTTGCATCTGGCTAACTGATAGTAAAAAGGGCTAAAATGCTGATACGTTGAATGTTTTACAATAAAGTACTTTGATGATGCAGCTCCAACGAAACAATATGGCTGCCGAAAGAAAACTCACATTCAGCAACTATGGGGGCTAAGGGGGAATTATAGGAGACAAACATAAAAAAAGAGTAAATAACCATGAAAAGAAAGGTCTTATCTCCTTCACAAACACCAGACAGAGTGAAAGGGTTTGTGTTTTTGGTTGTCTGCTGTTTACTGACTCCTATCGATTCAGCATTTGCCATTTGACTTTGTGTGTCACAAAGAATGAGCAAAACAAGGGCTGAAATTGTTAGTTTCTTTTTTTCCAATAACACTTTTGAACTCTAGAAGATTTATTTAAGGTTTAAAACACATTTTCCCAAAAATGTTTAGAGAATAAAATGATGAACATGATTACACACCCACGTTAGCAAAATAGTGTCATGAAGGTTGTTCTGGCCAGGTTTTGTGGGTTTATTTACTTATTTTTTTGCAAGTATCTGTTCTATATTTATTGGCCGTGGCAATGTCTACAAGGTAGGTCAAACAGCACTTGACTGGTGCTTGACTGTAGAGACGTTTTCAGTGGAACCTCACAAGAAACGCTCCATGGACTCCATGCTTTGCATCCATCCTGCATTTGTGTTTGGTGGTTTTTCCCTTTTTTCTACATTAAAAAGGTACCCAAAGCTCTAATGTGTTACTGTGATCCAGAGTTTATGACAAGGTTAGTTTAATAGCAATTGTATATTATGGTTTTCTTTCTTGTAAGATAGTGGGAAAGAGCTGCTGATAACTAATTTGAATCTCAAAAATGATTGAAGGGAACTCAAAAGGGGCTAAATGTGTATGTGAGCAGAGAAAAAAGAAATTCGCCCTCTTCACTGGTTAGCTTGGTAAAATATTGGAGTCAAATATAAATCAAGGCCTCACTCATTAAGCTGCATATGTGTAATTGCTGTGATAATGACAAGGATACGACAAAGGAAGGCATTGTTAAAGAGGAAGAAGAGATCAAATCACAGCGTGGAAATGATGGCACAGATGTGCTAAGACGGCTGAGATGATCAAGCAGTTGGAAGAACAAAGTCTAAAGAGACACAGTGATGGGCTAAACAACCAGCAAATTTCAATCAAAAGACAACGAGACCCATCCCAAGCAATAGCAACAATGCATTCAAGTGGAAGAAATGGACCAACGTGGGTTCAAATGAATCGACTGAATGTGGAAAAGCAAGATGGATGAAAAGAACTGAAAGATGGAGAGAAAGGAAAGGGATGTATGATGTAGGGAAATGGATAAAGAACAATAGAGTGCAGCAGCAATTTAGCTTTCACTGATAACACAGGGCTGCAGCATCGTGTCTTTAAATATGCAGACATGGTGAAGAGGACTAGTTGAAGTTCAAACTAAGTCTTTGGATAAAGAAAGTGGAAGAAAAGGTTTGAGTGGCTTTGAAGTTGGCATGGCTGCTGGTGACACTTGAACTGCTATTGAAATGTCAAGAACTTTTCGTTTCCAAGGATTTTCATCCAAATACTTCAAAAAAGAAATATTTTAATTTTATTCAAAAACAGGAAAAAAGAGAAAACTTCGTCAGTGAGTTGCATTTTTTAAGGAAAAATTATTTGGTGGTTCCATAAGTCAAAAACAGATATGAAACCTGGATAAGGATGAAAGTAATTGTTTCAAATTAGAGCAACCAGTCGATGCAGAACTTCACTTCTGAGCGTGACACGTTGACCTTTAAAGACAATCCTGGGTGCTACTAATTTGTCTTTTTTTTTTATTTAAACTACTTCATGAAATATGGATGACAAAGTGGAAGCCTGAGCGGTTGACTTTATCTGTTTGATGTTTCCTTAAGATTTAGTCACAACTTACAGGCGGATACGGGATGCCCGTGGTTAAAAATAGGCAAACCTGCTGGGGGCCTGCATGAAATTTTAAGATTGTGGGAAACTTAGTGAGACTGTAGAGTGGAAATGTTTGTGCACGTGTTGTAAGGGCATGCTGCAGCAGGCGACAGGTTGTAGTGAACATTTATACAACGCGTAAGTGTAACTAAGGGTGAAGTAGGTAAGACACGTTTTATAGATTTTTTTATATTTTTCAATTCCCACAAAACCAGCATGCTGCACAAGTGGCCTGTCAGTGCTGTTCAATTAATAAGTATGCACTCTTTTTATGCAGCTTGACTGTTAAAAGTGACAAAATTTGACAATCAGAGCGTAGGCGTCCTACAGGCATCCTTTGGGCACTTACAGAGCAGCGTAAGGGCAGCGGATGACAGCGTTACTCATACTGTACGTCATAAGTGCGTTCAATGGCTATTAGCCCTACATGTACTTCACGATACACCTACCAAGGGAACTGCAAGACACACCTGCATCTTCGTAAGATGTAGCCGTACCTACAACCCTCTACTGACCCACAATCCAATCCATATCCTGCAGTACCTTTGCAGGTCAACCCCCCCATACGGGTGCATGTGGCTATGGCTTTAGTAGGGTGCCTTATATAAGTCATCCACTGATAAAGTTGTCTTTGCTATACCAAAAAAAAAAGTTTTTGGACATTAACTAGAAAAACAGGCAATTTTGGGGTTTTCCTTCATCAGTTGCCACGTTTTTATGCTACTCCAGACTCTTTCTAATAAAAAATATAACAACAACAAACAGGGAAAAAAGAGAAAAAAAAAATCCATGTATGTTTTCAGCTTGGAGATGCTCAGATACCAGGGAGGAGACAATGGCAGTGACATAAGGAGGTGTAGATTCCATTTAGAGCACCCTCATTAGTACCAGATAAAAGAGGTTAGCCAGGACTTGTGTCAAATGAACGTTTGTGTGTGTGTGTGTGGTAAAGCGGAATTTAGCGTGTGTGTTTGTTGTGCATTCATGTGGTGGCCTTTACTAAATGTCACACTAATCTCCAGTCAGGTCAAAGAGAGCAGATCTACTGTTATTCATCAGATTGAGATGGAGCGAGGGATGGATCGATGTCTGAGGGGGATGATAAAGAAATGGGTGGAGGGAAACGGTTTGAGGGGAGGGGGGAGCGGACAGAGAGGGATCAGGGAAAAGACAGCAGATGGATAGGAGGGAAGATGATGGATGGCTCACCAGACAAATATGAAATATGATCCAGAGTGAGTTGTTGTAAGGAATGAAGGGAGGAAGCGAGGATTAAAGATCAGATAGCAACACAGATGAGGCACAGAGCAGTTCTTCATGAAACGTCCAACTATTAAATTATCCGTTTACTCAACAACATTATCACACAAACACATTCAGACTGTGGTTCCAGTTTCAGAGAAATCCTGAAGTGATCTGTAGCCCTCAGTTTTGACCTACCCTTACCTCTTAAGCTACAGACACTCTGGGCATGTGACGCACAGTCGAGAATGTGCTTATAGCCCATGGTGTTCACACTGCACAAGCAAGGAGGGCTTCTTCTTCTTCTTTTTTTTCTTTTGATACTACCGCATGTCTGTCACCTAGTTGCAATTATTGATGTCTCCTCCATGATCCATTTGCACATAGTTGGCAATTTGACAGTTGGCACTTCCAGAAATTAAAAGGGAAGCCATCCACACGTCACTACCAAATCCCTGAATGATCAGAGTTTGATCTGGTTTAAACTTAGGGTTTTGGACGTAGAGTCTGCAAACTTAAAAATGTGGTCACTTGAACGCCGTTGCAGAGTGCAGTGTTAACATAGCTTAGACCTCCTTCTTTGCTTTGGGAGAGGGGAGGAGTATTATGACAGTTTTGATTGATTTGTACCTTGAAGGAAATCTTCTTTGTGTAGGTTAACACATAAAGTATAAGATAGATACATATTTGGATACTAACTGCAATAGACTTAGAAAGAACCTTTTTATCACTTCCTAATTCATACATATAAAATCCTCATACAGAGTGCATTTAATTTTTGTTTATGTTGAAATTATATTTGTCAGACTGATGTTGAAGACAGCAAAAATTGTCATAAGAGCTGTATATTGGCAAGAATTTGGCAATACAATACATATAACAATATATATGTCACGATACAAAATATCCCAATGTATCTCAAGACTGTAACATAGACAATATGTCACAATAAATAAATAAAAAGTATAACTTCGAAATGTTTTGTCTGAATACTGATCCACCTTTCACATTAATAAAATTGTATAGAATACTTTCTAATTTATTATCAGAACACTAATCACAGGGTAAAATTGCTTTTAACTAACCAAATTCATAGTCCTTTAAATTAAGAAACGACTTTTTTAACCCTTAATATTGTATGGTTTCCACAACCCACTATTTTTCATTTTATTGGTTCTTTGAGTTTGATTAAGAAAATATAGTGCTGTTTATTTCCAACACTGTTTCAATGTACTGTATGAGGTAGAAAATGGCTGCTGGATTAAAAGACTGAGGCAGTCTGCCTTTTTTCAGTCAAACCCGAGTTGTCTGATTGAGCTGTGTAACAACAACCACAAGACTAATGAGGGAACATCTACCACAAGATGGTTCTCGTGAGATCTTGTTGTTTAGGGGCAGAGCTGCTGAAAGAGGCTTGGCGTGGTGCGCTGGTGGTCGGGAATCTAAGTGGTAAACAAAAGTAAGACAAGGATCTAAATGTTTGCTTATAAATAGGTAATTAATAATGAAATATTGCGATATTTTCTTTTGCATTAATAATTGTCCTATTATTGCAAAAGAAAATATCGCAATATTTCACAGAATCGATTGTTCCTAATGGTTATATTAAGAAAATAAAAAAATCTTTATAAACTGTATTCCTAAAAAAATTGTCATGCGCACCTTAATGCTGCGACTTGATAAAAATAAACAACTGCTGCTGTAATTTCTTGACTATATCTGGTCCTAGCACTGCTATTAATAGACTGTGTGGAGATTCAGGGCTCCCCTACCCTTTTAAATTTTCACTAAACAGAAAAAAGTGGGATTCACCCAGGAGTTGGCCAACACATTCAAAGCCTGTGCTGTGGAAACGGCACACAGTGGTTGTGAGACGGGAGGCTGTTAAGAGATCCGGTCATGAGATGGAAAAACTAGAGATAAAACAGCAGAGCAGAAGCTGGACTCAGACATGAATCTTTTCTCGCTCCTCCATTTGTCAGCTGTCATAGCCCCGGTCATTTGGGTGGTGCTTTCCTGTCAGATTGGACGGCTGGCGTAGGTGGGGATTCCTGGTTGTCTGGTGAAATGCAGCTGTTGAGCAGCTGAAAGGGACTGACTGCAAAGGTGCAGCACTTTGTTAAAATCTGGTGTGAAGGACACACGTGTCAGTGCACGAGGTGCTGGGATTGAGAAAGGGATCAATTATATTTGATTTTAAAGTACACTGACTTGTCATCAGGTTCCTTTTTGATTGTTAGAAACAGAAACAACCTAGAATGACTCATATTGTGGATCAGATGTGTTGATTTAGCACGTATCTGCCTCTGCGTGTTTCTACTTTCTACACAGACTTCATTCTACCAAGAACATCATAACCACAAACACACCAGGAAATGTATGATTTTATCCCTTGTGCTATCTTAGATGACCCCACCCTCACATTGACGTGTTCTCCCTACCATGACAAAGGTGGATAAAGGTGGAAAGATTTCATGTAATCCATGGACACCAGTGAAGATCACAAATCATTGAAGAAAAAAAGGTTCAGAGCACTGTCTAGTGGGTCTAGATGACCCAACTCCCAATGTTAAAATGCCTAGGATAGCACAAGGGTTACGGCTGTAAAGTCCCATTCCGTTCATCTTTTGATCAGTTTTCAAAGTGTCCCCAGTGGTCTTTTATTTATGATTCTATCGTTTTTAGCAAAGATAAAAAAAACTGTGCCTTTTTTCTGATATAGTTTCAGCAAAGCAGCAGGAGTTTATTAGAAATTCCCCTCTGAATTGTGGGCGGAGTAAGCCTACTTCCATTCCTCGTCATCCATCTGTTACATGCTATCCCACTAGCTTACAGCCCCTTACAACCCCTACATAACATGGTGGTGCAACAAAGATGGCGAGCATAATTGGAGCTATCCATCCATACAGTTTAAAGCCAGATTCCAGCTCAGACGAGGAGAACAAAGACGTTCATGGATCTATTTGTCAAACAATGGATGCATTTGAATAAAGGGAGCTGAGAGCTTGTGGCCCACTGAGTGTATTTTCTACATCACACATGCGCTCTTTTTTTTCAAACAGCATCTTTTTCATCCACTCCTGATTCGCAACAGTTTGAATAAAGAAATACTCTGAAATGTGATTTAAAGTAACATTTTCTTGATATGTGTTATCCATCATCAGAAAAATGCTGCAAGAACATGCTAAAGACACCAAAAACTTGGTTTTGATTGGAGTGGGGCTTTGAATAATGGAACAGGCAGCATTGAGCCAAAAACACACTTGAATATAAACTTTGAGAGCTGTTTCACTTCCACTCAAAATTTCCTGTCCTGCCTTCTTTCATCCGTGCCTACATTAAAGAGCACAAAAAGAGCAAAGTCTTTCCTTAATAAGTCTCTTTAAAACCGCATGCCTGAGGCTGAGGCATAGACAGAGTCCTGGAGCTCTTCAGGTTTAAAATGCTTAAGGTCAACTGATACATTCCTGTAGTGAAACCTCAGGGGCCTGAATCAAGTTGTCAGTGTTGGAAGTGGATCAAAACCCAAGTGGGCTACCCTGAAGAAGAACACGTTACAGGCGGAGAGGTCAGACATGGCTGAAAGAAGACGAGAGGATGGAAGGAAGCCGCAGAAGTACCTGAGTTTACAAGACCTATACAAGCCTCCTTGTCTGTCTGACCTGCACACATAAACATAGAAAAATCACACACCCATGTCTGTGTAATGGCTCACGAAACAAACAAATCAATACATAGGCATGTACAGAGACATGAAACAAAAATACTTCTGCTCAAATGTTAAAACAATGCAGTTTATTTCCCTGTGAATCCAGTTACATTGGGAATGGAGCTGGCTGTGTCTGTGCTCACCTCTGATTGGAGACTGATGAGACATTGATGCCCCTCATGGCTTTGTTATGTTTGTCATGGCCTTTTTCCTATATGTATGTCAACCAGAGCTGTATGCGATGGAGATGTCAATTTCCATGTGGGAACCTCCCAAATGGATAAATAAAGTTGTCTATCTATCTATCTATCTATCTATCTATCTATCTATCTATCTATCTATCTATCTATCTATCTATCTATCTATCTATCTATCTATCTATCTATCTATCTATCTATCTATCTATCTATCTATCTATCTATCTATCTATCTATCTATCTATCTATCTATCTATCTATCTATCTATCTATCTATCTATCTATCTATCTATCTATCTATCTATCTATCTATCTATCTATCTATCTATCTATCTATCTATCTATAACCCTTGTGCTGTCCTAGGCACCCTAACATTGGGAGTTGGGTCATCTAGACCCACTAGACAGTGCTCTGAACCTTTTTTCTTCAATGATTTGTGATCTTCACTGGTGTCCATGGATTACATGACATCCTCTCCACCTTTATCCACCTTTGTAATGGTAGGGAGAACACGTCAAAGTAAGGGTGGGGTCATCTAAGATAGCACAAGGGTTACAGTGTCATAGGATTTCCATTTTCTCAATTGTTGAATTTACTTTTACTAATTTCTGTAAT
The DNA here is from genome assembly GCF_053564925.1 of Oryzias latipes. NCBI lineage: Eukaryota > Metazoa > Chordata > Actinopteri > Beloniformes > Adrianichthyidae > Oryzias > Oryzias latipes. The sequence goes on from NC_136246.1 coordinate 8,984,887, forward strand.
TGACTATCCAAGGACAACTTAAAAAATGTTAAAATGTATACAATGGTTGACAGAAAACTCAAATACACAACTGTACATTCAATTTATAATAAGGAAAGCACCGCATCCTGTCATTCAGTCTGACTCTAGTTGTGTATGAACAGTTTTTCATTTGCAGAAAATCCCTTGAACATGTATAGAGAGACAAACATCTCTGCCTTGTTCTTGAGACTATCCAGTAATGAGGTCTAGTGTTGGTTTGGCAGACTTCCTTCTCACCTGCAGAGCTGGCAGTTGTTCACTGAGACACACAGAGGTCAGCTGCTGCCACCTGATGGAGTCTCAGGGTCATAGCAGCTGCAGTGTCCAGCATGTCAGGATTTCCCTAAAAGAACATTATTATTATCTATTTTGGTGTGATAAGCAGTTTATATGACTGTGTGAACTAACGAGTTGTAAAGGGGTGGTAAGGGAATCCGCCTCAAGGGCAACTGTGAAGGAGGTAGATGAGACTTCACAAGTCAGAAGAAAAAATCAAGAAAAAAGGAGGGAAGGCGGCAAATGCATAACACATTTTCTGATCATTGGTGCTGGATATTACTGGTATAATATTACCCTGCTGTTTGGTTCATGATGTCATTTCAGACCTGTTCCTCTGTCAAAGGGACATCCCTTTAATGCTTCGTTCACACCGGCCCCGGCAACAAGCGACCATTTCCAATGAAAAGTCTATGTCAATGCAGCTTTTGGGCTTCCGCGTTTCAAAACTCACACATTCACACTTCGCCACGTACATTTTTACGACCATTTTCAGGGCTTCAAGTACAAAAGGCACAGCCTATGATCGTGCGTTGAAGGCTAAACCAGGTTGAACTTGGACCAATCAGGGACTCAGATTTGGTAGTGACGAATGGATGGCGTCCATTATAATTCACAAAAGTTCCAATCATTTGGAAATTGATCATAAAGGAGAAATTATTGTGGTTTGTGCCCGGCTGGAATTCTATGACAACTCTTTCATAAGTCCCAATAGAGCTGTGAAAGAAAAAGCCTGAAGCAAGATTCACAAGATTTGCACCGCTTTGACATTTCGCACCAAGACTCTTTCAACCGTAGGTGGCGGACATGTGCTGGTAAATGGTGGAAAAAGAAGAAGAAGCCCCTCCCTGCTGGTCCAGTGTGAACACCATGAGCTAAACTCACTTTCAAGGATGCACGTTCAGTGCGTTCTCGTCACATGCCTGGTGTGAACGTAGCTTGACTCTATAAACAGCTGCCAGTTAAAGCTGGGCTGGTGTTCCTCTGCTGTTTGTCGGTTCCTCCTCTACTGTCTGCAGCAGACCACCAGCAGAAAGACTAGATCCATTTCCTTTGTTCTGGTTTAGATCTTCTACAATAGGCCTGGCAATCGGAAGCCTCATCATCTCTACCACCCATCCACCTCCATCTCAGTGCCTCTTTGCCCCCTCCTTCCCCCACCTCTGCTCTCCCCCCCATCAGTCAGCGTTGCCAAACCACTGTCTCTGTAGCTGTCTGTGTCTTTTCCAGCAAAAACCACATATTTCTAGAATTCAAGGCGCACGCTTTGCAGGGTCAGGCTCTGTGCAAAAGGTCAGCATCTATGTTTTCGTGCAAACTTCTCATTTCAGGAAACATTTATTCTTCTGTAAAAAAGATATCAGCTTCAGTAAAAGTATCCTTTCTGAACCACGGTGGTCTCTACTGATTGATTCCAGCTTTGAAACAGTTTGACCCCGCAGCTTTAGCTCATCAGAACAAACAAAGCCGCAGCTGCAGAGCCACAACCCGGATCAAGGGCGCATTTTAACCTGTTCCAAAGAGAAACTGCAGGGAGAGTGTGATTTGTGTGTTCTAGATCTGATCGTTGTACTTCAGCACAAATTGCTGAAATTTCTTTGTCATTTCAGATTTCAAACAACTAAACAAAGAGGAATGTTTGACCTCAAAGATGTTTGGAGTCTGTTTTCTGTCTTGCATTCTTATCATCACTAAATCTGTCTTGTATAGATTTCTGCTGTCATCTATTATAATCAGAACCACACTAAAAGCACATCTTTTTCTCGGCCTGTGTGTGTGTGTGTGTGTCGTGAAGTGTTGAGTCTGTGAACGACGGCCTTTTCCATACAGTTGAGCTGTTGATTCAGAACCATTCTCTGAGCTTGGTGGTGGATAATGGCGCCCCGAAGAGCCTGGGCAAGCTCGCTCGCCAGCCCTCCGTGGACCACAACACTCAGCTTTACATAGGAGGTAAGCGCGCCCATTCATGCAGATGTGCAGAGCCTGCAGATGTTGTTTTTGCCTTCGCTGTGCTGCTTTTTTGTGGTTCAGCTTCACATGTTTTCCGCAAAATAGGCACATACAAATATAAGAACCAGAAACAAGCAAATACGCACACACACACACCCACACACACACACACACCCACCCACACACACACACACTCACCATGATTGTGGTGAGGAAGTAAAAAGCTGTTTTTGTTCAAGCGTTTCTCAAAAAGGAAGGCAGAAACGCCTCTGAAAGCACGCAGCCTCTTTCCACAGTTGCTTGATAGAACCAGGATGTTATTATCCTCACAAGCTGTAGGGCCATATTTTAGCAGAAACACTGTAAGAGCCGAGCAAAAAGAAGAAGAAGCAGCCCCACTCTGCCTGACGCAGACATTCACCTCAACCATATTTTTTTAAAAGCTCATTTCTGTTTTTCAACCAGGCATTGCCTTTCCCGTTTCATCGTTGCTCCGTCTCATTCTCAGGGGTACCCTCCCATGTGGTGGCCGCAGGTTTGCGTCCGGGCCCTGAGCGCCCCCCGCAGGCCTTTAACGGCTGCTTTCACAACTTTCGGATCAACGGGGAAATTCAAGACCTGAAGTTTGGATCCACAGGAGAAAAGCAGCCACAGTCACAAGTGGTTGAAGGCAGGGTAAAGATCTTTTTTTGTTTTGTACTCAATTTCCTTCTACAGCAATGCACATCATACAGTGAATGAAGCCTGAGCTGCTGATGTTGTTTCTTATAATGTACTGCTATACCCTTAGTTACAAATTGTATTTCTTTGTAATTTAAGGGAAGCATGATTCTGTAATAATTTATTGAGATGATTTAGCTGATAATTAAGTGACATTTTTTTCACTTTTTACCTCTTTTCTTTATTATTCCAAACGTTATCTTTGTTTCAGGTCATTTTTTTCTCCTCTCTAAACTGCTTTAGATGTGTTCTCAGTTACGCCCACATTACCAGGCAGCACCCTATTGTTTGTCAGGTGAAATCTCCAGGAACCCCACTCTCATTAATGTTTGCGGTTCTTGTTCCGTCACCAGGGCGATGGCATTCTTGTGGGGTGTCATTCCTGCAGCGTGTGTGCTCAGGGCGCCTGCAGAGAAGGAGGGGAGACGGGGGTCACTTGTCAGTGCCCTCCAGGACAGAGCGGGGTTCTGTGTGACGAGACCACAGCCCCTGATCTCTGTCTGAACAGCAGGTGAGGCAAAAAGAACTCTGGCTTAGCAGAAACTAGAAAGTAATGAACTGGGAGCTGCTGGCCGGTCGTCCTTCACATTGGACTGTCGCTACCAGAGACTAGCAAGTCTGCCACCTACAGTTGGAAAAGGCTTGGTGTGAAATGTTAAAGTCTTGTTCCAGGCTTTTTCTTTCACAGCTCAATTCTGAGCTGAAAGACTTAGTGTCATAAAATTCTCACCGGCCCAAAATGCAATTATTTTAATTTCTCCTCCATGATCAATTTTAAAATGGTTGGTACTTTTGTGAAATATAAGGGATGCCATCCATCCATCACTACCATGTCTAAGTCTGTGATTGGTCAAAAATGGATCTGGCTTAACTCTCAACTTTCCACAATTGTATTGAGAGCCCGAAATCGACCGTAAACCTTGTGCTATCTTAGATGACCCCACCCTTACATTGACGTGTTCTCCCTACCATGACAAAGGTGGATAAAGGTGGAAAGATTTCATGTAATCCATGGACACCAGTGAAGATCACAAATCATTTAAGAAAAAAGGTTCAGCGCACTGTCTAGTGGGTCTAGATGACCCAACTCCCAATGTTAAAGTGCCTAGGATAACACAAGGGTTCTAATGTGCATAACACAAATGTTTTGAATACAGAAGCCTGAAACGCACATATATGTGCGTTCAAATAGACTTTTCATTACAAGTGGTTACTTGATCGTGCGTTGCCGAAGGCGGTGTAAACGTATCTTAATGCTACTACAAAGGAGTCAGCAAAGAAATGTCCCAGCATGCATTTTACCACAATGTGGAAAAGGTGGTGAGTCAATAAAAACACCCCCCCCCTCACTTACACAGAACTTGTCCACCTTTTTGCCCTAAAAGTCGCCTCATTTTTTATACTTTTTCCCATCAGACTATTGTGCTGTTTCTATGCAATTCCTTTAAGTGACCTTTGTAATTGTTCATTTCTTTGTATATAAATACCTGAATAGGTACACATCATGTGACATGAGGTTTTGAGAGAAACTGTTTACCTTCACAGGCACAAATGTGTGCTGCCTTTAGGAAATATCGACAAAATTAAATGGATTTCTGGCTTTTTCCCCTAAGATTTGGGATCTTTCATCAAATCTCCAATAATTATCTGACCTTTAAATGAAACATGTAGTACAGCAATGTTTTTTTTATCTCATTCATCTGAAAGAGAAGCTGCCGCATGTGAAATCTACTGTTTTGTTGTCATTCATACCGCAAATGACATTTTATTGTACCATATCATCACTGACTTTTGCCGTATTTTACAAAGAGTATCTTAGAATCCTGTCACTGATGACTAACAAACATCTTAATCTTTAATGTTTTTCTTCTTCCTTCTCTTGAAACAGATGTGTTCATGGTTCATGCGTGCTAAAGGGTCAGTCTTACAGTTGTCAGTGCAATGACGGCTACTGGGGTCAGTTCTGTGATCAGCGGCAGGAACCTGCAGCCTGTAGGGGGCAGCACTGCGGACAAGGGGAGTGTCACGTGTCAGAGCTAGGAAAGCCGGTCTGCCACTGTCAGCCGGGCTTCACGGGACCGACCTGTGATACAGGTGGGAATCCTGCAAATTGTGCAAATAACACGAGACGAGGAACACAAATGATTGACCAGAAATGTTCCTCATCCACATGCAGAACTCACGTGTCCGGGGATAATGGTGCGGGAGCAGCTGAAGCGGCACCAAGCCATGAGAACCTGCACGACTGTTAACAAGATCCCACGCATGGACTGTCCCAGATATTGCCAGGCGCCCCCTGGCGTCTGCTGCGGCGTCACCAAGACCAGGCGGAGAAAGGTGGTCTTCCGCTGCACTGACGGCACCTCATATTCAGAGGAGATGGAGACCCCTCTGGAATGTGGCTGCTCCAAATGCCCGTTGTAACGGCACAGCACCATGCCGGGGTTGTTCTGCAACACACACCGCTGCCAATTTTGTGAGGCTTTTTGAGAATTTTCCTCGCTGATGAGCACCAGCACCACGCAGTCAATCATCCTGTTCAACCGCCGCCACTTCGTTGTCAAGAGAAGCCGCAAAACGACGGAGCTGGGACATTTTTGTGTGATTTTTGACAGAGAGAAAATATATTGTAAGATATAAGTGAGAAACATAGAACTTATTTTTATTATGGATTTTTTTAAAGATAATAAACGGACTGATAACTTGTTTTTAATAAAGCTGATTATACAAGGTGTTACATAGTAGAAAACTGTATTTTCTATTTTGTAAGAAGGAAAAAGTTCACGCAGCATTAACATTCCTTAAATGCATATGAATATGTAAGTGTAAATGTATAGGTTATGTACCCTAACCAAATGAATTTTATATCTTGTGTTCTTCCATGATGTAAATGTGAGTGCTGAAGCTGCAAATGAGAGCTGGTTCTGCTCTGACGGACAGGTGGCGGTCTTTTAACGGCCTCTGTTGCTTCACTCTAACAGACGTCTTCCTCACACGCCGGTTCACACAAAAGACTCTTTCCACAGAGACGGTTAAACACCTTCTGTTTTGTGCTAGTTTGCTTTTGAACAGCAGACTTGGAGCCTCATGAAGTGTAAAATTAAAAAAAAATCTGGGTTCCCCGTTTACATCCACAATGATAAAAATGACATTTTAAATCCCTGAGATGGAACTAAATAGCTTCTAAAATTGAATAATCTAAATGTAGAGTGTGTTTGTTGCGTCTGAACAGACAGCACGCTTAACGAACTGTTAAGTGCACTTTCACCATTGTTGCCTAGAAACACACATAGCATAAAGCACACCATAAAGTACTTTGTTGGTCAGAAACATACGACTTGTGGTGATGTTGTTAAGATGGAACTCTATTGTGAGTTATTTCCAAAGCATTGCTATACTAGTGAGGTCCTCCTCCTGGACGATAGGATCACAGTCCAGCCCCAAAGGAAACGACGCTCCAACCACAACAGATTGTGTCTGTGGGTTTGATGAAATGCAAAGAAACGTCAAAATCTGAGACGCCTCAATCCCACCACAGTGCCTTCACTGTGAATCTGTGCAAAGTGTATCATAGTCTAATGTGAAACTGCAGATTGAACAAGAAACCGTTTCTGTTTTTTACTCTTTCTCCTGCTGCCTGCATCCACTGTGTCACAGTTCCCACACAGACATCACATGTTCTGCAGCTTCCTTTCACAAATACACGTCACACAGGGTAGCACTGCACTCTGAAACGGTACAAGATGGAGAAAGAGAAGTACTGGTGAAAACAGCTGTGTGATGATGACCTGACATCCCATTTAGGGCTAAAGGAAAAACTCTTATAGGCATTTTTTAAAAACATTGATTTATAGTTTAGTATTCAGTACAGACTTTTGGAGTTGACTGTCAGTAAAGTTCTTCCAGCATTTGACCAAAGGAGCCTGATGGCAGCAAACATCCTTATTCAGGACTCATTAAAGTGGAAAAGGCTTCATGGAAACGTCTGATCACAACTAAGGAACTGAAAACATGAATGAACTGTTAGCAATTACACAAAGACATATAGCAGATGAATACCATGTAACTACTACTGTACTGTTTAAGTATTATTACTCTGTTTACAGCCCATGCAAAGTACTGGCACACGGTAATCTACAGTTTTGCTCTTTGAGGTGTGAAACATCTCAGTGTTCTGCTTTCAGTCAGTTACGAATTTCCATTTCTGTTCACAAATGTTCTTCTTGTCTTTTGTTTGCTGACCCCCCCCAAAAATACAGTTTTCACCATCAACCATCTCTGCTCTTCATGTGTTTGCTTCCTCGTTGCATTCATGCCTGTTTGTCCTGGTTTGTCTTTATGAACAGAGAAAAACACCTCAGTTACTAGTCATGATAATACGAATAACTGTAGTCACTGACTTTTGTTGTATAGATCCTAAGTTTGTGGTCATGCTATGTGATTCTTAACTGATGCTTGTGTTGAATGTTGAAATTAAACTACCAACCAAACTACACTAATATTCAGTGTCGCATGTTCATTGAGTGGAAACCGAAATTATCATTCAAAAGATTTTTGCATAAGTGTATCAACTACTTTAAATGATAAAACTGAAAGAAAATGGCTTGCTAATTTATTCAGCACTGTTTTTTAATATAAATTATTTTTTAACCCTTGTGTTATCCTAGGCACTTTAACATTGGGAGTTGGGTCATCTAGACCCACTAGACAGTGCTCTGAACCTTGTTTCTTCAATGATTTGTGATCTTCACTGGTGTCCATGGATTACATGAAATCTTTCCACCTTTATCCACCTTTGTCATGGTAGGGAGAACACGTCAATGTAAGGGTGGGGTCATCTAAGATAGCACAAGGGTTAAGCTGGTTATTTTGGTCAACGTTGTTAAATTGTATTGTTTCGTGCATCTGTGTTTCAGAGCTGCAGCATTACGTGAACAATGTCTATACACAACAATAATAAAACATTTGAATCGATACAAGTCACAGCCAGCAGAGAGCAGCAAACTGCAAAGTACATCAGTATCAGCTGCACAGTAAGTACTGAAGTACGTTTTTCCATTCAAAGCATTTACCAACTGAGCAAAAAAAAATTATAATAAAAAGAAATTATTGAAAAGTAAATAAAACAACTAAATGAATGTACAGAAGGGGCTCCCTAAACTTGACTGTTTCAACTTCTGCTCCTTTATTTTTGTTTTACACTTGAGCACTTACATATAAAACCAGAAAAAAGTTTCTTAAAAGTATAACAGGAGTTTGATGCTACAAAATAATCCAAACAAATATCTGATATAACATTTGTTTTTGTAACTAATTTGTGAGAAGTTACTGTGTGACTCTGGATTTGATACATAATAAGAAAAATAAAAAAACACTTTGATGAAAGATTGAAATATATTTTTTCTAGATTTTTTAAAATAATCCTATATTTAAATTTTTTTTTTTCAAGATTAATTGATACACTGCGTTTTTTACATTTTAAAGCGGTGGTTGTTAATGCTAAATTCATGACTTATTGCTCTACTGTTAGCCCTTGTGCTATCCTATGGGGTCCAGATGACCCGATCCTTACATTGACGTGCTTCTCTACCATGACAAAGGTGGATAAAGGTGGAAAGATTTCATGTAATCCATGGACACCAGTGAAGATCACAAATCATTGAAGAAAAAAGGTTCAGCGCACTGTCTAGTGGGTCTAGATGACCCAACTCCCAATGTTAAAGTGCCTAGGATAGCACAAGGGTTAAGATGGATAATGTGTTACACTGACACCCAGTGTTAACAACAGGTACTGCAGCTAAAACCACACTTCTGCATTTCCTTTTGGTTATGTTGATGATGCATGTCTGCTATTTTCTAGAGACTCTGAAAATGTTTTTCTGCAACGGAAGCACTCCTCTGAAATAGTTACCAGCAGAAATAAATCTGTGACCCATTGTTTTCCATCAACTCTTTGAGCACGAAAAATGTTTCACTTCTGTAAAAGCTTCAATTGGAGTTGCAAATACTTCATTCCGGATCAATTGTGACCCAGTTTAACAATGACTGCCACTGGTGCTGTAGACTTACAGGGTGGAAATTGGACTATTGTTGGTGGAAGGAGATAGGGAAGGCATGTTTGTAAGCACTGAGTAAACAGAATAAGCAGTGTAGGGAATTTGACGGGAAACAGTTCAGAGCTGCCTGACATGAAAGAATGTGTGTTCAAAAGACCAGATAAAAAGGGAGCAAGGTTTATACATATTATTCTATCTATGTGTGGCTGAAAAGAGGAATGGAGGAGGAGGGTTCCTGAAGGAGAAGCTATGAATGTTCTAGAGGTGAAGATATTGTCAGATATGGAGATAAATCTGAAGCTGGAAGTTGAAGGTGTGCTGGTGAATGTTGTAATTATGCACCGCAGGCAAAACGTGAGCTAGAGGAGGAGTATATCTAGAGGGAGATGCTTGACTTTGCTAAATAAAGAAAATGGCAGTGGTGAACATGTTTTCCTGAAAAGACATTAGCATAGAGTAACACGAGAAACACAAGTCCACTGTATCGTGTTCAGACTTTATCTGAAAGAGATATGTGGCCCAAAAGTGGTGGCTGGTAGAGTAGTCCAGTGTTTTTCAACCTTTTCTGAGCCACGGCACACTTTAACCTTAAAAAAAATCCCGCGGCACACCAGCATCTACAGCCCCTCCACAATCTCACATGCATTTTTGAGATAATGTGTCAGAAAAAGCTGGAAACTGCAGCTGTTTTTTTCTAAAAGATGCAAGAAAGTTAAGTTAGAAGATTTAAAAACAGTTTGATGTGTGTTCGTTGGTTTCAAGACGTTTAACAACAGATCTCCTTGTGCGCTGTCACTTTCACAACCCAATGCATCATGGGAGATGTAGTGCATAAAACGGCCGGAGATCGCGTCTCTGAGCTTCATTGTTTTGTTCACTTGTTCCACGGTCTGATACCGGATTCTGTGGGAAGCTACACCGCTAAAGACGAGTTTAGCTGGTATTTTTGTTAGAACTGAGCGACTTTACGAGCTAAATCGGGACAAGGAAGTGAAGACTTTAACCACTTCTGATTGGTCAGACTGATGACATGTGATTAAGCCCCCCAAGAATGATTGGTGGAGACAGTTAAAGGGGCGGGACTTTTCCAAAATACAGCCGAAGCTGCAGCTGAATCGCGGTACGTCATTCTTATCAAAATGTCTTCAATAAAATAAAATAAACGCAAAGAAAAAGTATTTTACGATCTTTCATATTCCTAACTACTCAGTGTTTTATCAGGGCCTGTTTGGATGAACAGAGAGCTGAAATCCTGGAGATGGAAAATGTTTTTAGATCAGTTAATGAGGTGAATTTCCCACGGCACACTTGACCATCTCCCACGGCACACTAGTGTGTGTGTGTGTGTAGTAGTCAGACAGCAGAATAGTGTTGTGAGAATGACTCTGTTGGTGGAAAAGATGAGGATTTTAAGGTCAGAGCAGAGAACCAAGTGTTGAATGTTAAAAAAGGAAGAGTGTGTGGCTCAAGGGAGGAGTTGAAACAAGCTTGGGGAGGTTCTTCTAGAACAGGGGTCGGCAACCTTTTTTACTCAAAGAGCCATTTGGGACCGCCCCTAATAAAAAAGAAAGCACCCAGAGCCACAACCCGTTTTGACATCATTATATATATTATGCATGTATATATTATTCAAAAGTGCTCATTACGTCGATCGCGATCGACCTTCAATGACATGAGTGTAGATCGCGGGCCAGAAAAGAAAAAAAGTACTTCTTTAAAATCCTCCAAAGTCCTAACTGAGAAGTACGGGACTTGATTGACATGTAGATTGGCCAATCGGACATCGTCTGAAGCATACGTCGCTGCAAATGCACATTATGTTCTTTAAAAGATGATACCGCGGCCGCGTGTGGGAGGAGTTACTGGTTCTGGTCTGATCGCTGCATGGAGCAATGTGTTTATCAATGCATGGTAGACACTGAGAATGTGGAGAGATCAGGTTTATTATTTTGAAGAGTTCTACTTGGTAATCATGTTTCCATGTTTGGGTTTATAAAATCATCCCAGGGAAAGTCTCTGCTTCAACTCCCGCAGGGAAAGCTGCGTCTCAATCTGACGCCCGTGTTTGCATCTCTCTGACAGAGTTTGAAGCCAAAGCCCCTCCTCTACCTCTCCACCTGCTTTTCCTCTCTACCTGTTCACCTGTTCACATCCTCTGCAGCTGAGATTTGTTTCCCCCGCGCTCCTCAGTGTGTCCTACACAGAGAGCGCAAAATACGTCGGGCGCTCCAGTGCAGCACAAGGATGAAAGAGTAGGATGCAGGTTATAGCGGGGATAGACCGGGTTAAGCAAATAAATTGAAAGAAGGCGGTCCGCTCAAGAAATATTCAATATTGTACACATTTCATTATTAGTCAGAACTATCTTTTATTTAGAAAAATCTTTTATTTTATCAGTCCAGTACGAAAAAAACATCAACAAAAGCTGTGTTGGGCGGTTTTTGGCTGGGTCTGGTGGTTTTCAGATAACTTTTGGGCTGGAAAACTGTGACTCTATCTGGCAACACTGGCGCGAACTCTCAGTCTGTCATCAGCGAGTTGGTCTCTGCTCCGCGGCACGTCAAGTTCCCAGCAGAAGATCGGAGTGTTTATTGAAGCCGCCCCGCGTGTGTCCTCCTGCTATCAGCTCTGCAGGTCTCGCCCGATAAATACGAGCTCATTACGAAGCTGTTTTTTACGTGGCACGCGCTTCGTACGGATCCATCAGCGCCTTTGAAATGCCATGAAAAATGAACAAACTAAAATAAAATTGAATTTTTATAAAATACTAATTATTTTCCAAAGTCACAGGGAGCCACAACAGAAGGATGAAAGAGCCACATGTGGCTCCGGAGCCATGGGTTGCTGACCCCTGTTCTAGAACATGGGTGGCGAACATGCGGCTCTCGAGCCGCATGCAGCTCTTGGCCAATGAGCGTGCGGCTCTTTGCGTCTCATCATATTTTCTATATACTGTGCTTCATTTCATAATTTTTCCCTCTTAAACCACACAGGGTATACAGGGTATTAAAAATAATAATAATAAAAATAATTTGGCAGTGTGTGTGTTTGATGCTGCTCCCGACCCATACGTGACCACCAATCATTTGCGCAGGTTACGCCCAATGCCGGAACATATAGTTACAGATTTGATGTCCGTGCAGACAATTACCCTAATGGTCAAAATGGTGAAATTCAGAGTATAAATATAAACACAGGACCTTTCTGGAAGAATGGGAAGATTCTTCCTTTTTTACTGAACAGAATTGCGTTACTATGTTTATTATTATGAGCTTTTGGAAGCAGTAACATAGTTCATGGCAGAAAAGAACAAAACGTATCCCAGAGAAAATTAAAAACTCTTCCTGATCTGACACAAATTAAATTGTCTCCTTTATTAAGAAGTTGAAGCTTTTCAAACAAAGTGCACACAATTCCAGATACAAAGGCTTCGACTGGAAAGATATGAAAACTCGAATAAATCTGGCAAATTTCTAGCTAATCAGCTTAAAATTAATAAAGAAAAATCAACAATCGCTTCTATTATGGACAAAACAGGGAATGTCACCCATGACCCGGTAAAAATTAATAATGCGTTTAAAGACTTTTATCAAAACTTATACACTCCACAGATCAATCCATCAGAACAAAGCATCAACTCATTTCTTAACAATATAAACCTGCCCAAGTTAAACGAAGATCAAATCACAAATTTAGACTCTCCGCTCTCGTTGTCTGAGCTTCATGAAGCTCTGTTACTTATGCCTAACAGCAAAGCACCAGGACCCGACGGCTTTCCAGCAGAGTTTTATAAGGAATTCTGGGAACAACTGGCACCAACGTTTTATAAAACGGTAAAATTTATCAATGAAAGCCAATCTCTACCACCTAACATGAACTCTGCCAACATTATCCTTCTTCTAAAACCAGACAAAGACCCCACGAGTCCTTCAAGCTATCGCCCCATTTCTTTAATTAATGCAGATGTAAAAATTATCTGCAAAGCACTAGCACAGAGAATAGAAAAAGTCACTCCTCACATAATTCACCTTGATCAAACTGGATTCATCAAAGGCAGACACTCGGATGACAATGTCCGCAGACTCGTTAACATAATAGACTTTGCCACCATCAAAAACCAGGAAATGACTATACTATCACTGGATGCTGAAAAAGCCTTTGATAGAGTAAATTGGAAGTTCCTCATTGCTGCCCTCCATAAGTTTGGGTTTGGAGAATCATTCATCAATTGGATCAAAATATTATATCACAACCCCAATGCATCAGTTAGAACTAATAAACAGACTTCCAACAGGTTTTTTCTTGGAAGAGGAACTAGACAGGGTTGCCCACTCTCCCCCTCTCTTTTTGCAATATTTATCGAGCCTCTAGCTGCAGCAATAAGACAGAATGAGAGTATCAAAGGAATTAAAACCAAACACAGCCATCATAAAATTAGTCTCTATGCAGATGACATATTACTGTTTTTAAGTAATATACATTCTGTAAATGAAACGGCAACAATCATTAATGAATTCTCTTCTATATCAGACTATTCCATTAATTGGAATAAATCTGTTTTATTACCACTGAACAGTAATGCGGAGCAAGGACCCACAATACCAGTTAAATCAGGCAATATAAAATATCTAGGTATTTATTTTCCCCCCAAAATATCAGAACTGGTGCAGCTAAACTACACCCCATTACTGAAAAACATACAGGACGATCTAACACGCTGGACCAACCTGCCTCTGTCCCTTATGGGCAAGGTAGCCACGGTAAAAATGAAAATCTTACCCAAAGTTAATTATCTATTCTCAATGATTCCCACACAGCCGCCATTAAAATGGTTCAAAACATTAGACTCATCCATATCAAGCTTTCTATGGAACAATAAACCTGCAAGAATTAGTCTAAAAACTTTAAAATCTGCAAAAAGCTGTGGAGGATTAGAATTACCTAATTTCCACAATTACTTTCTTGCAAATAGACTACAATACATCTTAAAATGGTTAAAAAATAATCCAGAAACCAACTCATGGTTAGACTTGGAACAGGCGTTATGTGGAAAGATCAACCTGTCAGATCTTCCATTTATCAGCCAAATAGTTAAAAAACAGGATTGTTTCAAAAGCATTAATATAAATGCCACCTTAACAGCCTGGTGGGAATTTCTCAAAATATCAAAATCATCAATTCAACCGTGCAAAATGACACCCATCTGGAACAACCCAGACATCCTCATAAACAAAAAGATTATCCACTTCCCAGCTTGGCAAGCAGGGGGCATAAAACAACTAGAGCACATAATTATTGATAGAAGATTCATAACTCCCCAGGAACTTCAAGACAAACATGGAATATATAACTTCTTGGAATATCAGCAACTTAAATCAATTATTATTAAAAAGTTTAAATACAGAGACAACGATTTAAAGCTACCAGATGTAGTTACCACTCTGATCAATTTCACAATGAATAAAACTCTCTCCAAAATATACAAACTTTTATGTAATTTAGATAATAATATTTCACTTCCGACAACAAAATGGGATGCGGATTTGAGCATCAGCACAGATGAAAGCTTTTGGTCAGAACTTTGTCTAAACACCTTTAAACTGACAAAAAGTCCAAATCTGCAGCTAATCCATTTCAAAACTCTTCACAGAATTTACTACACTGGACAGAGGATGTTCAAGATGGGTCTCAGTAACTCAGACATTTGTCAGCACTGTGACAGTAATCTACCCGACAATTACATGCATGCACTGTGGTTCTGCACGCCTGTCCAGGCTCTCTGGCAGCAGGTATGTGCCGATCTATCAGTCTGGCTTAAGGTTTCAATCACAGCTTCACCGTCACTTTGTGTGCTTGGTGACATGAGTGCCATCGATGTAGAAGGAGGATTAGGCTCTATCATTTTCATAACTCTTTGCATTGCTAAAAAAACTATTTTAATAAATTGGAAAAGCAAGAAAAATATAAATATAAGTCAACACAGAAATCTGCTGCTTGATCATATCAGCTTGGAAAAAATGTCAGCCCAAGGTTCAAGTAACTTTGAAAGAGCTCAGTCTCTCTGGTCTCCCATAGCTAACTCCGTGACTTAGGGGGTGGGGGGGGGCCTGGTCGTCGCCGCTCCTTGCCCTTCTGCCGTGGGCTGGGGTGGGGGTCGGGGCCTCCGGTGCCTGGCGGGGGGTGGTGGGGGCTCCGTTGGTCGGGGGGTCGGGTCCGGCGCCTGGGTTGGGCGGGCTGGGGCGCTGCGTGGCCCTCTGGGCTTGGGTGTGGGGGTGCGTGGTGGGGGGGTGGGGTGGTGGTCTGGCTTGGCTTGGGGGGGTGGTCCCTTTGCCTGTGCTGGGGGGGGTTTGCGGGGGGCGCTGCTCGGGGGGGGGCCCAGCGGCGCTGGATGGGCTTCCCACCTACACCTGGGGCTGGGATCGGCCCTTCCCTGGCTCTGGGGCGGGACGGGACAGCCCTCTTGGGGCCCCCGGTCGCTCTGGGTGTCATCCGCTTTGGCTGCGGGGTCTGGGGGGTGGTGGGGTGGGGGGTCTTGTCGGCCCTGCCTTGTGGGGGGGCATTCTGGGGGAGGGGGGGGGGCACTATTGGTACGGGGCAGGGGGGGTTGACGGGTCGGGGTCTCCGCTGAGGCCATCGGCGGTTTCCCCGGCCGGTCGGCTGCCTCGGTCCCGTCGAGGCCTGACCAGAGCTCTTCCAGGGCCGGCGTTTGGGGGTGGGGGCCTGGGCTTGCTCCTGGGGGGGGCCGACGCTTTCTGGCTCCTCTCTCTCTGTGTGGGGGGGGGTGGTGCTGGGCCTGGGGTGTCGGCGCCTCCGGGGGTGGGGCCCCTGGGCTGGGTGGGCCTGGCCCCCTTGCTGGGGGGGGGGGGGGGGGCAGCTGTCTGACCACCGGGGGACAGTCTACCAGCTGTCCCCAACTTACCCCCTTCCTCATATAACCTCATAATAGGGTGAGGGGGTGGGGGGCTTAGCCTGCGATGAGCCTTGGGGGGGGGGGTTTACTAGGCAGTGGCCCCCCTCCCATGGTTGCCGTATGGAGTGGGCCCCCCCTCTTTCGGTTTTATTTGCACCTTAGACATGTAGGGCCCTTGGTAGGGGGGGTGCTTGGACATCACTGCCAGCAAGCAGCGGATGTCCTCCTGGCACCCTACCCGCCAATTTTAACCACACCTTAGACATTTAGGGTCCCTTGGTGGGGAGGGTGAGGGGACGTCACTGTGAGTAATCAGGAGATGTCCCCTCAGTGCCCTACCCGCCAATTTTAACTGCACCCCCCTTAGCACACACACCCCTCCCCCCTCAATATATACATTCCAACATAAACACACACACATGCACACACACACCCTCTCAAACACACATACACGCACACACATTTTGCAAGGAAGGTGGGACCTAGGACCATCTGTCCCCTGCCTCTTCCCTGGTGGGGGGTACGGGCCCCTTTGCAACGGCGGCCGTGTCCCCGGGGTGCCGGCTTCCTGGGCCCGGCGGTGCTCTCTCCGCGCGGCGGGGGGGTTCACATTACATCTGAGCCGGGAGTGTTCGTGTCCCTGGGGGGTGGGTTCTGGTCCTTGCTCCTGGGCGCTGGGCCCCGCCATATTTCCAACTGTGGCCGAGCCTGGTCGGGCCATATTTACAACACCCCTTGTGGGCCCTCTTTTTTTCCCTGGGGTTCCCCCCCTCTTGGGCGGGGGCGGCGGGCCCCTGCCCCGCTCCTCCCTGGACCAGCCGCGGGCCGGGCGGATGGCTGCCTGGAGCGCGGAGCGGGTCTCCCTTGGGGGGTCCTGGCTCGTACCTGGGGTTGGGGCGGGGGGATGCCCGGAACTCCTGGGTGGTGGTGGGGTGCTCGTCTGGGGCTGTGGGCGTCCGTCTCCGGTGGGGCCCTGCGTTGGGTTCTCCCGGCGCGGCGGGGGGGCTGCTCTCCTGGTTGGGCTGGGGCGGCGCTCTCTCTCCCTCCGTGCTTCCCTGCTCTCTGGCTCTGGGGGCCTTGCGGCGGTCCTGCTGGCCCTGGCCTGGGTGGCGGGCTTGGTCGCCCGGGCGGCGGTTGTTCCCTGCCGGTTCCCGTGTGGCGTTGGGGGGATTCCGGCTGCCGCTGCTGCTGCGGTGGGGGTCTTGGGGTGGGGATGGCTGGGCACTCTCCCTCCTTCTTTCCACGTTCCACCATCCATTTTAGAAGAACATAAACACTCACCTGAGCACAGGTGTTAGCTCACCTTTGCACTTACAGTTTGCATGACTGAATGACTGAAATATTTCACACTAGTTGGTTTTAAGGCATAAGTATGCGTGTGAACACTATCTGTTTTGTATATATGTCGACAGGTGGACATTTTTTGCAGCTAGCAGGTGTGTTTATAACATTTGAGTGTGTGTGTGGACAGGCTCCGCCCTTATTGTACTACATTTGAACGTTACCATAATGATTAACAACCAGTAAACTTGTTGCTTTATGCTGCTTCATGGTCTTATCCCCCTTCCCCTCCTATTATCACCCCCTACCCCCCCTCTCTCTATCGTCCCTCTCTCTTCTTCCCCTCTTTCCTTTTCCGTCCGGTCCAACACCAAAGATTTTCAGACATGATTGAAATTAATAAAGTTTGGCCTCAATTACAAAAGGGGTTTATCCAGACATACCTTTGGTTTGTCTGAAGATTAATAACCCCTCTTGTTAAAGTAAAATCTGTCCAACACAAGAGGCCCTCAGCTCTCATCTGTCTGCCCAGCTGTTGGACAGGACAAGTTAAAAAAAAAAAAAAAAAAACAAAGTGCACATTCAAAACGGCAATCATTCCACTCTCTTTTGTGGAGCTCACAGCAGAAAGCTGCAATCACAATGAATAAAGCGCAGAACGTGACGCTGCTTGCGCATTGGGAGGGAAACTTTACTTGGCGGATTGAGGACCTGCTGCAGAAACGACCGCAGATCACTTTTCTCATCGATCCTTTAATGCAGAGACTGACTGCCTAAGATTCCCGCTTGTCACTGATGAGGCAGCGAGAGAACCGGAGATGATTGAGCTGAAATCTCCCTGAAAGAAGGCCCTGTTACGTTTTGGAGAACAGAGCAATACCCGTGTGTAAAAGAGCTGCTCTCAAGCTGCTGTCAATGTTCTTCTCACTATTTGTCTGCCAGTGCCTATTTATTACCTTGAAACACGTGAAATCAAGGCATCGGTCCGTTCTGTCCGACACTAAAGGAACCGATCAGAGAGGCTACGACTGGCCCGGGAGTTTGCCCCGCCTTCAGCCCCTAAGACTCACGGGAACTGGGGAATCTTAAGTGTAAAACCATGAGCCAGGGAGCTATGAGCAGAAGTGACTTCCATGCCGTTTGGTTGAATTTATGAGTGTGTTCAAGTTAATGGGCTCTTAATGTGGACAGGGGAGGCGTGAACAACGCAGCCAGTTTAATGGTAACTTAGCACATATTTGCTTACTACGTTGAAGAATGAACTGAGTCATTGCAATGTGTTAACATTTGATAAATTATTTGCTTTTGATGCGAAAGTCAGTCATTCAATTTTAAATTAAAAAAACATATAAAAGCAAGATATTCTAATGAAGGTAAAAATTAATTTAAGTTGCACACAACTGAAATGTAATGTATTTAATGTGTTTATTGTGAATATGAATTACTCAGACACCCGAAGGATGCTCTGTCCAGATCTTTGTGTATTTGTTGGTGTAAGGGTCATTGAAAGAGGAATGTTGAGATATCAAGAATTACCAGTTAAATACTGTTGGATGAAAAGTGAAATATTCAGTTTTTATCATCGTAAATCTGACTTCAGAGGAGTCGGTGCCTCACCAGCCATCAAACTCCCCGCACATCACTGAGTAGTAGTGTGTGTCAAAGAGAGGCAGAGAAAAGAGTGAGAGAAAGAGAGAGAGTGTGTGTGTGTATGTATGAGATGAGAGAGAGGTGCCTGTGTGTGTGGAGGGGGTATCTGACCTCCAGGGTTAACTTTGTTAACTCTGGCTAAGCTGCATTTGATGTGTGTATTGAGGGTGGACACTATCCTTGAAATAAACACAAGTCCAATACTTGCTGTTGTGTTGCAGGGACAGGAGTGTGTTATGGAAAATAATATGGCTTTAATTGCGTGTTTGTGTGTGTACGTCTTGGCAGGTCAGTGTGTGGTGTGGCTCTTTGACTCTCACAGTGAAAAAATTCAGCTCTTGGTGTCAAACTTGTTCGCCACCCCTGTTCTAGAAGTTTGGATAAACAGGGAGACTGGGAGGAAGATACCTTACGTCTCATCTGGATAGAGGAAAACAGAAAGCAGACTTGGTGGTGGAGAGAAGAAGTTCAGGAGTTTGTTAAGAAGAGGAAGTTTGCTAAAGAAATGAAAAAATTAAAGTAGAAGACAGGACAGAAGACAGCAGACATTATTACTGGGACATGCAGCACAACCGCCTGATTTTAATGTGTATGGTAGTCCGTACAAGTTGGGTGAGAGTTTTTTGACTGGGCTACTAAGAGCCCCATACTGGCCCAGGGAGAGGATGCGTCAAGCTCACCATGTTGGACCTGGCCAAATTCTGCCAAAACCACATGTTAAGTCAACAATATCTTCTGTGTTTGGACCACATAGAGAAGGGGTGTCCAATTCCAGGCCTCAAGAGCTGGTGTCCTATATGTTTTCCAATCAACCTGCCGTTGAAGCTCCTTACCTGCTAAACATACCTGATCCAGGTAATCAACAGCAGATGAGGCAGGGTTTTTTTTTTTTTTGGAAAACCAGCAGATTGCCGGCCCTTGAGGCCTGGATTTGGACACACCTGGCATTGAGGGTCCCTGTGCCTTGTCTCTCACTTGGCTTCCCCACTGCTTCTATACTACTGAATCCAAGCACCCTAATAAGTGTACGTGATTGACCGAAATGTTAGAGAGCATAGAGTAGAGACGTAGAGCAGGAAGGAGCAACCATCAATAAGGATAACATGAGGAAGACAATGAAGAGGATGAAGAGGCAGAACTGAATGTAGCAGAGATGAAGATGTTGAGGTTCTCTTTGAGAAGGATGAGGATGATAGAATCAGGAATGAATCCACCAGAGAAACATCATAGATCATGGTAGATGTTGTGGAGATAAATGCAGGGAAGCAGATGGAGATGGATTGGAAAGACAATGTCAGGGTTTGGGTTTTCACTTCTGTTTTTGTTCTGTCATGAGTTGAGTCCTGTTTCCTCTTGTAACAAATAGGGTTCCTGTATGTGTTACTTTTGAGTCTTACTTCCCTGGTTCCAATCTCCTCAATACTCGTGAAACAAAAAAGTGCTGCTGAGCAGGGTAAATAAAAATAACAAACTCTCAGGGTAACAGGAAGACAGGTAATCAGACGGTCAGGTAAACTATGGTATGGAACAGCACAGAGGGAAAGCAAAGACAAGACTTAAGCTACGATCACACTGCAGGGCTTAATGCTCAATTCAAATTTTTGGAAAAAAATTCAGATTTTTTTGCAAGGCCGTTCACATTTCTAATTTAAAGTGAACTTTTGTGATCTCCTGTGTGACCGTGAAATGACCCAGAAGTGACCCGCATGCGCAGAATAGTACTCAATGGTGAACGACGTCACTGTTGTTTGTGGAAGTAGCCAACGTTAACAATGGATGTCAACAACAGTGTTGTCAACAGCGGAGCTGTTTTTGCATTATTACATTTATTTTTACGAAGGAGCCAGCACAATTACAATCTTCTCATTTTAAGAAGGCATTGGAGCTAGGATCGTCTGTACCCACTGTTGTGGAATGGGGATGTGATGTACTGGGGCTGCGTGTGTGTGCGGAAGAGAGAGGAGAGCGCATGTGTGGTACCTATTAGGTTAATATCACGGGAAAAATCACTCCATTTGCCAATGAATGTTTTCTGTCTTTAATCCTCTTACTATTCAGTTATTGATTGTTTATACATAGAACGACCAGTAGGGGGCGAACGCGGCTTGTTTCACTCATTCGAGTAAATGCTCTCAATGAGGAAACAGCTCGTCTCGTTTTCCTTCTTTCTCCTTTCAGGTCATTATTAATTTGTCTAGAATATGTCTTGAATATAAACTGTCAGTTTGTTTTTGAAAGCGTCACAGAAATGCTTGACATGCTTTTTAGGTTAGTTCATGTTTGAGTGGAGAAAGATACGTTTGATTGCTCAATTTTCAAGCACGCGGCTGAATAGCGTGCACCTGCCATTTTGAATGCAGCGACACAGAAGTTAAAATGTTTAGCTATGTTCACTTGTAAGCTATGTTTAATATTTTAAAGTGCTTGAAAATATGATTCATTCGAGTAAATGCTCTCAATGAGGAAACAGCTCGTCTCGTTTTCCTTCTTTCTCCTTTCAGGAGAGTAACATTTTGGAGGCACCGCTGGGATGTGCAGCGCGAGGGTGTCCCCCCGACCGCGTGTGGAGCTCTTTTGCTAATCATCCCGAAAAACTACCCAGTCGAAGGCTGAAAGGACGTCAGACAGCAACCACTTGGAGCAACATATGCCAGTTAAGTGCTTTACTGCAAAAAGGTCAGAAATAAGATGGAATCTGAACTGGAAAAACTGCATTTGGAAATCATAGGGGCACTATACCAATTGAGTGTGGAGCAGTTGGTCAAAGTATGTGAAGAACTTCAGATTTCTGGGCCTACAAAGGAACATGTTGCCGACAGAACTCGTACTCAACTAATCTCCCATGTTATAAAACACCTTGATTTTATTGAGTTGTCCGAACTGTAAGATGAGGGCATGTCAGATTTACTCCATGTAAAAGACATCATAGAAACAGTACAAATGGGTCAAGAAACCAAAGAGGATGACTCCCTTAACAATGCTGAGCGGGAGAAACTCCAAAAAGAGCTAGAGGCACTCAAGTTGTCATTAAAAGAAAAGGAAAAAGCAATCCAGAGTTTAATTAACAACACCACTTCCCCTGTCTATACTAAACCTCCCATGAAATCCACCATGCAAGTATCAGCTGATGGCCTCACATGGCGTAAAGACTTTAAAATATCAGGCCAAATTGGTGAGCCAGGACAAAAAGATCGACTGACATTCTCAAGTCTGGCAAGACAGATTGAAAACGGGCTTACTAAAGGGTACTCGGAAACGGATATTATTCTCTCCAGGCATGCAATTAAGAAGCTATTTAGAGGGTAAAGAAAACTTAAGCCTCCCAGCCCTTCGCAGGATCCTTAGATCCCACTACCAAGAGAGGGGAGCTACAGATCTGTACAAACAATTAACCTCAGAGTCGCAGAACAGCAAGGAAACTCCGCAGAACTTCTTGATCAGAGCAATGGCAAAAGATACTGTTTGCTTCTCAAGAGGCTGAATCAGGCTTAAAGTATGACCCAGTCCTCGTCCAGAGTTTGTTCATGCACACGGTGTTAACTGGACTCTTAAGTGATAACATCAAAAGTGACCTACAGCCGTACCTCTCAAACACTGATACATCAGATGAGACTCTGCTATAGAAACTTAACTTAGCATGTGCCAATGAAAAAGAAAGGCAGGAAAAAAAGAAGCACTGTGCCCCACGAGCAGCAAGTGTCAGTACTGTGCAGTCCTGTGAAACTTCTTTGGAAAGGAAACAAATCCCCCAGAACTTCAACACCATTCCACCAAGTCTAGCTTCTGAAATAAAAGAAATACGCTCTGAAATGGTCCTGCTGAAAGATCTAAAGGCAGAGGTCTCTAAAATTATGGAAACCATTCAAAAGAATGTAGCCCCACTGCACCCTACCCAAAACACAGAAAGTTCTAACACACCACTCTCATGCTCAGTGATGCAGACTCCACAATATGGGACAGAAGCAAATCCCACTCAATTTCACCAATTGCAGACACCTACAACTATGCAGAACTACAGACCCACCTTTAGCTCTGGGAGGATGCGAGGCACAGCTCAGTTTCAGCAACGGTTTGCCCCACAACAGTTTTATTCAACATCTCATCCCAGACGCAAATGTTATGGTTGTGAACAGACAGGAGAGGAATTTTGTCAACACTGTTTTCGATGTGGAAGTGCTGAACATTTCATGGCAGGTTGTAAAGCAAGAATGATGTCAAAACCCCCTAATCAGGGTTCTTTAAACTGAGGAAGGTTGCTCCTGTGGGACACCGAGCGACCACCATCTTAAATTTCTCCCAGATTTGTGCCAGTTGTGAAGCTAAAGACAGAAAATTATTTAAATGTTGTTCAGTGTGTAGGTCAGTTGTTTATTGTTCAAAAACATGTCAGACAGCTCATTGGGACACACACAAGAAAACTGTAAGCCCTACATGTGTTCAGATGTTAAGAAAGCTGCAACCAGGTTCTGTGAGAAGCTTGAATGCAAAGGGAAAACAGAGGTAAAAAACAAAAAGTCAGTGAAGGAACTGGTTGGCAAGAAGTGTCTTATTAGGTGTTTCTTAAATGATCAGATGACCCAGGCCCTTTGGGACACAGGCTCACAGGTTTGTGCCATAGATGAAGGATGGAAGGAAAATCACTTACCTGACCTACACTTGAGGGATGTATTAGAGTTACTTGATCCGCTTCAATCTTTGCATCTTGAAGCAGCTAATGGAACAGATATGCCATATATTGGCTGGGTGGAAGTATCTTTTAAGCTCACTGCAGACGATAGTGAGCTGTTGATTCCTATATTGGTATTGAGGGGTAGACAACAACAGCATCCTATTATTGGTTTTAATGTCATTGAACACCTTGTGCAGCACAATCAAGCAGAGGATGCCCTATCTAATAAGAAGGAAAAGCTGGTTAGGTCAGTTAGATTTGCATTTCCTCACCTCAGAAACAAAAAGGCACAAGCATTTATTGATGCAGTAAAAGCAGGACAGACATGTGAATATTCTGTGAGGACAGTAAAAGAGAGGATTACTGTCCCAAAATGCAGCTCAGTGGAAGTTGAGTGTAGAGTGCGGATTTCCCCGGTTATGGAAGAACACATTTTGGTTTTTGAGCCCCATGACAACCCGCAGTGGCCAGAAGGGTTAGAGTTTTGTGATACAGTGGTTTTATCGAAGGCTGGATCTACTCCAAAGATTGTCATCAGTGTACACAACCCCACAGGCCATGACATTATATTGCCTGGCAAAACTTCCGTCGGGGTAGTACAGTCAGTACAGTCAGTTTACCCAGTTGACATATTTAATCAGCAGCACACACCCGCAGTCACTGTTCATCATATTCAAACTGAAATATCTGAGAAAGCCACCCCTTCACAAGAACAATGGGACCCACCAGTTAACCTAACTCACTTGAATAATCAACAGAGGCAGGTTGTTTGTCAGATGTTGAGAGAGGAGTCAGAGTCATTTTCGAAAACAGATGATGACATCGGATGTATACCTAGTCTTCAAATGAAAATTTCCCTTAAGGATGCAGAGCCAGTGTCAAAAATGTATCTCTCAGTTCCAAAACCATTGTACAAAGAAATTAAAGACTACCTGCAGGACTTAATTGCACAAGGCTGGGTTGAAAAGTCCACATCTCCTTATTCTTCCCCAGTTGTGTGTGTGAGGAAAAAGGATGGCACACTACGCCTGTGCATTGATTATAGGGAGCTCAATAGGAAAACTCACCCAGATCGCCACCCTATACCAAGAGTACAGGACATGATGGACAACTTAGGAGGCAATAGACTGTTCTCACTGCTTGATCAAGGTAAAGCTTACCACCAAGGCTTTGTTGAACGGGATAGTCGGCACCTAACAGCTTTTGTAACACCTTGGGGCCTTTATGAATGGGTAAGGATTCCATTTGGACTAATGAACGCTCCTGCTGCATTCCAACGCTGCATGGAAGAATGTTTAGAAGGCCTCAGGGATGAAATATGTGTGCCCTATCTTGATGACATTCTTGTATTCAGCAGGACATTTGAGGATCACGTTGATCATGTCAGGCAGGTTCTGCAGAGACTGAGAGAGCATGGAATAAAACTGAAACCCAAGAAGTGTGACTTGTTCAAAGCTGAGGTGCGCTACCTGGGACGGATTGTATCAGCTGAAGGAAACAAAATGGACCCTGCTGACACAGCTGCAGTAAGAGCATTAAAACACAAGAAACCCCATAATGTTGGTGAGCTAAGAGCTATGTTAGGACTACTGAGCTATTACAGGCAATACATCAAAAACTTCTCACGAATTGCCAGCCCTTTGTATGACCTGCTCAAAGCACCTTCAGAAACGGCTGTGCAGCCGAGGAACATAGACAAATGGCGAACAAAACAAAACAAGACAATCCCATCTAACACACCCATTGACTGGACTTCAGCACATCAGTCAGTCCTCGAACAACTGATAGACTGTTTGACAACACCCCCTGTTCTAGGCTTCCCAGACTTTTCTCAGCCTTTCATCTTACATACAGATGCATCAAATAAGGGACTAGGGGCTGTCCTGTATCAAAGACAGGATGGAAAGCTGCGTATGGCTCACGCACCTTGACTGCAGCAGAAAAGAATTACCATCTACATTCAGAGAAATTAGAATTTTTAGCATTAAAATGGTCAGTCACTGAAAAATTTAGAGACTATTTGTATTACGCTCCAAGCTTCACAGTTTACAGTGACAACAATCCCCTTACTTATGTGCTCTCCACTGCCAAACTAAATGCAACAGGATGCAGATGGGTCGCAGAACTTGCAGATTTCCATTTTACAGTTAAATACCGTCCTGGAAAAGAAAACATTGACGCTGGCAGTTTATCCCGAATGCCTTTGGACATCGAAGTCTTCATGGAAGAATGCTCACAAGAAATGCTTTATGATGTTATTGGAGCTACTACTGAGGCAGTGGAAAATCAGGACATTTGCAGTGCAGTATGGTCTATGGGACTTAGCTCCACAACAACAACACCTACGGACAAGTCTATCACCCAACTAACCATTGATCAAATTAACTCAGATCAGAGAAAAGATCAAATTATTGGAGTCATAATTCACCATAAACTGGCAGGACGAAAACCAACAAGTTCACAGTCAAAAGGACTCAGCCCAAAAGTTACATGAGAGAATGGGATAAACTTCACATTGATGAGACTGGAGTTTTGTATCGGAAAACACTGAACAGGAAACAGCTGGTGTTACCAGAAAAACACAAAAACAAAGTTTTACAAGAACTTCATAATGAAATGGGTCATCAGGGTGTGGACAGGACCACTTCTCTAGTCAGAGACAGATTCTACTGGCCTCACATGCAAAAGGACATTGAAGACTATGTCATGAGGAAATGTGCGTGCCTTAAACAGAAGAAACCCCAACATGAGACAAAAGCACCAATCATAAACATTGTAACCACTCACCCTTTTGAGTTGGTCTCACTTGATTTCTTGCACCTTGATAAATGCTCAGGTGGTTATGAGTACATTCTCATAGTTATTGATCATTTTACTCGCTTTGCCCAGGCTTATGCCACAACTTCAAAATCAGGCAAAACAGCTGCAGATAAATTGTTCAATGATTATGCACTGCGATTTGGATTTCCCACCAGAATTCACCATGACCAAGGTGGTGAATTTGAGAATCAGCTATTCTCACAACTAAACAAGTACTGTGGTGTTACAGGTTCACGAACTACTCCCTACCACCCTCAGGGGAATGGCCAGGGAAGGGAAGCACTTCTGTGCAATGTAACTGTTCAGTTTCAGTTTTGACAACATAAAGCTGTATTTTTGTTGTGATTTGATGTGACACCGTGACACTAAAAAATAACTCCAGAAGTGTTTGAGTGTGTGCATGCAAGCATTTATGTATCTAAAAAATCTCCTATCTTGCTACACTTCTACCGCCAACACACTGCTACATGTTTTATTCATGCAAATTAAAGACCACACAATATCTGAATGATTTAGAACATTTGATTTCTTCATCTGATTGAGGATTTCCCTGTTGAATCTGCAAATTCCACCTTTCAGTGATTTAATATTTTCCTCCCTTGCTTACTGAAGCAGTCAGAGCATTTTATCAGCATGAATGTACAAAAGACAGCTTGGTAAAGAAAAAAAATGAAGATACAATGTAAATGTTAGAGTCAAGACAGCCCCTTACGGGTAGATACCGGCTGTCTGGGGGTGAAAAATTTGCAAATCTGTACCAGCCACTGCATGTACTGTATAGACTCATGCGCATTGTTTGTGTTATTTTCGTGTGCCAATATGTATCTAAGAAGAGAGAAAAGGACTTCCTGTGTTTGGCCTTAGGGTCCAGTGGAGCTTGATTCCAAACCATCCAGACCAGACCTGGACGATCCCAGTGGATGATTGCCACGGTGACCTCAACACTAAATCATGGCAAGCCGTGGTTCCAGAAAAACAACCCAGCTTTTCGGGTGAGCTCGTAAGACAAAGATGTTCATGAACATTTTTTTTATGAGCATAATAGGTCATAGAGAACACTTAAGCAATATGTGTTCTACAGACCAAAAGTTTGGACACACCTTCTCATTCAAAGAGTTTTCTTTATTTTCAGGACTTTGAAAATTGTAGATTGTAGATTCACACTAAAGGTATCAAAACTATGAATTAACACATGTGGAATTATGTACATTACAAAAAAGTGTGAAACAACTGAAAATATGTCATATTGTAGGTTTCTCCTACCTCCATGCTTCACGGTGGGAACCAGGCATGTATAGTCCATCCGTTCACCTTTTATGTGTCGCACAAAGACACAATATATAAAAAAATATATATATTTAAAAAAAAAGACACAATGGTTGGAACCAAAAACTTAAAATTTGGACTCATCAGACTAAAGCACAGATTCCACTTATCTAATGCCCATTCCTTGTGTTCTTTAGCCCAAACAAGTCTCTTCTGCTTGTTGCCTTTCTTTAGCAGTGGTTTCCTAGCAGATTTTCTACCATGAAGGCCTGATTCACACAGTCTCCTTTTTATAAACAGTTGTTGTAGAGATGTGTCTGCTGCTAGAACTCTGTGTGCCATTGACCTGCTCTCTAATCTGAGCTGCTGTTAACCTGCCATTTCTGAGGCTGGTGACTCGGATGAACTTATCCTCTGCAGCAGAGGTGACTCTTGGTCTTCCTTTCCTGGGGAGGTCCGTATGTGAGCCAGTTTTTTTGTAGTGCTTGATGGTTTTTGTGACTGCACTTAGGGACACTTTCAAAGTTTTCCCAATTTTTTGGACTTTCTGACCTTCATTTCTTAAAGTAATAATGGCTACTGGTTTTTCTGTACTTAGCTGCTTTTTTCTTGCCATAATACAAATTCTAACAGTCTATTCAGCAGGACTATCAGCTGTGTATACACCTGACTTCTGCACAACACAGCTGATGGTCCCAACCCCATTTATAAGGCAACAAATCACACTTGTTAAACCTGACAGGGCACACCAGTGAAATGAAAAACATTTCAGGTGACTACCTCTTGAAGTTCATCAAGAGAATGCCAAGAGTGTGCAAAGCCGTAATCAAACCAAAAGGTGTCTACTTTGAAGAATCTAGAATATGACATTTTTATTATGTATATAATTCTGCATGTCAGTGTGGCTCTACAATTTTCACAGTCATGAAAATAAAGAAAACTTTTTGAATGGGAAGGTGTCTCCAAATTTTTGGTCTGTACTGTAAGGGTGAGTAAGGGTTAAACAAATCACATGACTACCCCGTGCGTGCATGGGGAGTAAGGAGCCAGTGCACACACCTTACTAATGAATGGACTACTATGTACCGTATGACAGAATCTACCGTACCGTCATAAGTACGTGTAACTCACGTTATTCTTACAAATTCTTCATGATACATTTAAGACACATAAGAAAATGGTACAATCCATTTTTTATGACATCCCTTTGATGATGTCTCATATTTGTGGGCTGTGGGCCACATGGAAGGTTGTAGCCCTGCTTGGTGTCGAAAATGGTGAAACTACTTAAAAAGTAATTGTTGAGTTTTGTTTTTTCTTAAATGCATTAGCTAAAGCTTTATTGTGTTGTACTTTTGCCTTATTCACATGCACCCATTACGGGGTTGATCCGGATGGGTGCTGTGGGTTTATAAGTTGTACGTAGCAGATCATCGAGAGGAGCGACCACATCTTAAGGTGAGCAAAGGTGCATCTTGCAGTTTCCTTGAGGCTTTGATGGCAACCTGTAACTGTGTTGTTGGTAATGAAACATTTGATTGTTGTGTGTGGTAAGTCCATCGTGAAAAAGGCTAATGTCAGTTGCGCTCACTAATGACATAAGGGTGATGCTGTTGTACTGTCCCTTACGCCACACTTAAGTCCAGGGATGGGCAACTCAAGGCCTTGATGGCCGGTGTGTCTGCATGATTTCCAGATATCCAAGTCCTACTCATGATTGATTAGCTGGTTCAGGTCCGTCAGGCCAATTAGAACATGCCAGAGCAAGGTACAGTGGTGGACAAAATTGTTGGTACCCCTCAGTTAAAGAAAGAAAGTCCATAATGCCCACTGGGATGACTTGAAACGTTCAAAAGTAACAATTAATTAAAATGTATTGAAAATTAAATAATCAAAATCAGCAATTAGTTTTGAGTTGTTGATTAACAGAATTATTAAAAAGAAAAACTAATGAAATAGGGCTGGACAAAAGTGATGGAACCTCCATAAAAGACTGAGAACTAATTGCCCAGGGGGTCATGATGAACTCAGGTATGTCCTTTAATTGACATGACAGCTGTTTTCAAACCCATAATCAGTCAGTCTGCTTATTTAAAGGGAGACAAATAGTCGACGTTGCTGTTTGGTGAAAAGGTATGCACCACACTGAACATGGACAACAGAAAGCGAAAGAGAGAATTGTCCCAGGACATTAGAAACAAAATTATAGACAAACATGGTAAAGGCTATAAAACCATCTTTAAGCAGCTTGAAGTTCCTGTGACGACAGTGGCACATATTATTCAGAAGTTCAAGACCCACGGGACAGTAGCCAACCTCCCTGGACGTGGCCAGAAGAAGAAAATTGATGACAAATTGAGGAGACTGATAGTTCAAACTGTCTCCAAAGAGCCCAGAACAACCTCCAAAGACATTAAAGGTGAACTCCTAGAACAAGGTACATCAGTGTCAGATCGCACCATTCGTCATTGTTTGAGCCAGAGTGGACTTCATGGGAGACGACCAAGGAGGACACGTCTGTTGAAAGGAAATCATAAAAAAGCGAGACTGGAATTTGCAAAAATGCATGTTGATAATGTTGTTCTTTGTAGCCCAGTTTTATTTTATCTTTCTTTAGTCACTTGGACAGTCTGATCCTTCATTAATGGAGTTATGTGGGTTTTAATAAGCGGACAACCACTATGCTAATGTGGCCCTTGGTGAAAATGAGTTTGACACCCCTGCACTAAAGATACCTCCAACCCTGTTCCTCTTGAGCTACCACCCTGCTTGTTTTGCAGCTAAACCAACTTCAGTAATTCCTTATCAGCTAAATGAGTAATTGTAATTGGTTCTGAACATTTTTTCTGCACATTATTTTTATTCTCTTCTGACAAAGTAAAATAAGAAAAACAAAGCAAATAATAAATGTGAATGTGAGTCTTTAAACTGTAAAATAAACATCCAGATGATTTGAAAGAAAAATATATATATATATATATATATATATATATATATATATATATATAAAAACCTAAAACTGCATCAACAAAGTAAATCATATTTGCACATTTCGGTCTTTAATAAACTGCACATAACGAACATCCACAAACAACAATCCTTCAGTATTTAGTTGTTTACAATCTGCAAACATCCATAGATTTAGGTCCTGCTTTGACTGAATCTACTACGTGTTTTACGAAGCTGCTTGTACTGTTGTGTACAAACAGGCTGAAGACTCTCCGCTCTCTTGATTCCTCCTAGGTTCTGCTCTTTTCATGGAAAAGTCAAGTGCTGCATACATCTTTGCCGGCTCTTCTTTACCCTAAAAAAAAAAAGTCAAGTTAACAGATCGGAAATTCAGAGATTAAATAACAAAAAATTTATTTTTCTTGCATAAAATAAACGTCAAACTCATTCAGGCAATAAAGGAGCAAAGTTGTCATAGTTTTACTATTGAATTAACTCCAAGGTTACAGAGCTCTTTGACAAGATAAAGATTGAGAGGTTTGATCTTTAAAGTAGAAGTATATGTAGAAAAGTAAAATGAGTTTTTTCCATTTAGTTTGCAGTAATTACCTGATTTGGATTTAACTGTTCTTCTGCTAAACTGAAAGTAATTGTTTCTGCAAAAAAAGCCACAGAATAAAAATATTAGTTATTGTGCAAAAAATCTGTCTTGTGAATTATTAATACATTGTAAGATATTACACATTTTAACAGTTTTTTTCACATTTTCAACAATTTCTTTGTCATCACAAATCATTTAATAGTGTTATTTATTAAGTAAGTATGAACTAAAAATCACATAAAGATCTAGTTCATTGTAATAAACTACTAAACAGTAGTATTAGAATACTTATGCAAAACTGCAAAATATTTAAAAATTAACCTTTCTGATGTTCAGAAGTTCTTCTTCTGTATAAATAAGTAAGCAGGAGCACACAAACAGTCGCACAGCAGGCCAGCAGACCTCCCAGCACAGGAACAAGTGGATCCAGTTTGGCTACTAAAGATGAAACAATGTTCACTGAAGAGGTTTATCATTTTTATATATTTTATTACACATAAACTGATTCTCTCCTATTCCCCATAAACTCCTCAGGTTAAATCAGATGCCATTTTTTCACACATTGTTGTATGTTAAGCATTTCACAAAACAAGGTCACTTAGAACACATCGTTTTAACAGCCTCTGTTTCTAGATTAACTCAAGATAAATCAAGATCTGAGGAGAACATACCAGAATACTTCATCTCCACTCTGGTTCCATTTCCAAACAGTATTTCTCCACACATTGCCACAGCACAGTAGTAGCTTCCAGCATAAGAGGAGTCATTCAAAGTTTTGGTGAGACGATAGACACAACTTTTTCCAACAGTTTGATTGTTTAAATCTGTTGGAGTAAAAATGACACCAGGATGAGGTGATCCTGATGCAGATCTGAACCAGTGAACATTCTGATTTCCAGGACATGTGATGATATTTTCTTCATTCTTGGAGATCATCAAACACTGGAAGTTCACAGACTCTCCCAGCTGTGCTGCTGCCAAGCCTGGGCTTTGTCTGACATAGACAGCTGGCTGCTCTTGACAATCTGTGAAAAAGTGGGAGGACAACTTGAATTAGCACTTAATGAATAAATGTATTGAGACTGAGTGTTGACGGATGATTCTTGACGTGTTTTATTGAAAAGGTATTACCTTTTACAGTCAGCAGGAATCCAGCTTTAAAAACTTGCAAATATTCTCCTCCACCTTGACAAAAGTATTCAGCTTCATCCTCTTTAGTAACTGAAGTGATGGTCAAAAACATCTGATCCTTTGAGTTGTTGACTTGAAGACGTTGGTTATTAAATGGTTTAAGTAGCTTTACATTAGAATAGGCCCCTGAAGCGACTGTTTCAATTATTTTCCCAGGAGACTGCTTATACCACTGGACAAATCTGCTCTCATCTTCAGTGAGTGAACAGTTAAAAGTAACCTTCTCACCAACTTTAACTTCTATTGTGGTGATCAGGCGAGGAGGAGCAGCAGTGTGAACAAGGCCTGAAGAAAAGAGACAACAACTGTTACTATAAGAGTTTAAAACACTTTTAACTTTGAATCTATACTGCCAAACGTGAAAATACTTGAATTAAGTAGTCAGATGATAGCATTAAAGCCCACTGTTCTTATCGTTCAGTACAAATAAAGTTTACTTACACACTGTAGACAGAAAAGTCAAAGCAGCCAGTTTTCCGATCATCGTGGTAGAGCAGTCTCATCTCTCACCACTGAAGTCTTCTTACCCAGTTAAGCATTTGGTCACAAGGTACTTTGGGTTTGCAGAGAGGAAACAATGTGATTGGCTGGAATGGAACTTAACTTTGGCCTACTATGGAGACCTCTGGGAACCTTAGTTTTGTTAGTTAAAGCAGTCACTTAAAGAAAATAATTAAGTCTTCAGTCCAAAGAAAAACAGAATTAGTCTCTTTGTTTGTGTTTTTTTGTCCATTTGTTTTAGCTATATAACACATAAAAGTGTTTGTCTGTCTGTCCGTCTGTCAAACACACAACGTGTTCACTCCATATGTTTTGCCCAGAAGGAATGCTAAATCCAGTATCCAATTTGTACAATTTACAATTAAAAAAAAAAAAAGTTGACCACATATTTTCTGTATATATTTTATTATTATTATTGTGATTATTTTTATTAGTATTAGTATTTAATATTTATTTATTTATTTCATATTAATCAAAGTTTCGATATTAATTTCATTAATATTTGTAATTATAATTTTTAATAATTTAATATTCTTAATAATTTAATATGGATGTCATTTTCTTATGTAATTTTTTTATGTTATATTATATAGATTATTTCTGTTTTTTGCTCCCACAGATATATGACATTACCCCATTGTGGGATTAATAAAGTCATCATCATCATCGTCATCATCATCATCATTTAGGCTTATCAAGATCAGGAACAGTGAACCTATGGAGCGTTTGGCAACCTTTTCACTTTAGATCTTAATTTAGGCCGGCTCACCTCAGTAAAGTGCAGGTAATCACTGCTCTGAGGCACCTTTTCTTCGTAAAAGACTCTGAACTGGCAGTATAGTAAACCTCTGCAACATCTAAAGAACACATGTTGATTTGAAACATGGTGTCTATTCGACATTTGCTTCTTTAAATTTCTCCACCAGAACTTCTACTCAGAGTTTTTAGCCTGTCATGCTGACGCTCACCAGAGAAAGACTAAATCCCAGGTGTACATATTTTACATTTTTAAGCAGTCATGCATGGAGCTACACAAACCCACAAAGAAACATCACAGACCTACTCATAGCAAGCAACTTCTGTGCCAGACCAATAATTCCCATTTGCTCGGCTGGTGTGATCCCCTCCACGGTCTATAGAGAATGAAGAAAACCAAATCATGTCTGGGTTTTAAACTCTGGTGTCATCAGATCTGTTGCATACAGCAAGCTGTAATGTCAGTAATTGGGCATCACACTTTAGAGTTGTCAAAATGGCTGAGTGTAGGCCACAACATAAAAAAAATGCCAAAACATTAATCACCTCAAGACAAACCATGCTTACATACCACGCTGATTTTAAATGCTTGAGCATCATAACAATAAAACAATATACAGACCTCACAAACACCTCTTCATTTTAGCAAAACAAAAAGTGCATTTGCTGTATTGGGGTATGTACAACTTAGTTAAGGTCACCAATTTTTTTAACAATTTTTTGATAAAGTTTCACCACTTTGATAAGTAATTAATGCCAGGTGGAAGAAGATGAAAAAAACAGGATCTTAGTGAATAATACTTTATTAAAAAAAGACAATGTAAAGCAAAAAATCAAAAGAAATTTCAGGAAATTAATGAACCATAGTCCTTGATCCTACACCCAGCTGGTGGTGATTGATTGTAACCAGTAATGTAATTAGAAAAAAAGTGCCCTGATACTGAATATTGAAGCTTTTTCTGTGCTATTTGGTCCCATGAGTCTTAATGAGAAACTGGCTGCAGCTGGGTAGGTGGTGGGACTAGCTGAGCAGTGGTCCACACTTTTTTTCAGGCCACTGACCAGTTTAATGTCAGATGATATTTTATGCACTGGCCTGTACGAGGCTGAAGTGGGTGTTCATTTTTTTTGTTTGTTTGTTTTATTTATTTTCCAGTTTCCCTTCATTTTTTTCAAGGCAAGTTCATCTATAAATTATCTACAGGTGGCTTAAACCTTATTTGTACACTAGATTTTGTGTAGGAACTATTAAAAATGTAATATAGATTTTCCCTTAACCCATATCTGTGATAGCCGCTTCTTCTCCATAGTCAGCTATAAACATCCCTAGCCAAGAAGGCTGTCTGTTCACAGAGTGCTGAGTCCAAGCATACCAAAAGAAAGTCTAATGAAAGGGTAGAATGTGGCAGGAGAAGATGCACCACCAAAAGAGACGACTGTGGAATTAATCAGATTATCAAAAGAAAAAGATTTGAGAATCTGCAGACATCCAGAAAGAGTAGAATGTGGTGAAGGAACAGCTTCAAAACCCCCACATTTAGATGCATTCAGGAAATGGACTACTACTGTCACTTCTGAGCCTGGACCAACAGAGGAAACGTCTCAACTGGGCCAAGGAGCAGAAGGGCTGGACTGTTGGCCAGCGGTCCATGGTCATGTTTTCTGATGAAACGAAAGAGTGACTTTCATTTTGGGAATCAAGGTCCAAGGATTTGGAGGAAGACTGGTGAGGAGCAGAACCCAAGCTGCTAAAGGTCCAGTGTGAAATCTCCACAGTTAGTCATGATTTGGGCTGCAATGTCCAGCGCTGGTGATGGTAAACACTACTTTCCTCAATCCAGAATCACTGCAACAGCCTACCAGAATGTTCTTAAGGACTTCATGATTCCTTTATGCTGAGGATTGGGATGGAGATGCAGATTTCATCTTCCAGCAGGACCTGGGCGCTGCCCATCTGCCCATACCCCCAGAAACACCCAAATCTGGTTTGGTGAACATGCCTTCACAGTGCTTGACCAGCCTGCCAACATGCCAGATCTAAACCCAAATCAATTAAACAGTGGGCTCTGGATCTATGTCCTATGACCACAGACATTTTTACAGGAAATTATTAAAATCAATATGCTTTTCCATGATGTAATCATTTTTTGGAAAGAGTCTGCATACGTATTGTTGTGAAGAACAGGTCCAGAGGACCAAAGCAGCAGACTACAGGCTGGTGGTGAGTGAAGGCTTATTGAGATGTTCCAGAGTGGAGATGGGAGTAGGGCTGACGGCCGGGAGCACGACTCAGGGCTGATGGCAGGCAGACAAAACAGGCTGGGTACAGAGCCAGAGGTCCAGACGGCAGGATTCAGCTCCCATAACGAGGACAATCTTTTAGGAGTCTGGGTGAGCAAATAGAATGAGGCTTGATGACAAAAGTGGCAGCAGGTAAAAAGGCGGGACTAGTCGAAGGGGCCGACGTTGGAACAAAAAACTCTCCGCCCAGCTCCTGCAGAGGCAGAGAAGAGGAAAACAAGAGAACACCAGGGAGAACAGGGATCTTATCACCCACCATATGTTCACTTTCTTGAAGGCCAAATGGTGATACCCAACAGATCCGTACTCTGAAATTCAGTGTCACAACATCTGCTTTTGAAGGAAAAAAAGAAATTCTGTGGAGACAATCAGTACTTGAATTTCAACTGTTGTTTTGGTTTCGGTTTCTGTACCACATTTACAGATTTGACATTTATGTAGTTTTGTCAACTACATAAACTTATTGAGACCTCCAAAGATTTCTTGTTCAGTGTGAGTCACTGTGCATCTTTTAAGAAATTAATGAAACATCCTGGTTACCTTTTTCATTGAAAAAACACACATGACTGTAGGAAGTGCGCTGTTTGGCACAAGCTTGCTTTTCAAAGTCACACACAGGTTGTGCAAAGAAATGCAGCTTGTGGTGAGCCACGTCTCTGCCTTTTGACCAAGCAGTCACGTTGTTTACCTAAAACAGACCTCATTCGGGGCTTCAACAGGAAGTGCTGAAAAGGTGAAGGTGCAACAAAAAGTCTTTTAACTTGATGCATTTGATCAGAATGATTTTTTCCTGCATCTGTTTGCCAGCAAAAGTGTCCAATATTCATGATTCCTTTAATTCACAACCACAGTGAACAGAAATTACATTAAAAATAGCTTTTTGAGTTTCAACCATAAAAATAACCACAACAGTGAAAATGTTTCCCTGCATCTATACACTAAAAGACAGACATTTGTGTTTCTTACTGTTAGGAAGGTATCAATTCAAATCAAACTTTATCTATAAAAAAGCTTTTTTATACTCTACAGTTAAAAAAAAACAGAATAAAAGTAATTAAAATAAAAAGAGCCCAGCCCACCCTTTACCTCCCCCTCCCTCCATGATCACACACTAACAATGACCCCACGAACAATGAATACCTGTAGAAGTAAATTCTAAGAAAAGATAAAAAAACAACTATAAATAGTAGCAATATAGTTTGTTAAATTAGTGAAAGGTTTAGATTATGTTTCAGTTTAGAAATATAAACTATATTTATTTGCATGTGCAGAATATGCAAACTCCACAGAAAAAAGACCTGAAGATTCAAACCAAGCCCTTCTCGCTGTGAGGGAAGAGCGATAACAATCGCCCACTGTGCAACTTCTTACAAGTCATTCATTTATTCACAAGTCAGTCGTTCAGATGTTTGAAGGTTCTGAAAACGCAGCACAACATCAACTGGTGCACATTTCAAAGTCTTACTTTAGTTTTAAAGTTCAAACAATTGACTTAATAGAGCTTTAATGGCCACCACAACTGAAAACAGCTACCACAGAAAGGAAGACAAATGTGACACAATATTATTACAGGAAGGATAACATATCTCTGTGACTATATAGTAAGCTGTAAACACAAAGATTTGAAGCAGGTCTGTTTTCACATAGACCACAAACACACAATTTTAACTTGTCAGATTTACATGCCTGTTTTAGGTATTATTCTGGTTTGTGGAGTATTTCACTTCATTATAAACCATATCTTGCTTTTCTAGGCCCATTTAAACCTGAATCTGAACCTAAAACTACAACACAGCAAAAATATGCAGCAATATTTTTACTATAATTTTTTTTTATTTAAATTGTGAACAGAATCTATGCCTGGCATTAGAGGAGCAGAGCTTCCAACCTGCAGTTCACTAACATTTTATTTTTTTCTTTCTGTGCTGCTATCTCCATGATCTGTTTCCTGATTGGCAAAAACTGTATATGAATGTTTGCATATTCATATCTTGGTAACTTGGCCCGTTTATGGACAAATGGGGGCAGATTGTGGGAGTTGCATTCATGCACAGCTAACCGCAGTTTGGTATTCACAACAAGACTCTTGCATGAAAGCAGATGCTGCATGATTTTATAAATGTAGAAAGCATCTTCTGTCTTCTAGTGTTGTTTAAATCTACTCATAGTTTTAAAATTGAGGCCCCAGGTTACCACTGGGGAAAATATCTGTTCATTGTTGTACAGACAGACACTTAGAACATCTACTAATTCATGTCACTAATTTCTCATTTTTAAAGCACTTTAACAATATTTAACTGCATCTGTACATCTTTCTCCTACCTGGACAGCATCTGTCCATCCCAAAATTAGGATCAACATTTGGAATTATACATTTTAACCATTTAACCTTTGTCATTTTTTAAAGCGATATAAAAGTGCAGTTCAAGGCCGGCTTCTAGATAAGGAAAGACCCTTTACACTGACACCTCTGTTTGAGAGCAAAACCACAGCAATGCTCATGTTTCCATGCATCATTTGTTTGTTTTCGCATGCACAGACATGTGAGAGGGGCCAGAAATGAAAAAAGAACGTTGCGGTTTATCTTTTCTACAGAACAGTTGAGTGTGTTCATGACAATGTGCATTCATTAGATTTTTTTTAAACCAGATTAAATAACGAGGACTTCATCAGGAAGAGTGTTACGTTTTAAATCAAATATAAAATTGCATTCATTTTTTTTATTTTTTTTTTTACTTGTCCTGTCCAACAGCTAGGCAGGCAGATGAGAGCTGAGGGCCTCTTGTGTTGGACATATTTTGCTTTAAGAAGAGGGGTTGTTAATCTACAGACAAACCAAAGGTATGACTGAATAAACCCCTTTTGTGATTGAGGCCAAACTTTATTCATTTCAACCATGATTGAAAATCTTTGGTGTTGGACTGGAGGAAGGAAAGAAGGGAAGAAGAGGGAGGGATGTCGGGGGGGTGGGGGGGGGGGGGTGATAGTGAGAGGGGGGGTAAGACCATGAAGCAGCATAGAGCAGACAGGTTTACTGGTTGTTTATCATTACGGTACGGTTCAAATGTAGTACAAAAAGGGCGGGGCCTGTTCACACACACTCAAATATTATCAACACACCTGCTAGCTGCAAAAATGTCCACATGTCAACATGTACACAAAACAGATAGTGTTCACGAACGCCTACCTATGCCTTTAAACCAACTAGTGTGAAATCTTTCATTCATTCAATCATTCAAACTATAAGTGCAAAGGTGAGCTAACACCTGTGCTCAGGTGAGTGTTTATGTTCTTCTAAAATGGATGGTGGAATGTGAAAAGAAGGAGGAGGAGCACCCAGCCACCCCCACACCCAGACCCCCGCCGCAGCAGCAGCGGCAGCCGGAAATCCCCCAACGCCACACGGGAACAGGCAGGGAACAACCGCTCCCCGCGCGACCAAGACCGCCACCCAGGCCAGGGCCAGCAGGACCGCCGCGAGGCCCCCAGAGCCAGAGAGCAGGGGGGCGCGGAGGGAAAGACAGCGCCGCCCCAGCCCAGCCAGGAAAGCAGCCCCCCCGCCGCGCCGGAAGAGCCCAACGCAGGGCCCCACCGGAGAAGGACGCCCACAGCCCCAGACGAGCACCCCACCACCCAGGAGTTCCGGGCATCCCCCCGCCCCAACCCCAGGTACGAGCCAGGACCCCCCAAGGGAGACCCGCTCCGCACTCCAGGCAGCCACCCACCCGGCCCACGGTTGGTCCAGGTAGGAGCAAGGCAGGGGCCCGCCGCCCCGCCCAGGAGGGGGGAACCCCGGGGAAAAAAGGGTGGCCCACAAGGGGTGTTATAAATATGGCCCGACCAGGCTCGGCCATGTTGGAAGTTTGGCGGGGCCCAGCGCCCAGGGGCAAGGACCAGGACCCACCCCCCAGGGACACGAACACCCCCGGCTCAGGTGTAGTATGAACCCCCCCACCGTGCGGAGAGAGCGCCGCCGGGCCCAGGGAGCCGGCACCCAAGGGACACGGCCGCCATCGCCAAGGGGCCCGCACCCCCCACCAGGGAAGGTTTAGGGGACAGATGGACCCAGGTCCCACCTTCCTTGTAAAATGTGTGTGCGTGTATGTGTGTTTGAGAGGGTGTTTGTGTGCATGTGTGTTGGAATGTATATATTGAAGGGGGAGGGGTTTGTGTACTAAGGGGGGGTGCAGTTAAAATTAAGGGGACATCTCCTGATTACTCACAGGGAAAGAGGGGGGGCCCACTCCATACGGCAACCATAGGAGGGGGGCCACTGCCAAGTAGCCCCCCCCCAAGGCGCATCCCAGGCTAGACCCCCCACCCCCTCACCCTAATATGAGGTTATATGAGGAAGGGGGTAAGTTGGGGACAGCTGGTAGACTGTCCCCTGGTGGTCAAACAGCCGTCCCCCAGTCCCCCCCAGCAAAGGGGCCAGGGCCACTCAGCCCAGGGGCCCCACCCCCGGAGGCGCCGACACCCCAGGCCCGGCACCACCCACCCCACACGGAGAGAGAGGAGCCAGAAAGCGTCGCCCCCCCCGGAGCAAGCCCAGGCCCCCACCCCCAGACGCCGGCCCTAGAGGAGCTCTGGTCAGGCCTTGACGGGACCGAGGAGGCCAACCGGCCGAGGCAACCACTGATTGCCTCAGCGGAGGCCCCGACCCGCTAGCCCCCCCGACCCGTACCAATAATGGGCCCCCCCTCCCCCCCAGAACGCCCCCCACAGGACAGGGCCGACAAGCCCCCCACCCCACCCCACCCCAGACCCCGCAGCCGAAGCGGGTGACACCCAGAGCGACCGGGGGCCCCGAGAGGGTTGTCCCGTCCCGTCCCAGAGCCAGGGAAGGGCCGATCCCAGCCCCAGGTGCAGATGGGCAGCCCACCCGGCGCCGCTGCCCCCCCCCCCCCCCCGAGCAGGGCCCCCCGCCAACCCCCCCCAGCACAGGCAAAGGGACCACCCCCCCAAGCCAAGCCAGACCACCACCCCACCCCCCCACCACGCACCCCCACACCCAAGCCCAGAGGACAACGCAGCGCCCCAGCCCGCCCCACCCAGGCACCGGACCCGACCCCCCGACCAACGGAGCCCCCCACCGCCCCCGCCAGGCACCGGAAGCCCCGACCCCCACCCCAAACCACGGCAGAAGGGCAAGGAGCAGCGACGACCAAGCCCCCCACCCCCTAAGTCATGGAGTCAACCACAGGAGACCAGAGAGACTGAATTCTTTCAAAGTTACTTGAGCTTTGGGCTGACATTTTTTCCAAGCTGATATGATCAAA
This sequence comes from Oryzias latipes, assembly GCF_053564925.1. NCBI lineage: Eukaryota > Metazoa > Chordata > Actinopteri > Beloniformes > Adrianichthyidae > Oryzias > Oryzias latipes. The sequence goes on from NC_136246.1 coordinate 9,026,084, forward strand.
CAGCAGATTTCTGTGTTGACTTATGTTTATATTTTTCTTGTTTTTCCAATTTATTAAAATAGTTTTTTTGGCAATACAAAGTGTTATGAAAATGATTGATGCTAATCCTTCTTCTATATCGAAGGCACTCATGTCACCAAGCACACAAAGTGACGGTGAGGCCGTGATTGAAACCTTAAGCCAGACTGATAGATCGGCACATACCTGCTGCCAGAGAGCCTGGACAGGCGTGCAGAACCACAGTGCATGCATGTAATTATCGGGTAGATTACTGTCACAGTGCTGACAAATGTCTGAGTTACTGAGACCCATCTTGAACATCCTCTGTCCAGTGTAGTAAATTCTGTGAAGAGTTTTGAGATGGATTAGCTGCAGATTTGGACTTTTTGTCAGTTTAAAGGTGTTTAGACAGAGTTCTGACCAGAAGCTTTCATCTGTGCTGATGCTCAAATCTGCATCCCATTTTTTTGTTGGAAGGGCAATATTTTTATCTAAATTACATAAAAGTTTGTATATTTTGGAGAGAGTTCTATTCATTGAAAAATTAATCAGAGTGGTAACTACATCTGGTAGCTTTAAATCGTCGTCTTTAAATTTATACTTTTTAGTAATAAAATTGCATTCATAACGTCAAGGATTGAAACTGATGGTGGTGACCATCAGAGATTATGACCACAAGAGGTCACACTGACAATGAAAAAAAGCTGAGATCATTCTGATGGGTTTAAAGGCTGTACCACAGATTGGTTGATTTAGTTTGAACAGAAGTATAAAAATACATCTCTGTTCATATTTACATCCCTTTTGTATTTCACACAGAAAAAAGAGGTAAGAAAAAAAGCTGGGCGATGAGCCTGTAGTGTGTATTACCCGTATTTTCTATGGCGCTCTTTTTAATAAAAACCTCACAACATCTAAAGTGAATCCTGATCTTTTGATGACTTAAGTTAAAAAAAGTAAATATAGTTAGGCATGAGTTACGTAACAGTCAACCCAAATACACAAAGCAAATCCACCCAACCCCCCATTAACACACACACTAAAGGAAACTGTGTTCACACCTTTTCCTGCATGCAAACACTCTTTACAAAGCAACTTGATGTGGGTGAATTGAATGCGTTGAGGCCCTGCAACAGACTGCCGACCTGTCCAGGATGTCCCCTGCCTTCATCCACTGGGCCGGGATAGGCTTTGGTAGCCCAGTCAACCCAAAAGGGACTTAACCGGTTTAGAAAATGAATGAATGAATGAATGAATGAATGAAGGAAGGAAGGAAGGAAGGAAGGAAGGAAGGAAGGAAGGAAGGAACGAACGAACGAACGAACGAACGAACGAACGAACGAACGAACGAACGAACGAACGAACGAACGAACGAACGAACGAACGAACGAATGAATGAATGAATTTGTTGAGGTAAAGCTGGTCCTCGTTACACGTTTTGCTATAGAGACAGAGACCTCAAGGACACAGAGGACCAGTTTTCTACAGCAGAAAAAATAAAAGATTCATTATTTAGGCCGCAAAACAATGAAGAATTCATATTGAACAATATCAACTACATGGTAAACTCGATTTTTTTTTAACCGACTTGAGTTAACGAGTCACTCACCAAAGGGAATTGAGTTTTTAAAGTCATTTTAGTTATTAAGTCACTTATCCAGAGAGTGCAAAGTAGTCCACATGTTCACACAAACTTGACTTGCTCTCATGTCCAAATTATTCTAACTGTTATAATATTTAAAATAAAACAGCTTGCGTTTTTCTTTCTTAGAAACACAATGAAAAAGTGTATACGGCATGCACACAATGTAAATATAGTATATGGCAAACTTAAAATGAATGTAAATTAACCTTAACCCATAATCTAAATATCTCATAAAGAGCAGGGCTGCTAGGACTTAATGAGTAATTCTCTTCTTTTGTAAGTTTGGTTCTGAGAGTGTTTGCTTTCCGTTGCAGAGAGGAAAAAAGAATTACGTTACCATGATAACCTGGATAGTTTTCTACAAGTGCAGGTTAGAAGTAGAATAGAACATAGGTGGGTAATGAGTCAGTGGGCAGGAGGAATTGTGATTCATGAGTCAGTAAAGTTACTAACAAGTATTGAAGGGTTCGTTCATGACTCGCATATCGTTAGTTTTTAGAGCCATGACACCAATCTGACTATAGAAGCTAAGCAGAGTTGGGCTTGATGGCTGAGTCAGAAAAGTTATCTTTTGTAAAACTGATGGGGAATAACATAGAAATTATTAGTGTTTTACTGTAGCATCCCACAGTGGAGGGAGTTGCTGAAAGGAAAAACAAATCTGAGTAGACCAGTGGGCTTAATCACTCTGAAACGTCTTGAAGTCATTTTCCACCCACATTTATTTACAACAATGTATTAATTTGACTTTTTTTGTCCATGAACTGTTAATGCCCCTTTAGAAAAGTAAGCAGGTTTATTCTGAATTTTACTCTTGCTCAAACAATATACCCAACTGTTGGCAGGTGAACGTATCCTCTTCATATCAAAGTCAAAGTCAGCTTTATTGTCGAGTATGGAGAGGGGGGAGGGCAGGGAGGGAGTGGAGTTTCCTTATCGCCTGATGGAGGAAACTGTCCTTGAGTCTGCTGGTTCTGGCCTGGAGACTTTGCAGTCTCCTCCCTGATGGCAGCAGGCTGAAGTGTCTCTGGGATGGGTGGGAGGGGTCCCCTGCAATCCTGATGGCTTTGCGGGTGAGGCGGGGGTGATACATGTCCGAGAGGCCAGTAAGAGGGACACCGATGATCTTCTCAGCTGTTTTTACAATGTGCTGCAGTCTTCCGGCAGGATGCAGTGCAGGCTCCGTACCACACGGTGATTTAGCTGGTCAGGATGCTCTTGATGGCGCCCCTGTAGTAGGTCTGCATAATGGGGGGAGGAGCTCTGGCCCTCTTCAGTTTGCGGGGAAGTGCAGACGTTGCTGGGCTTTCTTGGCCAGTGATGCAGTGTTGTGTTCCATGACAGGTCGTCGGAGATGTGCATCCCCAGAAACTTGGCGCAGCTCACTCTATCCACTGCAGCACCATTGACGATCAGTGGAGTGTGCTGCATGTGAGTTCTCCTTAAGTGCTGCGTGTGAGTTCTCCATTTCTCTCCAGTTCTCTGAGAAACCCAATCTTTGTAATCAATCCATGACTTTGAAAAAAATGGGATTGACACTTATTGCAATTTCCATTTCTCCCTCCAGTGATATTGGCTTCAATTATAAAGCCTTGTTCTTTTAGGCAAAACCCTTCACTAAATAGTAAACAACATATACTTCCAGTGCATTTCAATAATACACACATTCACACACTGATGGCCTGTAACCACAGAGCAAGGAGACACTTTGACATATTGTTAGGCAAGGCAGGAACCAAGCCTTCAGTTTTTGTTCAGGGGTCAACCGCTCTACCTCTGTTCCAAAAGCTGCCAACTGATGGCCTTGCTGCTCAGAGCCCATCTATCATACTGTACAAGCAGGATGTACTCACAGCAGAAAACTGTACTGTACCAGAGCAAGTATAGGTCCCCTAAGAAGTACAGAGAGACACTTAGAACATCTGCTAATTCATGTCACTAATTTCTCATTTTTAAAGCCTTTTAACAATATTTAACTGCATATGTCCATCTTTCTCCTACATGGACAACATCTGTCCATCCCAAACTTAAAATCAACATTTGTTCAGAATATAGAAAATCGGGAATTTCCATCTGGCTTCTGGTTTAGTGACTGAACTTAACAAAGGAAGTCATCATGAATCTATTGATAATCCTTATTTGTGTGGATTTTGGAAGTGAAGTTTTAACTTGATGATAGGCACTTCTTCTCTTCCAAATTAAAAGTTAACATCTCAAATATCCTAAAGCCAGAAACAAAAGCATTTGGTTCTTGTCAACAGGAAAAAGCCAACCCACTAAAGGCCTTTTCTCAGAAAAGACCTGACAATCATCAACCACAGATGAGAGGGCTTCACAGAGTTTCAGGAGGCTAATTTTAGGCAGGTGTTGTCATCAGTCGTTTCAGTTTTGTCTACCAAAAAAAGGAAGAGGAAAACTTTCACATTATCCAAGTTACATAAGTCCATCTACTGTGACTGCTCAGTCTTGTGCAAGGTCACAAGGGTCATTGTCTTTTTCATGTGAGATGGACACTTTTTCACAAGCCAAAGACATATCAATGAAAAATAAATAAATACACAATACAAACTATGAATAAAACATTAAACAGCCTGTTGCTTCTGTTGTTTCATTATTTCTTATGATCTTTAATAGGTAGGACAATGTTGGTGTTTTTTCTTTAGCTCAAAGTTGTCTCTTCTTTAAAGCACTTGTGAGATATGAAACATTAGTTTTTAGAACAACAGTAAGTTAACAAAAATTTGATCTTATACATATTTCTCTTCCTGAGGAAACTATTGTTTCTATGCTTACCGTATCGATATATCATACATCTTAAGCATACAAGGTCCTTTGTCTTTTCAAGCCAAATAAAAGTGCAGTTCAAGGCCGGCTTCTAGATAAGACAAGACCCTTAACACTGAAACGTCTGTTTGAGAGCAAAACCACAGCAATGCTTTTGTTTCCGTGCATCATTTGTTAGTGTGCACAGACAAAAGAGGCACAAGAAATGAAAAAAGGAAAGAAAATTGCAGTTAATCTATTCTACACAACAGTTAAATGTGTTTATGACATGCATTCATTCATTTTTTTAAACTAGATTAAATAACGAGGACTTCATCAGGAAGAGTATTAAGTTTTAAATCAAATATAAAATTGCATTCATGACGTTAATGATTGAAACTGATGGTGGCGACCATCAGAGAGCATGACCATGAGAGGTTAAACTGACAATGAAGAAAAGCTGAGATCATCACTGTTTCTGATGCTGTACCACAGATTTGTTAATTTAGTTCAAACAGAAGTATAAAAATACATCTCTGTTCGTATTTACATCCCTTTTTGTATTTTACACAGAAAAAAGAGGTGAGGAAAAAAGCTTGGGGATGATCCTGTAGAATGGATTACCAGCATTTTCTATGGCGCCCTTTTTATAAAAACCTCACATCTGAAGTGAATCCTGATCTTTTGATGACTGAAGTTAAAAATCAGTAAATATAGTTAGGCAAGAGTTACGTAACAGTCAACCCAAATGCACAAAGCAAATCCACCCAACCCCCCACTGACCCACACTAAAGGAAACTGTGTTCACACCTTTTCCTGCATGCAAACACTCTTTACAAAGCAACTTGATGTGGGTGAATTGAATGCGTTGAGGCCCTGCAACAGACTGCCGACCTGTCCAGGATGTCCCCTGCCTTCACCCACAAGGGGCCGGGATAGGCTTTGGTAACCCAAGTCAGCCCAAAAGGCACTTAACCGGTTTAGAAAATGAATGAATGAATGAATGAATTTGTTGAGGTTAAGCTGGTCCTCAGCACATGTTTTGCTACAGAGGCAGAGGTCACAAGGACACAGAGGACCAGTTTTTTACAGCAGAAAAAATAACAGGTTCATTCTTTAGGCCCAAAATCCATAAAAAAATCATATTGAACAATACTGAGCTGAGAGGCTAAGCAGGTTTGGGCCTGGCAGGTTATTGGGTGGTTTTCTTTCTGGATGTATTGTTGTGAGTTATGGATAGGGTTCCTGCAAACACTCTGCAGTGTTTCCATGAGGATTTCCTAAGACTGTAAAAGTAAAGTGTTTCATCAGAAAGGTCATTTTCTGCTCTCCTCTGACCTCACAGAGTGACGGAACTCCTCACCTTAATGACCCTGGTAGAGTCTCCCATGGCAAACAGGTCCCAGGTGATGATCCAGAAAAAGAATGATTCTGAATCTCTTTTGGAGAAGAATAAAACAAGACCAAACTACAGTACATCGCCCAGATTGGCGTCACCAAGGCCCCACTCTGGAGCAGGGTCTGGAGTTGGGACTCTGGTTGGGTCCAGCCCAAAGTGACAATGTCGGTTCACTCCCTCATGTGCCCACCGCCTGTACCAAAGCTCAAAACGGCTGTTGCGACGTGGTTTAGGTCACAGGCGGGTGTCTAGGCAGCTCAACACCCAGTTAGGAACTTGGCTTTTGGGATTTCTAGTAAATGCTGCTCCAAAAAAAATAAAATAACATTAATTTGCCACCTATGTCAACTAAAAGTGTATCGTACAGAATATGTCAAATGGAATTTTCTTGAAAATAAAAGTAAAATAAATTATTTTTTTTCAAAATTCCATATAAAATATATTCAATTTGAATAAGAATTTCTGTTTCTTACAGATTTATGTTTCTGTTCAGGTTTCATAGTTTTAAGGTTAGATTTATTGTGAAACCCTTTGAGCTGCTACATATACTTGATAAAAACATGAATTAAACAAACTAAAGACAAAGCACTTTTTTAGAGTTTGCACTGTAAAAGTTAAACTCTCTTAATGTCATTTACAGCTAAGACTTTAGATGAATCACATACGTCTCGGAATAAGAAAACCCCTCTAAGTATGTGAGTATCAAATTTAAGATGAAAAGAGCTTTTTCACCAGGTGTTACTTCAAATGCTGGGTTGGAAAGTTAGATCATGATATTTCCAGTGTGGTAAAACAAAGAATTAAGGCACCAATCAGATTGCTCAGTAGCTGCCCCCTCCCACTGTATAACATCACATTGAGGTGAATCATTTTAATGTTAATGTTTCGATTACCGGAGTCTAATCAAAGTGGAGTAAGACAGAAATGCATCTTATATTTTATTTTCTGCTGTCATTCCTAGATGGGTGTAAGTACAATTTTGAAATTCTCCCCAAAGACAAATTTTGGATTTCTTTGTATCTTAAAACATGCCACGATTGATTTGCTGGTGACTTTTCCAGTCTCTACAGATGACCTGACCTTTCAGACAAAAACTGTGGTTGTTGGCGATCATGTGAAGTTGGGATGTTCGCGCAGATCTGCAGGCAATGTGTTTTGGATGAGAACCATTTCTGGAAATCCTCCTGAATTTTTGGACAACTATTGGAGCAAACCAAAACTTGCATATAAAGCTGGAATACTTGAGCTGCAAATTGCTGATACAAGTCTACATGATACAGCATTTTACATTTGTGTGAGAAAAAAGGATGGAACTATTTTGTCTTTGAATCTAACATACCTTATAGTTCAAGGTAAGCACACTATCATGAAGTACAGACATTTTTTTATGTTTTTAACTATCAATAAATAATGTACGGTGTTAAATACATTACAGTTTATGTATGATTTATGATCTATAAATTGGTGATTCTTTTTTTTTCATTATTTATATTAGCTCTATGTTTTTTCTGTGTCAGAACCTGCTGTGTCCAAAGTCCCTTCATCTGCTCCAGAATGTTCAGAGAACTCCCTGACTTTGCAATGTTCGGTTCTTCAGGATTTTCAGAATAAGTCGTGTCCATCAGATGAGAACGTGTTCTGTTTCAGTGCGGAATCAAAGCACTCAAACACAAACAGGACTGCAGAAAGCAGCGGAGATGCTGCTGTGAAGGATTTCTGTTTCTCAATTTTCTTTAAAAATCTGACTTCTTCTGGGGATTTGAAATATTACTGTGCTATACCCAAATGTGAGGAGAGGATCCAGAAAAATGAATCACTGTCTCAATTTGAAGGTATGGATATGTGAATATTTGTTAAATTAGATGGTGGTGCACTATCAAACCTAATAAAACGCTAAAGATACAAGAAGAACTAAGCAATCGTAACTACCTTATTTGTTTTAAATTTGCAGTAAACACATGGAACTCAAACACGGCAGATGTAGTCAGAAACATGCTCATCGCTGCTTTGGTTGTAAGTCAGATGTTGATAGCATTCCTGTTTTATTTGGTAAAAAAACTAAAGAAAGAATCAAAAAGTTGTTGTCATGGTAAGTGGACACTTCTATAAATTAAGACGCAATTTTCGTAACTAATTTTACAATAGCTTAATTTGTTTCTCCATTTAGATGCAGTCCTTCAACAAATGCAAATATCGACCACAGACCTTCAAAATCAACAGGCAAGTAATAAAAACAAGTACTGCTGCAAAATATTCCAGTTTTAGGTATTCTTGTTTTCTCTTAAATTGTTCTCCTTGCCATCAATTTTATTTTCCCAGGAAAATGAAGACGTGCTGGTTTATTCAGCAGCAGTTTTCAGCAGAAGAATATCCTCTAAAAAAGAGACAAGAGACCAAGATGATGACAACAAAGAAGAGACTATCTACACAAATATTTCTGTTCATGAGCTTTGAAATGCATAACAAAATAAAAATAAAGATGTATATATAGCACACAGTCAAGGAAACGTTATTTGTTGTTATTCAGGTTAAGGTCCTTTTTTGATTGTTCCCTGAACTAAAAGCAGCTGAGATCTGTTTTGTACTCTATATTATATTTTTGTAGTTAACGCCAGTATTGTATTGAAAGCCAGTAAGACATTTTGAAACATTTTTGCAGTCACAACTGCCCTGGGTTATTGGGTGGATTTCATGTGTGGATACGGACTGTCGGAGGATGAAAAAAGGGGGAAACCTGTCCTCTCAGTGAGTCCTTAGAGCAAAAGTATTCATGCACATTTTTTACAGGCATGCTACCGGCGACGTGTTTTAGTAAACACTTATACAACATGTAAGGGTGGGAGAAATAGGGGAGATGCAGGCACGGCATATGGTTTTTCCTTTTTCAACCCCCCCCCCCCCTCCCCCCCAAGCCCTGCCCACAATGCAAGGGGCCCGTTTGTTCTGTTCAAGCAATAAGTGCAGTGGAATTTTAAATCCTTCTGCGCCACTTTTCTGAAGTCTGACTGTTAAAAATGAGGAAATTAGACAATCAGAGTGTAGTTTGTGCGGACATCCTACGAGCATTTACGTATCATATGCACATCCTGTGCGTGCAGGATTTGGGTCAGCCGGTGAGAAATAATAATGTTTATCATTAATAATTGGATTTATCTATACTTTTCCAGACGGTCAAAGCGCTTACACTGTGACCATTATTCATTCATTCTTCATACTTGGTGATGGTAAGCTACTGATGTGACTAGTGTGGTTTAAGGGCACCATACGACATTCGTCATAAACGTGTGCAACTTACATTAGCCTTACAAATACTTTACAATACATTTACCAGACGCGTGTCAATGGTACGTTCCAGTTTGATGACATGCCTTAAGGTGGCCCCACAAGCCTGAATGGAATAACCCAAAAACCTGCAGCCCCCGTACGGGTCAACTCCCTGTATGCCTGAACGTGACTAAGGCTTAAGGTGCTGTAACAGCCAACAACTCATTCATGATTTCAGGTTTTATGGTGTTAAACCGAATTTGTAACATGGCTTCAACCATATTTTTAGCACATCTAAGTCTGTTTGTACCACAGTTTCTACAGCACCACCAGTATGCGTAAATTTGTTAATTGCAGGCAAGCTGGGAGATCCTCTAGTAGTGGTGCTTTATAACATGCACAGTAAAAGGCAATCTTAGAAGTTACTGATGTGGGATGTTTACCACACCTGCCCCAGGTGGAGGAGTTAAAGTATCTTGAGATCTTCTCTTTGAGTGATTGACAGGTGGGTTGGTGCAGCATCTGCTGTCATGCGGTAGTGTCATTCCATTGTGGTGAAGAGGGAGGTGAATCAGGAAGCAGAACTGTCTAATTAGCAGTTACTTATTCTTCCAGTGGCATCACCGACATAGCATCTACAGTCACTGGCCATTTTATTAAGCACACCTCTCCAATCCGTTAACACAAATTTCTAAACAGCCAATCATATGGCATCCCCTCAATGCATTTAGGTTTGTAGACATGGGCAAGACGATCTGCTGCAGTTCAAACCGAGCATCAGAATGAGCATAAAAGGGGATTGAAGTAACTAGCAATGTTTTATGATTGTTGGTGCAAGACGGGCTGGTTTGAGTTTTTCAGAACCTGCTGATCTACGGGGATTTTCACACACAACCATCTCTAGGGTTTACAGAGGATGGTCTGGAAAAGACAAAATATGCAGGGAGTGAGTGAGTTCTGTGGCCTGAAATGTCTTGTTGATGCTAGAGGTCAGAGGAGAATGTCCAGACTGGTTCCAGCTGATTGAAAGGCAACAGGAACTCAAAGAACCACACACAGTTATAACTGTGGTCTGCAGAATAGCATCTCTGAATGTACAACACATCCAACCTTGATGCAGAGGGACTACAGCAGCAGGAGTAAACACCGAGTGCCACTCCTGTCAGCTAAAAACAGTAAACTACAATTGACACAAACTCACCAAAACTGGACAATGGAAGATTGTAAAGATGTTGTCTGGTCTGATGAGTAGAACGTGAACATTTAGATGGTAGGGTCAGAATTTGGTCTTAATGACATGAAAGAATGCATCCATCCTGCCTTTTATCAATAGTTCATGCTGTTGGTGGTGATGTAATGGTGTGGGGTAGAGGGCTGCATTGGGATTTTGGTCCCGCCGGGTCCCGCGGGGCCCAACCCAAATCTCGCGGGCACGGGTGGCTTGAATTTTGCTCCGGGCGGGAGTGGGCAGCTAAAAACAAACACCGCGGGATTAGGGGGGTTGCCTTGCGACATGATGGAGAAGATGTCAATAGATGATGTAGAAAAGAACCTCAAATGAAGTTTTTACAGCAGCGGTCCAACCCCTGGGCCGCGGACTGGTACCGGTCGGTGGGTCATTTGGTTACGGGCCGCACAGAAAAAAATAAAATAACTTACATTACTTCCGTTTTATTTATTTCAGAATCTGAAAGACGTTTTATTTAGAAAAATTGCCCGTTTCTCTGTTACATCCGTCTATGTTACTCTTGACGCAGGCCAATTCGCTCTTCACGGTCACGTGATAGGATACCGCTAAAAATAAAACCCAGGAACTAGCTAAATGAATAAAAAACAAACGTCTGGAAAGTTTCTTTGCTAAGTGGAAAAGGCCCAGCCAGGAGACAGAAGAGGAGCCTTCCGCTTGCAAAAAAAGAAAGCTACATTTAATAGACAGTATCAGGAGTCCTACTTAAAATACGGATTTATCCCAACGGGAGATTCCCTCCAACCATTCAGCATTGTGGTGAGTCGGATTTCCATGCACTTATTTTGAAGGCATTTTTAAATGTTATAAATATAGCAACCAGAGAGTGTTGCGGGCAGAGAGGACGTTGCTCATGTCATAATTCATGTTTATTGTTATGTTTAGAAAATATCACAGTTTTCATGCAGGTCATATCATATTATTTTGTTGTATTGTTGCGTCGGTCACGTGCACGTTTGGTCTGCTGTCAGAGTTCCACAGGCTGAGGAAGAACTCAGCTCAAATAGGGTTGAGCACGGGTGTTTCTTTTTGCCTACGGGTCCTTTCATCAGGCAGTTATGTTGTTTCACCCTTTGTTATTTGTTCATGTTTTGTTTACTTTTCTTTAGGTTGTGTTTACTTCTTTTTAGCACCATGAGTGTGGGAAGGGGAGAGGATGATGATAACACCTCTGTGATGTACAATGTTTAGCGTGTCAAAATAAAAGTGCAGAGTACGTCTTATCACGTGTCTCTGCCTCTGTTGTAGCGTTGCTGCAGCGTGTGTCCGGCACAAAAAACATACGTGTTTTTTTTCCCCTGCGGGACGGGAGAAGACATAAAATCAATGCATCTCTATTATTGTGCGGAAATACATTTTTAGAGGTTTTGCGGGTGCGGGCGGGAGTGGACATACATATTGTGGGTGCGGGCGGGAATGTAACGCATACGTTGCGGGAGCGGGCGGTAATGGTCAGAAATTGGTCAGAAACAGGATGAACAAAACAGTCCCGCGCAGGGCTCTAGTCTGGGGGATATTTTCTTAGCACACTTTGGGCTCCTTAGTAACAACTGGGTTTGGTTCCAACACCGCAGCGTATCTGAGTATTGTTGCTGACCATGTCCATCTCTTTATGACCTTTATGAGAGCAAGCGTTAAGGGCAAGACCCTTAACACTCCTACCAGCATGACTGTGCATGAATGATCCTGGTGATGCTCAGAGGGACTGTAGCTGCGAACTGGCAGTCACGCCTCTACCATCACAAGGTATGAATGAAGAGTGAATGAATAATAGACACAGCGCTTTGAGCATCTGGAAAAGCGCAGATAAATCCAATCCATTATTATTATCTTCTGATGTCAACTTCCAGCAGGAAAAGGCGCCATGTCAAAAAGCTGGTATTATCTCAGACTGGTTTCTTGAACAGGACAATGAGTTCACTGGACTCAAATGGCTTCCACAGTCACCAGATCTCAACCCAATAGATCACCTTTGGTATGTGGTGGAATGGGAGATTGGCATCATGGATGTACAGGCGACAAATCTGCAGGAACTGTGTGATGCCATAGATACTTTTGTACCGATATGCACTGACCATGAGTTTTTTTTTTTAATAAGTTTGAAAAAGACATGTTAAAATATAATTTTTAGGGTTACATGTTGGACATATTTCATCAGAGCTATTCTTTTCTTAGGCCTTTGTTATGTATTCCCATAACATAAAAACAAAAAAATTAAATTGAACTTTTAACTAAAGTCATTTTTTTAGTTTGTCAATTTGTGAGCAGTAAATACAAAATATTTATTCAGTTCAAAAATATTTATTTCAGAAATGTGAAAACATAGCAAAATAAGACAAAATTCGAGAGTGAGAAAAAGAAGGATCTTATGAATTCTCACCCCTGTACCTTATGCCATTTTATTCCTAAACCCAGTACTCCAGCTATCAAAGTTCAGGGCCCTATAGCTGAGAATACATTCAGTTACAGTTATACATGTACACCCATGTAAATCTCATTTCCAAAAGCACCAAAATGAATAACACATTATAATTTTAATCTAATGTTTTGTTTTATATATGTACATATTAATCAATAATCATATTCCTGTATTTATTCTTAAACTGGTTCTGTTCCACAACTTTACTTCACATCTTGAAACACAGAACATTTTTTTGTTTGTACATGCTTTATTGATAAGAAATTCCATTTTTCCCTAATATTGTATTTTTCTTCTCTTTTACACTGCAAATTTTGTCAATCTACCTAAGATTATTAAACTTAAAACTAGCTGTAAAATCTTATTGATCTTGATTTTAGATAAAAACAGCAGCATGTGTAAGATTATTAAACTTGTTTTAAGAAAAATATGCATTACCTGGCTTGATCAGTTTGTAAATCTAGAAACTAGTCATTTTACATGCAAAACAAGAAAAAAACACTGCAAGCCTGATTTAAGGACAGGAAATGTCCTAATTTAAGTTTATTAAACTTGTTTTAAGAAAAAAATAAGCATTACCTTTCTTTATCAGTTTGTAAATTTAAAAATTAATCATTCTTCATGCAAAACAAGAAAAAATACTGCAGGCCTGATTTAAGCACAGGGTAAGGTCTTAATTTTAGTTCATTTTAGATGATACCACATTATCTGATATCCAAAAATGTATTTGAATACTGATGTTTAAGAGCTCATCCAATATTAATAGGATAAACAATAGATATACATATTTTTTGTTTTTTACTGCAACATCATCATCAATATTATATTTAATCAAAATACTGATTTTGAAACGATGATAACCAAGCATGTTTTCAGCATTTATAAACGTAAACAAGATTAGGTATAGCTATTTCATAAGCAAGAAGGTCTCTGTTAAAACAGTGTTTCATAAACCTGTCTTCAATACAATGTTGTCTGTATTGTCAACAATACATTGTTTACCACAAAATCTTTTGTGTAAGTCCAAAAGTAAGTATTGATTTATGTGCAGAAATGATAATTAGAGACCTTTCACATACATATTTGTTAATATTGAGAACAAGCCACTTCACTCTAACAGCATAATTACCTGAATTAAATTGAAATTATAAACAGTACTTTGCAATCCACAGATGACGCAATCATAATTCCACCGCGCTTGGTTTGGGCAATACCTACTCAAGATTTTGTGCAAAGATCTATTTTGAATCGAAAATTGTACAAATCAGACAATGATTATCTTCCTTAATCAAATCAATTATTTGTTGTATCAAACCAAGTTTAAGTAGAATAGTTGATCTTTTAAAATATGTCTTTTTCATGAATTGTCGTAATTTTTTAGTGGAACATTCCGGCGGGCACGAGCAAGAATGGAAAAGTCCATTGTGACCAGATGAAGGGGGATTAATATGTTCAGAAGACTTGCTTAAGCTAAACTGGTAGAGCAATCACGTTATATGCTGTTTTATAACTTATGTATTTTCATAATGATGTGTAACACAAAAAAATAATTATATTTATTGCATTTTTGGGATACCCTTTGAGAATTTTCATATTGTGACCGACCCAGCGCCATCTTGTCATTTTTGCGACGTACATCTGATGATCCAGAACATGACGAGGACGAACAGGAAAAACAAATTAGGAATATAATATTCGGTGGACAAGATAAAAGGAGGTAAGCTATATTAAATTATATGACATAGAATAAATCACCATTACGCCCCACGCAGCTGGTAAAGATTATAAAGTGGGTTTAAACATCTTGAGAAGCAGGCTAACGGAGCAACTAGCTAGCTTGCGCTAGCACTATGTTAGCTACTTCGTCACTTTTTTGTAAGTATGCTGTATATTTCATAAATATACTTTAAAATACAATTAAGGATATTTTTGGTTCTGTTTAAACGTGTCAAATTTAATTTTTGTTTAGTTAAAATGTATTTCAGTGTTTAAGAAGTATGCTACTGTAGTAAGCTAACTTGAGTTATTGCTAGCCCAATACTGTTCAACTGTAACTCAGTTTTATGCTAGGTTGCCAGATTGGGCAGTTTCCCACCCAAATCGGCCAGTTTGTCATGTATGCTTGATGATCTTAATGTTTGAATGAAAACTTGCTGTTATTAAAAATTGTGATTTTAACATTTTTAAGTTTGTGAGTTACTATTGTTGGCAGAAATTAAAACACAATTTGTGATCACTTCTAGTGAATAAGGATAGTATGCAAGTACAAACCAGGCATTATAAAACTCTGCAGGAAATGTACAAAAAGTAGAAGCCCAACGTAGCTGATGTATACTAGTTTTTTTATCTGGAGTTTCAGGTCATAAGAGAAGATACCAGAGCTTCATCCATCGTGGATGTTTATCCAGAGAATTGCATCATGTAAGTATTATGTAAAAAGCATAAAGTAAAATTTTAAATGTCTATATATTTTTCACTACTTGGTTTGTCATTGCAGGTGCTTGGAGAAATGCATAGAGTCCTTGCTCCCCACAATGATGAATTCTTCGAGGAAGTCAGAATGAGATGGGAGGATTGCTGCGCCAGGGTCATTTTACGGAAGGCAAAGAAGGCAATAAAGCCACCAATCAACAGGGATAAAAGTAAGTTTATGCCTTTTTGATACATGTAGTTAGATGCGTGAATGCTTCTTCTCAAAAAACACTTTGTTCTATGTGTTTCTTCTTCAAGAAGTACAATTCAATTTATTGTGTTTCAGTGGAAGCCAACTTTGCTCTGGTGAAGGCCCTTCCCATTCTCTTTCCCCCAGTGGCACCTCCATCAAAGAAACTGGGGTGTGCTAGTGAAGGTTTACTGCATGTTCAGGAGGTAAATTTTTATTTTTGCCCTAAACAGATACATAAAGAAATTACTACATTGGAGATACTAAAGTAAAAACGTTTTTTTCTGCTTTATAGTCAACAGAAGATCCAAACGTCTTCATCCAGAAGAAAGGCCTTTCAAGTCCAGTCTTGGTGTTCGATGGCTGTAGATGAATCGTTGCTATTGGTTTGATGCCAGTTACGTTTGAAAAAGAAAAGCTTCACCAGGGTCTGATTTACTAAATGGCATATTATTACACACTACATCTGACCTACACAAAATGCGTGGCCACCCTTCTGTCATTCAGACAGATCCTTCAGGATCCTATTCACAAGCGGGACATCACCACCACATGAAAGAGCATTAAAGTAAAGAATTTGTTGGAAGATTAACTGCTTTTGCAGTTTAATGTTTATGTCTGTTCTTTAGATGAGTATTCTAATTGTGTGGTTAAAGAAACTGTTGTTTTCCTAGAAAATTTGGGTACATTTGTAACACAAATCTCAGTTTGTAAGTTGAATAAAAGAATCGAAAAGTGAATTTGTTTTCATTCTTTTTAGTATTGAAACAAGAAAAAATATTTTTTGCAACTGCTTGTTTCAAGATTTATTTTCTGAATTTTAGTGGGCAATACATTTTAATCAAGCTCCTATATCCTAGTTTCTAGTTTTTTTGTCTTAAATTACTGCTTAAAATAAGTGTTTTTGCCTAATTTCAAGATTTAACCAATTTACTATGGCTTAGATATTTTTACTTAAATCAAGACATCTTGTTAAGTAAAATTTACTAGCTGCACTGGCAGATAATTTGACTTATTTCTAGTCAATTTCTACTAAAAACAATTACTTTTTTCTAGAATTAAGATGGTGGTTTTTTGCAGTGTAATAAATAACCTTTGCATATGACTATGTAACCAAGTAGAATCCTTTAATAACAGAAATAAATAAATAATGGCAAAATAATTACACATCATTTATAGGTCTCTTTATTTGAAATATGCAATTATTCCTCTTACACAGTTTATGAGAACAGTTTTTTATGCATCAAACACATTCTAGATTTGTTCAGATTATGGATCTCACAAAATTCAAACTTCTTAAAATTTTGTCCAAAATGTAATTATTTCATCATTTTTGTGTAAGTAACCGTCTTATTCATTATTAAATGACTAAAACTGAAATTGCATCATTTAAAACGGATTATTAAACTTCAGGATATGGTTATTAAATCTCGGAGAATGGAGGAGAAGAACAAAGATGTTAATTTTTAAGGAAGAACGGGTTAGATGTGGGCATTTGTGAGCAACACAACTCCTGTTAAAATACAAAGAAAGTCAGAAAAGGAAGTCAAGAGTGGCAGAGAAGTAAGTTGGAGTTGTCAGGACATGTATGGGACCTGGAATACAGTGGAGTGGAGTGTATCAGAGGCGGTAAAGGTAGAGGTGGGACTTTGAACTTTGAACTCCTTCTTGTTTGCCGTGGTGATGGACAGACTGACAGATGACGTTAGACAGGAATTTCTGTTGACCATGATGTTTGCAGATGACATTGTGATCTGTAGTTAGAGCATGGAGCAGGTGGAGGAATATCTAGAGAGGTGGAGGTTTGGTCTGCTGCACCTTGTCAGAGTATATGTGTAAAAATGGGAAAACCTCCAGTGGAATGGTGACGTGGAGCAGAGTTGAAGAAGGTGGAGGCCTTTTAAGTACATCGGGTCAACAGTCCAGAGAGTGCATAAAAGAGGTGAAGAGGTGTGTTCAGGCAAGTTAGAACAGGTGGAGAAATGTTACAGGTGTGGTGTGTTACAAGAATGTCATTCTTGTTGACACTCTTGTCATCAAGAAGGAAAATAAAGGCATGGAAGATGTAGTCAGAGCAGCCATGTTGTTTGTTTAGAGACTAAGAATGAGGCAGGAGCCTGAGCTGGCAGTAGCAGAAAGGAAGATGTTAAAGTTCTCTTTGGGACTGACAAGAATAGATGGAATCAGGAATGAATCAACCAGAGGAACAGCTCCATGTAAATATTTTGGAGAAAAATTCAGGGAAACAGATTGAGATGGTTGGGACATGTTGAGAGGAAGAATAGTGATTATTTTGGTAATAATTATGGTTGAGGTGGAAATAACAGGAAAGAGACCTAGAAAAAGACCAGAGACAGTTGATCAAATTAGTCAAGGAGACTGGTATGAATGAGAAGGAAGCAGAGGAAAGGGTTCGATGGGGGCAGGGTTCGCTGTGGTAACCCCTAAAGGGAGAAGCCAAAAGGCAAAGAAGAAACTAATCTATCCCAGATTTTTGATATCAGAATAAAAGGTCTCCTGAGGTGTTTTCTGCTTTCTTTTCGCTTTGCCAGCTTTCCTTTGAGTGAAGGTTGGTGTTGAATATGTCAGTGAATCTTCTTTATTCTGAGAAAAACACAGTCACTAAAATCACATATTTGACAATTAAAGATTGTAGTTGGATTTTTGGCTTCATTTTACCTTTTCGTGTTTCCGGTCATCAGAGGAGTGTAAGCCATCTACTTCCAGAGCAAGAAAGAGATAGCTTTAAAAAACAATTTAAGTTTAAACAGCTGATAATAAATAAAAATAATGAAAAATATTTCACCATTGGAAGTAGTGCCTGCTTTTCTCTTCATTTTATAAATTAAGAAAATTATGACAAAGATGCTGGCAGACAATGTTGCAAACAAGACAAGTAGAACAGTGTTGGCTTTTTGTAAATCCCACATCTGGAGTTCTGAAAAAACAAAAAAAACACAGTTAATGACTGTAAATGGTTTAGGAAAGTTGAAAAAATAAATAGTTTTGGATGTTGCCCTTTTTCTTAAAACCTACGATGAAATATTTAGGCCACCCAAAAAATTAAAAAAATCAAAAACATTTAGAAGAATTAAGTTGTAAAATAATGAGATAAAATTCTTAATTTAAAAATTAAGTTCTAAAATTATGACAAAAAAGTCAATTTTATTAAATTAAACACCTAGATTTATGAATAAAAATGTTAATACTTAACAAAAATAAAGTTACAAGTTATAAGTTGAGACAAGATTACAAGATTAAAGTCATACATTTGTGATACAAAAGGCTGTTTACTTTGAAAAGCAGAAACAACAACAAAACAATATTGTGTTCAGAATTAGAGACGTAAAGCGCATTCTAAGCGGTTACTTTAACTTTGGTTTCACAAACAAGGAAATACCAAATCTTTTAGTGAGTCCTCATCGACTTTTTATTAGAATAAGGGTATTGTGACTAATTTGCAGGAAACTGAGCCTTTTCAGAAAAAGATTCTTGAACCATAAGTAGTGGATTCCCGATCCGCCCCATACAGAGATCCAAATACATTATGGCTCATGAATTCTTATGGTAAACTAAAGCCTTATGGCTTCACCATTAACGGCTACATTGATGAATTTAGTCAGCAAGTAATGTGGATGGAGGCTTACACCCCCAACTTTCTTTTTTAAAAGAGCATGGCGTCTTCCTCATAACACTGAATTATTCCTAATAATTTCACAACTTTTTTATGGCCCGCAGCAGTCAAAGACCGGAAGTACCATATTGTATTTTTTTAATGGTGGCCCTAATATTACATTATAAAAAAAAAACCTATTGTAAAGAGAAAAAAAAGAGAAAAAAAACACATACCGGTCAATGTTGTTCCATTTCCATAAAAAATCTCTCCACATGCAGCCACAGCACAGTAGTAAGTCCCAGCATCAGAGGAGATGAAATTCTTGTTAAAGCTGTAGACACATTTCTGCACAGAGGGAGCTTCAGGAGTCCTCAAACATTCATCAGAACTGTTTCCATGAGCATAAATAACATGAGGATGAGATTTGTTTGATTGGGTTTTGAACCAGAACACTCTCTGTTCTGCTGCACAGGTTTCATGGTCAGAGCTGGAGAGGACTGAACACTCTAGAGTGATGGGGTCTTCTGGATAGACTTGATCAGATAAAAACCTCTCAGTGACAGCAACAATGTGTGGTTCTCTGCCTAGAAAATATAGAGTAATAATTATAGAAAAATAATCAGTAAATATTAGTAATTTTTAAAATGGTAATGTTCTTACCTTTGACACTCAGAAATGTTCCAGTCAAAAATGTCAAATCCAGGTTTTGAACTTTAATGCAGTAATAAACACCATCATCACTTTCCATGGCTCCATTTATTTCCAGAACAAAGGACCCAGGTTCTTGCTTTGCTGTAATGTGAGATTTCCTGATTTCATCGTCAAAGTCAAAGTTCATTGTTCCTCCCAGAAGTTCAGGCTTTTTCCCAGAAACAATCCTGATCCAAAATAAGTTCTCTCTGTAGAGAACATCCGTCTGGCGAGTGCACGTCAGTTTAACATCTTCTCCAACAGGAACCGTCTTTGTCGTGAAATGATATTCATTCGCACAATCTGAAAAAAAGGTTTTAAAAATCCCTCATTATTAATAAACTTAGGTATAGATTACCAACAGTTGTGCTTATTTATTTCATAAAAACACTGCAAATTCCAAAAAGTACTTACATCCATTTGTAATAATGAAAAGTACATAAAACAGAATCATCATTTTGTATTGGTCTACTGGTGGCTGCAGAGAAATAAAAGAAAGTCTTAGCCTGAGCGATCTAAATGTAATGATGGAAAAGGGGCGGGATCACATATAAAACAACCTGATTGGACTTTCTGCATGCTGACGATTCACTGTTAACCACAATGGAAATAATACCAGCCTTTTTCAGCCTAAACACATTAAACAGTAATCAAAAGAGAGTCTTTGTTCAATGTTTTAGTTAACGTTTTCCAACAATAATTTAAAGCAAGCTCAAAGGTTGATGGAACAAACCTCAGATTTTAGAGCATTTTTGACCGTTAAGCTGCTAACACTGATAAGATTAAAATGAACACAAACCAGATTAACAAATCATGGAGAGTACCCATTCAAGAGACACCAATAAGGCTAGGCACTCTGAATTGCTGCTTGGCCCCGTGGTCGAAACCACAGTCAGAGATATATCCCCTTCCTGAAGGTGAAGGGAGACAAGCCTCTAATCAATGAGGCTTGATTGAGGCTTGACCAATGATATCTAACCAGTTCCTCTTAACTTGGCAGCCGATGCACCTGGCTCTGATTGCCGCTCAAACCTTTCCTCCACCAGATGCTGCCAGAGGCTGGAGAATATCTGGTCTGGAAAGCACAGATTGCATTGAGGCAGTTTGTGCGGCTGGTTTGAGAGTCAGCACCACCAAATCTAAGACTAGTTTAAGTATCTGGGGGTCTTGCTCTCGAGTGAGGGAAGATTGAAGAGTGAGTTTGACAGACAGACTGGTGCAGCGTTTCCTGTTATGAGGTCATTTTGCTGTTGCCTTGTGGTGAAGAGAGAGGCGAGTCTCAATTTACCAGTCAATCTATGTTCCAGTACCCACCCATGGTCATGAGCTCTAGGTAACAACCAAAAGAACAAGGTCTCAAATACAAGCAGCCAAAATGAGGTTCCCCCACAGGGTGGCTGGGCATTTCCTTAGAAATAGGGCCAGACGCTCAGTCACCCAAAGAGACCCGCTGCCTCTCCACATCAAAAGCAGCCAGTTGAAGTGGCTCGGTGATCTGGATTGGATGCCTCCTGGACGCCTCTCTGGAGAGGTCTTTCGGGCATGTCTGAGTGGGTGAAGACCCGGGGAAGACCCAGAACATGCTAGTGGGACCAAGGCTGTCAACTGACCTGGGAATACCTCTGAGTTCCCACGATGGGAGCTGGAGGAAGTGACCATGGAGCAGGAAGTCTTAGTTTCCTTTAATCAGCCACCAATTGTCCGAGTTCTCCCGGGTAAAAAGATGAAAGAGGCCCTTAATTTTCCTCAAAGGTATGCCTCAACCTCAACCAGAAAATTACATTGTTTGATTTCCTTTTTTTTTGGGCAAATAATGATGGAAATAAAGGCTTGTAGGAGTTTGCCATCTAACCTTGGAATAAGAAGGCCTTGTTTAAATTCCAACTGGTACCTCTGTCTGTGGAGTTTGCATGTTCTCCGTGTACATTTTTGGGTTTTCTCCTGACACTCAGGATTCTTTCCACAGTCCAAAAACATGCTGCATAGGTTAATTGATTAATCTAAACTATCTCTAGGTGTCAATGTGAGTAGGTGTGGTTGTGCAGCTCTGCATTTGACTGGCGACTTGCCAAGGGTGTACCCTGCCTTCACCCAACAGTCAATTTTTTCACGCCAAGCTTCTTACCAATTGTAGATTCAGTAATCCCAGCCTAGTGCACATCTACTCTTTGTTTCTGGTGTCCTTTGAAATTGTGGATATGTATATTCTATGCTAAATATATAGGCTACTGAAAGCCAGAAATTGTGCAAGTTTGTAGGTGACCAAATACTTATTTTATCAAGGACTAAGAACTATTATTTCATAGAAAATCTTACAATGTGCTTTCCTGGATTCTTTTTCCCCATTCAGTTGTTTATGAAGAGAGAGTGCACCTTGAAGGGTACCTATAAGGAAAATTGCAGGCCTTTCTCGTCTTTTGAAGTGGAGCATTTGCACAATTGAACACACTGTAATGCACCGATGTTGGAATAATGTATATAGGTTATCTCATATTTGCTTATTTTATGCATCACCTTGCTATATATGTATAGGTGATTTAATCATGTTTGCAGAAGTGTCTGTGTGTGTCCAAATCTGTTTCACAGGAAGGTGGAGGTGACACCCTTGGGAGAAAATGTTATTCTTTGCGTCTTTTCAGCATTCTCCTGAGAACCTGTGTTAGCTATGTCTAAAATGAATCGAAGGACGCTCTGTGTTAGTTTATCTGTGAGAAACGGCTTTGCAGGTCCAGAGATGATTTGAGAAGACTGTGGAAGGATGGACATGTTGTAATAAATGCTCTCTGATAGCGCTGCAGCTGTGTTTTTATCTGTTTCCCCTCCTTAGAGCTCAGCGCATGTGTAACTTAGGGACAACCCAAATCAACTTATTAAAAGAGGAGGCAGCAGAATTTGCGCCAGAGTGGAGAGAGATTGTTTACTGGGTAGATCTCTGTCTGCTCTCCTCGTAAAGGTACCTTTGTCCGTTGGTCTTTCTTTCCTTTTTGAATTGTTATGATGTTGCAGGTTGTTTGAACCCAACATTAATTTGGTCCTTCGAGCCGGATACCAACATACCTGAGGATTTCAGCAAGCGTGCTGGGCCCCAGGAGACTGTGGCCACAGCTGACTCCTAGGTGAGTCAACCCTTTGTTGGAACTGGTGCCCATCCCGTTGGCTGGAGTCCAAAAGGTTGACGGTATACCGAAGGAGAAAGACAACGGAAAGGACGACGGAGTCCTGTGAAATTCCGTAAGTGCGGACGGCGGGGTCCTTGAAATCCCGTACTATTTGGTTGGACGGCGGAGTCCGTGAAATTCCGCGTTTAAAAAGAAGTAAAGCCCTGAGAATTCTAGACACTATCAGGCAAGGACGGCGGGGTCCTTGAAATCCCGTAACATTTGGTTGGACGGCGGAGTCCGTGAAATTCCGTGTTAAATAAAATAATGAAAAGAATACATATATGTATGAATAGTTATGATATACAAAATCCCAGTACCATAACTTTCAGATGTAGGAATTAAAGATAATTAAAAAGCCGGCATTTATAAATTAGTAAAGTAAAGAGTGTGTGAATGTTAATGTGATTTTGTGTGCAAATCGCCGTATTTGCTGTTTGTTTCTTGTTGCTGTGTTTTGTTGTTGTTGTGTTTAGCAAATCGCTGAATTTGCAGATTGTGTTTTTTGAACTGCTAAACAAGTGTTTTTTGTTTAGTTTTGTTTTTAAAAATGAGAAAGGCACAGAGTAAGGAAAGTCCAAAAGAAAGTTTGCAGAGCAAGGATTAGAAGTATGTGGGAAGTCTGGATCCTGCAAAAAACGAGCATTTGGATAAATGGGTAAAAGACTATGGATTTAATGGAAGGTTAAACACTCAGAAAATAATTGCATTACAGGATGCGATTAAAAAAAAGACAGGAAAAGATCAGAAGAAAATGCAGAAAGCAGGATTTGAGTCTACGGAATTTTGGTTGAGAGAGGCGGAAAGAAGGAAAAAAAAAAGGGCAGTGCGGCTTCAGAGAACAGGAGAGAGCAGAGGGAGGGGGCGCGTGCACGAGCCTGCAGGAAGGAGGACGAGAACGTGCAGGAAGGAGGAGCGCCTGTTCCATACGGAGCAGATGTTAACAGCTCTCTTTACCCCCAGTTAGTAAAGGATCCCCCACCTAATGATGGGGAATCCTCTCAAAAAGGAATGTTGACTAGATCACAGACAGGGCAGAAATTACAGTGGTCAAAAACAATGGGAGAGAGACTTTCTCCTCTCCCGTCTGAACCTAAAGACACATCAGCAATGACAGAATCATTTCCAATGATCCAGGTTGCAAACCCTCAGGCAGGAGATGATCAACTCCGACTATTTTAGAGTATAGGACATGGACAATGGAAGATGTTAAGAAAGCTATAGAAGGTGTGATTTCTTACAAAGCAGAAGTGAATCAGTTTGTGCAGGACATGGAAAACTTGAGTGGAAGTGTTTTATCATGGTGGAGGCAGCCGAAGAAGGAGAGGTTCCAGAGAGGACATGACAGAAGAGGTTTGAGATGTAGTGAGGATGTCAGAGAGGAGCTTATGGTTACCCCTTTTCAGGGTGTTGGACCTGTGGAAGAGAAGGAAAAAGCATGACGAGGCCAGGGGACAGGGAGCTTTGCATTTTTTAATGCAGGACTCCCTGAAAAGCAGAATGATGAGTCAGATGGAGATGATGAGGTGTTGATGAAGTTCTAGGATTTATTGACTTATGCAGATGTGAAATCAGAAATTAAATTAAGGATAAATGGGAATGTGATGATTTTTTTGTATGACGATGGTGCATGTAGGACAGCTATCAAAGAACAAATTCCAGGAGCAAAGCCTGCAGCCACGCGAGTTTCAGTGAAAGCTCAAATGGTGAAATCGTGTGTATTTCTCAGTTAGAGTTAGTGCAACTAAAATTGCTTTTACATAATTGTATGCAGTGCAGCTGTAGCTGCAACAATGGGGGAAAACATGTTGACTTTTAAATCACCTTTGGCATGTCTTCATGCTGAATGGGCACAATCAGCAGTGGCAGGATCTGGGGAATATGGTTAGGATGGGGGAAAGTGCTGATGACTGATTCCAACACTATCACCCCACATCCAGGGAAGTCCCTCAACTGGACTGACTCGAGTGGCTTTGTTTGGACAACTTCTGTTAAAATGGGTGTACATTTGGAAGAAAAACTAAAGGATTGGGCCAGATGATTATTAGCATTAACTGAGGAGGAGGAAGATCTGTTAAAGGATCTCCCTGACACTCTGTGGTCTAAAGGACCCACAGATGTAGGGTTAATTAAAGGCGCTTTACCAGTTCAGATTAGACCAAAAACAATATACACCATGTGTTCGACAATACCCTTTAAGACCAGATGCACAAGAATGTATTAAACCAGTAATTTCAGATTTAATAGCTGCAGGAGTAATTGTAAAGTGCAATGACTCACCATGTAATACTCCTATATTTCCAGTGAAAAAACAGACGCCCTCCACTGGTTGGACGATGGTATGAGACTTACAAGCAGTAAACAATGCAGTTATTCAAAGAGCACCCTGTGTGCCTGACCCCTATACATTACTGAACTCGTTAGGATCGGATGCAGCCGCCTTCACAGTGGTAGACATCAGTAATGCATTCTTTCCTGTGCCTGTCCACAAGGACAGCCAGTACTGGTTTGTGTTCACATATGACGGCCAAAGGTACACTTACACCAGACTACCCCAAGGTTAGTGCGAAATGATAGCGAGCATGGCAAAAATTCCAACCTCCAGGGGAAGTAAAAAAAAATAATTTATGTTGATGATGTTCTGATAGCATCACCAGAGAAAAAAAAAACTTGTATGAAGAATTCAGTGGCACTGTTAAAACATTTAGCTGATGAAGGCCACAAAGTCAGTAAAAATAAATTACAGCTGTGCAGGGAACAGGTAAAATATTTTTGTCATATTTAAGCGCAGCAGGACGCACAATTATGGAAGAATGGAAAGCTGCAATTCTGCAAGCACCAAATTCTCTAACGAAGAAGCAAATGATGTCATTTTTAGGTCTGTTTAATTATTGCAGGAACTGGGTACCAAACTATGCTGAAATAATGGTTTCTCTCCAAAAGTTGATGTATGACAAAATTTTAAAAATGAATTCCCCTGTAACCTGGACACAAGAAGCGGACACGGCCTTTGGTAACATTAAACAGGTTCTGGTGTCCAGCACAGCCTTAGAGTTACCTGATTATAGTAAACCTTTTGTATAAATGGTAGACTGCAAAGGTAATTTATTGACCTCAGTTTTAGTCCAACAACATGGAGACAAAATGAAACCTGTAGCTTATTTCTCTTCAAAATTAAATGGTGCGGCATGTGTACTGCCGCATTGCGTTAGGACACCAATTGCGGCATCAATGGCAGTAGAAGTAAGTGCAACAATAGTACTATTCCACCCAATGACCCTTAAGGTTTCGCATGCAGTTTTAGCATTACTTTTACAGATGAACTTAACTTTTTTTTGTCGCCTGCGGGACGCTTATCCTGCATGGCCGCATTACTGTTCCAACCGCACCTCACGATAGAATGGTGCACCCAGTTGGACCCTGCTACAATGTTGCCACTTCCTTATGGTGGAAGTGTGCATGATTGCCAAGAATTAGCAGAAAAACAGCACAGAGCAGAAATTACCTAATAGATCAACCACTGACGAAAGGTGTAATGCTTTATGTAGATGGTTCTTCATAGAAAAATGAGGAGGTTGACAAAGAAGTACTTAAAGAAATGCAACAATGGAGATTGGAACCTGAAAAAGAGCTCTGGAACAAACATAATGCTAAACTCCTAAATAGTATATATGTATGACCAGAAAACAAACCTACTTTATAAAAAAAACTATTTTTAAATGGGCAGCTATATTGACCCATGGGGTGACCCATGGGTCAACGGGGGGAATGATGGGACAGGTAAACAAATATTGGATTTAATTCTTATTCAAGAATTTTTTTATAGGAGCATGTAAGCACAATGCTCAGGGAAATCTTAGACCAACACGAGGGAAGTTTCCAACTCCCCAATATCCGTTTCAGGTTATACACATGGACTTGATAGAATTAAAACGCAAAATTCTGTCTGGTAATGATAATGCATTCTCTAAATGGATTGAATTGTTCCCAGCAAAACATCCTGATGCAATAACAGTAGCCAAAGCATTATGCAAAGATGTAATTCTTCAGTATGGTATACCTGGAAAAAAAAAATATATATATATATATTATTATTTATAGTGACAATGGGTCTCATTTTGTTAATCGAATTATGAAAAGGATAGGAACTATGTTTCACATTAATACAATAACAAAGCAGGATGCCCACTCCATCAGCCCTTTAATTAAGTGCTTGAAGAAATTACAAATCTGGATGGCTCTTAAATTTTCTCCACCTCAATGACGAAAACACAGAGGTGATTGTCTTCGGTCCCAGTGTCGACAGTGAGTCACACCCAATAGCTCTGGGCTCTCTCACTCAATCCGTTAAATCTACTCTGACAAATTTAGGAGTGAAGATGGACATAGGTTTTAAATTTGGACAAGCAGATCAGTTCGGTGGTGAGATCCAGCTTCTTTCAGTTAAGGCAGCTTGCTAAAGTCAAATTGTTTTTATCAAGAAAGTTCTTTGAGACAGTAATCCACGCCTTTGTTATAACTCGGATTGATTACTGTAACTCTCTTTTCTTCGGTGCCCCTCACTCATCCTTGTCCCGTCTCCAGCTGGTGCAGAACTTTGGTGCACGCTTGTTAACTGGAACGTGGAAGAGAGAGCATATCCCACCAGTTCTGGCTGCCTGTCCATTTTAGAGTTTTTAAAAAAAAAAAAAAAAAATCTTTTATTTTTTTTTAAGTCTTTAAGTGGTCTGGCTCCACCCTACCTCTCTGAGCTGCTACACCTGCATTCCCCTTCCCGCTCACTTAGATCAGCTGACCAGCTGCTCCTGGATGTGCCAAGGACACGGCAGAAATTCAGGGGGGATAGAGCATTTGCCGTTGCTGGCCCCAGCTTGTAGAATGCACTCCCTATGCAGATTAGGAAGGCCCGTTCGTTGAATGATTTTAAATCCAAGTTAAAAACTTACTTTTTCTCTCTGGGGTTTAACTCGGTGTGAGTTGATGTTTTTATTGGTCTTATTTATTTTTATTTAACTTCTTGATTTTATACCGTTTGTTTTAGTTTGTTGTTTTGTTTTATTCTGCATTGTTAAGCCTTTTGGTCAGCTCCTGCTGTTTTAAAAGCGCTTTATAAATAAAGTTGACTTGGCTTGACTTGACATTGTCTTAAAGAATCACTGTGCCTACCACCTGCAAAGTGCTGGGTTAGTAGAAATAATGACTGGTACAATTAACAATAGGCTGAAGGAATGTATTGTGGACACTGGACTAAGTGTCTAGATTTAGTGAAACTGTGCATAAAATTAAGATTACCAGTGCAATAAGGCCGAGACCCTTTTTGGAAGACCTTACAGGTTACCACAGTTTAAAAACCAATGGGAGACTAATAAAGAAGCAAACCTGGCTGACTATATGAGGGCCATTTTAGTAAAACAAAGAGACATCTTGACTAATGAAAAACCTTTTGCCCCTCAGCAGGAAAACCAGCTTTTAGAACCAGGTGATTGGGTTCTGATAAGAAGCATCAAGAAATAACACTGGTATTCACCCAAGTGGGAGGGTCCATACCAGGCACTGCTGGCCACTCCTACTGCAGTCAAATTCGCTGGAAGATCCACCTGTGTTCACCTGACATATTGTTTATATTGTAAAAAGGTAATCTCGACTGGAAACTCAAAGGTGGAAGGTGAGCTAAAGTCTGATAATAGGGTGGACTCAGACGTTTAGAGTCTGGGTAGACCCGAAAGTCAGTGAAGCCTCCTGTAAAGCCACCAACCCATATAGACGACGAAAAAAGAAATAACAGTTGGTCGAGATGGTAAACCAAGGTTTTCAAATTTGTGTGAAATGTATTGTTGTTGTGATCCTAACCATTGTTATAGTGTGGCATACCTGGCAGTACTTGCGCCCCCCTGGGTATGAAAATGGAACAACCCTTTCGACTGAGAGGAAGACTGTAAGTCCACCCACTAATGTTTGCCCAAGACGACTAATGGCTAAAGGAAATCCACTAAACCCACCCAGAGAATACTGCTACTATTTTTAACTTGCAACTCTTGAAACTAAATTCTGTTACCTTTTTCTGTGTATCCTATAACAGTTTATGTTTTGGTTGCTGAAATGTCTGGTATTTATCCTCACAGATGGAAACCTCGCCATAAGCGGGAAGTGTGGCTGACAGACACTGACCCTACTTACATAGACGCCATAGGGGTTCCTTATGGAGTACCAGATGAATGTACATTGATTAATCAGGTGGCTGCCGGCTGGGGATCTTCACTCTGTTGGTGGTGTACGATTGTCAAAGGCGTGGACAGGATCAACTACATCCACTACAACGTCCAAAAAATTAGGTAACTGGACACGAGAAGGGTTTGAAGCTGTGCATGAACAGCTTTCTGTTACATCTATAATGGCATTCAGGAACAGGATCACTCTCGACATGCTGATGGCTGAAAAGGGTGGCGTGTGCACCATGTTCAGTGAACAGTGTTGCACGTTCATTCCTAACAACACCGCTGCAGACAGCAGTCTGACCAAGGCCAAAGAGGGCCTTCGCACTCTCAATGGTAAGATGAAAGACCATTCCGGTGTTGATGCCACCATGTGGGTCTCCTGGCTGGATGTGTTTGGGAAGTACCACTCATTGGTAGCTTCCCCTTTGGTGTCCATAGCTATATTTATGGCCATCTTGACCTTGTGTGGATGCTGTTGTATTCCTTGCCTGCGTTCTTTGTGCAATCGTCTCATCTCCACAGCTATTAGACCTGAAGAGAGCCAGCTGCGTCCCATCTGTGTAAGTGTCTCCAACACACACCCTCCAAGTGTGAATGTGTTTGTGCTCGTAAACATGATCTTACAGTTAGAAATCTTGTGAAGTGGCTGACTAATAGTGATGTTACGTTTGCGCAGATATGGATAAACAGGGGGGAGTTATGTTGGAATAATGTATATAGGTTATCTCATATTTGCTTATTTTATGCATCACCTTGCTATATATGTATAGGTGATTTAATCATGTTTGCAGAAGTGTCTGTGTGTGTCCAAATCTGTTTCACAGGAAGGTGGAGGTGACACCCTTGGGAGAAAATGTTTATCTTTGCGTCTTTTCAGCATTCTCCTGAGAACCTGTGTTAGCTATGTCTAAAATGAATCGAAGGACGCTCTGTGTTAGTTTATCTGTGAGAAACAGCTTTGCAGGTCCAGAGATGATTTGAGAAGACTGTGGAAGGATGGACATGTTGTAATAAATGCTCTCTGATAGCGCTGCAGCTGTGTTTTTATCTGTTTCCCCTCCTTAGAGCTCAGCGCATGTGTAACTTAGGGACAACCCAAATCAACTTATTAAAAGAGGAGGCAGCAGAATTTGCGCCAGAGTGGAGAGAGATTGTTTACTGGGTAGATCTCTGTCTGCTCTCCTCGTAAAGGTACCTTTGTCCGTTGGTCTTTCTTTCCTTTTTGAATTGTTATGATGTTGCAGGTTGTTTGAACCCAACAACCGATAAATGGTAAATGGTAAAATCTTAAATAATATCTATATATCGAAGGCCCAAAGCGCTTTACAAAACCATTCACTCAGTCACATTCACTCACTGGTGGCGGCTCCGCTGCCGAACACTGGCGCCAACCATCCACCAGAGGCAAGGAGGGGTTCAGTGTCTTGCCCAAGGACACTTCGACACATGGCTGGCAAGGCTGGAATTAAACCTGCATACAGCTTCATACATCCCATAAACTTCATACATCCCATAAGGGATTGTATGGCGCTCCCCTCACTCATACGCAAACAGAATAATTAATACATTTTCAAAAACATGTAATAGCTTTGTTCATGTGTTTTCTAAACATACAGGTAAATAAGAAAGGAAACCAATGGCAAAAATGTTGCAAGAATAAGCGTAAATTTTAAACAACTTAAATAAAAAAAATGAAAGAGGGACCCATCAGTCTAAAATGGGAATGCTGTTTAACCACATAATTATTTGTCTTGAATCATTTTGCAAGCAAAGAGATTTATTAGTCAAAGCAATGTGATGAACAAAACACCCAGCTTGTGCATAAGACTACAGCATTTTTGGGCTTTATTACTGGAGCTGCATTTCCGTTAAACTGTGGTGTCCCACCTCAAGTTTCCTGTTTGCTTTTTCCTGTTTGCTTTCATGTGAAAAAAATAAAAAGACTTGGTGTGAAACGTTTTGTCATGCTACAGTGTTTATTTTGTATGGGTTGCTTGCACCAGTTGGGGGAGTTTTTGTTTACTGTTGTACAGTGAACAAGAAACGATCGTAAATAAATATGAAGACAATACAGGATGGGTTAAAATAGAAAACGTTTCCTGATGTGCCTTACCTTGATGTAACAAGAGTGGTGTACTTTTAGGACTAAAATCTTTAAATCACTACTTTTTTTTAAATTACACTCTTAATTATAGGCTCATACACCATATGAAGAAATGTTAAACATTGTTTTTCCAATTCTGGACTTTTAGGATACTTGCCTAAGTAAGGCACAGTTTCACAAACCCTGTACAAAAAGTGGTAGTATGCATAGTTTATTGTTTGGTTTTGCTTATTTAAAGCTACTAAAACACAACAATGAATAATACCGTGTAGTTGATATCAT
Organism: Oryzias latipes; assembly: GCF_053564925.1. NCBI lineage: Eukaryota > Metazoa > Chordata > Actinopteri > Beloniformes > Adrianichthyidae > Oryzias > Oryzias latipes. Next base: position 9,057,547 of record NC_136246.1, read on the forward strand.
GACTGAGAAATTATAACCATGGACATTTGGCATTCACATAAAACCATTTCACACCAGAGTCCACTGTGCTTTAGCTCTTGGTCCACTCTTTAAACCCATATTGATTGTTTTCCAATTTGCTACATTAACCATTTCAACTTTACTATGGGGTCATAGTGGTACTGTTTGAATTACCTGGCATGTCCTTCACTTCTCACACTTTAGTAAGTTTGCTTAGTTTACTAAGTGCAAACAAAAAGCTAAGATGTTTGTTCCAAAATTTAAGTTGCACAGAAGTAACACAAAAAATGCATCACATCCCCAGCCAGACGACTTCATCTTTTGATTGTGCAGCACTGCTTGTACCAAAAATATTAAAAAAAAAGAAAAGAGTAAACAATGGAAACTTCAGCATGGCAGTGGTTGGTCTTTAAAAATAGAGTGTGGTTACACAGTGGTTCTTATTCCTGTCAAGCAAACAGCCTAAACCTCAAGAGCACTTTTTTGTTGTTGAGCTGCAATGACTCAAATCTTTTCACAGTTTGACCAAGTCTTTTTTTATTTTATATTTTATTTGTGTGTGTGGGTGGGGGGAGGGGTGAGGCCTTCAATGGTTAATGTTTAGGACACACACTGATCTGTCAGACAAAACCCAGTTTGGAAATGTTGAGTAAAAAATTGTGGGGGGTTGGGAAACCAGATATATTGATTTGGGATTAATAAAAGTGTATAAACCAAAAGTTATTCTACTTAAAATTATTCATTAGATTTATTAGTTAATCAATAGGAATCCAAACTGCACCAGTTAGAATCTTCACTTCTTTTTAAATGTGGCTCACGTGCAGTCAAGTCTCTTCTGAGTAAACGGCTTTGCTTGATCAGAAGGGGAATACCTCAGTAACCACAGATTTTGTCTGGCAGAGTAGCCAGACATTTTTTTGGTTTGTCTTTTGTTTTTTTTGCTGTGTTACAAAGAGAGACAAATACATTTTATGCAGGTTTGCCTTATATTCAAGTAAAATCTTTTCAAACAGCATTTTAAATCAATACAGACATCAACCAAGGAGCTTTTTGATGTCCTGTGTTCTCTCCTTTCATCGTGGGGTTACGTTTCACAAAAACCCTGCAATATGTTTAAACTCTCAAAGTTCAAACCTTCATAAGAAAATATGTCCAATAGCATAGAATGCAAACAAAGATCTGATCATGATCAAAGATTAATGTAAATGTGGCAAGCTGCATGTATTCTATGCAGGATACACAGCAAGTTTTAAAATGATTGACAAGGCCAACAGCCGATGCTGATGAGGAACAGTGTACTGTTTGAAAAAAAAAGCATGCAGCATTGCACTGAAAAAATCAAGATAACAAAAGGTGAACTGCAAAACAGAGAGGGAACACGGTTCATGTCAGAGAGTTAACGGTTTAGCCACACAGCTAATTTTTCTTTTATAGAAAGGTGTAGTTAAAAATTGGCCATAGGGTGGCATGGGGCCTAGAGGTCGACCTATTATTAGTTGCGGCATATATCAAATATCAATACTGATATTTGATATTTTGGAGTACTGTATATCTAAATTTTGAACTGTTTATTTTGGCCCAGGGGCGGCTGTGGTGCAGCGGTAGGGCGGTCGACCCGTGATCGTAAGATTGCAGGTTCGATTCCCGCCTTGCACGCCCATGTGTCGAAGTGTCCTCGGGCAGGACACTGAACCCCACCTTGCCTCTGGTGGGAGGTTGGCGCCAGTGTTTGGCAGCGGAGCCGCCGCTAGTGTGTGAATGTGTGTGTGCATGGGTGAATGGGACTGTGACTGTAAAGCACTTTGTGCCTTCATAGGAAGGTAGAAAGCGCTATATAAGTATACGCCATTTACCATTTTAGATGCAGTCATGCCTCTCTGTCTCAAAGCATTGTCCACCCATGGTTCCATGTCACACTACGAGCAACAAGGGCTGTTACTTTTAACTTGTTAATAAAGCATTAACACCAATGTCTCTTAATGCCGTTAACTGAGCCTTAAAACGTGAATGTTTGTCCTCTCTGTTCTGTGCACAGGTATACGTAGCTACAGTTCCTCCCACACAGAGTTTGCCTCTGGTACAAGTGACAAAGAATGACTCCCAGTACAGCCAAGCAGAGAGGTAGGCTTAAGCAGTGACAGTAAAGGTTAAAATGCTTAAAATGTTTTTCAGATACATGAAAATGAGGAAGGAGGGACCACCACCTTCCAGAGCTCAGGCGTAAAGGTCAAAGAAAAAGAGTTAGGAAAGCCAAGGACAACCAGTTTGAGGGAGACCTGCCTCCATTCTAAAAGGAGAGCAAGATGAATGTTAAAGGGACAGATCCAATAGACGTTACGCCTTCATGCACGTTTTTATGATATGATCAATGACAATATTGATAATACAAACCTGCATGTCCAAAAAGGAAAAGCCATGATGGCATTAAGCTCAGAGTACCTGAAAACAAGTCATGAAATGAACATGGTGATGTCATATGCCATATACCCAACATCCAGAATGAACCACTGAAGTAATGCCAGAGAACAGATTTGAGCAAACTTTAGGATACATTATGTACATTAGATCACATTTGTCAAGGACAATGTTGTTAAACTGTTCTATGGGAGTCAGAAGGGAGGAACTTCCCTCAGCTTTCCGGCCCATAGCCATGGATGTTAGAAACAAACCAGAGCTACTCTTCCACTGGAGAATTGTAAGAGTAGCTTTCCAGAGGCTTTTCCTCTATGCATTATAAAGACACTAGAGATTATCAGTGCCCTTGTCCAGCTGTTCTCCAGAGTTGAGGTGCCAAACGAAATTATCACAGATCAGGCTATGCATTTCACCTCTGGCACAATAAAAGAACTGCAGAAGGAACTGGGCATCAAAGGCAGAAGGAAAACCCCAAACTATCCAAAGACTGACGGTTTGATTGCAAGTGTCAACCAAACACTAAAACAGATGTTCCTTAAGTTTGTGTCAGATACAAGCCATGATTGTGATAAGTGGCTGCCTTTTGTCCTGTTTGTCTACAGGTAGGCCCTTTAAGCATCAACTGGCTTCTTTTTTTTTGACATTAAGAAGTATTGAGATGGTGCTGTAGTTTTTTGAGTTGGGTTGTGGACGATGCAGGTGCAGGTTCTGGTGCGGCCACACATAAAAGATACACCTGCAGAGGTTTGTGTAGCCACCTCAAGAGCCATCATGAATATGGGAGGTAGTACTTTTGTGCGTCTGGTAAGTATATTGTGAAGTATTTGTAAAGAAAACATAAGTTACACGCACTTATGACGTACAAGTCATGCTGTCATATTCTGTACCCTAATGCTGCACTCTAGCCATTAGTGCGGTGCTCACACTGACACCCAATTGATATTTCCTAATTTCTAACAGTAAGGCTGCAAGACTAGAACACGCAAAGGGCGTACAAAGAGCATGCACTTATTACTTCCACTACACTAATGGGCTCCTTTTACACTGCGCAGGTTTTGGAGGGTTAAAAAATGATCAATAAGTATGACATACCTGTGTTTGACCTACTTCACCCATTCTCTGTTGTTTAAGTGTTTGCTACGACTTGTAGCCTGCAGCATGTTTGTAGCATGCCCGTGTGCCCCATACAGGTTTGCCCATTTTTCTCCAGCAGACATCCTGTATATCCACTCATAAGCAGCTGTGACTGAGGCATTAATTAAGTAAATTAATGGTCACTTTTATGACTTCAAAGCACAGCAAACAAGTTTAGCCATCTTTGCAAATCAATGATGTTGACAGTGCATGTCATAATCTTTAGTTGGAGTTATTCGAGCTTCAGGCCTCAGGTCAAAGATCCTGGGTCCTGCACTTGAGGCCTTTTACCGCCTGCTTCCCCCTGACGTGATGCCACAGCTGCTAATTCACACTGCTCCTTTCATGTGTATCTTTGGGAGCACCTATATCTGTGAACGGATGTTTTCTATCATGGATCTAAACCAGATCTTGTTCTTTCAATATGGTGAATACAAAGACCTTTCTAAAAAAAAAAAGAAAACACATCAACAACATACTGAAAAGGTTCAACATGCAAAACTGTAAACACAGAGAACCTCCCTGTGATTAGAACCTCAGTTGCACAGAAAATTGTATGAAGACGAAATATATTCAGTTATTATACTTAGATCAGTTATCTCTTTATTTTAAATTTAACTCAAGGTAACAATCTAACACTTAATCGTTCACAGAGATTTAGAACATAGAGCACATATCTTCTTTTAATATTCAAGTCATATATAATCTATCATAAATATATTAAATCAGAATTAAAGGGCCTCCTGGGATGTTGCAAATCTACCAGCTTCCCTCTTCGTGAAGGTTGCAGCTGAATATGTCAGTGAATCATTTTTACTCTGAGAAAAAACATAAAAATGAAAGAAATTACATATTTGAAAACAATTAGGACAGATAATGATTTAGGCATCATTTTACATTTTACCTTTTGATGATTTTGGTCATCTAAGGAGTGTAAGATATCTGCTTCCAAGACAAAAAAACAAAATTTTTTATCATATTTTTAAACACTTGGTATTTAATCAAGTAATATAACATGGTTTACCGTTGCAAGAACTGCCTGACTTCTTTTTTATTTTATAAAGTAAGAAAATTATAACAAATATGCTGGCAGAGAAAGTGGCAAACAAGACAAGGAGAACAGTGTTGGCTGTTTGTAAATCCCACATCTGGGGTTCTGAAAAAAAAAAACAGTCAATGATTGTAAAAAATGTAAGAAAGTTGAAAATAGAAATATTTTTGGATGTTGCCCTGTTGTGCTGAAAGATGAAAAACATTTACCGGTCAGTGTTGTTCCATTTCCATAAAAGATCTCTCCACATGCAGCCACAGCACAGTAGTAAGTCCCAGCATCAGAGGAGATGAAATTCTTGTTAAAGCTGTAGACACATTTCTGCACAGAGGGAGCTTCAGGAGTCCTCAAACATTCATCAGAACTGTTTCCATGAGCATAAATAACATGAGGATGAGATTTGTTTGATTGGGTTTTGAACCAGAACACTCTCTGTTCTGCTGCACAGGTTTCATGGTCAGAGCTGGAGAGGACTGAACACTCTAGAGTGATGGGGTCTTCTGGATAGACTTGATCAGATAAAAACCTCTCAGTGACAGCAACAATGTGTGGTTCTCTGCCTAGAAAATATAGAGTAATAATTATAGAAAAATAATCACTAAATATTAGTAATTTTTAAAATGGTAATGTTCTTACCTTTGACACTCAGAAATGTTCCAGTCAAAAATGTCAAATCCAGGTTTTGAACTTTAATGCAGTAATAAACACCATCATCACTTTCCATGGCTCCATTTATTTCCAGAACAAAGGACCCAGGTTCTTGCTTTGCTGTAATGTGAGATTTCCTGATTTCATCGTCAAAGTCAAAGTTCATTGTTCCTCCCAGAAGTTCAGGCTTTTTCCCAGAAACAATCCTGATCCAAAATAAGTTCTCTCTGTAGAGAACATTCGTCTGGCGAGCGCACGTTAGTTTAACATCTTCTCCAACAGGAACCGTCTTTGTCGTGAAATGATATTCATTCGCACAATCTGAAAAAAAAGTTTTAAAAATCCCTCATTATTAATAAACTTAGGTATAGATTACCAACAGTTGTGCTTATTTATTTCATAAAAACACTGCAAATTCCAAAAAGTACTTACATCCATTTGTGATAATAAAAACTACATAAAACAGAATCATCATTTTGTATTGGTCTACTGGTGGCTGCAGAGAAAAATAAAAGAAAGTCTTAGCCTGAGCGATCTAAATGTAATGATGGAAAAGGGGCGGGATCACATATAAAACCACCTGATTGGACTTTCTGCATGCTGACGTTTCACTGTTAACCACAATGGAAATAATACCAGCCATTTTCAGTCTACTGATAAGATTAGAACAATTAGAACATGTCACATCTTTAGAACACCTACAAACAAAACTTTATTAAGTGCAGTTTTGGAAAAAAATGAACAAATATCAGACTGGCTAGTTTGGCATCCTGGGCGAAACACTGCATGTCCAACCAAGCCCTACCCTTAACAAGTCAGAGCCTCCCTTCAAACAAACAAACAATAGCAAGACTACATAAAACAAGAAAACTAGGGAATATTCAATCTAAACACCAATGTCATTGGTAGAAATCCTTATTTCCACAAATAAACAAAAATTAAATCAAATAAATAAAAAATAAAATATAGTAACTTATTTATTAATCATGTTTATTTAGTCTATATTTTATATGTAATAAATTGAATTTTTAAATCAATATAGTAAAATAATAGTTTATACTTAATTTTAGTATTTTCAAATTATTCATATTATTACGCTTTTCCATGTTGTTCTTAAACACAGGAAACGTAAAAAATATAAAAAGACAAAACACTGACCTTTCTGGCCCTCCCGGAGGGAGAATAATCTATTACATCATCTAAGAAATCTTTAGTTCACATCCTCTGCAGTTGCCAGTTGGTTTCCCCTGCACCCCCCCCCCCCCTCCCCCATGTAATCAACAACTCTGGAAATGGGCAGTTTTAGTCTAAGAAACCAGCGATAGACAAAAACAAAAAGAAACTAGTGATGTTCCTTTGTTCAACGCAACAAATCATCTTTTCATTTATTCAGCTTTGCTAATCAGGTGAACGCCTTCATCTACCTTTGTAAAGAGGTAAAGAATAATTTGATTCTTGCATTTCAATGTGTCAGATTTGAACCTCAATTTGAGTAATGTTTTGGGATCCATCAATCGCAATGTAGGCAATGTTTCTAATTGACCTAATTATAGGCAAAAGAACAAGATGGAAACAGGCTGTTTTTGAAAGTCTAATTCTAAGCTTACCTTAATTTTGACTTTTTTGCTTGGTTCTACAAACCCAAGTTCTTCCATCACCGAGGTAATCGAGATAGAGGGAAGCAGGATTTGTGTTGGTCTCAGGCAACTAGCAGAAACTTTGACTCAGAGCTGTGGGAGAGAGCAGGATCTACATAGGCAGCTGCAGTGTAGTAGTCTGCAGGATTAAAACAAATTTGAAGTTATCTTGTAGGTAATCTCAAAGATTAATAACGAGATCTGTTTAAAAATAAACGGAAGCAAAAATGATATGAGCTTCAAAAATACATTATGAAAATAGGATGGGTGAAAAAAAGTCTTGTTTTTAGCACAAAACTTAGTACCAGAAAAGACATAAAATCTTTAAAAAAAAAGAAAGCAAAACTCAGAGACACTATTAGAAAAACTGAAAATTAAAAACTAAACTGAGTTCTTTAACCGTGCTCCTTCTAAACCAAAAGCTCTTTCTCTCTGCCAATCCATGGTGAGCACATCTCCTCAAAGGCTGTGACAGATTCTAGTTTCACTCAGAAATTTTGAACTGTTATTTCTCTTCATCGTTCTGTGCATGCACATTATTGATTCAGACATTATTGATTGATATCTGATTCTGGTTTTATTGCAGAATCAGAGTGAGAACTGCAAAACAAGCATGAACTACTCTCATGGAGAAGTTCTGCATGATACCTGAATGAAACATGCTTTAATTATGTTTAAAAGTGACACAAAAAGGTAAACAGTTCATTGGAATCTATATACTTGTCAAATTAAATGATTAATTAATTTCCATTGGATTTAATGCAATAAAACGCTGAACGTGCAGTTTCTATAAATTACTCATGGTGTTATGTAAACCTGTATTATCAAGTCCCTGACAGAAATGACAAGAATCACAAAGACGAGGTTTTGGTTAATATGTGTATTGTAATATCAGCATCATGTCTTTTTCAATCATATTCAGGATGGACTTTATTTAATGTTTATAATGATTTTGAGAAATAATAAGATCAATTAAGTTTATGAAGACTCTCATTCATCCAGGTTGGTTCTATAGTAGTAGGTTTAGGGGCGGTCATCTGGACTTGGTTTTAAAGTTAGAAGACGTTTCACCTTTTATCCAAGAGGCTTTGTCAATTCTGAATTAGCTGGTCGAAGAGCTGGTATATATGCGCTCATGGGGGAGGAGTCAGACCTGAAACTGGATGGAATTGTCAACTTAGCCTACATGTTTTCGGTCGTTAAGAGTCCTTTCTCATCAGCTGGAGGTTGGGGAGCCAGTGACTCCCTCCCCAAACTGGTCATCTCTTTCAGCCGTTAACGACCAAGGTGGAACTGGTTCGGTTTGTTCGTGTTTCACACTGCCGTAGATGGATGGAAGAATAAACCTGAGACCACCATTCCTATTAAGAGGTTTATCCTTCTTGACAAAGATGGCTTCTTTCTTTCCAGCTGTCTGCGGTTCTCCAGCATCTCTTCAAACTGAGCCTCAGACTGGAGAAGGTGGCCCTCCTCTGGAAGACCTCCTGCCTGGTCCCCGTTCCTAAGAAGACCTCGCCATCTCACCCCAGGGATTTCCGTCCAGTTGCCCTCACCTCTCATGTGATGAAGGTGCTGGAGAGGCTGGTGTTGGCTCAAGTGAGACCGGTGGTGAGCTCTTCTCTGGACCCCCTGCAGTTTGCCTACCGGCCGCGCCTGGGGGTGGATGATGCTGTCATCCATCTGCTGCAGCGAACTCACTCACACCTGGATGGTGGTGGAGGCATGGTCAGAATCACCTTCTTTGATTACTCCAGTGCCTTTAACACCATCCGGCCTTCTTTACTGGGTGATAAGCTGCGGCTGATGGGTGCTGGTGCGTCCACCGTCTCCTGGATCACTGACTACCTGACAGACAGGCCACAGTTTGTACGACTGGGCAGCGTCCTGTCTGACGTGGTGCTGAGTGGTGTGGGAGCCCCACAGGGCACTGTGCTCTCTCCATTTCTGTTCACCTTATACACCTCAGATTTTCAGCACAACTCAGAGTCATGTCACCTACTGAAATTCTCTGATGACTCTGTGGTTGTGGGGTGTATAAGCGGTGGACAGGAGGAGGAGAACAGGAGGCTGGTGAACGGATTTGTGGAGTGGGCTGGAGAGAATCACCTGCTGCTCAATGTGGACAAGACCAGGGAGATGGTGATCGACTTCCGGAGGAAAATGACTGTCTTACAACCCCTCTGCATCCTGGGCAAGGATGTAGAAGCGGTTGAGGAGTATAAATATCTGGGTGTGACTATCGACATCAGACTGAGCTGGAGGAGCCACAGCACTGCTGTGTACAAGAAGTCCTGCAGCAGACTCTACTTCCTAAGGAAGCTGAGGTCTTTCAATGTGTGCAGCAAGATGCTGGGGATCTTCTACCAGTCTGTGGTAGCCAGCACCCTGTTCTCCTCTGTGGTCTGCTGGGGAAGCAGCATTGCAGTCAGTGACACCAACAGACTGAACAAACTGATCAGGAAGGCGGGTTCTGTCATTGGCTGCAAACAGGAAACCTTTGAAGCAGTGATGGAGAGGAGGTCACTGAACAGACTCAATTCAATCATGGACAACCCTGAGCATCCTCTCCACCCTCTTCTGAACAAACAGCGGAGCTCCTTCTCTAGGAGGCTCAGACAGCTCCGCTCCAAAACTGCCCGGTACCAAAAGTCATTCATACCCAATGCAATAACCCTGTACAACAACACACTATGCAAAAGATAACCTTTCCACATTTTTTTATTTTATTTATTTTTTTATTTTTATTATCTCTTCATTTAGTTGTTTTCTATTTTGCACATTTCTTTTGCACATTTTTTTACTTGCACTGTTCTGTAAATAGCTTTTTAAATTACAACACCTTGATGTCTGTATTTATGCTACATTTTCTTGTTCTTGCTTTTTTTTACTTAATTCTAAGTCTTTTTTCCCTCTGCTGTCAGTTGCTATGGTGACAAACAAATTTCCCACGTGTGGGATCAATAAAGTATCTCTGATTCTGATTCTTTCACTCCTCGCTCAAACCATCCTTTCTCTCTAGCCAGATAGACAAAGCCTCTTGGATAAAAGGTGAAACGTCTTCTAACTTTAAAACTAAGTCCAGATGACAGCCCATAAACCTACTACAAAAGATCAATTAAATCCTTTTTGTCATTTAGCATTTCAACAATTCCAAAGAACCAGGATAAAATTTCCCATTAAGGAAGATCCTGGCATATTTAAAGTATAATTTCTTTGAACAAAACATTTTAGGTAAACTCCGACCAATGGGTTATATCGCTAGAGGAGACACGCCCGCTTGGGAAGCCTGGCCGACGGTGGTGGAGCGCGACGCCATCATGGTGAGGTCATTGGCGCCCACATGACAATGCTTTCTATAGCCTTTGGTGGCATCTAAGTAGCTTTTATATAATTTATATTTATTCGTATTTCTAAATATTTATACATATATATAAATGTATAATAATAATACTCTGCGCCAACTGTCCCGCCCACAACTCAGAATTTTTTTTCGAACTCCTGCAGTTCTACAGAAACTATGTCCTAGAAATTGACAGATTTTTTTATTGAGGCTAAAATTGACACAATCGTAATTATAGAACTACAGGGAACACTTTTACAACAGATCCAAAAACGTCTTAAAGAAAATTGGTGAAAAACAGTCAGACAAGTGGAGAGGAATAAGTACTGCTCTTTTACCATTGAGTGTAAACATGCATGTCTTGAAGTGCTGAGACGCCAGAGAGGACATGGAAGGAAAATGTATTCAAAAGTCTTTGGTTAGCAAATTGTGTCATGTCAAAGAATCCAAACCCCATCAAAACGTTTCTAAATCAGGGATGTCAGACATACGGCCAGATGGTTTAATCACGCCCACTCATGAAGAGTAAAAATTATAAGGATATTTTTAAAAAAAAGCACATTTCTAGTCCATTCCTGGGACGATTTATGTTTTTTTTAAAATAAATAACCAAAATGCGCAATTCCCCCACAAGGGTGTGCCAAGAAAAATTAATCCAAGGGAAACAGCATACTGTCATGGTTCCTCTGTCAGCCCCGCCCCTCTCTGCTCTGCTCTGGAGGATTCCCAGCTGTTGCCACTCACCTCGTCAGCCACTCTGCTCTGCTCTGGAGGATTCCCCAAATTACTTACCATAAATCTCTCCTGTTCTCCTTCCGGGTTCCAGCATCTGGGTCTGTCTCGAAGTCTCGAAAACCATGACACATCGATCAGGACCATATATATTTGGACAGAGACACATTTTTTCTAATTTTGTTTCTGTACATTACCACAGTGAATTTTAAATAAAACAACGCCGATGCCATTGAAGTGCAGACTTTCAGCTTTTATCCCATGGGTTGAACAAAAAGATTGCGTACAAATGTGTAAAAAATATTAAATATGTTTCTATAAGAATGATCAGGAGTGACACCCTCATGACCAAAATGTTGTCTTGTTTTGGACATATTTTATTTTAACAACATGGGTTATGAATCTTCAGACAAAACCAGAGGTATTTCTGAATAAACCCTTTCATAATCGAGGCCAAACTTTATTTATTTTAGATGTAGTTAATACAAGTCTACAAGGGCGGGGCCTGTCCAAACACACACTCAAATGTTATAAACATACCTGTTGGTTCCAAAAATGTTCACAAGTCAACATGTACACAATACGAATAATGTTCACACACGCATACCTATGTATTCAAACCAACTTGTGTGAAATATTTCATTCAATCACACAAAATATTAGTGCAAAGGTGAGCTAACACCTGTGCTCTAGTGAGTGTTTATGTTCTTCTAAAATGGATGATGGAATGTAAAAAGAAAGAAGGAGAGTGCCCAGTCATCCTTACACCAAGACCCCCACCTCAGCAGCAGTGGCAGCCAGAACCCCCCAATACCCGCACGGCAGCAGATAGAGAACAACCGCCCCCTGGGTGACCACATCCGCCACCCAGGCCAGGGCCAGCAGGATCGCCACGGGGCCCCCAGAGCCAGAGAGCAGGGAGGCACGGGGGGACAGAGAGCGCAGCCCCAGCCCAACCAGGAGAGCAGCCCCCCCACCGCTACAGGAGGGTCCAATCGCTACAGGATGGCCCAATACGCACCCCAGACAAGCACCTCATCACCACCCAGGAGTTCTGGGCACCCCCCCCCCCCCCCCGCACCCCGCCCCAACCCCAGGTAAGAGACAGGACCTCTCTAGGGAGACCCGCCCCACACTCCAGGCAACTCGGCACACGGTTGGTCCAAGAAGGAGCAAGGCAGGGGCCATCCCCGCCCAGGAGGAGGACACCCAGGAGAAGAGGGGATCCTCAAGAAGTGTCGTAAACATGCCCCGCCAGGCTCACCCACAGTTGGAAATTTGGCGAGGGGCAAGGACCAGAACCCACACCACAGGACTCGGACACCCCCCAGCTCAGGTGGGATGTGATCCCGGGCTCTTGGCCTTGCCAGAAAGCTCAGGGATCCCTCTCCCTGCATGGAAAGAGGGCTGCCGGGCCCAGGAAGACAGCACCCAGGGAACACGGCCGCCGTTGCCAAGGGCCCAGAACCCTTTACCAGGGATGGGGTAGGGGACAGATGTTCTGAGGTCCCACCTTCCTTGTGAAATGTGTGTGTGTGTTTGTGTGGGCATGTGTGTGTGTGTGTTTATGTTGGAGTGTATATTTTAGGCCTCCTTTTCTAAATGCATTAGAAGAGCCTTGATCGTTGCAAGAAAAGCCAAAACACAATAAGAGAGGAAGTTACAATAAACAGAGTGAAACTGCTGTCTGCAGATGATTCTAAGCTTTTTACATAAGTGGGCTTTACAAAAAAAAAACTTGGGTCAATAAGTATTGTTTCCGTTTCCACATAAATATAAGGAAACCACCATAAAAATGAAATGTACCGAATGCCAGGAAAAACTTAAGCACTTTATCATAAAGCTGCAGCAGTGTACAGCTTAAGGTATAAAAGGTTCGTCACCAATAAAAGGTGAGCAAACACTTTTCCTTAGCAAATAGTGAAACAACAAACACCAACAAACTCAAGTTGTTGAAAGTTAAGTGAAATGACAATAGATACAATAAAAGAATAACAAAAAGACCTTAATAAGAACTAAATACATGTTTACATACAGAAAAAAAATGGCATAAATGTTGTCAGATAAAGTCTGATCCTTTGCCACATCTTTAGTTAAAAAAATGAAAGAGGAAATTACAAAGGCTAACTTTGGTTTGTTGTTTATCACTGTTCTATTTGTCTTAGGGTATTCCTTTTAACTAACAGGTTTTTCAGTCAAAGTGATGTGTTTCAAAAACACACAGCTCGTCCATAAGACCACATGATTTTAGGTTTGATGGCTGGAGCTGCATTTCTGTTAAACTGTGGGGTCCCGCCTAGAGTTTCCTGTTTGCTTTTTACTGTATGCCTTCTTGTGAAAAAACAAAAAGGCTTAGTGTGAACTTTTTTCTCATTCTGTAGAGGTGATGCATCATTTAACCAACAGATACCTGCACTGGTGGGGGGAGTTTTTGTGCATCGTTCTACATAAAAAGATCATACAGGAAGGGTTTGTCGACGTGTCCTGCCTTGATCCAACAAGAAAACAAAGCAGTTACAGTATATCAGTAGTGTTAGCTTTTTTCTATGTCAAGCCTAAAATGTGTTTTAATGCTCACTAAAAGAGCTTATAAATTATTGTTGACCAAGATTTTCTTGAGGGGGGGATAAGCCATTGGAAGCTTGATGTGCGTAGGCCCTGTCCTCTGCCTGTAAGCCACAGCCAAGCAGAAGATGGCGATACGCTTTCATTGTATTGACTGATCATCCACCATTAAATTACATTTTGTGTTCCACTTTAGTCAGCCTTGTAAGCACATTGTTATTGCAGTTTGATTTATGTTGGGACTTTTGGAGCGACTCATTTTAAGCAAATCAAAATCAACATTGAAAACCATATATATATATATTTTTCTATAGCAACCTTTAAAAGAATTAAAAAAAGAAGAAGGAAAATGCAAACTTCAACATTACATAAGCTACTCTTAAAATTTAGAGCGTGGTCACACAGTGGTTCTTTTTCCTGTCAAGCAAACTGTGCAAATCTCAAGCGAATAGTCTTTGAATGAGTGTCGTGCTGCAGTGAATCATAAAGCTTTTCATTGTAGTAACTGAAGCTTTGATTTTCTTTTTTTTCTTGGAGGGGGGGGGTTGTAATTTAGGACACACAGTCATTTTTTTGTCAAACAACTTGGAAATGTCTGCTGAGTGTGCAAAGTCTTTTGAAATGCCTTTTTAATGCAAAAACAACAAGTTATTTTATTTTAAATTGCTTATTAAATACAACAGTAAAAACATGAATCCATATTGTACCTGCAGGAGCCTCTTTAAATTGTGGTTCATGTGCAGTCAAGTCTTTTCTGAGTAAACAGCCGCTGTGGTTTATCAGAAGAACAAAGTCACCACAGATTTTGTCTTACAGAGTAGTTGTGTACGCAAACAGACACATAAACACTTGCAGAAATCAAATTCAATAAAATGGCACTTTTAAATCAAAATGATGTTGACAAAAGTGCTACCTCATTCCTATTCCCAACAACAACAAAAAAAAAGTACAATGCAAAAAACAGAAAGGTATTTAATTGAAAAGAAGAAAATATATAATGATGTGGCGTCACATATCAATGAGTACAGATACATCTTGAGGTTTGGCCCTAAACATCCTAGTTGAAGAAAGAATCCAGACAGAGACGAGCTTTAAAAACCACAGCTTTGAAACTGCAGCTACCTTTTAAATGAAACGACAGGATGGGGGTGGTGTTGTCTCTCTTTTTGAAGCAGGCAGAGGCAAATATGAGATGTCAGTTTGATGGCAGATTGAGATGATGGGGACATACTTTTGCAAAAAGTAAATTGATTCTGACAAATTTGTAAATATATGTGTGTTTAGAAAGTTTGAATGAAAAAACAAACAACTGAACATCTAATGATGCAGAGTCCTGGGTGTGATTTCTTTTCTTTTCTTTAAATGACTAAAATAACATACAGACAGCATAAAATTAAGAAAAAGTTTCATTTCTTCATCTGATTAATAAAAGGGTGTGTCGTTAGAGTTCCCGGTAATTTACTTTTCAGATTGTTTCTCTTGTTTAAATCCAAACAGTTGTGTTGTGATGCTATTGCTCTTTGTCCACTTTGTCCATCTTCTTCACCATCCTGTAAAATAAAAGGGTAATTGATAATCATGGGGAGCACTTTGTAGGTACTTTCTATTCTTTTCATTGCTGTGCTGGATCATGGGGTTATTGGAGGCTCTGATGGGCAAATGAGGCAGAGTTTGCTCGTCCATTGAAGGGCAACACAAAAACGGACACACATTCAAACCAAAGGCACTATTTTGAATCACCAATCAAACTATGAAGTATATTTTTCAAACGTGAGAGGAAGCTGGAGTGCCCATGCATACACCTTGATGAGGAGCCAACACTTCACAGAAAGGACCAAGAGGGGAATTAAACAAGGGCCCGAATAGTACAAACCATTACATCACCAGCATCCCAACAACAGTTTGTATTTGACCATTTCTGTCTCGGACAGTCAAAGTGCAAATCTCGACAAAAAGACTCAGAAGGCCATTGGATAATGAACAGCAACAATCTGCCACAGAAATACTGAATGATTGCTGCCAATGACAGATTTCTGAACACCTCGCTGCAGGAAGGAACGCTATCGCAGATCTTTCTTTCTGTCAGCTATTAGACTCTACAACACCTCATAGACACTGGACAATAATGATTGCTTTCATTAATTTTTCAATGCATTTCATGTTTTATTTGTACTCTCTACTGTGTTTCATAAAGTTATGGTAGCAAGGTTATTTCCCCTTTGTGAGATCAAAACATTTTTATTCTTTTCAATGATCTCGGTTGTAAACTGGCATTTGACAAAAAACAAAACAAGTAATAATTTGCCTTCCGGATTAAAAAAGGGCTGATGTTTATGTTGAATTCTGATCTCAGAAGATGAGAAATTTCTTTGGAAGTCAAAACACAGATGTGTAAAAGCATGTATTTGTCATATAAGTCCATGTATCCAGAACATGTATCCCAACTCCAACCATTTTTAAAAATGAATTACTCACATTTGTACAGGTGACCCAAAAGTAGAATAGCATGACCAATATATAATAACTATCTGCACAATAAAATTATAAAAACTTAGCAAAATTACAGCAAATAATTTTTGTGCTCTCCAATTCCCGCCAAAAAGAAATCACCATGGTGACTGGACTATAACTCAAACTACTTTATTTTCTTGATTGGAAAATCTGACTCAAAAGAGACCACTTCCTTTCCCACAGCTCACTGCTAAGTGTCGTTGCTTAATGTTGAAATTGTGATGACAGACGTCAAGCAGCACGTATTTTTCAAAATTGACCTTGATTTTTTTCAGGCCAGAGCAAAGTAATCTGAAAGCGTTAACCACTGTCTTACACAACTTGATTTGGTTGGAAATTACTTCAACTTTTACTCTTTTGATCTCTTTTAAAGTTTGATTTCTGTCATTTATAAGTAGCTTCCAATTCACACTAAATTGATTCTTCTGTGTTTTTCTTGGAAAATATCCATGTTTTTTCCCCAAATTTCTTTTGTCTCGTGGAATTTCCATACAACATCAGATTAACTCCAACCTGACCCTCAAAGTTATACTTACCAAATCCTTTCATTAACCCTCAGATGATCTGTCCTGCTCAGCGAGATCCGAAGCTTTTAACTCTTTTTTAAGAAAAAAAGAAAACATTTCAAATGAAAACAATTCACTCCACATTGACATTCAGGCTAAGATTTGCATCTTAAATTCAAACAATATATTATAATTCAAATAATCCTTTTGGACACGGGAAAAGTGAACAGTATGCAAACATTTAAAAACATCAAACGTGTTGGTAAGTTGGTAAAAGGATGATTCGCTGTGGCGACCCTCGATGGGAGAAGCCGAAAGAGAAAGAAACGTGTTGGTAAGTGCATGACAACCTGTCAACAAAATTGCAGCTACAAGGAATCTTTTTCTTTGTCAAAATTTTAAACACAAAGTCATTCAACTTTTTAATCTTTGTGTACATACTTTTAAACCTACAAAAAACACCAAGCATGTCACACATGCCCCTGAATGGTCAAAGAACGCCTGGACATGCTTTGCCAAGGACAGTGTGAACGGTACAATTGGCAAAAATGATAAATTTACCTCCATCAAAGGCCAGTGTGACTTTTGGTACTTTATATGTATGCAACTTTGTACACTTAGCTTAGAGTAAATAATGTACAAGTAAATTATGTAATAAGCATTAATGCAAAATGCCATTCGAAATGTGTGCTTTAGAAAAGTTGTTTTATAATGTTGACCACCATAAAGCATCTTGAAAATCCCTCAAACAACAATGATAAATAAGGTGTAAAATGTAAAACTCTGGTGTTCTAAAGCATACCTTTTCCCTTTGCAGTGTTTGTCCTACCTTTGCACTGCTCACACTTTTGCTTTGTTCTCATCACAATTAGAGTGATGTTCATGAGTACACAACAGGCTAACAAGGATCCAAGGACGATGGCATCAGGGGACAGTTGTTCTGGAACGCAAAAATACAGTAATTTGAACTGTATTGTTCTCTTAGGTACACGCAATCAAGATTTTTAGTGACTTGACCTGTATTTGATGGACATCTATATGAGTAACAGTAAGATGCATTTTCATTAAAGAGGAAAGCATGTACCCATTGCTCAATTATTTTGTACTGCTGCCAAGTTAAGAGTCACACATTGTCTCAAACTGTGAGATAATCTAGTAGAGCAGAATTCTTTCCTAAAAGTCTTGTTTTTTAACTTTTGTTCCGTCATCAGCAAAAAACATTAACTGGTTATTATCAAAACATAGTTTGCTTTTGAAAACTTCAAACATATGTGGTTTAATCATAAATAGATGGAATACAGCAAGCATACTTATCTGCACTTTGGTTCCTTCACCGAACAGGATTTCTCCACACAAGACCACAGCACAGTAGTAAACACCAGAATCCGACAGGCCCCTTATTGTTTGGGTTAGATTGTAGATACATCTCATTCCTTTTTGAACATCACAGCTGGATCTGGTTGTGTAAATGAGGTGGGGATGTGATTCTGATCCAGCTCTGTACCAGTAAACTCTGTGTTTACCTGAGCACAGGTCTGAGTTTTCTCTGGTGTTTAACAAAACTGAACAGAAGAGATTTACTGACTGGCCTGAAAGAACTGCCTCCATAATGGAACTTTGGTTTACAAATATGGTTTTAGGTCTCTTTTTTGGATCTGTGGAATTAATAAAATCACATTGAAGAATATAAATTAGAAATATTGAAGATTTTTTAAGTAATACAGCAAATGAATTAATAAAATTTACCTTTTACCATCAAACGATTGCCACTGATGAAGCGGAGTTTGTAGGCTGCTCCTGCCTGACAGATGTACATGCCTTCATCCTCTTTGCTAATATTTCTTATGTTGAGGGAATATATATTACCTACATTCACCATATTGAATCTTGGGGTATCAAATTGTTGCTCCAGTTTTAGTTGACCAAAATTGCCTGAACTGACCATTTGGAACCTGTACCCAAACTGAAACTTGTACCAAAAGAATAAACCATGATCAACACCAGAAGTTAAGCAAGTCAGAGTCACATTGTCCCCAAGTTCAGCTGAGATCTGCTGAAGAAGCTCCAGGTTTTGAACCACAGCTACAGAGGAGATGCAAAAAAAAACATAGAATGTCATCAGACAAACATTTGAAGTACATACAAATGTTATTTTATGCCCAGCATGACAGTGTACACTTACTTAGTAAATTGAGCAAAATCAAAGCAGCCAGTCCTCTGATCATTGCTGCATTTCCTTCTCTCTTGCTTGAATGCAGACAACAGATAAAGCACTTCCTGCTGTTTTGTGGTGCTAGACGGTTTTTACACCCATTTCTTACACTGATGTTGAAGCAAGATTTCAACAACATAAGCAACACACAAAAAAACGAAAACAATAAAGACATTGTACCATAAAGAAATCAATTCAACAATTTGTGCTTTTCCTTTAAATATCTTTAAAATATGTTCCAAACTAATACTTGACATCATTGTCTTGTTTGAAATGAGTGTAAAAGTTTAAATTGGTTAGTTTTTAACAGTTTTAATTTATTTTTCCTAGATGTGTACATACTTCTGAAACAAAAGATAGTAATCATATTACTTTTACAAGCACACACACACACAATTAATGTGCTTGACAATACTTTTCTCTGGGATTGCTTTTATGCTCCAATAAAAACATTTTTCTTCTTTTGCAGAAGTGGCCTAGCACATCTGGGGTTAAGACCCTCACCCTAAATGGCTAAAGGTTTTAAATTTTAAAAAAATAAGGTTAAAGTCCCATTACGTGTCACACATCTTGGGAAATTTGATCTCCACATTTGACCCAGTCACTGAGGGAGCGGTGAGCTGTGCAGACAGTTTGCTCGGGAACCATTTAGTGGTTTAACTGAGAAGCTAACCCCTAAATGTTGAGTGTCAAGCAGAGAGGTCCCATTTTTAGAGTCTTTGGTTTGGTTTGACTTGGCCTGGATTTGAACTCATGACCTTCCAGTCTCAGGATGGACACTCACCCACAAGGCCACATGCGTGTTTGAAGATGGCACTGTTACAAATTCGTCAGGTATTGACAGTAGTGTTAGCCCACATGGACCACAACAGAGAATTACTGCAAAAAAGGTCACCAAAAAGCACACAGATTGTCAGCAGCAAAGCTGACAGCTGTGATCTTAATGTGATCATAATAACTTTTTGTGTAAAACAAGTCATAACTCACAATCCATTTATGTTTCAGTGTTACTCATGAGCAATTGCCCTGTTTGTTTTGCAGAATACCTTGCTTCAGTCATTACTGGTCACCTGGATCAGGCATGTTAAGTCAATTAGAAACTGGGCTCACTCAGTTCATGTGATGAGGAATTAGCTGCAAAACAAGCAGATAATGAGGAGGGCATTCCAAGAAGCATGTTTAAACTACCCTGACATTAAGCCTGAACTTTGGCTGAAATCCGCCTGAACTTGCTACTCTGGGTATGTCGGTTCCAAAAGACGGGATATGGGTTACCGTAATTACACTCGACTTGGTAACCCTGGGTTAATGCACGTGCACATCAAGTACATAAAGACATTCTCAATGGATCGCCGATTTCTGGAATCACCATGGAAACGCGTGGAGAACAAAAGAGAGCGCTATCCTTTAATGAGACAGAGTTGGAGATTAATGACGGCGTATGAAGATTATAAGACCATCAAAAAGTAACACGGCTGCATCAGCAAAAGAAAAAGTTTCTGCTTGGAGAAGAAGAACAGACAAAGTAAACGCAGGAGTTTCTGATCTTATTTCCATTTTCCTTGTGACGCATGTATATTTAACTTATCAAATTTTGCCACCTTAGATGAAATTCTTCTATTGGTAACAATTAATTGAGTTAAATTTATTCAACCTAATTTCTTACGTCTATAAAACTTAATTAGTGTTTAAACAACTCAAATTTACATATTTATCTAACTAAATGTCATATTAGTCCTATTCAATTAATCCTTTTTCCATCTTAATTAATTATAATTCTTGAATACTCATATGTCTAAGTTTGAGCCGGCAGACATACTCATTTTTATAAGGATAAAAAGAACCACATTGCTTACATTTTGGGCAGACATTTACCAACATTGACATTTAATGGTCTGCTGGTAGGGGTGCTATATAAACTTATCATCCTCTCCCTCCCTCTCACTCATGGTGCAGAGACTTAAGCAAAGTAGGACAAAATAACTCGGTAACACAGTAAAACATCTAAACAACTAAACACATTTGGTCAAAAACCCACACTTAAACCCAAATCCGTCTAGACAGGCAGAGGAAATGGTATCCCACAATCCCTTGCGGTGCCGATCTAACAGCAGCACCAAAGTTACACCCACTTAACTGAATTAATTTGAATGAAAGTAAAATAACTGTCTGAAACTACGCTATTTTTAAACTGACTTAAAAAATTATTTTCTTAACTGAAGCAAATAATTAAGTTAGATCAACAATTTAAAAAAATATATTTTTCCAACATCCATACGTGGTCTTATCACCCTCTCATGGTGGAAAAAGTATTATCTGAGCTTCTTCATCCACTAAATCATCTTCAAATGGACACGCCATGCTGCTTCACCTCTCTGAAAACAAACTAACCTTCAACTAAACCTGCTCCAGACCAGGTTATGTTCCGAGCATGAGTTGCCATGGCAACTTGACATACCCTGAAACATACCTCCATTTCTGGAACCGAAAGCTTCCTCTTCAACTTCCTTAGCCTCAAACTTACTGTGGGAGCTAGCACGACCTGCTTTCTGGAATAACCCCCAGGAGTAAACATGCCTGGAACAGGAACGAACCAGAGTTTTGACATTCAAAATAAAAACTTAAAAAGAGTCCATTATTGCATCAGTCATACAGTTTTATATATTCCTTCAACGTTTTAAAAAAGGTCCAAAAAATACAAAGGAGCATTGTAGCGATGGGCACTTTGATTCTTTCTCGGGAGCCGATTCTTTTAATTCAAGTCTTGGGAAACAGTTGGCACTTTGGACCCTCAACTCTGGACACTTTACCAATGTTTTTTTTGCGGGCCTTTATTCTACTGTGACTTTGCAAAAAATAATGGTTTATATGTTAAAAAAATGCAAAAAAAAATGTGTGTAGTGTATTCATTAGAAGACACTCACATATGATAACTTTTTATTACTTAATCTTTTCCTTTTACTGTTTTAAAGAATTTAAAAAAAAATTTAAGAATGTTCTGCTCCTCTTCATTTATGAAATTGTAAAAAAAAAAGTATTTTTAATGTGAAGAAAAGAAATAAAAGGTCCAATAAATAAATAACAAAACTTTTGACTTTTGAAATTTCGCAAATTAACCAGTTTGTAGACTTGTTGTCCCGCATTAACCCCAGAAGGGAAAAATAAAAACAAGAATATCGTTAGAAGAACCTTTTTTATTGCCTTTATGAAAATGTAATAAATATTATAAAGTTAAGGAGCTGGCTCCCTCTTTCTGGCGGTCAATCAGTCTCCCAGGTGCTGCTGTAGTGGGCGCGCTAGCTCCAGTCCCATGGGGCTTGCAACAGTCTGGCAGCCTGTTCATGATGTACCGGGACAGATTCCTGGCAACCCGGCAGGCCCAAAAGGTTGATTGATTGACGACGCAGTGAATTGCCAATGTTCAGGTATTTGAAACAGCTTGCCAAATTTACAACACGTACGTGCAAATTCTCTTGCAATTTCGAGTTTCTCTAAAACCCATAGAAAAAAGAGCGACAACAACTGCCCATCACTATGTGCTTCTCCCGAACTAACACAGCGGTGCGCGGGCTTCAAAAGAAGAAAACACTGCAGAGTGGAGTCAGGATGCAGCGGCTCAGTCTGAAGAGCAGTGAAATACACCTGAGTCACTATTTGTCCCACTGTACTTTGTATTTTTTTCATGATCATTTTAAATTTTCTCCCGTTAAATCCAATTACTCGGGTCGTGGTGGGCCTTCTGAAGCCTTCTGTTCACATTGATGATTAAAATTATTATTTGACAGTAGAGTAAAGAAGTTATTTGTTGAAAAAAACGTTTCTAAAGTACTTTTATTTGTAAAACAAATGCTTGAGCCTGTAAAATGGTTTGTTCTTTCTTTTCAATGTATAATAGACTATTTATTTGTATAATAATTGTAAAAAAAAATGAAGGTTTCTACTTCACGGATTTTGCCTATCACGGGTTCTTTTTGGAACGTAACCCCCGCGAAAAACAAGGGTTTACTGTATTCCTGTATTTGCAGCTGTGAGACATATTTCACCCCAATCACACACATAGACAACACACACACACACACACACACACACACACACAGGTGCATAGGTGTTATGACTTTTGACAGGAACCATTTATGTGGGAAAACTCAACTCATATTCAGTGTACATTCAACAGGGGAGGGGCAAAATATTTAAAAGATTCTCTGCATGGGAGTCCTTCCAACATTACAGTCTGTCAGGCAGACCTTTACAAAATGAGCAGCAGAAGCAGAAATGTGACAGTCCAGGAGGCTCTGGAAGTCATCACTGATCATGATCAGAAGAAGACTATCTGGAGCTGAATCCTGATTCTAATGATTCTGATTTTGAACCAGATGAGGGAATAATTATTCCTGTTCCTCCAAGCAAGACATTCATATCAAAGAATGGTGAAATACATTGATCTCCATCCCCAAATATGCGTCAGACAAACTTGTCTGCAGAAAAGATAATAAAGACAGTGCCAGGGCCCACTAGGATGGCAGTGACCCATGTGACCATGTCAATACAATTCAATTCAATTCAATTTTATTTATATAGCCCAAATTCACAACAACAGTCGTCTCGATGGGCTTCATGTCAGTAATTGAAAATGTAAAACATGAAATCAAAAGGATCATAAATACATAGAATTCAATAGGAAAATGATAAATTGAACTAACAAACTGACTAGACTAAACTGGACATCCCTGCCCTTAGACCCTCCTTCGCGTAAGGAAAAACTCCTAATAAAAAAAAAACGGATTCCGGAACATACTAAGAAACCTCAGGTGTGTCCACATGAAGGAGGGATCCTCCCCCAGGAGGGACAGGCGTTTTACCAGAACTCATAGAGAATAATTAATTTATCTAACTTTAAAACTACATATTTAAAGTCCAGCAGACAAGCTTCATCCAGATGGAGTTGGGGGGACAGTCCACTTTGGAGTGGAGCTGCTCCTCCAGATCAAGAAAAGAACATCTGAGGTGACTTATTGGGCAGATCCCTCATTAAGGTTGCAGAGACTGACCAGCAAGTGCCTTGGGATCTCCCTGGAAATCTCTGCTTAGACTGCTGCCCTCACCATCTGGCTCTGGGTGGACAGCAGAAGATGGATGGAGAATCCAATGTGTGAAAAATATGTCTACCACACAACATTGCAGCACTGAAATCCTTTCATAATTGATGCATCGCAATGCCTATTTGACTGTGCATCTTTAAATTTCCCATAAAGTTGAATAGCTGTAATTCTGTGTCAAATTAGACTTTTAACACGCTTTTACAGAATTGTTTTTCACAAAATCTGATTTATAGGATATAAAGTAAGTCTCTGAAGTAAGTCCTAGTTTTAAATTGCATCGTTAAATGATATTACACATTGCAACTAAAAGAAAACAAAGAAGTCATGATAAAATAGAAACAGAGAAAGAAAATGACCTACCTACACTCATTTGTTTACATGCTCTCCCACTAGCTTATCTATTAGTCTGCAAGTGGATGCATTAGAATAGAGTGGAGCAGGGAGCCTGTGGCCTGCAGACTGTTGCTTCTATGTCGCAACCACAAGCTTTTACAAACTGCTTCTTTTATTAACAACGATCTGAATAAATTCTCAGAAATGGAAGTTGACCTTAAGTTTCTTCATATATGTCCTCCATCATCTGAAAAAATGCCACATCATCATGTTAAAACACCATTTTCATCAGAGTGGGTCTTTAAGATGCTTTCTTGAGAAAACAAGCTATGATTTAATTCGGTTTTGTCCAGTAAATGTTTGTTTTCACGAATTAACATGCAATTGTCTTTCTTTCGAGAAAACAAGCTGGTGGGGAAAACAGTTGCAGAAATAGTAGTTTTTGTCTTTTGTAGTCATTAAAAATCAAGAAAAAGATAGTAAATGTAACAGGTTAGGTTATAAAATCCTCCAAAAAATATTGACACTGGCAAACAAACTAATATATTCAAAATAGGATCACTTTCAGCAAAAATCCAAACTCCCCTTTCAAATAGACAATTGGCTGATGATATACAGAAATACAAAATGGATCGATGTCATCCTCATAAATCCGACATTTACATTCCAAGTACACAACTTTTAATAATCTCTTTTGTTTGCATAAATACAGGTCTCCTTGGACTCCCTCCTCATGCTTCTCTGTCTTTTTGACTTCCTCGAGGAGAACTCAAGTGCGACATAATGCAATCCGTCATCTTCCTCACCCTGTAAAGTAATGATAAATTATTAAAAAAAGGTGTTGAGATGTTGAAACATTCAGATTAACATTTGCACATCTTATGTGTGGATTGTCCCAAATAAAGCAGTGTTTATGTAAAAAAATTAGTAGGGTTCAGAATGAAGAAATGTATTCACAATCAATCGTAACACATTAAATAAACCAATGCTGTAAGTAAACATGATGCAGAAACTATAATGTCTAACTGTAAATAGGTCATTAGTAAACTAATTAGACACTGAATGCCAATCCACACAAACCACAATAACTATAAGAGGTGAAACTCAATCAATATTATATGGCAGAATTATGGTAGTATAAAAAATAAAAAAGGGAAATGATAAAAATGGAATGGAAAGATTAATAATTTTTCCCCTTTTACAACAACTACTAGTAACTTTTCATTTCATATCATCTTACTTATTTATATGTGTGTTCAGAAACCTGAGATATGGATAGACTGCAACTGTGCTTCTTTTTAGGAAACATTAAACTTTCCAACAATCAGTTTGGCTGAACAAACACATGAGCTTCCTCATGTATGAGCTTTTTTTAACCTAAATAATCAACTGGGTTGTAACAGCCACTTTTGCTATTAATTACCAAGTAACGGTACTTTTCTTTTGAAAGTTGGAACTTTCTTTTATGATGTTTAAATTATATTTACCAAGTCAGCCTGTTGATCCCCAGCTGGTCCATCATTTTCGGCATTAGTATGAGCTTTACCATCTAAGAAAAATAACAAAAAAAGTAATTATTTAAGCCAATGTAGTCTTTCAATATTTACATTTCTTAAGCTGCCTTCCAACGTGATTCACGTGGTTTCAATGTTAAGTCAATGTCCAGACGCATGCGAGCTTTGGGGCAGCTCATCAGTCTAGCAGCAGCGTGGTTTGAGCGTCAGGGCGCGGTTCGGGTGGTGCAGTCAGAGTTTTAAAAAATGTAACTTTGGTAAAGAAGATGCACCGTGTCAACCAAGCAGTGACTTAACTTTGGCCTTTGACATGCTCAATAAGCAAACGGTGGGTGGCGTCCAAAACCAACGTGGGTGAGAAGCTGATCTTTCTCCTCCCAAACTTTATGAACTTTTTCTCATTTAAATTGAGACAATAATAAAAAGTGACTCTAATTTAGTTTTTGTTTTGTCCCTCCTCTGACTAATTCGGGACAGCAAGTCATCAAACTGGGTCACAGAGAGATAGAAGTACCACTGAAAACAGCCGTCATGCTGTTGCAGCTCCTGCAGTAGATGGTCAACCTCACCGAAGGGGAAAAGTCTCTGAATGATCTCATGAACCCAGACATGGAGATGTGATTACCAATGCGTTTGTAGAGCTCTTCCATAAAAATAAACCTGATCTATCCACATCACCCATGCACTATAAATACACGTTTTTAAATATACATAGATGCTGCTCTATGTAGCGATCAGGCTATAAACATCTGGCAGTAGCTCCTCCCACACGCATATAGGGCTTCAAGTTTATGAAACATTTTTTTGAATTTTCTGCACATCCAAATAGAGGCGGCCGACGGGATTTTGTCACGCAAAACGCACTCGGTGTAAACATAGCGCTGGAATAAAATCATTTCGCAGTATCAGACTACTGGTGGAATAGACCTTTTATTTCTAGTTCCCTGTCCCTCAGTTCAAGCACATTTGTTTTTGAAGCTTTTAGTGGTAGCTGCAGCCTTAGATCACATCCAACTTGTCCATTTGTCTTTTTCCGATGTTTAAATTGAATAATATTTGACAACCTTTATCTAATTTAAAAATCTTTGTTGTTTGCATACTGTTTTAAAACTGTTAATCAGGTTCTGATCTGAGAATCTTGGTGTGCTTTCGGGACTCCGCATTCATTAATAATATTAATATTGGATTTGATTTAACTGACTTTTCCAGATGCTCAAAGTGCTTCCAACGTGTCCATTATTCATTCATACTTGGTGATGGATCTACTGATGGAGCCACAGTTTCCCCGGGGCAGACTGACAGAGGCGTGGCTGCCAGTTTGTGCCTACAGCCCCACTGACCATCACAGACACATTCATACGAATTGATACACCATTGGAGCCACACTGGAGGCAGGGAGGGTGAAGTGTCTTGCCTCCAGGACACAACAACAGATGACTGGGGTAGTGGGGATCGAGCCGCCAACCCTACGATCATTGGATGACCTGCTCAACTGCCTGAGCCACTGCTTATGGAAACATTTTTTAACATAAAAAATGTGACAACTGCTCTTAGGCAATTGAAATGCTATTTTTGTGGACATGTCTAAAATGTTCACACGACAGTGGTTTATTTGACCTAAGACACACGACGAGACATACGACTACAATCTATCCTCTGCTGCTGCGGCTTTGTGTGGGTTTGCAGTCTTCGATTTGATTGTGGTATGAGATTGTAAAATTGCTGAGCAGCATTTTCCTTATAGCAGATAAAATGATGGTTCTTGACGTTAAAAAAAAACAGTGCCACAGTTGTACTAGTTATCTAAGGAGTGTGAGGAGTTCTGTACTTCTTTTTATTGTTGTTTCTCTTTTGGCTTTTCCCATCAGGGGTCGCCACAGCGAATGAGTCGCATGGTAAACTTGGCAATGTTTTATGCCGGATGCCCTTCCTGATGCAACCCTCTCAAAGCCACCTGGCTTGGTACCGGCACAGAAGTAGAGAAGGGAACAGGGAGCAGCCCGGAGTCGAACCCTGGTTTCACGGACGGAAGGCGCCGCAAACCAACACGAGCTAAACCGGCTACACTCTGTACTTCTTTTTATTATTATTCATTTTTGTGGCTTTAGTTTCAATTCCTCTGCTTAAGATTAATTGTTCTTATGTCTGAATACATGTAAAAGTCTTCCAAAACCTACCTTTGCACTTGTCACAAACTGGATTTTGCTTTTTCCAGGTCACAATTAAAATGATATTTGCGAGGACACAGCAGGCCAGCAGTGTCCCGAGTATGAGAACATACGGACACACGCCTTGCCCTGGAATTAGACAACATCACATCCCATTACTTTACTGTGCAGTCTGCTCATAACTCATTTCAAGCATCCACATTAAAAAAAAG
This sequence comes from Oryzias latipes, assembly GCF_053564925.1. Taxonomy (NCBI): domain Eukaryota; kingdom Metazoa; phylum Chordata; class Actinopteri; order Beloniformes; family Adrianichthyidae; genus Oryzias; species Oryzias latipes. The sequence goes on from NC_136246.1 coordinate 9,085,624, forward strand.
ACAGTTGTTAAATCAAAAACAGGTAAAACATTATAATATTGAAGGTCCCCTTCTTCCCTCTATTACTCTAGTCTATTTTGGGTTGGGGTTATCACTATCATCAGAACAACCAAGACAGGGTAGAAAGACGTTTTGAGCGCTCATTTCACATCATAACAACTTAATAAAGCAAAACTTACAGAACTGTTGCAGCCGAACTAATACTATGCTACACATTTAAAAGACAAATGGTAGATGGCGTCTACTTATTTAACGCTTTACTACCCTTTTAGAAGGCCCAAAGCGCTTTACAGTCACAGTCCCATTCATCCAATGTGGGGTTCAGCGTCTTGCCCAATGACATTTCAACACATGGGCAGGCTGGGCGGGAACCAAATCAGCGATCTTCCTCTCAGGGGTCGACCGCTCTACCTCTGCATCACAGCTGGCCCACTTTCACTTTTTATGATTTCATTTATACAATTTTTATTTGTAAAAACATTTGAGACTTCCAGTTTTTTTGTAATAAATACAATACTTTCCAATACAATAAAAAAACCAAACAAACAAATATGTTGAAATACTGTATCTGTGATGCATGTTGAGACATAACATGATCGGAGCACGGCTGTAGAAAGTTCAGCCTAAGCTACGATGAAATGAGCTTTCATTGTAACAGCACACATGCTGAGAACACCTTAATTAGATACGAACAAACCCTAAAGATGGAGAAGATTCACAACCGTCTAGAAAACAATAAGAATCATAATATTGGTGCAAATTTCAGTGACGGCATTAAGGTTTGTGATCAATAGAATAACAAGTAAAGGATATTCAATATTTTATCCTTTCCATAAAGTGGTTGCAACAATAAACATCAATGACTGAATTTGTTTTATAACGAGATTCCCCAATTGCAGCCTAAATTGTACAGCTTTTTTCTTTTGAAGCAAAGCATTAGACCTATTGGAAAGCCAGGCCAGACTTCCTTCACAGGAATCACTGGGTTACCTAATTGAAAAACAGTTTTCATTTCTTTTTGCATGTTTAAATTTTAAGAAAAAAACTGAACGCTTCAAAAATGTAAGCACAGATCTGTTCCACAAAGATAGGCAGTGGGTGCTGTTGGGAATTGTTGATCATTTCAAATTCTGCAGTGTTCATTTCACTCGAGATAAGATGTAATATAAAATAAATGGCTCTCTAAAGCCCAGCACTAGGATGCATATAGAAGACATTTTATTAGTACAACACAAACTGTAAGTGCCACGGCCGTGTTTTAGGAACTACAGAATTAAAACGACTTTTTTTCCTCTTCATGTTTAAGTATGTAGGCTTACATACTTTAACCCGCTTTCCATTTCTGCTGTGTTAAAATTATTTTGTAATCCTATGTTGCAGTTCAACAGACACAGATTGTGAGCAAAAGAGGTAAAAACTAGGGGCTTTTTCTCACTGTATTGAATCAGATTCTTAGCTCTGCCAACTTGAGTTTTCAAATCTTGCCCGAATTTTCTGTAGCTTTAGCAACACAATTGAAAATGATGTCCCGGCTTAAAAAGTTCAGAAGAAAAAATTGGCTGACAGTTGTTTCAGATTGTGCATACTTTTAAATTATTAGATGCATTTTTCTAAGCCTTATATCAGAATTCAAGACAAAAATGTGCTATATGTGTCAAGCAATCCTACTTAAAAATAGATATGTAAACGTTAAATATAAGTCTAAAATGCTTTTTAGTGACATATATTTACCACAGTTGTTTGTACTAAGTTCTGATATAAAGGTAACAAGAATGCTGCAAACCTCAGAACGATTTAGGTTTGACAAAACCGCCAGCTAAGGGTTATGGGCTCAAAGAGGGGTCTACGGCCATGCTACTTGGTGCGGGCCATCTCTTTGCCCTGTACAAGTTTGCCTATTTTTTGCCAGCAGACAACCCGATTTTCCGCCTCCAGACGGCTTGTATCTACCCATAAGGGCAGTTGTGAATAAGGCTTTGGTTCAGGGTGTGCATTTGGTTTCCATGACCTCCCAGTTTCAGGGCAGACACTCACCACTAGGCAACTACGCATTTGCCCAGGAGTTTAAAGTAAAAACAAAAAGAGTCCCAAAAAAGGAGAATTGGGACAAAGTTTCCATTTGCTTGGTTTATGATTGCTTGGTTAATGATAAAAAGAGACTGCAGAGTTGTAGAGACAGCTGAGAAAATCATTGGGTGCCCTCTCCCCACCCTGACGGACATCTACTCCGCGCGCTGTCTCACTAGGGCTCAGAACATCATTAAGGACAGTTCACACCCCGGCTCAGACCTGTTCAACCTGATGCCCTCCGGGAGGCGCTACAGAGGCATCAGAAGCAAAACGAACAGACTAAAAAACAGCTTCTTTCCAAGGTTAATAACAATCCTCAATTCCCAAAAGCACAGATAAGAAACAAAAAACAAAAACAAAAAAAAAAAAACATACTCCTGTTTACTCTGTCCACAGTGTCATCTATCTACCTCATTGCCACCTCTGCACTTTGACATGTCTACGCACAGTTTTTTCATACGCAATTTTTGTACAATTATCTCGGCACTCTTCAGCACAGTTTACAGCTTATATTGCACACTTGTATATACTGTTTGTTTGCTTGTTTGATTTTATTATATTACAATGTTATCTTTACTACTTTTCCCTTCCTTACTGTTCTTGCACTGATGGTGATGCTTAAATCTCATTGTACTATGCACAATGACAATAAAGCCATTCTATTCTATTCTATTCTATTCTTATGGTTTGGTGTCTTTTACAGTTTTATTGCTGTGTAAACCTTTTGTATCTTTTGAAAATCATTTTGCTTATCGTGCTTTTTTAAAATGAGATTTAAAACCATTTTTCAAAGGAACGATGACATCAAATACATCAAAACATTTTTTAAGGTAATTTGCAGAATGTAGCGAAACGTTGACTTCTTTTGTTTTCCAGTGTGTGCGGCATGTCCCAGTCCCATTCAAACTTTGGCAGCAACACAAAGATTAATACATAAACAGTTGAAGACAAATTTGATAGAAATTGACTTTTTGGGTTCATGAAGAGCAATTGCATAAATTGTAAGCTATGAACCTCATTTAACAAGCCACCAAAAGAGTATTTTACATCTGCCAGACACATTGTGACCACCTTATTTTTTTTAGAAATGTTGTTATCAGATTGAATTTTTACTGAACTATTTCTGACACTGAATAATTCCCTGGTGTAATTGTAACATATGGAAATGAAACATTGTGAAACTTACTTATCTGCTCTTCAGTATCTTCACCAAACAGGATCTCTCTGCAGGAAGACACAGCACAGGAGTAGAGGCCAGGATCTAAAGAGTTCTTCATAGGTTTGGACACATGGTAGACACAGCTCTTGTCTTCTTGATCATCACAGCGGGAACTGGTTGTATAAATGATGTCTGGCTCAGACTCAAATCCTGCTCTGTAAAGGTAAGCTCTCTGTTCTCCCAGACACCGATCTGGGTTTTTCTCGGGCTGCCAAAGAAGAGAACACTGCCGATTCACTTTGCTTCCCGGCGACACAGATTCCAGATTGGATCCTTGTTAGACACAGACAAGTTTTGACATTTTCTTTTTGTTTTAGTACAGCGTGTAGAGTAAAGTGAACAATTTGTTTACCTTTTAGGACCAAATGACTGCCATAAATGAAAGTCATTGTGTATGATGTTCCTGCCTGACAGAAGTAAGTTCCTTGATCCTCTTTGCTGACGTTTCTTATTTCGAGGGAATACTCATTTCCTTCTTTTTTGGCACTGTATCTAGAGTTGTTGAACCCTTCCTTAAGAGGAAGGTCTGGACTACTGCCAAAAGCAATAGTTTGGATCATAAAACCAAACTGCAGTTTATGCCAGTAAACCATTCGCTGTTCCAACCCAACAGTTGTACATTTCATGATCACATTCTCACCAAAGGTCGCCTCAGTAATGGAGATCTTTTGAGAAAGCTGCAGGGTCTGTGGCACAGCTAAATAAAAAACAGAAAAAAACAACCTTGAATTTGCAAAATGAAATGACAACGTTATATAGAAAAGTGCAAGCAATACCAAAATAAATGCAGTTTGGCATTTGTCTGGGTAACTCACCAACTACACATAGAAAAAGGCAGGCAGCCAGTCTTACACTCATTGTAGCAAAACCTCTCTTGTTTGACTGACGTCTACCCACTCAGAGAGAAGACAAGTTAAACGACTTCGGCAAAGAAGTGTCACGATGATTGGTTGATGAACTAAAAATACACTTCCGGCAATTTTGCAACTCAGCACATTTGTACCTTTTTTCAAATGCTGTTGAGAAATCAAAAATGATTTGTTTATCAGGAAATAATTTCTACTTCTTCCAAAAGTTTTTAATTTGAAACTGATTTATATGTACACAGAAAAAGCTTTACTTCTGCTTTTGTTGAATAGGCTTTACATATTAGATTTATAAATTCAATAATTATTTAATTGTGTATTTTCTTCTATTGTATTTTATTCTAATAAGCTAATAATCCAAATACTGTACTGATATGCTTTTGAACTATTTCATCTTTTTACACTTTCAGGGTTTTTTAGATTTAAGTAATTATTCCTGGCCTTGGCAAAAACTAAAAGCAGATAAATCTAGATGAATGTTATACTTTAGTAAAAGATGATGACCTATAAGGAAAATGTCATCACTGTTTTGTAAAGAAATCAAACTAAAATGCTGTTGCTCTTCTTAAGTCGTTTAACCTTCTGGAACAACATTTTTACCATGTGTGCCATTTGTTAACATATTTTTTTGTTGATGCAAAAACCACAACCTCATAAGCAGTTACCTTAGCGCTGTAAAAAATAGCACAAAAAAGAGGTCAAGAGACTCTTAAGCGGTGCTGTCATCATTGTTTCTTTGGAAATATACATGATAGGCTGTGTGTCAGCCAAATACTGCTGACAGTTTCGGATAATACTTTGTGTGTTTAAAGTGAGCGGATGCATGTTTTTTTTTCATAAGTTCATAAGTCAAAGTTAAACTTTATATTTAGACGCACAGTTTTTTAAATACTTGATTATTATGAAGCGACAAAACAGACTCTAAACTGCTTAGATTTTTTGTACTTCTATATACAAGCTGACTCCTTCAGGAACAAATTTACTTGTTAACATAACTACTTTCCCAGAAATAGCTCAACAGTGATAAAGAAATGCAGTCATTGGCTAAGAGTGCTGCTCCGGTTGTTTTGGGATGCACTGGGCCTTTTTTTCACCCTCCCCACTGTAACAAATCAAATCAGATCAAACTTTATGAATGAAGGGATCTTCACATACATTGTGCAGCTCAAAGTGCTTTAAAAAAAAAAAAGAAAAACAAAAAAAAAAAAAAAAGACGGAAAATCAAATAAAAACCCAACCCACCCTTTACCCTCCCGCCTCTCATCCGTTAACACACTGTGACCCCCCCACACAATACTTATAAAGGTTAACTTATAAAAGAAACAGTCATTTTTTTCCATTTATCCCCCCTATTGCATAACATTTCATTTTTAACTCACTTTTTCTGTTAAAAAAGGGAGTTGTAATGCAAATGGTGATTTTGGTGTATTTTTAGCACTTTTCTGTTGGAAGACACTTCTAAAGAATAATAAGATTAAAACTGTTTTTTGAGTGTATCTTTATTCAAATCTTTGTGAATCAGGAGTAGACAAAAAAATGCAGTTGAAAAAAGCTTGTAGTTGTTACAACCAACTACAATACGGGATGTAAACTAGCAGGAGTGTGGATAAAGGGATTGTGGGAAATATTAGGAAGAATTCTTTTTCGTCTGCACTTGTCCCTTATTTTATATCCCTGCTCTGATGGGGCACTCGATGTACAATATTGAGAAATATAATTGACTTCCTTGATTTTGCTGCAATTATAAAAAAGAAAAAAAAGAGTGAAAAATGTAAAAGGAACACTTTCCATGTTGTGCTGTTAACATTTGAACCTTTGGCATCCATTGTTAATCTTCACAAAATCTTTTCTTTTTGTCAGATTAATATTTGTATTTGCGCTCTTGTGGTTATGTTTGGCTGTCTGTATGTTTTCAGAATTTCCAAATGTTGTTTGTTTGACAATAAGGGGGCAAGCGCCTATTTAGACTGAGAAAACTTAGTGAGCAGAAGCTCAGTCTAACTGGAAACCAAGCGGTTGGTTCCTGGTCCCGGACCAGAGTCCACGTGGGTAAATTAAGACTGAACATTTGTTCTGGATTGTTGGGGGAAATGAACTTTGGTTTATGTGAACTAAATGTGTCTGAAAACACCCTAAGGCCGTGTTTCATGAAAATGTGTTTTTCTGTTGCAGAGGGATTTTTTTCTTTTTTGAAAACGTCTAGCAAATAGCAATAATTTTGACTGTAATAAAATAAAATGACTCCCTACTAAAACATAGCATGTTATTTTGCTGCTGAAGGCTTGCATGTCAGCACCTGAGACCCCAAAAGCTTCAAACAAAGTCACGTGCACTTAAAAGTGCTGAGCTGTGAGATTCATGCTGTGTTCAGCTATTTCTTTGCACAAGGCAGTTGCACCTGCAGCTGTTTTTTTTACAGTAAGTGGCTTAGATGAAGCCTGTGTTAACAAATACAATCATGCCAGCCTACAACTTCAAAAATAAACTCACATGCTTTGGCTTCCCCTAAATAACAGTGAGGTTTTTAGGACATTTGCTTAAAAGGAGCTTGTATTTAGTTCAAATATATTATTGCAACCTCATACCTTGACAACATGTGGTGGAGTTATATACAAATGAAGAACTGCAGATGTCAGGGTAGAAATATTGTGATATCAGAGAGTCACTGAAAATAGGGTATTGTATTGAATCAAAAAGCAAAGTGCAATTTTTTTTGTTTCATTTTGGTACTCTTGATCTTGCCCACTGGGGATCAAAGAGTGTTGTTGTTGAGCTTTAGTCAAGTCAAGTCAAAAGTGAGTGTGTGTCTCTCTGTCTGTGTCCAGGGTGCATCCCACTTCCATCTAAAATAGATGGGACAGGGACCAGCAAACCCCTCAACCCTGGACAGGACTAAAGTATTTGTCTCAACAGCATTTACAACTAGATGCAGCTGAAAAATGGTCATACCTACTGGGGGCGCAAGTAGCCTGCACGAAAGAGTCGTAGACCAACCAGTGAGCCTATATAGCTAAAATGTTCGTTCACAACTTTTCTACGAACATGAAGAGAGCACTGGCTGTACATGAGAACTGGACTGAGTGAGTGTGACGTCATCCAAAGAAAATGGCTTACTTCTGATAACAATCATGTTAAGTCAATTCATTCACCATTTTTTCTCAAAACAGATGCTGCCATGTTGGAGCCAAACTATGCCTGTAAGCAGTGATTGGTCCAAATTGTTCAAAGTCATCATTTCTAGGGAATCTATCAATCAAACGTTTTGAACATTTGACATTGAAAACTTTTATCGAGGCATCTCATTGACCACTTTATAACTTGCAATAAAGAAAAAATGCAATAAAAAAATTTGGATTAACGAGAACGTGTTAAAAAAGTAGAATCATTATTCTGAATGACTAAGTAATAGCTTTTTATATCTCAATTAGCAGCCTGCTCTTTGCAGGCTTCAAATAGCAGGCTGCCCGACTGTTAAAAACAAGGATTTTAGACAATCAGAGCAAAGTTTGTGTGGGCATCCTATGGGTGTCTAACAGGCACTTACATATCACCCCATGTGCAGTATTCATTCAACATCACCCATATGTCATAAATGCCTGTAACTTATGTTAGCTTTACAAATACTTAATGACACACTACCACAAGCATGTCAATTGTACATTCCATTTTGAATGACATCCCTTCGGGTGGCCATAACGAGCCTTAAGGGAACTGCAAGATGCATATGTGCTCCCCTTAAGATTTAGCTGCTCGTCTCTACAACTCAGCTCTGCCGCTCAATACTGGTGCTAGTCTGTACCCACCAGGAGCAATGGGGCGTTCACTGTCTAGCACAAGGACACTTTGACACATGAGCGGGCAGGGCGTTAAACAAAACTGCTATCTTCTGATCAGAGGTTTACCGCTCTACCACTGCTCCACAGCCCCCATAATTGGTCAATGACACAATTGCAAAGAGCTGAAATCAAAGTAACCAAAGCTCCATCAGTAACACACTATGCAGGGGAGGACTCAGATTCCCCCTGCCAGAGCCAGTACATGTCCAGACCCATCTGAAGTCTGCTAGAGAGCATTTGGATGATCCAGAAGAGGATTGGGAGAATGTCATCTGGTCAGAAACTCAATTTGTCGTGTTTAGATGAGAAAGAATGCCGAGTTGTATCCAAAGAACACCATGCCTGCAGTAAAACATGGAAGTGGACACATCATGTTTTGGGGCTGCTTTACATGGAAAAGATGAACAAGGGTTAATTCCAAAGTTCCCATGTTTGGAGCTTGCTCTACCTCATATATGGAAGTGTACTGGGGCAAATCAATGAACCATATAAGGATCCCAGTGGCTTGGCTTGCATTGGTACATGATAGCTGGACCATCTTCAGTGTGAATAGGACACAGGAAGGTAGAAAACCCCGGGAACATGTCCCAATTACCAGTTGAAATAACAGACATGTACAATTGATGGATTATCTCAACAAGGTAAAGGTTTTCAGTTGGATATTTAGACAAATGCTAAGGCAGTTTTGAAGAGAAGTGGGGGGAAACATATCAAATGTTTGCAGTTCTCTAGATGAGACTGGCACGCCACCGTCTTTTCTTTCCAATGCGGGACTTTCATGAAGTGAAGATTGTGGTCGGGATTAAACAGATTAAGAAAGATTTCATCCCACAGAGTGGTTTCTGGTTTGGTAGTCACATCCTCCTCCTCAGTCTGAAAAGCTCTAAACACAGCACAGGCAGAACAGCTTTCAAATATCACACGAATCCCCCTGGTGGTGCATTGTGTACAAATACAGGTTGACTTGGGTTGACAGCTGTGTAGGGTTTTGCTTTGTTCTACCCAACCAAAACTGGAGGCATTAACACCCCTGAATATAAGAAAGGTATAGTAAAAAGTAGGCTATCCTTTAATCCATAACTTATTTGTGCATATTTCTTGTAGGTAGCATAGCCTGTTGGGTCTCCACCAAAGTGTTGCTGTTCATAAACAGTCATTTTATTCAATTATCCGTTATCTTCCCCAACAGGGTAACAGGAAAAAGTGTCTGGAGTCAGAGAGAATATCTATTTTGACTTCCAGAGGTCTGTCAGTAGATAACCTTTCAACAACAATTATTTATAATGAAAAAAACAAGACAAAGTATGTTTTCCTGAAACCGCTCACTTTTACAGTTTTTTCAATAAATTCATTTGACACAAATTTCAGACCTGAATGTATTTTTTTCTTAGAATAATAATCATATTAAAAGCAAATTCTTTTTTTTTACAGGTTTTTAAAAGAAAAGCAGAGAGAACGTTACAATGAAAGGATTCAGTTTAGTGGTTGCCCCTCTCAAATACTTAGATAAAAACACTTGAAAAGACAAAATTCAAGCTACAACAATAAATGGTTTCACTATTTTGAAGACGCAGGTCAATGACATCTCCAGCTCTAGAAACCTAAACTCTTTGTTTTGTAATGTTGTATCCATTTATGTAAGTATAGGGGATAACTGTCAGATTTGGCATCTATTTGTTTTGCTAGTTTGTTGGGTTTTTTTAATTTATTTTTTTCTATTTTTCTTGTTTTTGTTTTGTTTTTTTGGATGTTATGGGGTTGGGGTTTTTTTTCGTCCTCTTGGTGAACTACATCTTACTTGTGCACTTTGTCCTTGTGTGAAATGTTGTAATTTTGTCTTTAAAATAAAGAAAGTTCAAGCCATAAAAAGAAAAGACAAAATTCAAATTGCAACCCCCCACAACCACCACCACCACACACATACACACAAACACATTCAGCCAAAGGACCATGCATTTACTCTAAATGGAGCTTCAGTAACAGCGATCAACCAAGCATGCATGTTTTTCCACTGTGGGGAGAGGCCCAAGAACAGAAATCTCACACATGTACAGAGGCAACAACCAAACTTCACAAAAACAGCGAGTGATGGTTGGACTAACCGCAACACCAAAGATGCATTGATGATCTCATCATTGCAACTGCTATTCCTGTTAAAATATATAACCACTTCCTAATCCCCTTATCTGTCACAGACAAAATGATGTGCATTTGACTGTCCTGCAAATGTAGCGCATTTGTTATCTTTGTTCTGTTTTCAAATGATTTTTAATTACATTTTAAGCAAAATCTTTTTTTTCACGCAAGTGTAACAAAAATTGCGCTGAGACAAATCTTAATGAAAGCCATCTAGTAATAACTTACACATAAAATTTCACAAAAATAATATTTTTGTAATGGATTATGGATCTTATCTACGAATTACATTTATTTTTGATCAAAATTATAAACAGAGGTTGTTTTGCTACCTTCAGTGCAAAATCACAGGTCTTTGTTAAACTAAAGGAAGTGGATTTTCTGCCCGTCAGCCAATCACCAGGCTTTTCTTTTCTCTAGTGTTTCTTCAGGCTGAGTTTCTTGTTTCTTTGAGAGAGGGGAGATCAGTTGAGCAACAGTGGTTTGATGTGCCACAATGATCAGAGGGCTGGCTACTTTCATTCTTCTAGGGGGAGTATGTGAGTGTTCAATGTGGTTCCAGAAAAAAATGTACATAAAAAGCATTTAACCATGATTTTGTCCTGTCTTCCATAATTTGTCATTTGTCTCCTTTTTTTCAGTTGTGATTGAAACCCTGGAGCTTCCTGAAGAAATCCCCTTGATTGAGGCAGAACTTGGTGATAATGTGACTTTCACATGTTCCTCTCAGGATTTTGACCAGGCACTGATGTACTGGTATAAGTTTCAATATGGTTATGTGATCCATACAATTTTAAAGAGCAGTTTTGGGAAATTTAATGAACATTTTGACGACTCAAAAATCTATACTGTAAAAAAGAATGATGATAAATTAATTCTCACAATAAAAAATGTCAGCAAAGAAGATGAAGCCGCTTACTTTTGTCAGGCAGGTTCTTCATACAACATGGAATTCATCAATGGGATTCATTTATTTGTGAAAGGTGAAGTATGTTCTTCTGTGCTTTTTGATGCCACATTGGAAACAACTGTTTTAATTAAAATTTGTTCTGGTGCATTTCACAGGTCCTAAAAATGAACTGAAATCTGGATCTGTGAAACCGAGTCCAAAACTGGAGTTGGTCCTGCTGGGAAACACAGTGAATCTGCAGTGTTCAGTTCTGTCTGAAAAGAATCTGTGTGCCAGAGAACGCAGAGTTTACTGGTACAAAGCTGGATCTAAATCTCCCGCAGACATCTTTCATGCAACCAGTCCCAGCTGTGATGATCGAGAAGGGAGATGTGTCTACAATCTGTCCAAAACCATACAGACTTTCTCCGATTGTGGCGTTTACACCTGTGCTGTGGTCTCATGTGGAGAAATCATGTTTGGTGAAGGAACCAAAGTGCAGATGGGTATGTTCTACTATCTAACATGTATGCTTTCATGAAATTTTAAATTTAAGAAAATTGAAATGTTTCAACTGTGAAATATTGTACAGTCTATAAAAACAGGAAACCATGTGAGTGTGGTCTCCAGCTGATGGTAAATGCAGTTGGTTTCCCGCTCTGCGGTTCTTTTTGTCTGTTAGTGTTTTAAGTTGCTTGTTCCTGCCCTTCTCCTCGTCACATCAAAGGCACTGCTTATCCATTTTTATAGTATGTGTGAAGGAAATTGCTTTATTATTATCATTATTTATGTTAAGGATATTCTTCCTCTTTCGGCTTCTCCCATCAGGGGTCGCCACAGCGAACAAGTCGCATGGTAAACTTGGCAATGTTTTACGCCGGATGCCCTTCCTTAAGGATATTGAAAAACTCAAAATGAAATTGCAGTCCCACAAAATCACTACATGAAAACACATTTATAATTATTTTCTTGGATTTGTTAACCCTAGTCCACCATATTAAACAAGTTAAATACAAATTTACTTTAAGAAATTTGACCCAAAAAAATTTAGGATAGAATATATAAATTATCACTGTTATTTAAATTAACTAAAAGATTCCTTATAATCCTTTTATTTAAACTTAACCCCAACTGTTACTAGTTACACTGAGCAAACCTTTAGTTAGTTGGTTTACATGAGCAAATGTAACATAGCATTTCTCCTTTTTTTTATTTCAGCACAAGACATGTTGTGTACCAATGCTAAACAACATATCAGCATATTTGGGACACTGTTAGCCTGCAGCATACTTGCAAATATTGCATTATTTCTTGCAAGGAAGAGGCAAAAAGGAGTTTTCGGGCTCTGCAAAGGTGAGTTCATTATTCTTATTGCATCTACTATCTGTTCTAAATGGTTTTTCAGAAATATGTTTAAAACTGAAATACATTGTTAATTTGGCAAATACACATTCAGTTTTTGCTGTTTTGCTTGTTCATGTCATCAAAGTGACTTGAGGCTGCATTCAAGGGTGCGGTCACTTCCACTGCATGTGTGGATACTTTCAGCTGAAGGTTTCTCCTTTTCACAAGTTTTCAAAGGTCACCTCTTTTACTGGGGAGGAAATGTGCAGAAACATAAGCACATCTTAAGTTCATCATGAGACTTATTCTTCATGTTACCATGCAGCTCTGTATTACTGCTATCCACTACAGCAATTCTTGTTATTCTTCCGTAATTTTTTGCTAAACTAATTTTTATTAGTTTAGCAAAAGTTAGTATTAGTAATATATTAGTAGAATATATAAAATAATTTATAAAAAATGTAATTACCAAACTATGAAACTATACATAGTAAGTGTCTTATGATCAAAGTAGTTTTTATAGAAGACAATTTGAAGTATTTAATATTTAAACTAATGAATGAATATTGTAGTTTTAAAATGTATTTGTGAATATAATTGTGATAAACAAATTAACGGTGGCCCAGAGGTGCAAGACACATTTACATTTAAGATACAACAACAACAAATCCCAGCAAAAATGAACAAATACTAAAACACAACAGCAAATCTGCTGCAAATGAACAAATACTGAATTACAAAAGACAGCCCCGTTACAAATGACCACATCAGAAACACAACAACGAAAGCGGAGACACGGATTCTAACAGAAAGTTATTTATCACTCTTTTCCTTATGTGGACATTATAAATACATGAAACAGTCCAAAAGCATTTTTTTTATTATATTACTACAGTAAAAATTAAAACAATGTTTAGCAATGTAAGGTTTTTGCATCTCATTTGTAATTCTTAGAGTTTTAATACAATTTAAAAAAATGCTTTTGGAGCGTTTCATGCATTTATAAAGAAAACAGTAAGAAATAACTTTAAAATATCATACACGATTAGTTTTGTATTATGAAGCTTTCTGTTAGAAGCCGTGTCTCTGCTTTCGTTGTTGTGTTTCTGGATTTGGTCATTTGTGACAGATTGTTTTTGTCATTCGATAATTTGTCATTTGCACCTGGATTTGCTTTTGTGTTTTAGGACTCTGTAATTTGTTCCGCGATTTGCTGTTGTGTTTCAGTATTTGTTCAATTTTCCTGGGATTTGTTGATGTTGTATCTTAAATTTAAAGATGTTTTGCACCTCTTGGCTATTTCACAGATTTGTAAAATGCAATGACCTTAAATTGTTTATTTCATTTTTGCAATTACAAACAAAAAACATTTTTTGTTCCTGTTTGAATTTTGCATTTCAATTTGATGAGACCAAATAGGAGTGCTTACATTCCAGAGATAGATTTATTTTTCTCTTCCCTTTATTTATGATCCTTTTTGATACGGTACGGAAGCCCATTGAGACGACTGCTGTTGTAAATTTGGGCTATATAAATAAAATTGAATTGAATTACCTTAAGACCCCAACATCTCACGCAAAAGCGAAACACCAGCTAACCACTGGTGCAGTGGGTAGCACTCTTGTCACAGCAATAAGGTCCTAGTTCAAATCCTGGCTGGGACCCTTCTGCATGGAATTTGCATGTTCAGCGTGCTTGGGCGTTCTCCGGGCACTCAGGCTTCCTCCAGTATTGCAAAAACAACTAAAGTATGCAACTGAGACAAGCTCTGGCAGTCTTGTGACCCCCCTTTGGGGTCATAAATTGGGATTTAGTTCTTCAAACTTTATATGTTTAGTGCTAAATATTCCAGTTAAGCGCATAGCGTTTTACATTAAAACTATTCCCCGATTCCTCTCTTCACCCAACCAGTTCACCATTAATTTTGGCCCTCACCTTAGGAACCACTAAGAGTGATTTGGGTTTGTTTTGTCACTTGCCCAGCTTTGTCTGAGAGAACACATGGCCTCTTGCAAGTGTGATTGCACTTTTCATGAATAATACCCAGTCTGTGCTAGAATCACTGGTGCAATACATTAATTCATTCATGTATGTATTTATTAGGCGATGCTGCAAGGTCCAGCCAGGCTGAACAGCTTAGATCAGCTGAAGACCAACCAAACCATGGGGTAGGTATAATCCAGACATTCTTAAACAATTGAAACATTTGACTTCTTTGTAATATTTTAAAAATACAAACTTTGTAACAAAGTAAAGATATGTTTTAGAGTTTGAATGTTGTGGAAATTGGAATAGACTAAACTATTTAATACAAAAAAATAACTGCCAAACAATAAAATGGAAGTAGTACAGTAAAGAAAGATGTAATCTTGATGTAAAGAAAATAATATATTCTTAAACTAAAATCATACATTCATTTGGAAGCAGGACTCTGAAGCAGACCTGCATGCTTGGTCCAGACTTCTGGGAAAAAAAACTCTGGCCCATTTCACCCAAAACAAAGCATTAAGTGTAAATAAACCCAAAGTGAGCATTCACTTTTGCCAAATAGGGTAGGCTCTCTTCAGAAACAAACTCTGGTACAGATCAAATGAGGTTCAAACACATGTTTCTATGTAATACATTTATAATAATCTATTTTCATAAATAAATTAACAAAAACATTACCTCAAGCGGGCCTGCAGCTATCAATTTTTGAGCAGTTCAGAGAACACAATTACATGTTTTTCACTAATCCTCCATTAAACCTATTGTGTTGAATTAACTATTAATTTAAAGTAAAATTATTTTACTAATTATATTTTGTTGTTGTCAAGAATAGCCTTTTAGCTAAAGTTCTGGATTTGGTTAGGATAGCAAAGGTGTTTGATTTAAAATGAAATGAGTTCATCTGTGCTGCTCTTGAGTTGAAATGCAGTGGTGGGGGTGCTCTGCAATTGTTGTGAGGCAGTGTGAGAAGGAAATTTAAAGCATATACACAATATTACCATTAATATTCTCTCACCCATATAAGTGATCAGAATCAGGTGTCCTGATCACTTGGCTTGGCCACAGGTCTGTAAAATCAAGCACTCAGGTATCAAGCACAAACATTTGCGAAAGAATGTGCCGCTCTCAGGAGTTCAGTGAATTCCATTATGGAACAGTCATAGGATGCCACCTGTGCAACAAATCCATACGTGACATTTCCTGTCTCCTGAATATTCCAGTCAGCTGTCAGCTCTGTCATAACAAAATGGAAGACTTTGGGGACACTAGCCACTCAGCCCCCTAGTGGTAGAGCACATAAACTGATGGAGAGGGGTCAGTGGATGCTGAAGTGCAGAGCACAGAGATCACCGACTTTCTGCAAATTGCTGCAGAGATCTAAACTTCATTTGACGTCCAGATCAGCCCAAGTACAGTATGCAGAGAGCTTCATGAAATGGGTTTCCATGGTTACTCAGCGCCAACAGTCCCACCCACAAATCAGATAGGAATTTTTAATGAGTTCCTGTTGCTCTGCAGATATTATGTCCTAAAAAAACAACACAGGTCTTTTTTAATTTAGGCTAAAAGCAGCATAATCATGTTTAAAAGACCACTGGGAACGTTTTAACAATATTTTGGAGTGAATATTTAATCTTAAACACTAATAAATGTTTTCTGCAGGGTTTTGGGGAAACTGAGATGTGTTATGCAGCCTTGGATTTCACTCCAGGACAATTAAGAAGACCAAAAATCACAGAAAACCCAGCAGAGGACTATATATACTCACAGACAATGTTTAAAAGAAGAGTTCGTGAAGAGTAAACAGATTATTGTGTTAGTCAGTAACACAAGAAAAATGTTTACTATTTAGTTAAAAGTTAATGTAAGCAAATGTAAAATGTGGAATTTTGTATTATACTGTTTTTTGAATTGTACTATTGGCAATTTTCTTAAAAATAAATCTAACTTCTATAATCTAAGGACATGTCGTATGTGTGTTTTATTGTTTCCTTTTGACTGTTCAGTTAAAGAAGTTTAAGTAAAGAGCCTCCTTACACATTTTGCCCCATAATTTTTATTCTTCCTTCAAAAATTGACCTGTCCATTTCGACCGCTTCCTTAAAACTTGAGATTTTCACTTATTTTCAAATTATTTACCCACAGGCATTCTACCTTACAGAGCCCCTTAGGGGCCTTGGAAAAAATGTAATAAGTAATTGGCTACTGGTTTCTCACACGCATGAGAAAGTATTTGGTACTTAAGAGAAACTAAGTGGTCATTCAAGCAACGGAGACTTTTTACTTGAAAATGACATTATGTTGAAAGGTGACGATTTCAAAAAACATTGACCGAGCTTGATGGAGGAAGAACAGTTTACTTACAATTTGTCACACAGAGACTCTATAAATCCATCCTGAATTGAGTCTGATGCTCCACCAAACACAAAAACTCCTTTCTCCATTTGAAATGTCCAACTGCTCAAAGGGGCGTGCATCGCGACCACACCCCACTGCTGATCTATCCCACTTCCCTTTCTTGCTTTGCGTCCTGGTGGCATGTCCCTCTATCTTCCAGTGGCATGGCTCCATGTCCTCCGTTGTTGTCCCACATGCGGCTCATTCTTGGTTCCGCTCACCGCGAAAGGTGTCCACCTCAATGGGTCTCCACCACTGCTGGTCCTGCGCCACGTTCTCTCTAGGAGATGGGTCACACCTTGATCTGCATTCTTTCCCAAGGGAAACTGCCTACACCCTACCTCTGGTGGTGCAGCACAGATCTGAGAGGCAGTTAACCCCCGTCTTGGCCTCCTCTCTTTCCTCCTTTCTAATTCTGGAACTCTTCCTCTGTTTTTGACCAGGTCTCTTAAAAAAACGATCAATGTCAGATGTGCATCTTTTGCCTCTTCCACGGTTATTTCCATGAGGGGTTCAGGGTCCTTGTAATTTCGACTCACACCGTCCAGAACAAGGCGCCCAGAATTAACACAATAAAAAAACACGCCGTTACAATTACATGAGCTTATTGAGTTTTCTTTTTCCTTTACGGCTTTGCTTGTCTGGCATCACTGTTATTTTATGTCTGAATGTAAACTAAAAAGTCTTCTAAGGGTATGTTTTGGCACAGTTTATTGAAAAAAAGTTTTTGCGCTTGGAGGAGGTGGTTTTCAAAGCATATCGAATTTGACACATTTCTGAGTGGCGTATATACTTTTTAAGCGAAGCAATTGTCTCAAGGGTTTATTTATAAAATGATTGACAACCTGCTCATTGCCTTGCTGTGACTGCAAAACGCTGAGGCAGAGGAGGGTGGTGTGTTCATCCACTCAGTAGAAACACGCAATACAGAGGCGAATTGCACTATCTAGTCTAGTGCAAAATATGAGATACTTTTGGTCTGTACTGTAAATGTAACTGTATTGGAGATATAAGATATTTCCATTCTTGCATTATTATTTTTTGTCCGCTCTCTCTGTAACTCTTTTCGGGTGTAAAGTTAGATATTTTCTATAACTTCTTCAGTTACGTTTTCATCATCTTCAGTGTAAAAAAGACATAATTGTGGACTGTGATGGACTGAGCATTGTAAGGCACAGACAACAAAAAATGATATAAAAAAAGTTTACATTTATTTTTTAAAACATCTAGATTGACAATAATGGCCCCCTAAAAGAGGTCAAAGTAACAAAATTAACTGAAGCTTTAAATTTAACAGGAGAGGACAACTGAGCAGGGGGGTATTCCAGAAAGCAGGTTATGCTAGCTCCCACGATAAGTTTGAGGCTAAGGAAGTTGATAACCTCAGCTTTTGGTTCCAGAAATGGAGGTATGTTTCA
Organism: Oryzias latipes; assembly: GCF_053564925.1. Lineage (NCBI taxonomy): Eukaryota > Metazoa > Chordata > Actinopteri > Beloniformes > Adrianichthyidae > Oryzias > Oryzias latipes. The sequence continues at coordinate 9,103,788 of NC_136246.1, forward strand.
GGGTAGGTCAAGTTGCCATGGCAACTCATGCTCTGAACATAACCTGGTCTGGAGCAGGTTTAGTTGAAGCTTAGTTTGTTTACAGGGAGGGGAAGCAGCATGGCGTGTCCATTTAAAGATGACTTAGTGGATGAAAAAGCTCAGATAATACTTTTTCCACCATGAGAGGGTGATAAGACCACATATGGATGTTGGAAAGATAAACTTTTTTACTTTGATCTAACTTAATTATTTGCTTCAGTTAAGATAAATCATTTTTTTTGTTAAGTGGTTCCGGGGAGGGAACCAAAATCATTGTAAAGGTAACAGGGGAGATTTAGAGTAGTAATTTTATTATTTGAGTGAATTATTGAAATGCTTTAGGAACAGCTAGTGAGTTCTATTTTTGTATGAGGAGATTGTCTATTTTTATAGGGGTTGGGGAAACTTTGAATGTAAATATTTTAATATTTTGTGTAAATAGATTATCTGTGGGAACCTGGGTGGATAGTAGCCCCCAAAAGAGAAATCCTATAAAGGTGGGAGTTGTAACTAGGGATGGGAATAGAAGCCCCATGAAGCTTCCCTTGGGGTTCATGTAATTGTGCCGGAAAAATGAACCACCATTCAGGGCTTTGAAACCACACAGAACAGCGGCATCTGGTGGCGGACTGGACGTATATCAACATATGTTTCAACTAAGCTCCTTGTAACACTTCAATGTGGAAATGATGATGAAAAAACATTTAAAAAAACAATGTTGTTAATGAGGATTAGAAAAAAATAACATTAAACAACACCACGTGACGTTTTCTGTTAAAGGTGCCTAACACAGCAAAATACACATCACATGAAGAAAATAAACACAAAGAAAAAAAATTTGTAAAACACTGGTCTTGAACACAAGTACTCTGGATGCAAACCCAGTTGACAGTTCCCCTGAGCTATCCCTACTGCCATTATAAATTCATTGAGGTGTTTTATACATAATGTTCATGCATTGTCTTATTTTCTAAGACATTGAGTTGAAACGATCTTGAGCCACAGTATGTTTTTTACCAGGAACTATGGTAAAGTGCAATGAACTGCAATCTTGGGGAAACAATAAAACTGGTCGGGAAATGTTCGGGATTCATTTATTGTTATATTGTAATAGCGCACCCAACTTTTCATAACACAAGTGACATATGAACCTGGTTCGACCAAACGATGCATTTGGCGCGTCATATGTCATCAACCACATGATCTGCGCAAATTGACACACGGCCTGAAATATTGTGCCGAACCACTCTGTTTCATGAAGGTGAAACGCACGCCGAAGCGTCGTGTCAAACGGGCCATCACTAGTTGTAACCATTTGGAGGGTGGTTGTTGGTTAGTGGTTAGAGCTTGGGGCATGACTGTGAATGGTAACAGAGAAAATGGAAAAAAAAAGTTTTGAGCTAAACCCAAGTCCTGAGACTCCGCCTGTACTTTAACCATGATGACGGCCTATGAGACTACGAGCTGAACGTGACAGAGTCCGTGGAGAAAACCCAGACATGCACGGGGAGAAACTCCACACAGAAGGTCCCCCATTGGTCTTCTGTTTCAGGTACCCCAGCTGGGACTTGAGCAGTGAGCCTTGCTGTGGGGCAAGAGCGCTAACCACTGCACCACTGTTCAGCCCCACAATCCCATAGTTGCTTGAAATAAATTTTGGTTCAACGATGCAACTGCAGTACAGGCGTAAAATTCCAGTTGCGGGTGAGGTCACCAGCAGGTTTGACATTCTGCAGCAACTGGGGCAATGATGACGAGCGGTAGTGCCGTGGCAGAAAATTTTTAAATCAAAGTCTTGTTCACGTCCTTGATTTTGAATGACTTATCATGTGAGTTAGTTTGTGTTTTTTTTTTGTTTTTTTGCATAATATAATTAAATGAATACAGTTTTATTGCGAAATAGCCTTTTTTTGACATTAATTGTGGTGATGAAAACATGCAGCTTTAGCAGCTTACTTGATGAGCAAAACAACACAGTTAAGGTAATTTCTAATAAATGCAGATTCAATCTGTTGTGATTTTACACAGCAAATTCCTGAAGCACCTTGGTCCGAAAAAAAACAACCCATTTAACCATAATTTAGAAAAAGAAAATATAAATTAATCAAATGTTTAACAATTGTAATACTTATTTTAAGTGTTATAAACTGTCTCCTGATGTAACAGTAGAAATGTTGTGCTTCCTGACAATGTTAATTAATTCACCCATGTAAAGAAAGTGAAACAAATGCAGCAAGCACAGAGCTCTGTAATACACAAACACTGACAGCTTTGAAAGGAAAAGTAAGCTTAAATGATTAACAAGCTGTTACTTTCATGTCATTTTTACTATTATCTTAAATAATCATTTAATTGGCAACAGTCATTTTATTTTTCCTACTTTTTTCCTGGTTTGAGCACAAGAGAGGAAGAAGTCAAACTGCAGCCTGCTAGAATGATGCCTTCTGTCAGCCCCTAAAGAGAAACCTCTGAAGCACTGCACCCAAAGACTTATCATTGTTATCTCCATTAACAGACTTCCTGTTCCTTTGTACAAATGTTTGCCATCGCACCATCTGGACAGAAGCAACTGTTACTGAGCCCCAATGTTGTGTCATATATTTTTAAATATATTTATTTTCTCAAAACAAATATGGTTATTCCTGTACAAGAAACTGAGCTTTCTTAATGTGATTTTAAAAACGTTTTTGTCTTTTAAAAATGTGAAAAAAAATAATAAAAAGAGATCCCAAATTACACCAACAAAAACCAGGACAGTCAAGTCTATTTAAAGTCTTCTGAGGAAGGAAAACTGATGACAAATATGGCACCAACTCTTCTTTGAAGCACATCAGGAAGCAAAATAAGTGCTTTGTAAAAATGTCTTTAGAATGATTGGTGGGCTTTACCACTTCAAAGATCTCAGGAAGTCCGAACGCTGCTTGAATGGGGAACACACGACTCTGTTCTTAGATTCTATCAAGTCAGAATGCTTTTAAAATAACATATCTACATTTTTTTTAAATCTGGTGTCCCATAAAAAATAAAACATTCATGTGATACAGTATTTTTAACATTTGTGTAAAATTTTGTTCATCTTTTGACATTTGTGTTTTAGTCAAGGATAATATTTTAGACCAATACTTTTGGATGTTTTTCAAGAAACTCACTTTTAGTGAATACCAACTGGGCAAATACAAAAACAAGCACCCTTGTGAAAAAAATAAAAAATACTGGTTAAGGAATAAAATTGGTAACTTGTTTTTATTGCATTGTGGCATTTGTGCGTCATTACCAATGAAACACTGTCAAAGCCGCATGTGCTTTGCAAAGGAGATGAGCTGTAAAATGTAGGTTGCGGAAGGCCATTTCTGTGTCAGACAAAACAAAGATTATTGTTACTCAGAAAGAGAGTGGCTTTGAGTATCAACAGGATAGTTACCCACATACCTTGAAAAGCTTTATTTAGATATGAACACTTTGTCTCACAGATAAAGGTCTGGGCTTTGGGGGGTATGAGAAATGTACCTAAATGGCTTGAGTTTCATTTTGAGTTTATTGATTGTTTCAAGTATAGTTAATTGGAACATAGTTCCTTCAACACAGGAACAGCTTTTATATAAATAAAAAAAAACAATTCACAATCTGAGAGAATACATCTGGATGTCTTACTTTTCATGATACAAACTGAACAGTTAATACTTGAAACGCTAAAGGTAATTAAACCAAAAAGTCTCACCTCAAACAGAGTAGCTGCTTCAAAAAAAGTATAAAACTACTATGTAGATATAACAAATTATACATATTTTTAGTTTTGCTTCATCTTTGTCCTTTGGGTTGCTCCCTTTAGAGCTCACCACAACGAACCAATCTAACTCATCCGCTCACTCACACCAACCGCCCTCGTGTCATCTTGCATCTTGACTGCATCCATTCACTTCCTCTCTGGTCTTCTTCTATACCTCTTTTTTTGTAGCTCCAACCGCATCATTAGCATTACTGTCCCTCCTCTCAACATGTCAGAACCATCTCAATCTAATTCCCCTTCTTTTATCTAAAAAAATAACCTGACATGGGCTGTTCTTCCAATGTATGTTCATTCTTGATCAAATCCATCTAGTCACTCCCAAAAACAACCTCTGTCAGGATTCTGCCCTACCTTTATCCATACCCTACTTCTTAGTTTAAATACCCTGAGCTCCTTTCACTATTTAACAAAGTTTCTGTTCATCTGCAACCTTTCAGCCTTGTAACCACATTTTGGACCTGTTTGGACCTTTTTTATTAGATTTTGAGTAATGAAATCCAAATAAAAAACTTTGGAACATCTCAAAAGTTATTTGTGTTTTTCCATGATCTGCAAGAAAGCTCACACCAGCTCTTTACCTCCTCAGCAACCCTATAATTGAGTTCATACCAGAAACTTAATCTCTATGTGGACGTCTCTAGTTTCTTTCCGGCAGTAAATCTGGCAGGTCAGGCATCGGAGGATCAGGCACCGGCAGGGAGTCCGGCAGGTCAGGCGCCGGAAGGGAGTCCGGTGGATCCGGCACCTGCGGGGAATCCAAGACCAGCGTTGGGTCAGGCATGAAGTCTGGGGCTGGCGTGGAAAAGGGTGCGCCGGCGGGTAAGGCCAGTCGTCGGACGCCGGCGGGTTGGGCCAGTTGTCAGGGTCGGCCAAAGTGGAGGCGGGAACAGAGGCATCCACCGAGTCATCGGCCGAGAGGGCAAGCGGGTCAGGCCAGCAGTCAGCCGGTGTGTCAGACATGGAGTCTGGGGCCGGTGTGGAAAAGTCATGGGGGTGCCGGCGGGTCGGGCCAGTTAGTTCTGTAATGTTTAAGTGAAGACCTAAGTGAAGACACACACAGGTTACGAAGAAGTTCCTTTGGAGATTTCAGGGATCCAATTGTAGAATGGCCCTGTGCCCTGGTGAGCTTATGAGGAAAGGTGATGTCATAGACGTGGAGAGGAATCCCGTAAGTGGTAAAGGCAGAAGACTCCGTGCGTGAGCATCGAGAGCTGAGGCAGCAGATTCCATGCGTCTGGAACCGGTAGAAACAAGGCAGACAAGAAGTTTTTGAACTAACACTGGGATTCAACAAGAGGTGAAGAACCTTCACAATAAAACAGGAAGCAGACCTAAGGAATGCATAATCACAACTGGGTGGTTGGTGGATGGCCAATATGTCCCATCAAGGTTTTGATGTCAACAACGAGCTGGCTGTCGTGTTTTGGGCCAGAATCGTGGGGAGAGAGCTGGTCGGCCCCTTTTGGGTTCATGAAGGTGTGAAAATGACCTCTGAAAAGTATGTGGAGGTTCTAACTAAACACTTCCTTTCGTGGTACAAAATGAAGAACTGTACTTTTTGTAAGAAATTTCTCTTCCTGCATGACAATGCACCATCTAATGCTGCAAGGAATACCTCTGTAGCATTGGCCACTATGGGCATAAAAGAAGATAAACTTATGGTGTGGCCCCCATCCTCCCCTGACCTTGACCTTTTTAAGAACCTTTCGAGCAGGGGTCCCCAAATCCAGTCCTGGAAGGCCGGTGTTCTGCTGGTTTTCCAGAACCCCAACCGTATTTGCTGCTGATTACGCTGATCAGGTGTGTTTAGCCAATAAAGAGCTTCAATGGCAGGTCAGGTGGAAAACATGTTAGACAGTGGCCCTCGAGGGACCCCTGCTTTAGAGTATCTTCAAGCAATACATTTATGAGGGTGGGAGGCAGCCCACTTCCAAAAAGTGACTTTGGAAGACTTTTGAAAAAAAAAAAATACTGTTATCTTTGGGAGGTTTGTTCAATAACATTAAGCAGCAGTGGCTCGGGTGGTTGAGCAGGTCGGCCAATGATTGAAGGATTGGCGGTTCATTTCCCACTCCCTTCTGACAACTCTTGTGTCCTTGCACAAAACACTGGAGGTACTGGTTTTGCACAGGGGCCTTATGTGCGTACCGGCAGCCACGCCTCTGTCAGTCTGCCCCAGGGCAGCTGTGGCTGTGTAGATACCATCACTAAGAATGAATGAGGAGTGAATGAATAATGGATACCCATTGTAAGAACTTTGAGCATCTGGAAAAGTGCAGATAAATCCAGTTCATTATTAATATTATAAAAATTAAGAATTAATTAAGAAATTACATTGCCAAAATTATGCTGACTGTCATTTCACATTGAGTATTTAGAAATATCATAGAAAAATAGAGTTTGCCTAATAATTTGGAACACACTGTAGCTCTCTAGTTTATGAACACTGAACCAACCAGCAAAAGATAGATTATGAAAAAGTGGAGGGCGGAGGTCAGAGCCTTGGAGGTTACCTGTTGTGACCAAAGATGGGTCACAAGATGGATCACATCACTGCAGATACTTTTAGAAAGATGCAAAGCAGAATAATTCTATAAAATATAGATTTTATTTGTACAAATGTAATGGGCCAAAAATCCTTTAGAGAAACTCTTTTAACTCTGACCAAAACTAACGTATTTTCAGAAAGTTTAATGATAAGTGAAATGTACAAGTGTTTTTTACTTTGGGTAATTCTATGTAATTTAGTTGATGCTACTGTATTCTGTTGCTACATACAAATGTCATTTTCAAAGGTAACAGTGTGAAAAAGTAGTTTCAGCAAAAAAGCAGGAAGTCTCTTTTTATTCTTTCAACCAATCACTATGATTTCCACTTTCTAAGCATCTTTCAAGTTATGCATAAATCATCTCTTTGAGTGGAAATACACCAGTTGTGCAAGAGGAGGGAGATGTGCCATAATGATCGGAGAGCTGTCTGCTTTCATTCTTCTCACTGCAATATGTAAGTTACAGTGTCGAATAAATAAAACAAGTTTAAATGCGAAGTAGGTGTCTTTTCCGCATCTTTGAATTGTTCTCATTGCATTTGTTTACAGTCGTGACCCAGCCGATGGAGACTCCTTCAAAGATCTCTTTGACGAAGGCTGAACTGGGCGATGATGTGACTCTGATTTGTTCAACTACTGGCATTGATAATAACCTACTCAGCTGGTTTAAGTATGAGTTAGGATATGTGATTAAAACTGTTGGTAAGATTAATTATGGAATAGTGCAAATGTATGGGCAGTTTAACTCTTCAAGATTCGGGATCATTCCAGAAGCTAAAGGGGGTTCTCTCAGCATAAGTAATGTCAGCCAAGAGGATGAAGGAACATACTTATGTCAAGCAGGATCATATTTAACAATGAGATTTTTTAATGGCAGTCACCTGGTTGTAAAAGGTAAAATGTGTTTCTTTTGTTAAAAATCAACAGAAGCTATTTAATTTATAGAAATTGAAAATTTTATTGTGTATCTCACAGATCCCACAAAGAAACAAAATGCCGTTCATGTGCAACAAAGTTCAGATGCAGAGTCAGTTTTCCAGGGAAACACATTCAATCTGCAATGTTCAGTTCAGTCAAAGATCAAGAAGAACCCAGATCCGTGTTTGGGAGAACACAGAGTCTACTGGTACCAGGCTGGATCAGAAACTCATGCAGACATCATTCACGCAACCAGTCCCAGCTGTGATGACCATGGAAGAAGATGCGTCTACAATCTGTCCAAAACCCTACAGAACTTCTCCGATTCTGGCATTTCCTCCTGCGCCGTGCTCTCATGTGGACAAATTCTGTTTGGAGAAGGAAACAAAGTGCGGATGAGTATGTGTTAAACTTGTTTTATGTAAAATTGACATACAAAGTTTTCAGGTTATTAATTTCAACTGATTATCTTTTGTTGACTCTGACTTTATAAAAAAATACTTTATAGATTTAAGGAGAAATCACAGACATAATTGGAGCAAATTTAAATTCATAATGACTGAGTAGGATGTTTTCAGGTAAGACTTTGTACCTTTTGCTCCATTGTTTTGATTTTTAGGTTTCTGTAATTTCCTACTGTTTCCTACTCTCTTTGAAATCAAAGCTGTTCTTTCTTAATGATTCAACACATCTATAATTTGAATAATTAAAAAAAATGAGAACCCCTTAAAATCTTTTTGACACACTTTTCAAATTAAGTACTTCTTTTGTAGTTTCGTTTCCTATCAATTTCTGTAAAAATAAAAATATGCGAATACATTTAGTTTTTATTCATTGTTTAGACTAATCACAGTAAGGGCAGTGGGTAAAAAGTTTACATTTAAAAATTGAAATTATGCTTTGAGTTTGCCTTACATGGGAAACGTAAGGAGAACGTAGAGGTGCTCCAATTTAAATTTTGGATTCAAATTTGAGAAAAATAAGACATTTATGCGGAGCCCATGATCATAAATATTCCCACAATATGGTAATATTCAAATTTCTGTCTGTGTATATCTCTTTACAATGCATTGGAGACATGCAGTTCACTCCGTCCTGCTGCAAAAGTTGCTTTCCGCCGCTACTTCCTTGTCTCTGTGACCCACATTAGTTCAACAGGGGAAAATTCAGAACAAGAATCAAACTAGGGGATCTATTTATTATTGCTGCTTCCCCATCCCGCAGCGATCACCTTATAGTCAACAGAAACATTAATGAGGCAATTGCAAAATATATTTTATTACTGCTTTTAATCGGTTATCTTATTTACCATAAAGATGTACCCGAAAGCAATTAGGTTAATTTCCAGTTGAAAATATTGGGCGTGTGAAAGGTCACAGTTATTTCGTGGGAACAAATTAGTTTTTACTTTAGAAACGGCTGCATTTGTCTGGACAATAATTCAAATAAAAGCGCTTCAAACTGCAATCATTTTCTTAACATTTTCAACAACTAACACAAAAACTGCAGAAGTAATAGAAATATAAACTGTAAAAACATTTTTTTTTTATGTCTTTCTCATCCCAGAACAACCTGAGTTCCTTTATCTCCTCATACTTGGAACACTGTTGGTTTGCAGCGTCCTTGTGAATACCGCTTTAATCGTCATCGTAGGAAAGGGTTGTTGTGAGCACAGCAAAGGTACGTTTACCATGTTTACTGCAAGTATCACATACTGTTATCCTATGCAGTACATATTTTTTTTTCTTGGTGCATCAAAGATTTTTTATTTTTCAAGGATTTTAATTTATAGATAACTTTTTTTCCCCTTTTTTTCTTTAGTGAATAGAGAATCAGAATTTATGGAGGTATAGTGTAGAAAACTGAGTTAAGAGCCTGACCTCAGGCTGATTGCAGTGTCATTAAATTTACCGAAATGGACTGCAGTTTGAAGTTCTCTATCATGGCTCATATCAAAATCTTTAGTATGTAGGATTAAGTGCAACTTTCTTGTGCCACTAGAAGTATCACTGAAAACAGAGCAAAACAAAAAAACATTTTCATATCAAAGTTTTTTAGATTTTTATTTAGTTTGATCCTAATTGAATTTTCATTATACATAATACAAATAATAGGATTTATTAAGCTTTAATTTCGTTGTGATTAAAGTTGAGAACAAAACTTGAATTGGGAGATGAACTTCCCAAAAACATCCCACAGTATCTCAACTTACCCCACTTCTTCTGCCAACGCTCTGAAGTAGAAAAATATGGCAGCAAATAATCTCACTCCTAAATTATGTCACACCCATTTTCACCCATAATGTAAAGTGCATTCTAAATAAAATGTATTATTATTATTATTCCACAGCAAAGAATTGCAGGACATCGTGTTTACTGTTCTGCATTAGGACTACCACCAATGATAATGAGCCCAGATTTCACACTCCTAATAACATCACTTTCCTCATCTCCCTCTAACTTTAAACCTTCAATCTGACTGCTACAAGCAGGATGTGGAGCCAAACTAGATGGAGTATCGTTTGAAAGCTTTGGAGAGTCATTTCTGTAATCTTTAAATTGTTGTTTAGCTTAGTTCATTTGACTGATCCAAACTAAGTTTCATCTCCAAAGATATCTTAGCTTGCAAGACACATTTCCTTTTCAATGACACACAAAGCAAATCTCTCATTGTTGACCTATCACTTTTGTTACAGACAAATAATAATAGGGAATAAGAAAAAAGTAAGTAGGGTCTTGTTTTAAAAGTTTCTTTTATAATCTAGGTTCTATCTTGATTGATAAAAGTGATTCTAATTACTTTAAAGTTTGCCATAAGGAGTAACCCACCCCGTGTTGTCATTCACAAACCTAAGCTTTGAGTCCTTCTGGGATATGAACATGTCCTTATCTAGTATTACTTGTTGCTTTTAAGTAACTTTTCCACCCTTAGTTATGAATTGTGAGTACGAAACTACTTGATTTATTGTTTTCTTTGCTCTATGTTGCCCTTTTTATTTATTTTTTAAATCAGATGCTGCAGCTCCGAGGCATCGTAAACGAGAGAAATCAGCCGAGGATGATACCAACCTGGTATGTATCATCTACCATAGATGCAATCTAAACGCTTTCAAACACAAAAACTCTATAATAAAACCAATATAAGAGGCTGTGTAAATGATTATTATTTAGATGTGTCAGGTTTTTGACACTCTTTATGTGGTGTAGGGCAGTAATGGTTCATTTCTGTGACTGTGGTTGCCACTACGATTCCAAGTCGATATTGGTTAATATAAACCATCCAATCCGATCTGATTCAGTGAACTAAAATGGATCCAGGACAGCTTTAGCAAAAGTTCAACTAGTGAGACTCAGATATAAATACGTGGTACTGAACAGTGCAGGTGAGGTTTGCCAGAATCCTTGTATTTCTTGCAAGAAGAATTTCCCCATTGTGGGATGAATAAAGTATCAATTAGTATTATGATAAGATAATTAAGTGTAAATTAAACAAACAAGTAAACAATAATGAATGTCAAATCCATCAAATCCATCCATAAATCATAATTTAGTTTCATTTAGTTCAGCCCACTGTTGTTTCTCCACATCCAAATAATATAAACATGACTTTATTAGAGCTTCTAGCACACTACATGGTAAATCGAGTCACTGCTAAATTCAAAGAATTTCCACACTTTGGACTGGAATGATGGACTGATCAGTTTTACTGCATCACGTGTTTTTTGTCCAATGTGATGAAACTTGGTCATTTTTATGTTGTAGTAAATTAACCCTATCATGTCTCAATCCAAATGGTATTTTCCATCAGTAATAGATCAATACATTTCATTTTGAAATAACTTTTTGATATATGGATCGATTCCAATAACAACTTGCCTTAGGCTGATCGATCTAGTTGAATAAATCGAATTATTGATTAATCGTTACACTCCGATGAATCAGGTCTCTGTTTTTAAGTTCGTATTTCTGTTGAAAGTAAAATAAAGATAACAAGAACAAGGACTTTTTTACTACAGGGATGACTGATCTGCTGCATTGCGTGTGGTTTACCGTTAACAGCAATGTCTTTTGTTGCAGGATTATAACAGGGTGTTAAAAACTGTTTTAGACTTAAACTTTCAGAGTTTTCTTTAACCATAGTTGTTAACATCACAATATTATCAGGTTTTTAAACAGCAAACTGCATTTAAGGTCTGTTTGAAACAGGAAGGGGCTTCCCAAATTAGCTGTTGGACAGAACAAGTTAAAAAAAAAATTAGCCTTATGTAAAGAAATGTATCAGACCTTAGTGACAGGATTACAGGGATTTCTAGGCTACATTTATAATCTGTAAAATTGTTCTTTTACAGGATGATGAAGAGGCTGAGCTAAACTACGCAGCATTGAGGTTTCCACCGAAAACAAAAAACCTGAGGAGAACAAATGAGTTTACAGAAGACAATTTCTAGTTAAAAATGCAAAGAAGATCTCAATATGAAGTGAAAAGCACTTTACACTCACAGTGCCATTCACACACACATATTCACGCACTGATGGCGGCTCCAATGCCAAATACTGGTGCCAACCTTAAACCACCAGGAGCAATGTGGGGGTTAGTGTGTTGCCTAAGGGGCGGGAAGCAAACTTGTTATCTTCAGAGGTTGACCGCTCTACCTCTGCACCACTTCATGTACTCAGCTTGTTCCACATGCCAGTCACAAGTATTTTTACAAAAATGCCTGCATATTTTGAAGTTGTTAGGGCTTGAAATGTACTGTTTGCTTATGTATGCAAATATGTGTGTTCATGTATTTTTGATACACATCTTGTATTAAGGATATATTTTTGTCTGACATATTTAATCAGTAGTTGCTCAGCAGAAAAAAACAACAGCAATAGAACATTGCCACGTGTATTTGCAATTAGATTTCTCTGTCCCATTCTGTGTGCTTGGGTGATGGGCTGAAGCAAAGGCCTCCCTAAACTGCACCTCAGAGGTATGCACAAGTTAGGGGAGTGATAAGTACTACCGTTTAATGACATCATCAATAGTTGTCGGTCATCTACGTTAGTGCATAGCTGCCAACGTTTAGAAATAACGTCAATTTTTTTTAACCCGTTTTATCCCTTACAAAGTCAAGGGCTGTTGGTTCCTAACCCGGCCATTGTTGGGTGAAGGCAGGGTACACCCTGGACATGTTGCCAGTCTGTCGCAGGGCCACAATCACACACTCAAACACACACACCTAGGCACAATTTAAAGTTGTCAAGCCAGAGTTGCAAGACAAAACCCACACATGCAAACTCCTCACCTACAGGTCCCAGCTGGGACTAGAACTGGGACATTTTTTTTTGTGAGACAAGGTTACTAACCACTGTGCCACCATGCAGCACATGACAACAAGGGTCATGCAAAAACAGAAACCCAATACTTTAATTTAAACGTAAACTTCCATTCTTTAGAGCACACCCACGTGAAGAAAAGCTTTTCTCCTCTGGCCACAAGTGCAATGCAGATCACCCTACTGGCAGAGGGATACCCACCCCTAAGTCGCTACAGCTCCTCCTTAAAAAATAATTTCTGGACACCACTACAACAGGAGCAATAGGGAGGAGCCAGAGGGGTAGGGAAGCAATTCCGATTCAACCTTAGTGTTTTCTACTTCATTGATTTTTTTTTTCATGCATTACTTTGGTCTCTCACGACATTGTACATTGTGTGTGCATTTTGGACTGTGAGCTTTTTTCTTAACTTTCTGAGATCTGTGTTGAATGTTACAATGGCTTCTGATTAGGTTTAATATTGCAAGTTAGGGAAGTTAGGGAAATGTTCAACATATCAAAAGTATTTAATTCCAGATTCGCACATGAGTTTACAAAACATTGAATCATTATTGATATGCTGCTTAAGAGTTCATTTCAATAACGTTTTGACTTATCTTTATTTGACAAACATCCAACTTAAGAAACTGCATGTATGTCTTTACTGTAAATCACAACTTATTAGTTAATTCTCTGTTATTTTAGAATTTGAATGTTAATGTTAAAACTTTGTTTTTGATAAAAGCACTTTCATTTAAACATCATGCAAACTTCCTCTCAGAAGTATTTCATGAAGTAATGTGAAGTATTTTATGATTGTTTGTAGTTTTACATCACCTCTCATTCAACAAGAACTACATTTAATGTCACATCACAGCACAAAGTGTTCAGAACATTTGTGAATAAACATGCTTTTCTCGTTCTTAAATATTTTAACTTTTTCTGACTGAAATATATATACGCTTTTATTGGCTATTAGATAAGTCCGCCTTTTGGGTCAAAACAGTGATGAAACCTAAGAAACTGCACATTCTGAGAGCTAAGTAAAAAGAGAGATAACCAGAAAAAGATGTCTCCCCAAGTATTTCCCAGGACCTTTTTTTTTCCAATTTATTTTATTCATTTTATTGTGGATTGCTTTTTCTACTATTCTGAAGTTTATCAACCTTTTTGCTTCTTGTTTTGTAACTGATTAGATTATCTATGTTGAGTCTAAATTCCAGAAAACGTTCAATCCATCATGGTTGCCTGTCAACAATGTCAACAGCTTTCAGCCACACCAAGTCAGAAGATCTACAAGAAACCAAGTGGTGGATGCAAGCAATTTTTCACCCAGCTATAGTTTTTGGTTTACCTCATTTGTTTTTAGGATTACAATATTTCTTGTTCATTTTGATGTTTTACTTTCTATTCAACAAACTTTCGCACACCTTAATACACAGATCTTATTGTATTGGACCTTTTTTGCTATTGTTTATATTTTCATGTTAATCTTGTAATAAATATCAAAAAGGCAGTCACTGTCCATCTGGTTGTTTTTTTAATGATGAGGTCAGTGCAGAAGAAAACTTACAGCCAGAAGCAAAATGATATGTTATTGAAATAACTCTTTAATAATTTTTAGGGATAAGATTGCTACATTTTAATCAATGTGTACTTTTTATCTTAATAAAGTTAGAAGATCGTTCACCTTACCAGACAAATTACTAAATTTAAGTTTCTTCAATTTAATTGAACTTAGTATAGTCAAATTCCTGATTAGTTTGGAACCCTTTCACATCAATATAAGATGAGATCAGTGGTAGAGAGAAACGTCTTAACCTTTGTGCTATCCAAGGCACGTCAGGTTGAGAGTTGGGTCATCTGGACCCCACATGACAGTGCCCTGAAACTTTTTTTCCCAATGATTCTTGATCATCTTCACTGGTGTCCATGGATTACATGAAATCCTCCCCACCATTATCCACCTTTGTCATGATAGGGAGAACACGTCAATGTAAGGGTGGGGTCATCCGGACTCCATAAGATAGCACAAGGGTAAAAGGCAACATAACATTATGGCACAGTGTCATATCTCATACATTTCCCATGATCACTTTGTTTACTCTTTCCCACTGGCTTACAGCCCGTCACAACCCCAACCTAATATTAACATTGCAACAAAAATGGCAATATCGGAGCTTTCCAGTCGTACAGTTCTGATCCAGATTCTGCTCAGACAAGAAAAACAAAGATGTACATGGATCTCTTTGTCTGCAGGTGAATGCATCGGAATGGAGCGGAGCAGGGAGCTTGTGGCCTGCAGATTGTACTGTAGTTTTTTCAAATCACATTTTTTGCCTGCACTTGATTCACAAGATTTAAAATCAAGAAATACTCAGAAATGCAATTTTGAGCTTTTACATGTCCTCCATCATGAGCAAAAAGTTACATTAACGTGTTAAAAACACCAGAAACATAATTTTCATTTGAGTATGTCTTTAAGCTTCTTTTCAATGAGGACATAGAATTTCTAAAAACTGCATCGTAAATGTTTCTGCTGGCGCAGCTAACGATCACAATGCTTACATGAACTCAAGTCACTACCTGAATTAGTGGAAACAGCAAGTGTACATCGATATCATCACTGGAAACTGTCGTAATTTGATCAGATCTAAGTTTGATCACAGCCACTTCAGTGGGCCGCCAGTTTTCCTTCAGCTGCATGTTCTCATGTTCTTGTATCTCAAGATTGCAGAAAATGCAGAAAAAATTACAGAAAATCTTCACCAGCCGAATCATAATAAAACAATCGAAAAAGTTTGGATTCATTACTTTTTTTCTAGCCTCTACACCTATGCAACTTTGCTTTCACACCAATCTGAAAAAAAAGATAAAGGCAGCAGTTTCTGTGCCACCAGTTTGCTTAGATAAAAAAGGCATGCCTTGCATCTTGAATGTGGGCTGTTTGCACCTTTTTATTCAAGCATGATTGGTGGACTTTACCACTTCAGAGTGCTCTTATCATGATGGCATCTGAAGCAGTTCAGAAAAGAAGAAGGTCACAAAAAAAACTGCTTACCAATGGAAAAGATACAGCACGCTCTTGAAAACAATGCAAACACGGTGTACTAAGTTAATGCGCTTTTTTAGCTGTAATGAAAATGCCAACCTTTGGTACATCGTTGAAGCATCTTTAAAATCCTTATGGAACATCCCAACCAAAACTGAAGGTGTTTTCGTGAACACTTCAGGGTGAAAGGATGATAAACTTTCAAAGCCCCTACTCTGCATGCTGTTAGGTATGCAGACATTTTGGCCACATGAACAGGAGACAGTGTTTACTTCAGTTACTTGTTAAAAAATCAAGAGAAAGGCAACGTTTCGAAGAAGTCGGTTTTGCTGCAAATGTTAAATATACGTGAGTCTCAGGGAGAGAAATATATGTATTTGACACACTGGGCATAAAGGTTTTCCACTTTCGGCAATATCACCACCAGTCTCTTCAGCAGTTTTAAACCTGTTTCTAAAAGATTTGTTCTTTTTTTACCCTCCGTGTTTTCTTAATTATCTCCCCTCTCCACTCCTTTCCCTTTTTTCTTTTTCACATAATTTTTCCTTCCCCTCACTTAAGCTGCCACATAACTCAGCCACACTACAATAGTACTGATCTGCACAACACACTTAGACACTCAACATGTCCAGTATTACATCACATGCACTGTACAGCATACATAAAGCCTCATAGCAACATCAAGCACACCATTATGTGTACATACTCATTTTTGCATTAATCAATAATATACAGTATCTAACATTCACCTTTACAGCAGCATGTCCACCCTAAGGTTAGTTACTTGGAATGTGCACAGAGCTGGAACCAGAGAGAAGAGACTGAAAATAATGACCAAATTAAAAGATTTCCAAACTGATTTTGCGTTTCTTCAAGAAACTCATATGTCTAGTTCATCAGTGAATATTCTCGCCACAGCAGACTTCTCGAACGTATATTCAGCTTGTTATAATTCTAGACAGAGAGGAGTAGCAATTCTGATAAAAAAGGAAGTTAAATTCACGGAAGCCAACAAAGTCATAGATCCAGAAGGAAGATTTATAATAGTCACTCTCTCCACTCAGAAAAAGGAACTATGTTTAGCTACTGTGTACGCCCCCAATGTAGATGACCCTTCATTCTTTCATTCCTTCTTCTCTGCGCTATCTGAGCATACAGAAAAACCGCTAATCATTGCAGGTGACCTCAACACGTGTTTAGATCCAGAGATGGATAGGCTAAATAACACAGGAAATCTTACAACCGGGCAGTCCACAAACACTGTTAAACAGTACATGGAGGATTTTGGTCTTTGTGATATTTGGCGATCATTCCACCCCACAAAGAGAACTTATACCTTTTTTTCCACAGTTCATCAATCATACTCCAGGCTAGATTATTTCTTGGTCAAGAGTTCTTTGTTGAGCATAGCTACTGAAGCACAGATCCACCCCATTACTATCAGCGACCACGCACCAGCTTCCCTGGCTCTAAAAAACAAAACATCACCATCTTCAGTAAGGAGCTGGAGGTTCAATACATCGTTGCTAAGAGACCCTAACTTTATCGACTATTTTGCTAAAGAATGGTCCTCATATTTACAAAACAATGACAACTCAGGAATTTCCTCATGCCTTTTATGGTAAGCCGGGAAAGCAGTCATAAGAGGCAAAACAATCGCCTTCTCATCCCACAAAAAGAAAAGAAAACTCTAAACTTGTGGATTTAGAGCAAAAAATCAGACTGTTAGAGGAAACCTACAGCAACTCTCCGGATGAACAAACTCTGCAACAAATAAAGAAAGTAAGAATCGAATTAAATTAAATAACTAATCAAAGAACACAGTTCTTATTACAGAGACTACGCTTGGAGAGGTTTGATCACAGTAATAAATCTGGAAAATTTTTGGCAAATCAACTCAAAAGAAAAAAAGAAACTGACAACTACTTCATCAGTAATAGACCTAACAGAAAACGCAACACATGATCTAGCCGCAAAAAACTCTGTTTTTAAAAACTTTTACCAATCCCTCTACTCATCCCAAATTGATCCTTCAGCCAATGACATTAATAGTTTTCTCAATAGCATAGATTTGCCTAGACCAACGGAGGAACAAATTACAACCCTGGAGTCCCCTTTTACTAAAGAAGAGCTACATAAAGCATTAACCAACATGCCTAGTAAAAAAGCCCCAGGACCAGACGGCTACCAGCAGAATTTTTTAAAGAGTTTTGGCAAATTAAAACCCCATTTTTCTCAGAATGACAATAGAAATTAAGGAAAACAATTATCTACCTCCAAATATGAACTCTGCCAATATAGTTTTACTTCTGAAACCTGGGAAAGATCCCACATCACCATCCAGCTATCAACCCATGTCGCTGATTAATGCAGATCTTAAAATAATCTGCAAAGCCTTAGCAGGAAGGCTGGAGAAGGTAGTTCCCTCTCTAATACATCCTGACCAAACAGGCTTTATAAAGGGTAGACATTCATCTACCAACATGCGCAGTTTAATCAACCTCATAGATTATACAACTATCAATAACCAAGAAGCAACCATTTTGTCACTGGACGCAGAAAAGGCATTTGATCGGGTCAACTTGAAATTTTTAATAGCCACCTTGAATAAATTTGGCTTTGGAAAATTGTTTATTAACTGGATTAAAATATTATATGCCTCTCCTAATGCTCGCATCAGAACAAATGATCAAACATCTCCAAGCTTTAACTTACAAAGAGGAACCAGACAAGGCTGTCCACCATCTCCGTCTTTATTTGCACTATTTATTGAACCTCTAGCTGCTGCAATTAGGCAAAGTCGAGACATTGAAGGCATTCAAACCCAAAATCTAGAACACAAAATAAGTCTTAATGCAGATGATGTTTTACTATTTAGTCCAAATTCACAATCTTCCATCTACCAAATCATCTCCCTAATTAATACATTTTACTCAGTTTCGGAATACTCTATAAACTGGTCTAAAAGCACAATTCTGCCAATTAATTGCAATTATCTAAATCCATCACCTATTAAACTATAAACCGGCAACATAAAGTACTTAGATATAAATGTTTTTTCATGGCTTTCTGATCTATTCAAGCTAAACCACACCCAACTGCTTAAAACAACTGAGGCTGATCTCACTAGATGGAAAACTCTACCCATTTCCTAGGGAGAGTTGCAACCATAAAAATGACGATTTTTTCCCAAAATTAACTACCTGTTTTCAATGATTCCTTCCAAACCTCCAACTACTTGGTCCAAATCATCAGACTCATTCATTTCCCAATTCCTTTGGGAAGGTAAACCACCGAGGATCAGTGTGAAAACTATTAAAAAAACAAAAAAGATAGAGTACTACTACTCCGCGAACAGATTGGTTTATGTCCAAAAATGGCTTAATCCTGGTGTGTTAGATAAATCTTGGCTAGATATAGAGCATAATCTCTGTGATAACCTAGATATTTCTAATTTACCTTTATTCAGTTCTAAAATTAAACAACACAAATGCTTCAGAAGTTTCAACATCAGCTCATCTCTAACAGCCAGGTGGGATTTTCTTAAAAAAAAGAACCTCACATTATTTCCATGCCGACTCACCCCCATTTGGAATAACCCTGACATTTTAATTAGCAAAAACATGATTCACTTTGCTTCATGGAAGAACAAAGGAATCCATCCATCCATCCATCCATCTGGCTGTCGTTTTCCGGGATATTTCCCCCTGTTCAAAGCTGAGGTCGAATTCTTTCAGCTCATTTGAACTGCAGATTACCAAGGTTGGATCTGACTCTCCGTTTTATTGCATTTTAATTTACTGACCTCCTGGCCCTGCACGGGTATTTTTAGATGAGTTTGCCGAGTTTTTATCAGGTATTATAAATTTTAACTCTGTACTCATAATGGGTGATTTTAATATCCACATTGATGACTCTTCCTGTGCCTCTGCCTCAGAATTATTATTTATAACTGAGTCTTTTAACTTGATTCAACATGTTTCTGTTCCCACCCATGACAAAGGACACACTCTGGACCTAGTCTTCTCCCTAGATCTAGATATTAAGCAGCTTAGAGTTAAAGACAGTCACATCAGTGATCACTGCTGGATTTTCTTTAGTTTGATTTCCCCCCGCCCATCTTTACCCACACCTGTTAGAATGCAGCGGAGGATTTTAAGTCAGAATGTATCGGATAGATTCACAGATCTGTTTGATGCAAACTCTTTTAATCATTTTAACGATGTAGATTCTTTGGAACGTCTTTGGAAAACAACAAAACTGGAGGTGCACAGGCTGCATCTTAAAGAACTGATCTCCACCCTAAATGACATAAAACAAGCTAGGTCAACATTTTTCATAAACTTATTTCAATGAACAAAAGAAACCCCAAAACTCTTTTAATACCATAAACACTCTTACATCATCATCACCCTCCTCCTCTCAACTCCCTCAAATCTTTCTCAGTCTGGTTGTAGCACTTTTCTCTAGACCTTTTCTCTGATGTTGGACATAACATCCCCTCCTTTAGTCGGTTCTCGGCCACCACCATCCCCTCAATTCTCACAGACTTGGTCTAATTTTTCTCCAGTCACAGTGGAGGACATCCATTCTCTGCTCAATAAGATCAAGCCCTCATCTTGCCCCCTCGATATAATTCCAACTCCCATTTTTCTCAAAGTGTTTGAGTGTATTGGTGCTGCCGTGGTTGACCTTATAAATCTCTCCTTGACGTGTGGATCTGTTCCTTCCTTTCTGAAGCATGCTATAATATATCCTGTACTTGAAAAACCTAACTTGGACCACTCTGATCAAAATAATTTCCGTCCCATTTCAAAACTTCCTTTTATTGCTAAGATCTTGGAGAAGGTTGTAGCAGAGCAACTAAGGTCATTCTTAGAATATTTGTGACGTTTTCCAATCTGGCTTTAAAAAGAACCACTCAACTGAAACAGCTCTTTTAAAAGTTTCCAATAATGTGCTCATGGCGACAGATTCTGGTCAATACACCCTTCTCGTTCTTTTAGACTTAAAATCTGTATTTGAAACTGTAAACCACCATGCTCGAACGTCTTCATAACGACTTCGGTTTATCTGGTTCTGTCCTAAGCTGGTTTGTCTCCTATTTCAGTGATAGATCCTATAAGGTCTGTGTTGACTCTCTACCTTAAGGTTCTGTATTGGGACCCATTCTATTCACTCTCTACATGATTCCCCTTGGGAGACTTATCAGCAAATTTTCGAACATTTCTTATCATCTTTACGCTGATGACATTCAACTTTATTGCTCCTTTGGAAAAAATAATTACACAAATTTATCAAATCTATTAGACTGCTTGGCCAGCATTAGAGTTTGGTCAAATGACAACCTTTTACTCCTGAACCCTAACAAGACAGAGACAATAATTTTTGCTCCTGGTGCTTTCAGGGCGACCAGGTTTGTGGGTATCCCGCCGGCTGTAGTGGTGGTCGGGCGTGCGGTGCTGGGGGGTCGTTCGGCTGGACAGGGTTATTGCGTGGCGACGGGGGGTGGGGGGCATCCAGAAGATTGTGAGCATGTGTGCGTGAGTGCATGTTTGGGACAGACCTTGGGGCTGGCTCGCCGGGTTCCTCTGGGGCTCTCTCTACCCATTGCAGGGGAGGGCATTAGGGGGGGTATGCGAGGAGGGGTCAAATGATATGGCGGGTGAGGAAGGTTGTAGAGGGTAGAGTAGTGGGGGGGTGGAGCTGTGGTTGCGCGGTGATCTCTGGGTTGCTTGGGTCAGGTCTGGCTTGCGGAGACGGGGCTCTGGCTGGGTGGTGGGCGGCTCATGGGTTCTCGGGGCACTGGCTTCGTCCTTGGCTGCCGCCTGGTATGGCTAAGCACGCCTGTCCTCCTCCCCCTTTCCCGGGCTGCTTGCGTCTCGTCACCTGGGGCGCCCCTGGCCTGGGGTTCCCCCCCTTCCTGGTCTGGCGGGTCGAGCTGGGTAGGATCTGTTTCCCCTTATAAACACACGGTTCACTTCGGCAGCATGCATGTATCTCCACCCCCACGTGCACACTGCCACACTGCTCCCTGTCTGCTTCATCCCTCCTCCTAACCAACAGTGCATTGATGGACAGATGTCTTCCGCTCATCTTCGTGTCAGTATTTCACGTTTGATGTAATATTTGTCTTTCCAGCAGATCTGGTATAATTGTTACAGCTTAAAATAATAACTTGTTCAAATCAGCGCTTGTATCCCCCACATTCTCCACCTCTCTTCCTTTTATTTTTTTCCACCCCGCTCACATTCTTCCCCTCTCCCTCACCACGCACACTAAATGTAACAAAGAAATAAAACATAAAAAAGTAACAATAAAGGGTTTATACAAATTTACACTCTGTTTTTTTAAAGTTATATAACCTCTTTTTGTAATAGTAAGACCTGTCCAACACAAAATGCCTTCAGCTCTTATCTGTCTGCTAAGTTGTCTGAAAGAACAAGTTAAAAAAATAAAATAAAATAAAAACTTGATCTATTAAGATGTTTTTGATTGGAGTAGATTTTGATTTCTGTAAATATTACCTCATAATGCAGCAAATTCAACAAATGAACATCTTCAATTATTTAGAATCTATCAAATCTACAAAAGTTAAACAATCTCCAGACTTTTTATTAGAACACCAAAATTAGAAGCACTACTTTATCTTTGACAGGGTGTGAAATTACTTAACAACCCAAAATGTGACTGAGGAACACAAGTTTAAAATCTATTTTACCAACTGAATGATGGTCTGATGGAAGTTGTTCAATAATTTTCTTTCACAACTTTTGTACTTGCTCCTAACTATTTCTACTTAGTCAAGGGATTCTGTTGTAGCCCTTTCAGTCACGATCAGATTAAATGCCAGGTTGTCAGTGTTACAGTTTGCTATAGTTGTATATGCAAACAATTTAAAGTGGTTTGTGAGAGCTGTAAACAAAGCTGTGAGTGGGTGGGGAATAAGCTGAACCTTTTTCTTGGTTTGAAACAAAAAAATAATTTTATTCAATTTATTAAATGTCAGAAATGGTACATTTTCCAATGTGCTCCACCTTATTTGATCATTATAAAACTGTTATGATCAAGATTTGTTTTCATAGACGTGTTAATAAATTAACTTTACAGAATGTTCCAGAATGTCTTTGATTTTCCAGTTATTTTTTAAACCGAGCAAGATAAAAAGATTGCCTAAAATGCATAAATGCTACCAAATAGAATTAAAAAATAAGATGATTTTCTTTGTCAAATATGCAGGAAGTCCATTTAATGTACTTCAGCCAATCACCATCATTTCCCCTTCGAAATGTTTCATCAAGAGTGAGTAGAAAGGCTCTTTGAGTGAGATATCATTTGTGCAAGTGAAGGTTTTTGTGTCACAATGCAAGGAGGACAGATCACTTTCATTCTTCTCTGTGCATTATGTAAGTGTTCTTGACATACTCTATGCTGTGATGTATGAACGTTAAGTTTTGCTACACAGTTATGAAAATGGGTAAAATGTAATTATTTTCAAGTGTGTAATTATTTGCCTGTGTTTTTCAGCAGTCACTCAATCCCTTGCACCGGAACTGGTCCACATGATTGAGGCTGAAACTGGCAGTAATGTGACTTTGAAATGCTCAGCCTCTGGAACTGACCAACAGTTGTTCTTTTGGCATAAACTTCAGTTTGGGTATATGATTCAAAGTGTGGCAACAGGCAACATGGCAAACATAGCACTAAAAAAAAATGTTGAACGCTCAAGATTTAATGTCACAAAAGTGGGGGATGTGTATTCTCTTTTTATAAGAAATGTCAGCAAAGAAGATGAAGCAATGTACCTTTGTCAGGCAGGAGCATCCTACGCAGCAAAATTCACTAACAGCAGTCAGCTAGTTGTAAAAGGTAGTCTTTTTTGGTTTGTTTAGGATTTAAATGTAAAAAATTAAACATCCAATAAGATGTGTTTTCTATGTGTTTTGGTTGAATCTTACAGGTCCCAAAAAGAAACAAAAATTTGTTAAACAGAGTCCCGACGTGGAGCTGGTTCTGCTGGGAAACACAGTGAACCTGCAGTGTTCGGTCCTGTTAAACACCAGAGAAAGCTCAGATGAGTGTTCAGATGACCACAGAGTTTTCTGGTACAAAGCTGGATCAGAAAAACATGCAGACAATATCTATATAACCAATTCAGGCTGTGATGTTCAAAAAGAAAGGAGATGTGTCTACAATCTGCCCAAAGTCGTGAAGAATTCTTCGGATTCCGGCGTTTACTATTGTGCTGTGCTCTCACGTGGAGAAATCCTGTTTGGTAACGGAACTGAAGTCCTGATAAGTAAGTTTTTTTACACCCTTAATTCAATTTGTTATATTTTAACACAGCAATACAGAAAATAAATGCTATTTTGTCTCAGTCGAGACCATATGTTTGATCAAAACTTGTTGATGTATCATTATATATATTAAAAATACATGAAATTACTTCTTTTGCTGAAAAACTTTTTTTACAGTCTGCTAAGCATTAGAAAAAGTAAACTCAGAATTGACACATAAACTAGGTTGTAACTTTAACACAAAAAAAACAGCACAGACTGCAAAATTAACCAATCTGTACATTATCAGATGGATTTTCATCACAGCAAGAAATAAAAAAAGATTTTATTTAAAAATGGTTCGAGAAATTAAATAATTTGTTTAGAGAATAGGGATCATAATTTGTGGTTGATGATACAATTTACAGTCGACATTGGTTCATTTTGAACGATCCGATTCACTGACCTAAACCCTCTCTGGGGCATCTTTATCCAAAACTTCAATCAGTGTGACTCAGAGAAAAACACCTGGTACTGAACAGTGCAACTGAAATTTTAAATTTTCCTCGTATTTCTTTAAGATAATCAAGTGTAAATTAAGTATGTGTTCAAACAAAACAAGTAAACAAGAATGAATGTCAAATCCATTCACATCTTAGTTTCATAAACTTTAACCCACTGTTGTTTTTTCATATCCAAATAATCCGAAGGGAACATTCTTAGAACATTCTAGCACACTGGATGGTCACATGTCTTTGCTAAATTCAAAGTGTTTCCACACATTAGACTGGAATGATGGACTGATCAGTTTCTGCTGACATCTCATCTGTGTTGTCCGCTGTAATGCCTCAATCCAAATGGTATTTTGTAATACATTGTATTTATTTTATTTTTTTAATTATTTATTTCATTTTGAAACAAAATTTTAGTGGGTTAGGTTGATTTGATTTAATTCAATTACCAACTTGCTTCAGACAGAACAATCCGGTTGGAATATAAATTGATTTACAGATTTATCATTATTCGCTATTAGACAACTATTTAGTGATATTATGGCAAAAACAACGAGCACATACTGAGCAACAATTCCTTCTTTCCTAAACATCCAGACACAAAATCCGTCCCATGTTTTCGCAGCAGAATTAAAACATTCAGTGGGTCGGTTGTTCAGACAATTAGAGATATGAATTGCAGCTGAACGGATAAGCCACCTCCAACAGCATATGACGTTCACAGATGATTGCATTTGTTAAGTGTATGCTCAGTCACTCAAATATGTGCTCTGTAAATGTAAAGTGGATCAATGTTTCAATAACTGTGTTTATTTTATGACTCCAGAAAAAGAACTCTGCCCGTATGTCATCATATTGGGGTTGACCTGCAGTTTACTTGTGACTTTCTCTTTGATTCTTATAAGAAGAAAGCAAACCCAAGTTTGTGACCAGTGCAAAGGTATGTTCAAATTTGATTGATATTTAGTAAATCGATGCACCCCAAAGAAACATTTTGGAGAAGCTCCTAGTTCTAGTCTGAAAAGAAGCCATTATTTAATGTTAATACTGCTGAAATTAAATCTAAATGTTCTGAAAACAAAACTGCACTTGCTCACATCCTCAGATTTTCTCTAAAGCTCTTTTAAAAAATTTAATATTGTGTGAAACAGTAAAAGTAGTCGTAGTAAAATGCATGTCCATTTGGTATTACTCAGATGTAACATATAATGTACCCAGCAGTTTGCTCAGACACACAGAGGTAAGAGACAAATACATCAGTAAAGCACAAGGGGGCATGAAATAACACAAATCTCAAGATTTGGGTAGGGTATGACTTCAGTTCAATTTATTTCTATATATCTTTCTTTGTTTTTATTTTTCATTAGGGGTTTTCACTGTTATTACCCACTGTCTCAAATGTTAAACACACATTTATGACATGATATAATTGTATTTATAAAATACAAAATGTAGATAAAAGGTAACACTATTAGCAAAACTTTTCCCGCCAGAAGTGTTTTTGAGATTTCATGGAAGTAGCCATTTTATAAGTTATATGCAATGGGTTTATAAGGAAAGTTTGGATGATACTAATTAGATAGGGGTCCAAGAATGGTTATATATAAGGTTAAGTATAGAGGCAATTCACTGTGATACTTGGCAAAAATGTTACACAGCACATTGGAAATATCACAGAATACAAATGTAAAAAAAAAAAAGTTTTTTTTTTTTTGAGGTCTTTATGTGGCCACTTTTGTATATTGTTTATGGCACTGTGTTCACACAGTTAGGACTTTATTTGCATATGCCTTCCTCCACTGTAGGCTGGTTAAAACATAAATAGCTACATGGGAAGGAAGTTTTGACAGCATTTTTCTTTCCTATTTATGTTTTGCAACCGTCACATGTAGGTTGATGTATATGCCTTAGCCTCTTTAGAACATATCCTCTCACACTGTAGATGTCTGTAACAGTGCTGACACAGACCTTTCTTTTTGTCTGCCATCATTGCTTTATTCAGTTGCCAATACTCTCTCTACACTTCAAAGGCAGTTTTAAACAGGCCAAAGACTAGCTTGGAGTACTTGATCTCTTTTTCAAGTTTTTAATTTTCATATTTATGATAAATACCTGTCATATCAGAACACACCATCATATCCTGTCAAGCCTTTACAGACATTAGGTTTTGTATTTTATCTAGAGGCATACTAACCTGTTCTATACTAGTACTGCTTTATTTGTATGTGTTATCCACCTCCATCTAATCCTAGACTCTCTATTCAGGCTGGGTTGAAAAAATCAATTGATCAATTTGAATCGATCCAAGCTTAATAAATCAATAATCAATCCATAAAAATAGAGATTGCTTACTTAATGCCAACGTATAATGGAATTTCCCATAGGACAGTGAATGCTAACGCTCGGTCGACCTAAACATACATTGCAGACTAAATGTACAGTTGTGCATACTCGCAGGCATGAATTTTCCAAACTCTGTTTTAACGAAACATTTTTTTAAATGTTACCATTTGTGGTTTAAAGCACCATTTTTTCTCAAATCATCTGGAATAAAGTGTGATGCTATAGTGCAAGCTCCACCTAGTGGCCAAACTGAAATGCCCTCCAAGAGAGGAGGAATAGAATGATCTGCACATTTTTGTTGGGCCTTCTATATGGTGTTAACAATCTCACTGGTTTATTATTTCACTCGTATATTTTACAGTTTGTGAACTTTATCAGATAAGTTTGAATATCTTCAAAACATATATAGATCATATTGTGTTTCTATACAAATATGTCTGATTGTGTAAACTGTGTAAATCCAAAATCGAATCAAGTGAATCGACAGAATCAAAATTCAAAACAATCCAGGCTCTGGTGAATCGAATCGATTCTGGAAATTATTTGGTGATACCCAGCCCTATATCTATCTTCTTCATGTACACTGTCATGTACTTCTTCTCTACATCCATGAACCTCCTCTTTGGACTCTTTCCCAGTAGCTCCAACCATAGCATCCTTCTGCCAACATCCTCCTTCTCTCAACTTATCAAAAGCACTCTCAAACTTCTGCCCAGTATTTGTCTCCAAAACATCAACCTTGATCTGTTCCTCTGCTGGATTGATTCCTGATTCAATCCTGACAAGGACCACAGAATGGCGAGGACTCAGATGCAGAGTTCTTGGAAAACTTTTATTCCTGATAACCTGAGATAGGCGTAGGGATTGTTAAACATCTACACAAGATAATCAGGCACAGGACAGAGGGAGGCACAGACCATAAATACATATGAGGAGGGACAGCACAGGTGGGAACGATCAGGGATTATTAGGACTACAGCTGTGGGGAAAACAGACATGAACAGGAAACGGAAGAACTTTCAAAAGAAAACAGGAAGCGACACACGAGGACACAAATGTCAGACAGGAACTTGACGAAACATGACAAATCCATCCTCATCACTCCCAAATGGAAACCTCAATGTCTTTATCTCTACTTCCTCCAGCTCTGCTTCCTGTCTCTTTCTCAAAGTCTTTAAACCCACAACATGGCTGCTCTCACAACAGTCCTCTACACCTTTCTTTTCATTCTTGACAACACTCTTTTGTTAAACATCACACCTGAAACCTTCCTCCACCCAATCCAACTTGCTAATAATACCCTTTAGGGGACAAATCCGTTTTAAAATGTTTTAATCTATTCTGCATTTATGTAAAAATTCACATATGTCTACATATTGTTTTAGACTTGGATTTTACTTTTGAGTACAACTCACATCACAAAAACCACGCTCTCTAATATCTCTAAAGCTAACTTATGGTCAAAGGCTTCTTGTTGAAACCAGACACAAAAAGATCACTTAATGCTTAAAGACACAGCTGGCTGCAGTTCTTATATTTTGGAAATAGAGACATAGACTTTATCAACCCAACGTTTCACAGTAAAAGTGCTTCCTGATTGTAGAAGTAAAAAGACAAAAAAAATCAATTGAGTTGTCATTTACTGTATATCTGTTGGTGTGTATGTATTGCACAGTAAGTGTTGGTCGGGAACGTTCTTTACTTTGTTGCATTTGTTTTGTCGTTTTTATCAATGAGCACATGAAATATTAAAATCCTCAATTTTATATTATTAAATATATAAAATAAATAATATTCAAATCTTTACCCATTTAAAATGCTGGAATCACCTTACTTATTGCTGCTTGTATTTTCTTTCTAGAAACAGGAAATCCTACAACGTTCCTTCCTGCTGAACGAGACATATTACCAGAAACCCATTTGAACAATGAGGTAAATGTAACAGACACAGTGGGATTTTGAAGCTTCTTAAACTTTGTTTGTCATGACTATAATACCAAGACATCGTAAATCAGATACAAAATCTGTTTAAAAAAACAAAGTAAATAAATGTAACCGCTAAAAATACTCTTTAAAAATAAAATTTAGATCTTAGTGAAAATGCAAAAGCAAATACTCACACTAAATGTATTTTGGGTATGGTTTAAAGCTTTTGATTACCATCTTTAATTTTTCTTTTAACAGAATAGTATCAATCATCTGCATAGCTAACAACACACTGCATCTCTGTATGCTACGTCTTACTTTCCATCTCGACATTAAAAGTTTAATCTTGCAGCAAACAGAACCTTCAGTTAACCTTTCCTATAATATAGGTGTATTGATTTTAAAACTGTAGTAGTAAAAATTAACAGTTTTTTTTTTTTCTTAGCAGGAAGTTGAAGGACCTGAAATAAACTATGCCGCATTGCACTTCTCACGGAAAACCAAATGGCCGAAGAAAAAGAGGAAGTTTAAGGAAGAATCCATATATTCAACTGTGAGACACTTCAGTGATGGAGAGGCTAATGAGGACTGAAGACACTGTTCTGTGATTCATGTGGAGTTAAATAAAAAAGACGTCTATATAATTCTGTGCAGTAATATTAAAGAAGATTTAGACAGCTTAACATAAGGGACATCTGCTGTTTTGAAGTTGGTACAATTAAATATCTAAATTTAAATACATTCTTTTTTTTAACCTATATTAAAGATTGAGTTTGGAAATATTGACATTAAAACATGAATGTTTTTGTTCTACACGGTGTGCTGTTACTGTGTTATAAAGTGTGGAACTGGTGTACAATGTAGGGCAAGTTCTAATCCATTCCAGTCTCATACAACTATATCTTAAAAGCTTCTTAAAAATTCCCACAAACCCAAAGGGCTGTACAATTGTATTAAGTCAAATAAAAGTACATGCAGAAGAATAAATAATGCTTTTGTCACAAATGCCTTTAAGGCATGATATGGGTTCAAAACCCAAGTTAACTGGATCTGAGAAAAATATTCTAGACATCATTCTGCTTGAGTGGCCAGGCCCCTTCTTTGCAGGGGGAGTGTTGTTCTAACCTCTCATGTGCCCTAAGGTTCCATCTAGGGACCAAAACTGCTTGTTATGTGCCTTCGACCTCTTAGCATAAATGTAAGCCGCTGCAAAGCAAAATATGGTTGTAGAGGGGAAGTTCCTTCAAAGCACATGTGTCAGAGAGCATAAAAGTTTATAATTTCTTAGAATAAAAAATAAAAATTGGTGTGTATTTATTCATATGTAGGGGGGAATTTGATTTGAAATTTTGGATTGGGCAACTATACATTAGGACTATGGAAACACTGTCCATATAACCTAACCTGACAGAATCAAATTTAAAATGATTTATGCTAGAATAACAAGCATGTGTTTTTTCTATGCATGTTTTCTATGCCAGTGTTTTTCAACCAGTGTGCCGCGGCACACTAGTGTGCCGTGGGAGATGGTCAAGTGTGCCGTGGAGAAATTGCCCTCATTAATCATTCACTGATCTAAAAACATTTCCCATCTCCAGGATATCTGCTCTTTGTTCATCCAAACAGGCCCTGATAAAACACTGAGTAGTTAGGAATATGAAATATCTTAAAATTACTTTTTCTTTGTGTTTATTTAATTCTATTAAAGACATTTTGATAAGGATTGCTTTACCGCGATTTACCTGCAGCTATGACAGTTTGCGGAAAAGTCCCGTCCCTTTAACTGTCTCCACCAATCATTCTTGAAGGCTTAATCACATGTCATCAGTCTGACCAATCAGAAGTGCTTAAAGTCTTCACTTCCTTGTTCTTAATTCTGCTGATAAAGTCGCTCAGTTCTAACAAAAATACCAGCTAAAGCTCTTCTTTAGCGGTGTAGCTATCCACAGAGTCCGGTGTCAGACCGTGAAACAAGTGGACAATACAATAAAGCTCAGAGACGCCAGTCTTTCTGCAAGTTTTCGGCACTTTTCACACTACATCTCCCATGATGCATTGACTTAAAGGGCCAGTGTCCCAGCGCACAATGAGTTGTCCTTGCGAGACGCCTTGAAACCCCAACAAACAAACAGTTTCTAAATTTTCTAATTTAACTTTCATTTCATCTCTTAGAAAAAACAGCCGCAATTTCCTGCTTTTCCGGCCGCAATTATCACAAAAATGCACGTGAGATTGCGGGGGGGGGGGGGGGGGGGGGGGCTGTCGATCAATACAGACCATGAATTTCTGTTTTTTTGGTTTTTTTTTTGGATGCTGGTGTGCCGCGGGATTTTTGTCAAGGTTAAAGTGTGCCGTGGCTCAAAAAAGGTTGAAAAACACTGTTCTATGCAACTGTAATTGTCACTAAAAAAAGTTATTGAGAAATAAATGAGTTATTTAACATTAAGGAGTAGTTACGTTTATTTTTAATTACATTTAGTTACATGTATAAGTTATATCTGGCCCTTTGAGGACAGCCACTGCGCTGATGTGGCCTTCGGTGAAAATGAGTTTGACACACCTGCTTTAAAGTGAGGGGAGGTCACCTGCTTCCTGTAGACAGTTTAGAGCTGGGACTAGAGAGACAACTGCTCCGGGAGAGAAGTGTGACTTACTGGAACCCGATGTATTCTCAGCCATCTGGTGAAACAAAATCAATGGGAAATTTGTCATGGTGCCTCTGTCAGTCTTGCCTCCCCTCCCCACTCTGCTCTACTTTCCTGATTGGACCCAGCTGTGGATGCTCACTCATAAGGATATCCAGTCCCAGCATATATTGCCAGTTCGTTGCCCCTTATGGTGCTTACCTGGTCACTTAAGTTATGCTTACTATGCTCTCGTACTCTTGCTATCTTCTAACCTCGCTCCTCTGCCTCATCTACAGGATGAATTACCACGAGCTCTTCTCCTGGGTCCTTCCATGTATGAGCAGTCCAATACTCATCTACAATCCTAGCCTCAAGCCATGCCACGACTCCAGCCAAGTCAAGATCCTCAAGCCACGCCACGACTCCAGCCAAGCCTGCTTCAAATCGTCAAACTCTTCACCTTCAGGACTATTTCACCCACTGCCCATACATAGCCGGCCTTGGTCCCACATCGCCGTCGACTTCGTCACTGGGCTTCTTCCTTCTCAAGGCAACACTGTAATTCTCAGTCATTGAGCGATTTTCAAAATCTGTTCATTTCATCCCTATCCCCCAGTTACCCACAGCCACTGAAACAGCAGATGTTTTGGTCCATCAAGTCAAGCAGATATCGTATCGGACCATGGTCCTCAGTTCATATCCCAGGTGTGGAAGGCCTTTTGCTCTGCCTCGGGGGCCACGGTCAGTCTCCCCTCTGGATACCAGCCCCAGTCCAACAGCCAGGCGGAGAGGGCAAATCAAGAGTTGGAAGAGACTCTCATTGTCTTGCCACTCAAAATAATAATGACTGTTCCAACCATCTTGTATGGATTGAATATGCTCACAACACTCACACGTCTTCCGCTACAGGGATGTCTCCAATCGAAGCCTCCCCCTACTACTTACCACCTCTGTTTCCGTCCCAGGATCTCGATTTGGGTGTGCCCTCGGTCCAGCACCATCTCCAACGGTGCCAGAGCATCTTGCACATGACCAGGGCTGCTTTCCCAGGCCCCAGGGAGAGCAACTGCCGCATAGTTGCTATCCGGAAACTGGCTCCTCTATTCATCTGTCCTTATTTCGAGAAAATCATAAATCCCTCCTGTGTCCGTCTTCGGCTGCTGGCTGCACTTAAGGTTCATCTGTCATTCCATGTATCTCAGATAAAAAATGTCCAGGAGAGCCCTCTTTCCCCGCCGTCCACTTCCCCTCCGCCCACTCGTGTCATCAACGGCGCCCCGGCCTTCACTGTCAGCTGGGTGTTGGATGTTTGGCACCGGGGTCGTGGTTTCCAGTTCTTGGTGGACTGGGAGGGTTACGGTCCTGAGGAGCGGTCTTGGATCTCCTGTTCCCTCATCCTCGATCCGGCTCTCATCGAGGATTTCAACCGTGCTCATCACGACCGGCGTCCTGGACCGCCTGGAGGTGGTCGTTTAGGGAGGGGGTACTGTCATGGTGCCTCTGTCAGTCTTTCCTCCCCTCCCCACTCTGCTCTACTTTCCTGATTGGACCCAGCTGTGGATGCTCACTCATAAGGATATCCAGTCCCAGCATATATTGCCAGGTTGTTGCCCCTTATGGTGCTTACCTGGTCACTAAAGTTATGCTTACTATGCTCTCGTACTCTTGCTATATTCTAACCTCGCTCCTCTGCCTCATCTACAGGATCAATTACCACTATCTGTCCTCCTGGGTCCTTCCATGTATGAGAAGTCCAATACTCATCTACAATCCTAGCCTCAAGCCATGCCAAGACACTCCAGCCAAGTCAAGATCCTCAAGCCACACCACGACTCCAGCCAAGTCAAGATCCCCAAGCCACACCACAACTCCAAGCCAGTACTCCCGGTCGCCACACCAGTCTCATCTCACCAACTAACTCTTGTGTTTCTTTCTGGGTTACAGCATTTGGATCTGTCTCGCCAAGCAGAACATGACAAAATTGGGGAATGCTGGAAGCTCATACTACAGGGGCATAGGGCATCTTGCCAATTTAGTTAAAGTTATTGCTGAGTTAAATGCAGATTTTTTCTGTCAGTCCTTTTCTAGCTATGAAGGCAACCATAAAGCATTATTCTACAATCACAGAGGGTTCAGAAATGCACTTTCAAGCAACCACGTCTAATGATAGATCATATTTCAGCTTTCACGTTCAAAACTCTCATGTTCACTTTTCGCCACGCAAGTTTGTTTTAAACCTCTACGTACTAAATATAAACAATGAATCATATAAGCAACCATAGATTAGGATTTGAATCATACGTTGTCAAAATAAATCGATTCACCCCAGTAATTAGACAGACAGACAGACAACTTTATTTATCCATTTGGGAGGTTCCCACATGGAAATTGACATCTCCATCGCATACAGCACTGGTTGACATACGTATAGGAAAGAGCAGTACAGTAACCAGAAAAATTAGAACAGTAAAAACATTAAGTAACAGTTTAAATATCTGCAAAACAACATATACAAAAAAAAAAGTCATTCAGGCCCTTTCCCTTTCCTTTTCTGTCCCCCTCCCCCCTCCTAAGTAGTGGTTAAAGAGTTTGATGGCACGGGGGACAAAGGAGTTTCTCAGTCTATTAGTCCTGCACCTTGGGAGGAGCAGCCTCTTGCTGAAGGTGCTTCTCTGGCTACTGATGGTCGTGTGCAGAGGGTGGGTGGCATTGTCCAGGATACACGTTCGTTTTTTTAGTGTCCTTCTCTCTGCTACAGTAGCCAGAGGGTCCAGCCTCGTGCCAACCACAGAACCAGCCCGCCTGATCAGCTTCTCCAGCCTGGAGAAGTCTGTCTTTGAGGTGCTCCCCCCCAGCACACCACAGCGTAGGTTAGAGCGCTGGCGACCACAGACTGGTAGAAGATCCCCAGGAGCTTCTTGCAGATGTTGAAGGATCTTAACCTCCTCAAGAAGTACATCCTCCTCTGGGCCTTCTTGTACAGCTGCCCCGTGTTGCTCGTCCAGTCCAGCTTGTTGTCCAGCTACAGCCCAAGATATTTATAGGTCTGCACGACCTCCACCTCCTCCACTCCTATCAGAACTGGTCTGGGGTTGGGTCTGTCCCTCCCAAAGTCGACGACCAGTTCCTTAGTCTTGGAGGTGTTGAGCTGTAGGTTATTTTTGTGGCTCCAGACAGCAAAATCCTTCACCAGACTCCTGTACTCCTCCTCCTTGTCGCCACTGATACACCCCACTCTCATAATTGTGCAAGCACTTTTATTGTCCTCCTGTCTTGTTTATAATTATAAATTCCTTTTTTAAGTGTAATTTCTTTTTCTTTTTTTGATTTTCACTTTGAAATAATTGAATGTTATAGCTGTTTATCTCCACTAGTTTATCTCCTCCAAAAAAACAAAACAAAAACA
The DNA here is from genome assembly GCF_053564925.1 of Oryzias latipes. Classification (NCBI taxonomy): domain Eukaryota; kingdom Metazoa; phylum Chordata; class Actinopteri; order Beloniformes; family Adrianichthyidae; genus Oryzias; species Oryzias latipes. The sequence goes on from NC_136246.1 coordinate 9,138,504, forward strand.
CATCAGTTGGATCTATACATTTATTGAATACTTTGTGAAAGAAAAGGACGACATGATCATTGAGGGTAATTCGGCTTGTCTTTTACTGCAGTCCGCTGATGGTGATGTTTTTGAATCCTCGACACAACATGTCGATTCATCGCCGTGTCAGATTAACTCCATATTTCACAAGGGCTCGTTTTTAAGCGTTCCTAAAGACAGTACAACACAGTAGCAACCTCCAAGAATAAACACGGCAGCCACAGCAAAACATTTATAGAGCAATGCAAATTAACTATCACTAGAGTGAACAGAAGCAACAGCATATATGAGTTGGATGAGGCTAAATTATAGGGAGCAGGAGGAGAGGAAAGAACAAGAACCTAATCAGTAGGCTGAGAACAGGACAGTCATCCAAGGAGCAGTAAAATGTTAATTAAAAGGTGAGAAAGAATCATATTTTAAGTTTGAACTTCTTAATGCCGCACTAACAACAATCTAGCCAAGGGCTAATCTGCCCACTATTAACCAAAAATAAGTTTTCTTAGTTTAAATGAATCATGTGTTCAGGGTGGGCCTCCTCTAATATTTGAATATATTGTCATCCATTAATTCCGTATTGCTCTTCAGTCTTGTTGTATTTTTGTGAACACTGCAGCACTATATAATTCATTCCAGTTCCTTTGTTTTCCTGCAACATAGTAATATTATAAGTTAGTGTAACCGTTACACATGCAAACAACTAAAAATTCTGTAAGGAAGGGTGGTGTAGGACCCATAGTGCTGGGACTGGGCTTGAATGTGGCAACTTAAAAATGTAAAGAATCAATTTCAAAATATGACAAAAACACAAAGAGAATGAACTACATATTGGTTGACATCAGCAGATGGTGGGAAAAAGCTATACTTAAAACCACTTACAATTCAAACAATTTGAATGTAGGTATACTGAGGGTATTAATTGATCTAAAGACAGCGGTGGATGAATAGAAACCTGAATCTGGTCTACCCAGTAAGACTCTCGAAAAGGGCAAATTCATTTTAAAAAAGAAAAAAAAATGAATTAAAGGAGGGCTTTTTAATTTCAGATGCTTGATAGAAAGTCATTAAAAGCATTGACCAACTGGCACATTCAATTCTAATATGCATGTTATTTATTTTAGAAAAGGCATCAAAGGAATTTTAGATTTGCATTGTGATTCTTTATTAGGCTTGATAACAGTTGGTAAATGTATATTATAAGACAATTTTAATCCGTCAGACCCAAAATAAATACATTTTATTAAAACTTAGTAATTCTAAATAAAACAAGTCTCATTTTACTAAACTATAGTTTTCAATTTTACGGATTTAATGTCATGTTTAATGCTTCTGTGCTAACAATGAGGACTGGAGACTGCCCAGTTCCTTCATCCTCACTGCTGGTAGACCATTCAAAGTAAGCTAATTTTATGCATATTTATATATGATTTAAAAGGTTCAAATGTACACTCGATAAATCTTAAATTAATAATCTATTAATTTTCTTCAGTGCATGTAATATTTTTGCACCATTTTTTATGATCCTCTTTCTGTAAAACGGCTCAACAAGCAAAAATCCCTAAATGAATCAACAAAACTATTTTGTCTGATTGCATAAGCATAATCTTTAAACGGTATGCTGCACATTATTATTTAGGTATATTCTGGATCTTGAAAAAGACTGTTTACTCATGTAAAAATTGTAAACTTACCTTTGTGTTGGACACAAACAGGCATCTTCTTTTCTTTTATTAGAATCAGAATGACATTCACAAATACACTGAAGGTCAACAGTACAACAACCATGATGACTTCCCAGCTTAATAGACCCACTGGAAGAAAAAAAAATAAACACAAAATTTTTGAGTTGAGCTGAGGTAAACCAACAACTAAGAAGGATTTAAATGTATAAATGTTACATTTTTCCCAATTACTTGTCAATTTTCAAAATGTTTCTTTTATTTATATTTTAAATGTCCAAAATCTCTGACCAGTGCTGCATTAATGTTGGTCTGTAAAACGTACTTATCTGTACTTCAGTCCTTTCACCAAACAGGATTTCTCCACACGAGAGCACAGCACAAGAGTAAAGGCCAGAATCCGAGGAGTTGTGTATGGTTTTTGACAGATGGTAGTCACATCTTCTCTTTTCTTGAACATCACACTTGGAAGTGGTTGTGTGAATGATTTGTGGACCAGATGCTGATGCCGCTTTGTACCAGTACACTTGGTGTTCACTTGCACACTGTGTTGGATTCTCTTTGGTTTTTGAAATAACTGAACATTGAAGATTGACTGTGTTTCCCTCCTGGACCAACTCCACACCCGGACCTTTTTCCACGTTGTTGAATATGTGCTTAGTTTTAGGATCTGTGAGATTCACAAATAAGGAATTATTAAAAGAAATATCAGTGATCGGTTTAATAAAAAAATGCATCAAACATATTTTACCTTTAACAACTAACAAACTGCCATTGATGAATTCCATGTTGTATGAGGATCCAGCCTGACAAAAGTATGTCCCTTGATCTTCTTTGCTGACATTTTTTATGATAAGAACATGTTCTTGACCAGCTCGAGTGGAAATGAATCTGGAGAAGTCAAACTCTTTTTCAAGTTTTGGTTCTCCTCCAGCGGTTTTTGAAATTAACTGGATCTTATATCCAAACTGGAATTTAAACCAGTAAAGCAACCGTTGATCAAAGCCAGTTGCTGAACATTTCAGAGTCACATCATCACCAAGTTCACTTTCAAAAAAGAAGGCGGGTTGAGAAAGTTCCAGGTTTGAAGGCATCGCTAAAAAAAGAGAAACCAACCAATTAATTACAAAATAGCAGTTTTGGACAAATGTGGTAGAAAACTCAGTTTTACATCGTACAGCATAGGATATAACTTACATAATGCACCAAGAAGGATTAAAACAGCCAGTCCTCTCATTGTGGCAAAGCCTCTCTCTTGCACATCTGAGGTCTCCCAACTCAAATGAAGATTTAGTCATGAGCTGAAAAAACCTTTTACAAAGTGGAAATTGCAATGATTGGCTGAAAGAGAGAAAATGTACTTCCTGCTGTTTTGTTGAGTGTTTGTCCTTTTATTTTGGTTGATGTAAAGCCAGTTTTCTTTACCTAATGCACATTTTTATTGCCCTACATGCAAAGTAATTTCAGTGTTAGTAACTTAGTTTAAAAGAAAAATACTGTCATTTTTTTTTGTGGTCTGTCAAAAGGCACATGAAAACAATATATTTTCCGAAAGAAAATTAGGATTAATTTAAAACACATTTTTAACGAAATAGTAGAACAAAGTGCATTCCACAATAAAAATATTTTACAAATCTATATGACTTGATGCTAAACGGGCAAAATACTATTTTGTTGATCTGTCCACACTAGCGACCACCCCACTTATGATCACAGAGGACGTCACTGCAGGATTAACTGCTGCCAGAAGGTCACGACAGGGAACCTGCTCATGGATAGATGGCATGACTTCTGATGGAAATGGATGTAAGTTCAAGCCTTTGGAATCTTAAGTACTCGGACATTTGTATTTGTTGGAGGTAAAGTATATCATTCTTGGAGAGCTTCGTGATGAAGCTAAAGCTGTGACAAAAGCTAAGATGAAAGCAGATATTTATGCTGAGCTCATATAATTTTGGACAATAAAAGCCTCTCATCAATTATGGGAAGAGGGATGCATCCAACAATAGGAGAGAAACACTTTGAATTTGGAGGAATTATTACATAAGGGCAGGGTGAAAACCGTGAATCGTCAACCTCTACAAGACACTAGCACCATTACAGAGGAACGTTAAGAGAATTACTGACTACATGATCGGGTCAGAAACCTCCATCACAATGCTACGGAATACGGGTGAGGCAATGAGTAGCGCTCTTCCTGTTGCTGTGGTTTTAAAAGAACTGTCTTAAAGTTTTGAATCATATGTAAGGCACAACCCAAAGTAAGGACAATATACTGTTTGCTCAGTTCAAATGAGCTAGGCATTTTTGAAGATTCAGAGAAATCACCTCCAGCTAAATCAAGGGACAGCATCAGGATAACCATGGCGAGAGCCACTCGAGGGCACACTCAATGGAGCAGAGACAACAATGATGCACCCAGTGACACCACTTGAAGACACAAAGACAAAGCAGATAGAGGAAAACCACACATGAAACCGGAAGCAGATCTGGAGCTGCCTCAGCGCTGTACACCTTTGGGTTTGAGAATGAAGGAACTGCGTTTCATCATCTCTTGGTCAACGGTCATCTCTGTTGTATTACATATGTGGCAGGCAAAGGGCCACTTAATTAATATCACCTGTGTGCGCCAGCTGCTTCACTGGAAAGCTGATAAAAGCCCTTCCCCTCTGTTAAAGTTAGAATCATTCTAAGACCCACTGCTTCAGGTTGGAACGCTCAGCGGGTGTGCAGCATCAGATGCTGTTTGGGTGCATTTTCAGCCCCAACTGGGTAGGTTTGGTATTTGCCGCTGCACCATTACTAATCTGTCAAAATGTGTTTAGAATACAGGCTGTTTTTTGCTGCTCAAGCGAGTCCTGTTTGTTGTCCTCCTAAGCTGCGGGAGCAGGTATGTGTGTGTTTGTTTTATTGGCTTTTGTTTTTTGTAGTTGTGCTAATCTACCTTTATTTGTATATACTATCATTTGTTCAAGTGAAGGTTTTTGTGTCACAATGCAAGGAGGACAGTTCACTTTCATTCTTCTCTGTGCATTATGTACAATCAGGACCACAAATATTTGGACAGAGACACATTCTTTCTAATTTAGTTTCTGTACATTACCACAGTGAATTTTAAATAAAACAACTCAGATTGCATTAAAGTGCAGACTTTCAGATTTTATTCCATGGGTTGAACAAAAAGATTGCATAAAAATGTGAAAAACTAAAGCATTTTTTAAACACAATCCCTTCATTTCATGTAATTGGACAATTGACTTCCATGCTATTGCATTGGCAGGTGTGGACAATTCCCTTGTTATGTCATTATGAAGCAGATAAAAGGCCTGGAGTTGATTAGAGGACTCGTGCATTTTTAAGATTTTGCGGTGAACAGTCAACATGCGGTCAAAGGAGCTCTCCATGCAGGTGAAAGGAGCCCTCCATGCAGGTGAAAGGAGCCATCATTAAGCTGAGAAAACAGAAAAAAAAATGCAAGAAATTGCTACAGTATTAGGAGTGGCAAAATCAACAGTGTGGTCCATCCTGAGAACGAAAGAAAGCACTGGTGAACTCAGCAACGCAAAAAGACCTGGGGCCTCATTTATACACGTTGCATACGCACAAAAGAAGGCGTACGGCACTCTCTACGCGATAATTGATATTTATAAAAAGCAAACTTGCCGGGAAACTGTGCGGTCCTTCACGCAAGCTCTGACCCAGACGTACGCACAAAAACGGGTGAAATGAGAAATGGCGACACCGTCGGCAGATGGAAGAAACACGTGAAAGTGAAAATGACAATCCTGCCTCTCATAAATAACATTAGGACTTCACAAAACAAGTCTTACAATTAACAGCCTACACAAACACCCATTTGATCGATCAGCAGTGAAACAAACAAAAATTACAACAGAAATTCAAATGAACACATATTTGTAAAAAGAAAAGTGAAATATGTTCACAATATTGGCACGTTGTGCAATTCATCCTCATAAATAATATAGTTAACAGAACGAAATAATGTACAAAAATGATATTCTTGTCAATGTGTCCATCTGGCGGAGCAGATATAGATAGATAGATAGATAGATAGATAGATAGATAGATAGATAGATAGATAGATAGATAGATAGATAGATAGATAGATAGATAGATAGATAGATAGATAGATAGATAGATAGATAGATAGATAGATAGATAGATAGATAGATAGATAGATAGATAGATAGATAGATAGATAGATAGATAGATAGATAGATAGATAGATAGATAGATAGATAGATAGATAGATAGATAGATAGACGGACAGATGTATTAATTGTCCACTGGGGAAAGTTGTTTTCATAGTAAAACATTTCTTCATAAGCTATGGAATTATGGTATTCATGCATATGCCTTTAGTTTGTTTTATTTTTGATAAAACAATGTATGGCGTATGTCTCAACCATTCAGAAAGCAACAAGAAATTACATTTGCGCTGAACAATTTCCCATTTCCACGTCGATTATTACCGACATCTGTAGCTCTTCAGATGCAATTAAATGGAGGGAAATAAAATGCCCCATCACAATGCGTAATGACGCACAATGGCTGATCTTGCGCTCTTAGAAGATGTGGCAAATGGAAGAATTCGGAGTGAACGCATCTTTAAAACAGCAAGAAGACTTGCTGGCAAACGAGGACGAGTGGCTTATGAGCCGGTTCCGACTTCCTCGAGCCGTCCTGTTGGACCTCTGCAGGCTTTTGGGGGTGTGTCACCCGGTGCACCTGGCGCGTCGGTGTTCCCCCTGCGCCTCAGTCACCACTCTACTTAATAGGGATTCCCCAATAATTGCAGCCAGTCTCTCATCAAGAGGGTTAGCTCCGGTGTCCCCTTTCCCCCGCCCGTGGCAGACACACTCTGGCGATGGAGCGCTAGACGTTTTTTTGCCTTGACTTTGATGTCCGACCATTTCTTTTTTATTTCGGCCACGGTCCGAGGTTGTGAGGCTACAGCATTTACGGCGTCTGCCGCCGTTTGCCACTCATGCCTTTTTGGCATTAGTAATGCCCACACTGTGCCCTCCAAGCAACACTTTTCTCCTCTTTTCCACCTCGCCAACGATAACTTCTACATCACATTGAGTGAAAATACGTTTTTTTGATTTCCTCTCTGTGTTTGCCATGATTTCGCAATCAATGAATATTAACTTGTGGGCGTTTCACGGACTATTTATGGGCAACTATGGGCGTGTCATGAAGCCACAAAAGCTGCGCTACATTTAGAATTGATTGTGATTTATTAAGGGAAAAATCCGTAGGATGTGCGTGCGCACGGTTTTATAAATCCGAATATTTCTGTGCGTATGCACATCCTATGTTTCATACGTACGCCACTTCTGACGCAAATCCTACGCAAAGTTTTATAAATGAGGCCCCTGGACGTCCACGGATGACAACAGTGGTGGATGATCGCAGAATCATTTTCATGGTGAAGAGGAACCTGTTCACAACAGCCAATCAAGTGAACAACACTTTCCAGGAGGTAGGCGTATCAATATCCAAGTCTACCATAAAAAGAAGACTGCATGAAAGTAGATACAGAGGGAACACTGCAAGATGCAAGCCACTCATAAGCCTCAAGAATAGGAAGGCTAGTGTCATGGTTTGGGTTTCTTTTGTCTTGGTTTTTGCTTTATTTCTTGTTCTGTCATGTTTGGTTCTGTTTCCTGTTTTATTTTGAAAGGTGTTCTGTTTTGTCATGTTCCTGAGTTTTACTTCCTTGTCCCTATCTGTCCTGATCTTGTTCACCTGTGTCTTGTCTGCCCTGTCTGTAAATAAGTCTTGTCTCTGCCTTCCTCTTGTGCTGGTCCATTAACGTCTTCATGTCATAGCGTCATTTATTTCTTGGATGTTTCCATGTTTCATGCCACGCCACAGTAAGTCTAGTTTTGTTTTTGTTATCCTGCTCGGCAGCGCCTTTTGTTTGCAATAAACCCTCTTGCCCTGAAACCGTTTGCCTCCTGCCTCAGCGTCTGGATCCTACCTGCTCTCCTGGCCCCCATACCCTGACAGCTAGATTGGACTTTGCTCTTGCCCACTCCGACTTGCTCATGCCTGTAGGGGACAAATCAATTCTGAAATGTTTTAATCTATTCTGCATTTATGTAAAATTTCACATATGTTTACATAAAGTTATAGACTTGGATTTTACTTTTGAGTACAACTCACATCTCAAAAACCATACTCTCGTATCTAACTTAGCTAAATCATGGTCAAAGGCTTCTTGTTAAAACCAGACACAAAAAGATCACTTAATGCTTACAGACACTGCTGGCTGCAGTTATTATATTTTGGAAATTGAGACATAGACTAGACATAGGGCTCTCGTCTTAAACTCCCGGACCCCCCGTTAGATATCAGTCCACGGGAAAAGAATTCCGATCTCGTCAAGAATTCAAAGTTTTTGTTTGTCCCTGTAAAAATCGTTCATCAAAATCAAGTTCATGAACTCCAGGCTCTCGTAGATTCCGGTGCCGAACACAGCCTCATAGACCAGCGTCTCGTTCATGACCTCACGCTATCCCTCGAAGATCTCGCCACCCCCGTGACCGCTGCTGGTTTAGGGGGTAAACAACTCACCCGCATCACTAAACGCACGAGGCCCGTTCTTATATTAACCTCCGGGAATCACAGAGAATACCACCAGTTCTTCGTCACCCAGTGTCCTCATACACCCATCATTTTGGGGTTTTCATGGCTTCAGACCCATAATCCTCATATTGATTGGGGTTCTCCTCGCATTGCCAACTGGAGTACCCACTGTATGGCTAACTGTCTACATTCCGCCATCCCGATCACTAACTTCTCCGATTCAGAACTCGATAAAGAAATTGATCTTTCCAACGTCCCGCTTGTTACCATGATCTTAGAAACGTATTCTCTAAGGTAATCTCACCTGGGAGATCGAAAGCAAGGTCCAACAGGCCCAAGGTGAGATACCTAATGGCATTACATGTCCTCCTGGCACCTTGTATGTCCCTGATTCCCTTAGGTCTGACGTCCTTACCTGGGGTCACATATTCCGCATTGCCTGCCATGGAGGGGTTTACAGGACCATCAACCTTCTAAAACGGCGGTTTTACTGGCCCATGCTGGAGAAGGACGTGAGGGAGTATGTTGCGGCCTGCACCATATCTGCCCGCTCCAAGTCCTCGAACTCGCCCCCCTCTGGTCATCTGTTGCCTTTGCCTACGCCAAGCCGTCCCTGGTCTCATATTGCGGTGGACTTTGTAACCGGACTGCCTCCGTCCCAGGGTCACACGGTAATCCTCACTGTCATTGACCGCTTCTCTAAATTCGCACAATTCATTCCCCTGCCTCAGCTACCCTCTGCATCCGAAACCGCGGACATCCTCATCAATCATGTTTTTCGCCACCATGGGACACCATCCGACATCGTGTCCGACCGCAGACCTCAGTTTACGTCCCACTTTGGAAGGCCTTCTGCTCGGAGCCACGGTCAGTCTCTCCTCAGGTTACCACCCACAATCCAATGGCCAGGCTGAACGGGCTAATCAAGAGCCGGAAGCGACTGTCAGGTGTCTGGCGGCTCAGAACAACTCTGACTGGTCCAAGTATCTTGTGTGGGTGGAATACGCCCACAACACCCACTCCTCTACCGCCACAGGTATTTCCCCTTTTGAAGCCTCCCTGGGATACTCACCACCTTTGTTTCCCTCTCAGGAACTCGACCTGGCAGTGCCCTCGGTCCAGCTCAATCTCCAGCGGTGTCAAGACATCTGGCTGCAGACCAGAGCGGCTCTCCTCCGCACCAAGGAGAGCAACTGCCAGATCGTCAACCGTCATTGGGTGGTGGGACCCAGTTACCAGCCGGGCCAAAATGTATGGCTCTCTTCTAGAAATATTCCCATCCAGGCTTCATCCCGTAAGCTGGCTCCCAAGTTCATTGGCCCTTACACCATTGACCGCATCATCAACTCCACCTGTGTCAGGTTACGACTTCCCGCTGCCCTTAAAATCCATCCCTCCTTCCACATCTCCCAAATCAAGCCAGTCACCGAGAGTCAGCTTTGCCGGCCGTCCACTTCCTCACCGCCCGCCCGTACCATCAACGGCGCCCCGGCCTTTACGGTCGACAAGATTTTGGATGTCCGGCGCCGTGGGCGGGGGGTCCAGTTCTTGGTGGACTGGGAGGGGTGTGGTCCAGAGGAACGTTCATGGATCTCCCGTTCCCTCATTCTGGATCATACCCTCATCGACGACTTTTACCGCGCCCATCCTGACCGTCGTCTTTGACCGCCTGGTGGCGATCGTTGAGGGGGGGGTACTGTCATGGTGCCTCTGCCAGCTACTCTCCCCCTCCCCCGCCTGCTCTGTTCCAAACGCGACCAGCTGCCACCACTCACCTCATTATTGCTGTTACCCTCTTAAGGAGCACCTGGACCTCCACTCAACGCCAGTTCGTTGTTCCTCCCATGGTGCTTAGTCTGGTCTGCTCATGTTCCTGTTTGTTGTCAATGCTTCAAGTTACTCATTGCTCCTCTCGTCTCTGTCTCAGGAAGAATCACCTCTGGAACTCACCTGGTCGCTGTTCTCTGGTCTCTCGCTGTCTCGCTCTGGAATCCTGCTGCCGCTCACCTCCAGCTTGCCGCCACGCCTCCTCTGGAGAAAACCATTACTCACCCTTTGCTATATAAAATCAAACTAACTTACCCCGTTGTCCGAGTCTCCTTCTGGGTTCCAGCATTTGGGTCACTCTGAACTCTCGTCGTATCATGACATCATTTATATCTGTTGGTGTGTATGTACTGCACTGTAAGTGTTGGTCGGGAATGTTCTTTAATTTGTTGTATTTGTTTTGTTGTTTTAATGAATGAGCACATGAAATATTAATAATCCTCAATTAGTCACAATCCATTTAAAATGCTGGAATCACCGTACTTATTGCTGCTGGTATGTTCTTTCTATAAACAGGAAATCCTACAACGTTCCGTGCCGCTGAACGAAAAAAGATTAACAGAAAACCATTTAAACAATAAGGTAAATGCAACAGACACAGTGGGATTTTGAATCTTCTTAAACTTTGTCATGACTATAATACCAAGACATCTGTCATGTTTTGCTTGGCAAGATAGACCCAGATGCTGAAAACCCGGAAAGAAGCACAGGAGAATTAGATGGATGATAAAGGGATTTATTATCCTCGACATGGATCAGAGGATGAGTGATATGATGATTGTCTAACAGCGTGATGAGTCTGGTGTGACGACCGGGAGTACTGGCTTGGAGTTGTGGCGTAGCTCGACATCTTTGCGTGGCTTGAGGATCTTGGTTTGGCTGATGTCGTGGCGTGGCTTAAGATCTGGACGTGGCTCAAAGGATCTTGGTTTGGCTGATGTCATGGCGTGGCTGGAGGTTAGGATTACACAAACAGGGAGGAACCCAGGTGGACAGCTCGTGGTGATTTGTCCTGTAGATGAGGCAGAGAAGCGTGGTTAACGGAGAACCAAAGTACAAGAGCATAAATACTAGATACTGTGACCAGGCTAAGCACCATAAGGGGCAATGGACTGGCGATGAATACTGGGACTGGATCTCCTTAAGAAGACAGGTGGATGATGAGGTGAGCGTCCACAGTTGGGTCCAATCAGGTAGGAAGAGCAGGGGGGGGATAGGACTATAGGACTGCTAAAGGCGCCATTACAAGATCGTAAATCAGATACAAAATCAGTTTAAAAAAGCAAAGAAAATGAATGTAACCGCTAAAAATAGAAATTAAATGTTAATCTTAGTGAAAATGCAAGATCAAATACTCACACTAAATGTTTTTTGGGTATTCTTATAGTCTGTTCTGTGATTCATGTGGAGTTAAATAAAAAAGAGGTCTATACAATTCTGTGCAGTATTGTTAAAGCATATTTAGACAGTTTAACATAGAGGACATCTGCTGTTTTGAAACTGGATAAAACGTAATTACTGTTTTTGTCTAATTAGAAAATACATTCTTTTTTTTTACCCATATTACTGAATTTAGAAATATTGACATTAAAACATGAATGTTTTTGTTCTACACTGTGTGCTGTTACTTTGTTATAAAGTGTGGACCTGGTTGACATTGTAGGGTAAGTTCAAATCCATTCCAGTCTAATAAAACTATATTTTAAAAGCTCCTTAAAAAATTCCACAAACCCAAAAGGCTTTACATTGGTATGAAGTCAAATAAACATACAGAAAAATAAATAATCTTTTTGTCACAAATGCCTTTACGGTATGATATGAGTTCATAACCCAAGTTAACCGCATATGTGAGCATCTGAGAAAATATTCTAGACATCATTCTACTTGAGTGGCCAGCCACTCTACTTTGCGGGGGGGTGTTGTTCTAACCTCTCATGTGCCCTAGGTTTCATCTAGGGACCAAAACTGTTTGTCATGTGGCGTCACCTTCTTAGCATAAATGTAAGACGCTGCAACACAAAAGATGGTTATAGAGGGGAAGTTCCTTTAAAGTGAGGGGAGGTCACCTGCTTCCTGTAGACAGTTTAGAGCTGAGAACCAGTGAGTGAGTTGCTCTGGGAGAATTGTGTGACTTACTGGAACCCGACGTATTCTCAGCCATCTGGTGAAACTAAATCAATGAGAAATTGGAGAATGCTGGAAGCTCATACTACAGGGGCAGAGGGCATCTTGCTGATTGAGTTAGTAAGTTATTGCTGCGTTAAGACAGATTTTTAGTCAGTCCCTATCTAGTCATGAAGGCAACCATAAAACTTTATGCTACAATCACAGAGGGCTCAGAAATGCACATTCAAGCAACCACGCCCAATGAAAAGTTCATGTAAACATGTAGAAAAACAACTTTCAGCTTCCACGTTCAAAACTCTCATGTTCACTTTTCGCCCCGCAAGTTTTGAGTTTGTTTTCGAGCTCTATGTACTACATATAAACAATGAATCATATGAGCAACCATAAATTAGGATTTGAATCATATCATACTATCATAGTTTTACAAGCACTTTTATTGTCCTTCTCTCTTGTTCATAATAAATATAAATTACTTTTTGAGTTGCATTTCTTTTTTTTAATTTTAGTTGCACTATGGTTTCATGACATAATCAAATGTTGTCGAATCATCTCCACTAAAAAAAAAAGGAGAAAAAAAAAACATCACTTTGATCAAGACATTTATTGAATACTATGTCAAAGAAAAGGACGACGTGACCATTGAGGGTAACCGCCTTGTCTCACACTGCCTTCCGCTGATGGTGATGTTTATGAATCCTGGACACAACATGTTGATGCATCGCCATGTCAAACTGACACAAGTGCTCTCTTTTAAACATCCCTAAAGACAATACAACACAGTAGCAACCTCCAAGAATAAACACAGCAGCCACAGCAAAACAGCTATAGAGCAATGCAAATTAACTAGCACTAGAGTGAACAGAAGCAGCAGCATATATGAGAGCATGAGGCTTAATCATAGGGAGCAGGAGGAGAGGAAATGAATAAAAGAAAACTAATCAGCAGGCTGAGAACAGGACAGTCATCCAAGAAGCAGTAAACTGTTAATTAAAAGGTGAGACAGAATCATATTTTAAGTTTGACCTGCTTAATGCCGCACTAACAACAATAGTCTAGCCAAGGGCTAATCTGGCCACGATTAACAAAAAAAAGTGTTTTTAGATTATATGAATCATGTGTTTAGGGTGGGCCTCTTCTAATATTTGAATATCCATTAATTCCGTCTTGCTCTTCAGTCTTGTCGTATTTTTGTGAACACTGCAATACTAAATAATTCATTCCAGTTCCTTTGTTTTCCTGCAACAAAATAATATAAGTTAGTGTAATCGTTACAGATGCAAACAACTAAATATATTGTCAGGAAGGGTGGTGTAGAACGCATAATGCATAACTTTATGAAACAAATTCTAAATATGACAAAAACACAAAGAGAATGAGCTACATATTGGTTGACATCAGCAGATGGTGGGAAAAAGCTATACTTAAAACCACTTACAATTCAAACAATTTGAATCTAGGTATACTGAGGGTAATTAACTGATCTAAAGACTGCGGTTGATAAATAGAAACCTGAATCTGGTATACCCAGTACCTCTCCCTAAAAGGGCAAATCCCAGATGCCCCAAAACCCCTACACTGGGTGGGAGGAGGGGATTTAAAGAAAGGCCAGAAAAATATCAAAACCTCAGCACTGCTCCAACCCTCAGGCACGTAACAAAACAGTAGTGGATCCAAAGAGAGACCTGACAAACTTTCTTGTGTTTTGCAGCTACAAAATAACATTTCTCAAATAAAAAAAAAAAAATGAATTAAAGGAGGGCTTTTTTTTATTTCAGATGCTTGATCAAAAGTCATTAAAAGCATTGGCCAACTAGCACATACAATTCTAATGTGCATGTGTTATTGTAACCCTTGTGCACTTTAATATTGGGAGTGGGGTCATCTAGACCCACTAGACAGTGCGCTGGACCTTTTTCTTCAATGTTTTGTGATCTTCACTGGTGTCCATGGATTACATGAGATCTTTCCACCTTTATCCACCTTTGTCATAGTAGGGAGAACACGTCAATGGTCATCTTGACCCCATAAGATAGCACAAGGGTTAAAAAAGGGCACCAATAGAAATTTTGATTTGCAATGGGATTCTTTATTACACTTGATAACACTTGGTAAACTTATATTATAATGCAATTTGATCTGTCAGACCCAAAATAAATACATTGGAAAAACAAAAATGTTGTGATTCTAAGAAAAAAAAATCTCATTTTACAAAACTATAGTTTTCAATTTTATGGATTTAATGCCATGGATAACCCTTGGGCTATCTTAGATGACCCCACCTTTACATTTACACCAGTGAAGATCCAAAATCATTGAATAAAAAAGGTTCAGAGCACTGTCTAGTGGGTCTAGATGACCCAACTCCCAACAGTGAAGTGCCTAGGATTGCACAAGGGTTAATGCTACTGTGCTAACAATGAGGACTGGAGACTGCCCAGTTCCTTCATATTCACTGCAGGTAGACCATTCAAAGTAAGCTAATTTTATGCATATTTATATATGATCTAGAAAGTTCAAATGTACACTCGATAAATCTTAAATTAATAATCTATTAATTTTCTTCAGTGCATGTAATATTTTTGCACCATTTTTTATGATCCTCTTTCTGTAAAACGGCTTAACAGCCAAAATTCCCTAAATGAATCAACAAAGTTATTTTGTCTGATTGCATAAGCATAATCTTTAAACGGTATGCTGCACATTATAATTTAGGTATATTCTGGATCTTAAAAAAGAGGGTTTACTCAAGTAAAAATTGTAAACTTACCTTTTTGTTGGACACAAACAGGCATCTTCTTTTCTTTTATTAGAATTAGAATGACATTCACAAATACACTGAAGGTCGTCAGTGCACCAAGAACAATGACCTTCCACGACAATGCACCCTCTGGAATGAAAACATTTTTTTATATAATTTTTGACTTGAGCTGAGGAAAATAAATAACTAAGAAGCATCTTAATGTTATCTGGGCTTTCAAAGATTTTTTTTCTCTCAATGACTCATCAATCTTCAAAATGTTTCTTTTATTTATATTTTATATGTCCAAAATCTCTGAGCAGTGCTGCATATATGTTGGTCTGTAAAACGTACTTATCTGTACTTCAGTCCTTTCACCAAACAGGATTTCTCCACACGAGAGCACAGCACAAGAGTAAAGGCCAGAATCCGAGGAGTTGTGTATGGTTTTTGACAGATGGTAGTCACATCTTCTCTTTTCTTGAACATCACACTTGGAAGTGGTTGTGTGAATGATTTGTGGACCAGATGCTGATGCCGCTTTGTACCAGTACACTTGGTGTTCACTTGCACACTCTGTTGGATTCTCTTTGGTTTTTGAAATAACTGAACATTGAAGATTGACTGTGTTTCCCTCCTGGACCAACTCCACACCTGGACCTTTTTCCACGTTGTTGAATATGTGCTTAGTTTTAGGATCTGTGAGATTCACAAATAAGGAATTATAAAAAGAAATATCAGTGATTGGTTTAATAAAAAAATACATCAAACATATTTTACCTTTAACAACTAACAAACTGCCATTGATGAATTCCATGTTGTATGAGGATCCAGCCTGACAAAAGTATGTCCCTTGATCTTCTTTGCTGACATTTTTTATGATAAGAGCATGTTCTTGACCAGCTCGAGTGGAAATAAATTTGGAGTCAAGATGTGGTCCTCCTCCAGGGGTTTTTGAAATTAACTGGATCTTATATCCAAACTGGAATTTAAACCAGTAAAGCAACCGTTGATCAAAGCCAGTTGCTGAACATTTCAGAGTCACATCATCACCAAGTTCACTTTCAAAAAAGAAGGCGGGTTGAGAAAGTTCCAGGTTTGAAGGCATCGCTAAAAAAAGAGAAACCAACCAATTAATTACAAAATAGCAGTTTTGGATGAATGTGGTAAAAAACTCAGTTTTACATTGTACAGCATATAACTTACATAATGCACCAAGAAGGATTAAAACAGCCAGTCCTCTCATTGTGGCACAGCCTCTCTCTTGCACATCTGAGGTCTCCCAACTCAAATGAAGATTTAGTCATGAGCTGAAAAAACCTTTTACAAAGTGGAAATTGCAATGATTGGCTGAAAGACAGAAAATGTACTTCCTGCTCTTTTGTTGAGTGTTTATTTTGGTTGATGTAAAGCCAGTTTTCTTTACCTAATGCACATGTTTATTGCCCTAAATGCAAAGTAATTTCAGTGTTAGTAACTAAGTTTAAAAGAAACACACTGTCATTATTTTTTGTGGTCTGTCAAAAGGCACATGAAAACAATATATTTTCCAAAAGAAAATTAGGATTAACTTAAAACACATTTTTAATGAAATAGTAGAACAAAGTGCATTCCAAAAGAAAAATATTTTACAAATCTAAAGTTTAAAATCCACACTAGCGACCACCCCAATCATGATCACAGAGGACGTCACTGCAGGATTAATTGCTGCCAGAAGGTCACGACAGGGAACCTGCTCATGGATAGATGACATGACTTCTGACGGAAATGGATGTAAGTTCAAGCCTTGGGAATTTTAAGTACTCGGACATTTGTATTTGTTGGAAATAAAGTATATCATTCTTGGAGAGCTTCGTGATGAAGCTAAAGCTGTGACAAAAGCTAAGATGAAAACAGATATTCATGCTGAGCTCATATAATTTTGGACAATAAAAGCCTCTCATCAATTATGGGAAGAGGGATGCATACAACAATAGGAGAGAAACACTTTGAATTTGGAGGAATTATTACATAAGGGCAGGGTGAAAACCGTGAATCGTCAACCTCTACAAGACACTAGCACCATTACAGAGGAACGTTAAGAGAATTACTGACTACATGATCGGGTCAGAAACCTCCATCACAATGCTCAGAATACGGGTGAGGCAATGAGTAGCGTTCTTCCTGTTGCTGTGGTTTTAAAAGAACTGTCTTAAAGTTTTGAATCATATGTAAGGCACAGCCCACAGTAAAGACATTATACTGTTTGCTCAGTTCAATGAGCTAGGCATTTTTGAAGATTCAGAAAATGACCTCCAGCTAAATCAAGGAACAGCATCAGGATAACCGTGGCGAGAGCCACTTGAGGGCACACTCAATGGAGCAGAGACAACAATGACGCCTAATTTTTTTTTTTTTAAGGTGAAGAACAAAAAAACAATGTGCAAAAGTGTGCAGGAAGAAACACACCCAGTGACACCACTTGAAGACACAAAGACAAAGCAGATAGAGCGAGGTAAACCACACATGAAACCGGAAGCAGATCTGGAGCTGCCGCTCCAGTTTCGAGTTTGAGAATGAAGGAACTGTGTTTCATCATCTCTTGGTCAACGGTCATCTCTGTTGTATTACATATGTGGCAGGCAAAGGGCCCTTTAATATCACCAGTGTGCAACAGCTGCTTCACTAGAGAGCTGGTAAAAGCCCTTCCCATCTGTCAAAGCTAGAATCAGCCTAAGACCCGCTGCTTTCAGGTTAGAACGCTCAGTTGGTGTGCAGCGTCAGATGCTGTTTGGGTGCGTTTCCAGCCCCAACTGTAAACTGGGTAGGTTTGGTATTTGCCGTAGCACCATTCCTAATCGGTCAAAACTTGTCCAGAACACAGGCTGTTTTTTGCTCCTTACCGTGTGTTTGTTTGTTTTATTGGCTTTGTTTATTTGTTTTTGTGCTAATATACCTTTATTTGTAGGAGCCACTGTTTCATTTTTTTTTTTCTCTGTGCACAATTGTTTGGCCATCGCCACTGCCAGGACTCCGAGGGGCTGAGTTTGGCTCCAGCTGTGAATTCAGATGACAGCCGTCCGTCCGCACGTTGGAGCCGCGTGACGTGGTTGAATTGAGAGCACTTAGTTCAGTTCCCCCCTCTTGTCTCCCTGGTGCACTGGACACCGCCAGAGCTCAGATCATCAGCTTGGCGTCAGTGGCTGCCGCTGCACGCAAGAGGGATGATGTTGGGACTTGTTGCACCAGGTTGAAAGACTCCAGTCGAGCCAGAGGAATTTATGCAGGCTTTGCCCTGACCCATAATTGTGGTGATTGGGTTTGTTTTGTTTTGTACTTCTTGGTTTCATGTTTTAGGAGCAGATAGCTTTATTGCTAACCCCTCTGTGCAAGCCGGGCGGTGACCCTCTTTTCCTATCCTGTGTGTGTGTGTGTGCGGCATTCGTGCCCAGCTTATTTTGTGAGTGTGTGTCACTGAACACCGCCGACATGGCGAGAAGGGTAAGGATGTGTGTCCTTGTCTTTGTTTATTTTTCATTTTAACAGTGGGCTCTAGGAAATCCCTTTTGTATAAATAAAGATATGTGTATTTTCTTATTTTCTTGCTCGGTTTCCTATTTTGGAGAGTCGTGCTCTTATTTGTTTTTAATTTTCTGGTGGCTTCACCCAAAAAAAAAGCATGTTTCTAGTCCTTTCCTGTGGCGAGTTATGATTTTTAAAAGAAATAACTGAAATGCGCAAAACCACCTCTAAGGGGAGCAAAGGAAAAGCAAAACAGGTGAAACAGTTTATTTCTGCTTGTGCTGAAAGCAAAACCTAACAGCGCTGCATCTGGGTAAGATGCAGTTTGGTTCCTCGTGAGCCTCATCGCTGTTACGTTGCTATAAGAATGATCAGTAGTGACACCTTAATGACCAAAATGTTGTCAAAAAGAGAAAAAAAGGGTTGAAGTGGAGTCCAGACCTTTCCAGGAAACATGGACAGAGTTTTATTAGTTCACGGAGCTGAATGCAAAACCTGCGTGCTTGGTATGTCATCAACAGGTCGCAGTGCTCGAAAGAATATAACATTCAGCTCCACTATGAGACTCACCATAAAGAAACGTTTCACTATTTGCAGTTAGGAAAAAATAAGATTTACCAAGTATTGGCTGGACAGAAAAAATAACCGTCTCCATTTACTGCAGCTGTGACATCATTGATGGAGCAGTGACAGCTGCCTTATTGCAAACAAGTTGCAAACATCCAATGTTTCGGAAAGTGAACTTATAAAAACTGCTGAAGGCTGCAGTAGTTTTGTGCCCCTAAAAGCAGTCGACCTTTGCCAACATAAGTCTGTCAAGGATTAAGATTACAGACACGGCATCTCTGAGGACACAAATAAAGGAATCCAGTCACTATGAAAGCACTGACATCACAGATGTGTACAGCTGTGCATATTTATTAAAGGTGTTGAAGAGATGTCACAGCAGAGTTTCTTGAGTTGATGGACACCATAAAAGCTGATGACAGAGTCAGCTCTTGTAGTCACTGATGGTGCCCCATAAAAGGTCAGGAAGAAGGCAGGTGTTGCAACAAAATTCAGGCAACCAACCAGGAAAAAATTCTTGGACATTTTATTGTGTTTTGCAAACTTTGTCAACACGTCAAGTTCATCTACACCAGACTCTGTCATCCATGTCTTTATGGACGTTGTTTGTGCACTGGTGCACAGTCATGCTGGAAGAGGAAGGGCCCGTTCCAAACTGTTCCCACAAGGTTGTGAGAGTGGAATTTTCCTAAATGTTTTGGTATCCTGACACATTCACAGTTCCATTCACTGGCACTAAGGGGCCAAGCTCAAGTCCTGAAGAATAATCCCACATCATAAACCTCCTCCACCAAATTTTACAATCGGCACAATACAATCCGAAATGTACTGTTCTCCTGGTAATCTCCAAATCCAGATTTATCCATCAGATGCCAGATGGAAGAACGTGGTTTCATCTCTCCAGAGAGGCATTTCCACTGCTCTAGATTCCGGTAGCGGCGAGCTTTACACCACTGTATGCGACGCTGTGCATTGTGCTTGGTGATGTGTGGCTTGGATGCAGCTGCTCGGCCTTTGAAACCCATTCCATGAAGCTCTTTGCATTCTGTACTTGGGCTAATCTGAAGGTCATATGAAGTTTAGAGCTCTGTAACAACTGACTGTGCAGGAAATCGATGACCTTTTTGCACTATGCTCTTCAGCGGATGCTGAAGCACTATGTGCTGAACAACATAGTGTATCCACATCCGCTGAGCCCTCTCCGTCAGTTTACGTGGCCTACCACTTCATGGCTGAGTTGCTGTTGTTCCCAAACTCTTCCATTTTGTTATAATAGAGCTGACAGATGACAGATTATTTGAATGGGTGAGCAAATACCTTTGGTAACATAGTGTAGAACGGATAAAAATGTAAATAAATTTGTACCCAAAGTACTGTAAATTTTTTGAATCTTTGAAGAAGAAAAAGTTAGTATGGAAACATTATTTTGTCGACATTAAATTAGGGTCTATAAGGATTTTTATTTATAATTCACCAATAAATGTTTTCACTAAAAATCTAGATTTAAATCATTTGAACAAGAAAATTACACAAATTGTTATCTTTTTCAGTAGGACAAAACATTGTGGTTTTGATCATAGAAAAAAAACTGTTCTTCTAGTTTGGTTCTTAAGGCTCTAAAGGTCAAGTACCCACAGGTTTAAAATATTTTACAATGTTATTTAGTCGATCTAAATCAACAATTCATTGTCCTTGGAAAATTCTGGGGGCTGCATATTATTTTTTTTATGACCAGAGGCCTGTAGGCCAGTGGAAATTTGAACGCAGGCCACATTTAGCCCATTGTACAGACTTTGGACATGCATGTTCCAGACCTTTCGCAATTTAACACAAACTAGAAGGAACCAAATGTACCCATGGTAGAAACAGATGGGATCAACAAATTAACCAATTTGCTTACTATGAGTTTATAATGTTATCAATCTTCTTTCAAACCTGGCTTTTAGCTGAAATTTGAAATGTATTTATTTGGTATTCATTTTTATTCATTTTATCTATTCACACATTTTGTGACATCTTTTATGTATTTATCTTTATTGACATTTTAATTCACTTTTAGTGATTATACACCTCTATTAAAGTTTATTTATCTAGTTAATCTGTTTTTAATTGTATGTATTTTATTCATTTTATAGTTTTCGTTTTTTCGTCCTGTAAAATTGAATGAACTGGTCATTGTTGTGGACAGGCCCTCAAAATATTGTTACCACACCTCAGTATCTATCCATGTTTTTCACTTTACATCTTATTTATATATTATTTTATGTTTCATTATGTTTTTTTTTGGGGGGGGGGGTTTAAGTACTGTATACATTTTTTGTGTGGGCTGCACGGTGGCACAGTGGTTGGTGCTCTTGCCTCATAGCAAGAAGGCCGGATCGGGTCCCGGCTGGGGGACCTGGAACATAATGCTTTTCTGTGTGTCCAAAGACATGCTTCATAGTTTAATAGGATAATACTTTAAATTGTGTGAATTTGATGTAAATGGCTGTGTGATCATGGCTATCCGACAGACTGGCCACCTGTCGTCCCCTGGACAGGTGGCCGGGATAGGCTCCGGCAGCCCCATGACCCCGATAGGGACAAAATGGAAGAGGAATGGATGAATGAATGAATGAATGAATTTTCACTGACGAATTAAATCTGTGACGTTTGAGTATATGGAGAATACATCTAGTGTATTTTGTCAATGAGTGCAGTACACGAAAATCTGGGTGTAGACCAACATTGCAGAAGCAGTAGAATTCATCAAACGTGAATCAGGATTGTAGCCAATGTTTTGAGTCTATATTTTGAATCTCAGTAAGGCTGGTGCAAACGGGGACAACTTTATGCAAAATTGATCATTTTTTCCAATGAGGTGACAATACAACAAAAGACAACAAAAAGAGCACACCTTATCTCCTCATGTTATCAGTGGGAGGAGGTATCAGACAACTCAACGACGAGCACAAGGAGGGTAAGATAAATGCAGTTTATTGAAGCTCAGGTGGTAATGGAACGATTATACTGCCAGATGAAAAGGGGAGTTTGTAACGGAAACACAGAGTGTTAGTGTTTTTCATGTTCTAAGAACAATAGTCACGCAGGAGTACCTTACCTCCAGGAAACAGCCTCAGACATCAATTTGGGGAATTAGGAACACCAGAGAATCCATGAAAAATTCAGTCCAGGGTCATGCACATGAAATTCTATCCAAACTCAGCCAACACACCAACAAAGTACAGACATGACTCAACATCCAAAAACAGAACTGGGATTGCCATCAGAATGCAAAAATATCAACTTGCTGTTGCTTGCTTAAGGGTAGAGAATTCAACACACTAGCAGAGTGTAGGGGAATGTGTGGTGCTTAAATACACCAGGATCCAGCTGCACTGAATAAACAATCAATGCAGTCTGGAGGCTGAGCAGGTATGGCAAGCCATGAAGGCCAAGAAGCCCCAAGATCTTGAACACATGTTAACACTTGAAACACAACAGGCAGCGGTTATTAAGAAACAGAGTTAAGAGCTGATATGAAACCAAAGTTGATATTAATGTCATACTATTTTCCAATGTTACTGTGATATTTTTGCCTTGGATATGCAGACCACTTCTTTCTAAGAACTCTCCTGCACTAATCTTTTCTCTCGTTGGCTAGCTTCTCTGGGGAAGCTACCAAGATATGAAAGCAATTCGGACACCACGGTCACTACTTTTATTTTTTTTCAGTCATCAGTTTCCCGATATAAAAATTGAATTGAAAAATTAGCATT
Organism: Oryzias latipes; assembly: GCF_053564925.1. Lineage (NCBI taxonomy): Eukaryota > Metazoa > Chordata > Actinopteri > Beloniformes > Adrianichthyidae > Oryzias > Oryzias latipes. The sequence continues at coordinate 9,161,336 of NC_136246.1, forward strand.
TAGTGACGATTATTTTTGAGTCCACAGTCTTCTGAAGATAAAAACGTAAATGGTTTATCAAAAAAATACATTTAAATCCCTTTTTTGGTAAAAAATGTTCCGACGCAATGCATTGTGGTCTATATTCGCCGATCTAGTGAGCATCGATGCACACTGGTTTTTCTGCAGACCCCTGGGAAATTCCCAGGGCACTGGATTTTGGAGTTGTAGATTCGGACAGCACTACAAAATGGACAACGCACCTTAAAGTGCACTATAGAGGGGTTACGTTGGGAATTCGGACATATTCATGAACACCCTACTTGAAAGGATGTTTTCAAGAAATTTTATATGGTTAAGAAAAAAAGTAAAAATTTTAGAATAATTTATGAAATCTCTCATAACTGGGTAGAGTAGTCTTTAAAGTCCTTGCCTCTGAGCCAGTGCTGGTCTTTGCTATAGGTAACCTACAGTAGGTGACCGCCTAAGGTCGCATCTTAGCTTTTCACAGCCGTTTGATGTAGCCGTAATTAATATCCAAAATGAAAAGACCAAAACTGTAGAAAAAGCAAAAGAAAAAAGAGAGACGTAAACAGAACAAAGGTGATGAAGTATTGCTATGACATCAATTTTCCCTGAAAATTCTCCATATGTGGTTGTAGGTAGATATACAAAATAGTTAGTCGACGTTAGCGCTTACATGTTGCAAAAAGTTCACTCTCTTTTTCATGAACGAGGGAGATTATATTAACTCACCTTGAGGAGGTGGTTGGCACAGACGAGTTAAAAATGGTATTAATAAAAACAATCTACAATTATTACAGCCAAAAAGTAATGCAACTCCTAAAAACAAATATTTGACTCAAATATTGTGCTGACGATGCCAGTGGCATTTGAAAATAAGAATGATTTTAATTAGCTCATATGTGGTAAAATTGATCTGTGGATCCATTGAAAAGTATTTTATTCAATTTTAACATTTGCATTTCACACCAAATAAGGAAGGCCCAAGCACAGACTCCTCTGTTTTTCCTGATCTTACCATTTGCTTACTTGAGTAACATCTAAGGTAAGAAAATGCTATTTCTTAAGCTTGATCATTAATGTTAGTTGCAGAAGCACAGCTCTCCAAGTGGGAATTTGTGTCCTCTGTCATGCCAGTCAGGGATGCTGCAGCAGAAGAGACTCAGCTAAATGGGCCAAATAGTGACATCTTTGATTTTTCTTGATGATTTCCCAGGTGATATACAAGTGTTGTTGTTAGTTTTTTTAATTCACTTAAAAATATTATTGTAAACCGTAATGATAAAATTAATAATGATAAAGTTAATAATTATTATTCTGACAAAAAAGTGTGGGTCAACTGGGTTGGGATGCCTTACTCAATTTTTCATTCAAATTTCTGTGGTAGATTTTTAAATACTTGTATGTACACTTTAAAAATCATTGATGGAAAAAATGAATAATGAAAAAATGAATGTCATATGTGTGTATTGTTTTCAGTGCAGTGGGGCTCACCACCTTCATTTCTGACAGCTACCTCGACTAAAAAATCCAAATGTGAGCAAACAAAAAACTGTATATAAATCTTTCTTTGGGAGTGTATCAACACATGTTGTGCCTTTTGTAGAGTCTGATGACCTAGAAATGTCCAAGTGTTCCCTCCAACAGCAGTCTTTTTTTTAATTCTGTTACAAATATCCAATGGAGATTAACCCAGGAGCTGGGAGACTCGACCAGACTGGATGACTTCATGGTTTTTAATCATAACCACAACACAACCAAGTACTGAAGACGCTTCGACAACAAACACAGGAGCTTCCTTTGATACTGCAACTAAGTGAGAGAATTGCTGGCAGGTCACATCCACTATATTCCTGTTTAAAATTAATATAATATAATAATGTACGTGTTTTAAAGTATATACAAAATGTTGTGGAGTAGTAAAGAAATATCTTCAAATTAAATAATAAACTGATTAAAGCAGAAATATATTTTTCTGATAGAAAACATATATTTTTTCCTGTTACTTTGAAAAAGGGAATTGAACATTATAAAAGCTGTGTCTCTTTTTAAAGACCACAAAAAATTAGCTCTTTTTAAACTAAGCAACTATTACTGCTATACTTTTAGGAAACTTTTACTTTTAAATAAAATGTCAACCGCTCAGCAAAACAGCAGGAAGTACATTTTCTTTCTTTGAGCCAATCGCTGTGATTTCCACTTTGTAAAAGTTTTTTCAGCTCATGACTAAATCTTCATTTGAGTGGGAAGACCTCAGTTGTGCAAGAGAGAGGCTGTGCCACAATGAGAGGACTGGCTGTCTTTATCCTTCTTGGTGCATTATGTAAGTTATATCCTATGCTGTACAATGTAAAACTGAGTTTTCTACCACTTTTGTCCAAAACTGCTATTTTGTAATTAATTGTTTGGTTTCTCTGTTTATAGCGATGCCTTCAAACCTGGAACTTTCTCAGCCCGTCTTTTTTTTTGAAACTGAACTTGGTGATGATGTGACTCTGAAATGTTCAGCAACTGGCTTTGATCAACGGTTGCTTTACTGGTTTAAATTCCAGTTTGGATATAAGATCCAGTTAATTTCAAAAACCCCTGGAGGAGGACCACATCTTGACTCCAAATTTATTTCCACTCGAGCTGGTCAAGAACATGCTCTTATCATAAAAAATGTCAGCAAAGAAGATCAAGGGACATACTTTTGTCAGGCTGGATCCTCATACAACATGGAATTCATCAATGGCAGTTTGTTAGTTGTTAAAGGTAAAAGATGTTTGATGTATTTTTTTATTAAACCAATCACTGATATTTCTTTTTATAATTCCTTTTTTGTGAATCTCACAGATCCTAAAACTAAGCACATATTCAACAACGTGGAAAAAGGTCCGGGTGTGGAGTTGGTCCAGGAGGGAAACACAGTCAATCTTCAATGTTCAGTTATTTCAAAAACCAAAGAGAATCCAACAGAGTGTGCAAGTGAACACCAAGTGTACTGGTACAAAGCGGCATCAGCATCTGGTCCACAAATCATTCACACAACCACTTCCAAGTGTGATGTTCAAGAAAAGAGAAGATGTGACTACCATCTGTCAAAAACCATACACAACTCCTCGGATTCTGGCCTTTACTCTTGTGCTGTGCTCTCGTGTGGAGAAATCCTGTTTGGTGAAAGGACTGAAGTACAGATAAGTACGTTTTACAGAACAACATATATGCAGCACTGCTTGGCACCCTTTATTTAAGTTTTCAAAGCAGCCAAATTTCTTGTCTTGTTTAAAAAAAGAAAAATTTCTAAAAGGTTAAATTTTTAACAAAAAAGGATTTAGAATATTGAGAGAACATTTGCTTTTATTCATTGTTGAAATCACTGCATGATGTAGAAATAGTTCTGGGTACGTTTAAGGCCCGCTACGGCTGTACAAACGTGATGAAGATTAATACCTTACTATTTCAATGATGTCTTTGCAAACCCCAGCACATGTGTGTTAACATTTCCTGCAGCGCTCTACATCAAAGATGTTTCTCAGTAATTCCTTTTTCTCTTGCGCAACACGTATAGCAATCTCTGTCTTTGATTGTAACTCGCTGCCTTTACCATATACTCTCAATATAAAACCAAAGTGAAACTGATATCTTTTTTTTTTTGTGAAACTGATATCTTAACATATTATGCAGCAGAATTCATGAAAGTCTTTATGTTAACCTGTACATATAGGAAAGAGAAATGTTTTCAACAAAATAAAGTTTACATTATTTTACTTTCCCAGGATGTCCTGTTGTGTATGTGATCTAAGACAAAATTATTTGTTCTATGTTGGAGCAAAAGTGATTTTTTTAAATTTAAAAAAAAAATGAGGTAGGGGACACAGTAGATGTTTTAAATATTCCAGTTTTTGATATGTGTTTCTTTTTTTCTGATTCCAGAGGGTGAACTTTGCTGGGATGTTATTACACTTGGGATACTGTTAACCATCAGTGTTTTTGTGAATGTCATTTTAATTCTTTCCAGAAGAAAGAAGAAGCTTGAATGTGTGCAACACACAGGTAAGTTCAAGACTTTCACTTATTTAAAAAAAACTATTAAAACATGATGCTTGTGAGATGATGTCAGACAAAATAGAATCAGAAAACATAATGACTTCATTTAATTCCACTCCTGTGAAATTTGTCTGTTTAACAGTTTCACAAAAATGGTACAGCACAATACATGCTAAAAATTAAAAGATGCAAAAATACCAATATGTAAAAAAATTCAAAGCAAAATTGTAAATGTTTTTTTAAGTCAAATATGCATAAAAAAGCTGCTGAGCTGAACGGCTTAACTACAGAGTGGATGAAAGAAATTACCAGTTCCTCCTGCTCATGAATTACTTAATTTCACATTTTCAAAAAGGATTTTTGTCAGAAAGAGAAATACATTAGCTTTACAAAATACACATGCCAAGTGTAATCTAAGGCTACCTTCACACTGCAGGCTGAAAAGACCCAATTCCGATTTTTTTTTTTTGCCCCTATGCGACCTGTATCTGATCTTTTCATGACAGTCTGAACAACACATATCCGATCTTTTCAAATGTGACCCAGGCCACTTGGGTATGTGGTCCTGAATCCAATACGTGTCCGATCTTTTCAAATGCCACCTCTGTCTGAACGGCCAGGCCACATAAATCCGATCGGTACGTCATAATTCTGCGTTGAAGTAGGAGGGACAAGAACATATTCATCAACCATGGCGGGCGATGCTGCTGTCAGTGGAAGGGAAGCGAGGTCACCAATTGGATTCATATTTGGGGTGACAGCTCTATTCAGGCCAAACTCAAGGGCTCTTATCGCAACAGGGCGGTTTTTGAAAACCTTTCCAGCTAAACGGCCGGGCGTGGTGTTGAACCTTTCCAGGGATTACTTTTTTGTTCCCTTTCCAACCGTGGTCAGAAGAAGCGCGGGGGAGACCCTCTTCTCCAGGGCCGAAGGCGGATCTTCCTTCTGGGTTCACTTCCCCGTTGTGACCCTCAGATTCTCCAGAGCGGGTTAATAAAGAAGCCTTCTTTTATTATCGTTCTCCTTCCTCCATAACACACAACATGAATGCGCGCTAGGGATGGGTATCGTTAAGGTTTTAACGGTACTACTACTCTTAGCGATACTGCTTATCGATCCGGTATTTTAACGGTACTCTTATCGATACTCTTTAGGACGAAAAATAAATAAATGAATAACAAATTGAGAACATAAAGAGTTTTATTTCCTCATTATGCAACAACATTGTTTTTTTAACAAAACATTTTACTTTATACATGAGAATGTTCCAGACAGGATGTTTATTTAATTATTTAATTTCATTATTTTTATTATTTATAAGCCCAATATTTCCTTTGAATATATTTCCTTCTTTTGTCCATTTTCCACAACCTTGAACAGACTTTTCTGTCTGTCAAACACCCAGAGTTAAGATTAGTGAGATGATGGAAACGAATTCACTTTGATGTAGATTAGTTTCTATTTATTTATTTATTTTTAAATCCACTAAACCCAATAAATTACATTAATTATGCATGACGAATATCATTAGTTATTAATTATTATTAAGTTTTAGGAAGCAGCCGTTAGTTTGTTGCGGGTCTGGAATCATAAACGCTAAATCTAAGGCCCGCCTTTCTACCTGTTCGTTGTTCGCTCCGCGAACAATGACCGTCTAGTTTCGAAGGGCTGAAAAAAAACTTTCAAAGCAGCCCCATTGAAGTCAGTGGACGCTGGGCTTCTATAGGGAAATGCACTGTGATGATGCGGGAATGTATGAGAAGGAAAACGGATTTTGAACGAACTCGTCTTTGAGATGAACGTTTTCTAACGCATTTTTAGTAAATAAAATGCTAATACAATAGTACATATTTGACCATTAATTTTGTGATATTATAAGGGAAGCCGAGCTTCCCTTGCAGTCTTAACCCTTGTGCTATCTTAGATGACCCCACCCTTGCATTGACGCGTTCTCCCTACCATGACAAAGGTGGATAAAGGTGGAAAGATTTCATGTAATCCATGGACACCAGTGAAGATCACAAAACATTGAAGAAAAAAGGTTCAGAGCACTGTCTAGTGGGTCTAGATGACCCCTCTCCCAACATTAAAGTGCCTAGGATAGCACAAGGGTTAAAGAAATTGCCACTGCTTCTGGGTCATTTCACGGTCACACAGGAGCAGCCAGATCAGTAGTTTTATTGACGTTCTTCTAAACACCTGAAACGATGTAAATGGTCTCCTTGATTTCAATATTTACAATGATGTTTTCACATATTTGTTAGGGAACTTTTATTTAGCAGCTTTGAAAATTCTTAAGAGAAACGTTCAAGATTGTGACCTTTACCAAATTATGTCATGTCTCTGAGGTCATAGTGGCTTTTTAAACTACTGGACTCATTTTTTTTTCTCTTACTTCCACAAATAGGAGAAGATTCTTGTCAGGCTGAACAAGATCAACCAGCAGAGGGGCAAGGAGTCAGTTTGGTAATCACATATATTAGTTTTTTTTATTAAGTGGAACAAACTGAAAGACCAAAAATAATTGTTACTAACAAATGAAGTGACATAAAATCATAATCTGTCTAAAAATGATTTCAAAATTGTGACGTTACAGGTAAGAGGGCAAGGTAAAATAAAAACTAAGCGAAAATAACTTAAAATGACAAGAATAATTCAGATGTGTTGAGATGGATTAAAATAACTTATTTTAGTAATGTAAATATTTGGTAGAGTGAAGGCACTGAACAAACAATTTAAGATCCAATCCTCAGCTTCTGTCAGTTAAGTCTATACAAAATAAAGTCAAACAGTGTTTACTTCAAAAATAAGAACACAAACCAGTCAGACAATGCTGCACGGGGGTCTGGAGGTTGATCTCATTCGAAAATCCAAGCTTGGACATTCCTGTGTGGAGTTTGCATGTTCTCCCTGTGCATGTGTGGGTGTTCCTCCGGTTTTCTATGTATATTCAAAACTATGCATCTTGGTGACTCTAAAATGTCCCAAAGTGTATTTGTGAGAATGTGTCCTTGTGTGTGTTTCTGTTGTCCTGCGATGAGTTTATTAGGTTGAAATTAAAAAAAGAAAGCACTTACTGAGAACAAGCAAAAAAAGATTTTGTTTCTGGGATTGTTGTTGTTGCCTCATGATCAGTTGCTTTGAACAGTATTAGGGAGGTTAGGTAAGGGACAATGCAAGTGCAATCCTGAACCATCCGACGTGAAAGTGCATTAATTTCTGACAATACACACTTTGAACCCCATCATACTAAACCATGGTCATTTACAAAATAAATAAATCCAATCAGTTTTTATTCCTGTTATTTATTCGTTTCAGGTAACTTTTTTCACAAAACACTTTAACCACTAGCTGCCATCTACCGGTAAAAAAAAAAAATAATACAAACACATAAAACTGTTTCTGCTCCAAGCTTAACTACAATTAGCATCTACTTGAAAGCAAAAGCATGTTTTTTTAATGCTTGTAAATAAATACAGGTTTCATGAAATTACATATTGCTTTTAAAGTGTCCATTGTTCAAAATGTAATATTGTGTTCTGTTTCCAATATTAGTTTAAGTCATAAAAGGGTCACAATGCACTAAGTTAAAAATCCTTAAGTATTTGAGGTCTGATTCAAACCTGGCACTTTAGCCCCAGTGTTGAAGTTTTTTTGACACTTTCCATCAGTTAAGTGTTGCATATCGGTGCACAGCCAATATACAAAGCCTCTTTTTTACACATCAATGTATTGATTGCATAAATGGTTGCGGTGTAGGACTGTGTAGGAGAGCAAGGGAAGTTGTTAGGTGATACCAAAGAAGGTATTTGGTATCTATTGTTTGGAACTTCTTTTGAATGACTGGACTCCATGACTTTGTACAATCCTCTGTCCATTGTCAAGGCTCAGAGTGATTTTTGGTTTAAGAGACTGCATTTGAAAAATGGAACTGTACTTGATAACTCCCAACATATTTTATATAACGTTTTAGAAAGAAAAAAAATCTCTTACTGGCTGCAGAGTAGAATAGTGGTTAGCCCTCCACACTGAGAAACCATCCATGATGTACCTCACCTTCATTCAACAGTGGCTACGATAGGCTCCGGCAGCCCCATGACCCCGAAAGGGACAAAACAGGTTAAGAAGACGAATAAATGAATGATGAAGGGCTAATAATGGCCCAGTTCAGGGATACACAAGTTTAGCTCTGTTTTAGTGGACACATCATCACATATTGTCACCTCAGTGGGTCATGTATGTCCAAAAAGGCATGCTGATATAGGTGTGTTTGTACTCATTGTGATGCAAGAACTGAACAATTCACTTTGGTAAACCCAGCAGCTTCCAAAGTCTGGAACTCTCTTCCTGTCAATTAGAACTAATGTAGTCTTGCAGATGAAATTACTGTTTTTCTTTGTTTTCAGTTTAACAGCACAATGTAAAACCTGCCTTATTTGTGCTTTTATTAGCTTCTGATTACTCTGTGTTAGTTGCATGTGTGATTGCTGCACTGATGGCACTGATAGAAGATTTTCTTGTGTTGCAGGACAATGAAGAAAACGGAGTAAATTACGTGGCACTGGAGTTCTCTCGCAAAGCAGCAAGGTTGAAGAACAACACAGAGTTACTGAATGACTGCATATATTCAAATATGAAAGGACAGCCATTCTGAACATATAGACTGTATAACATTGAACATTATTCATTTAGGGTGTATTCAGATTTGACAATTTGATAATCTGGAACAAATTTTCAGTCTGAATACACCCAAGTGAACCCTAATCCAGGACCAGTAACCGCTCTTGAATCCATCTTTTGAGATTGTCTTGATTCGCTTTCAATCGGACTGAGCTCTGGTTTGCTCTGAGTTTCCTCGGTCTGAATAAGCTCTGTGTTCTGTACAGCCACCGTAGCCGGGCATGACAGGATGTAAACAGAGTAGGAAGGAATCAACCATGATCAGAGCTAGCAACTCATTGAAATGTGGTCAGATGAATGCAGGCTCATCAAAACAACTTTTGCCTCACTATTTTCCTGACAATCTATGTCAAAAACACTGACTGTGTTTTTAAAGACCATACAAAGATAGCAGATATTTCACAAGTGTTGTTCCTGTAATGTTTTACTCTGTTTGTGAGCGTCCAGCTGTAGCTCAAAGAAAGTGGTGACCTTTGATTATTGACACATTTAGGTGGACTGTATGCATCAAAACTCCCACTGTAGAGCACTTTACACCTGACATTTAGACCTTTATAGGAAGGAGAACAGTCAAGCAGCAGACAGGAAACAGGAGGTATAACAGCCCTAAGCAACAGCATTGCCCCCAAAATCAAAGCAACAGCACTGTGAATACAAGCTGTCAAGGTTCAGAGCCTGTTTTTTTGACAGAGTGGTTTTTTGTTGTTGCTTTCAGCTCTTGCTAAAGAAAGATGGCTTTCTACAGTCCAAACACAAAAGTTTTAGTGCTTTCTTAGTGGTTTACTCTTACGGTTTTAAGAAGACGACCTAAAACACATGAGTCTTTTATTGTGTTTTGGATAATAGTATTCTTGCCGACATGCTCGTGTTTTGTTATCGTCAGTCTTGAAAAATGTATCTTCCCCTGTTTGGGGTAATTTTTTCAGCACAACTTCACCTCCGTTACGGTTTTTTTTTTGGGTTGATCTGCTATATTGTAAATCTAATCCAGAAGCAAACAAACAGAAAAGCTTAGAGGATTTTTCAGGGTTTTTACGGTAAAAATCACAAATTTCTTTATTTTAAACTTAAAATGAAAATATAAAACATAACACAAAGACAGTCACACACTTCAAAAACCAGTTGAATTGGACAGTCAGTGCATCTTTGAATGATTATAGACAAGCCTTTTAAAAATGATTGTGTGATTTAGACGTTGTGGAGAGTCTGTCATCTCCTAAGGATTAAGATGTTACCAACTTAGAAAGACACTTTTGATTCACTTCACCATGCACAACCAAGTGTGGTAAATGTAGTTCTTTATATTTGACCCATTGTCTAAGTGTAGTGAACTCAACAGACACCCACAAAGACAAAGGCACTAAAGAGAACTGATTGTGTGACCGCAGACATGCCATCACCTCTACACTTTGTTCTTTCTTCTATTATCACAACACAAGAGTCGATCGTGGCGGCTCATTTTTATATATTTGTTCCGGCTTCTAAACATTCATTAAACTTATTCTCTTTTTTTTCTCTTGATTGATCTTTGTTTTTTCTTTGTAAAAGTTTTGTTTGAGTTTTGTATTCTCCCACCTTGGTGTTTTACCTCTATGAATTTGGAGGTAGGAACACCAATGATTACAAAGAACAGAAAAAGCTTTTTTCTCCAGAGCTGCTTCCTTTGCCGCACACTTACCCCCCACAAACCACCACCCCCATCAAGCTCAGCTAACACACTTGTTTCAATACGGAAGCATAGTCTGTATAACTCTGCATTTGTATAGTTTGAGTACATATTATTTATGCAGCCTTAATAATTTATTACCCCCCCTCCTCTTTTTCTCTGACACCCATGGATCAATATATCTTTTTACATTGTGTTTATACTGTTGGTATTAGTGTATTCTACTTAATTGTGTTTGGCTTAACTATTTTTTTACCATATTTCAATCTGTGAGATGTTTATAATACAAACATTTGAAATGACAATGATCCATGAATATTTGGATACGTACATTTTTTCATACTTACCCACAAACATAAAGCATTTTTTTTGTATCTGTACATTTTTACAAGTTCTTAATATTCACCATTACACTCTAGTTTATCTCATATTTTGCCTAAAATACTGTAAATTCTGGCTTTTCTGTACTTCTGCTTAGAAATCAAAGTTTGTCATTCTCTAGCTGCACCTGTACGTGTAAAATAACAATGTTTGTTTTAATCTTTGTTTTAATCTCAGGAATGCAGCTCAACAACAGTGCAGAGTGATATTTGACATGTCCTCCATAGTGACAAATGTGTATCTATTTATGTACAAAAATAATAAAAACATTTTGATTGTTCAGCATGACACTGCAGAAACGTGGGCTCCAAATTTCACGTCAGCCCATTCTTACCCAAATGGAGCTAATTTATGTTCATCTTGACCGCCACTGAGTTTCTGTAAAAATGTGTGGGCCAGTTTATCAGGGCGTCTCTCAGGGTCTCAACTTTCAGGTAGCCCCAGTGTCGATTGATAAAGTTGATTGTTAAAGTTGATTGGAATTCATCTAATTATTTAATTTCACAATAATTATTCATGTTTTAAAGGCAGTAAAACTATTTACTACACATTTTATACACTTTTCTCAAACAGACATGAACATCTTCTCACTTTTTCCCTTTTGTTTAAACTCTCAAAGTTTAAACATTTTTTAGAAAAATAAATCTAGTATTATAGAAAGAAAACAAACGGCTTGCGATCAAGGTTTTATGTAAAGCTGATAAGCTGAATGCATTCTGTACAAGAGACAAGACATGTAGAAGTAGATTTATAATGGTCTACAGTATAGAGTGGCACAACACCATACACTGAAAGAAAAAAAAGCATGCAAATAGCATATGAATGTACAAAATTGAACACTATTTAAAAATCAGAAAAGATAAAAGCTCATTTGTCCTGATTTAAAACTATATAGGAGTCTCATAACAGTTTGACCCATGGGGCAACTGTCATGTAACATCCCTTCATGCAGGTTCAAACAGAGCTGCCTGTTTATCTTTTGGTAAACACAGAACAACTTACTGACGTGATGGAAACTTGAGCCCTGCTGTGGTTTGACAGTCAAACAGAGGTGTAAATGCAAAGGGCATTTTACTCCTATCAGTCACTGCTTTGATCTCAAGATGCCTGTAACCTGTAGATGCAAAACTATTTTAACTGAAAAGCACAACTGAGTTGTTTGGATAAAAAAGCCAACAATTTATTATCTCAAATAACAGATGAGTTCCGGCACCTGGTCTTATCTGTCTTGTGGTTATATCCAAAAAATATTTGCAGAGTTTATAGGTTATTTAGCATTAGGGGGTTACATTTTTTGACAGCCCGATTTCACTTACATTTTTCTCAAAATATGTTCATATCGTTTTGTTAAACTTTATTATTTGTGTGTGTGAGTTTTAAGTTGTTTTGATTTACTGACATTTGTGTGTGTTGGTGACTTGTCTGCAGTAAAAACTGGCCCCACATAAACCAACATGTCTCAATTTATCTGAATAGAGCAAAATATTTAAACATAAATCTAAAAATATATTTAAATAAATCAGACTTTTGCTTTGTTTGCTTTTTGGTCATCTGCTGTCTGATCTAATCACCTCCGGTTGATGTTTCTGTCTGTAAAATATAATGGTGAATTAAAATATAAACACAGTAAATGTAAATATCGTTTAACAATATATTTTAAAATAGTTTTTGGCAACTTACCATTAGAAGGGCCTTCAATTATTTTTTCAGCTTCTTGACTAAATAAATTAAGAAAACTATAATTATGTGACTGACGAACAAAGCAGCAGTTAAACATTTTATGGCAACTTCTTGCATCCTTGAAGTCCAAATGTTTGCTGTAGATTTAAAGAAAAGATAATAACTGTAATCAATAATTACAAAGAACACCAACTTTGTTTTGCCAGATGCATTACCAAATAGCAAATAGAAGTTTCCAATGTATCTTAACTTTGATAATTCATTAAACAAATGCTTTTACCTCCAGTGTTGATTTGAGATGTTTCCACTGGTGTTTTGTCTTTACATTTGGGAACTGCACAGAAATATGTCCAACCATCAGAAGAAATAAAGTTGTTTGAAAAGGACGCACATTTTGTTATGACATTTCCCTCAAAGGTGTTCTCCTCTTCATTTGCTCTGTTATTTTTAGTGTTATTTGGGTCAGGCTCACTAAAATCAACACTGAAACAGAACGCGCTTTCATTGGATGGACATGAATTCCTTAAGGATTTGTGAAGAACTGAACATTGCAAAGTCAGCGAGTCTCTTGGGCAAACAGGAATAGATGGAGTAGATGGAGGGGCCTCCGTCACAGCAAGTTCTGGGTTAAGGTACGAAAAAGTAAAGAATTGGTAAATACTCACACACACACATACAGTAACGTCGGTCACAGGATCTGGGATAAGATATCATAAATAAAGTGACTTTAAATATGTGAACAGAAGACTGAAATAATAGTTCTAGCAATTTTCCAGCAAATAAAATAATTGTTCAAGCAAATTTCAAATAGCAATTTCTGAGTGTTTATATTTTCAAATTCATGGTTTTTAAAAAAAGAAAGAAATCTTTGTGTACTCACCTTCAACTCTCAAGTATGTCACATTGAAAGACAGAAGATGTTCATCTTTTATCCTCATACAAATGTAAAGTGCAGTATCATTCAGCTTTGCTTCTGTTATTTTCAGTTCAAGCGATCCAGGTTCTGGATTAACTTTAACATTAGGAGTCTTATTTTGAGTTAGATTTTCTGGAGGATTATCAGAAACTATTCTCATCCATACAAGCTCTCCTGCAGACCCGCGTGAACAGTTTAACTTCACATGATCTCCAACTGTCACAGCCTTTGTCTCATAGAATAAATCATTAGCACAACCTAGAAAAAGATCAAGCAGAGACAAAAGAGAGCATAATCTTTGGTATATGAAGAAGCATGTACTTAATATTATCAAAGAAACTGATAAATTAGTTTAAAATCTACTGTATGGATTTAATCTGACCGTTGTACTCACACTCAGTTCCAAACACCAACAGTAAATAAAATAAAATCAGCATATTTGTTATTCTGCTGAAGTGTGCATTAACTGATGCCTTTATAGTGAAAGTGGACAGTGTCAAAGTCCTCTGATTGGCGTCCAATTTTTACCCATTTACCGCACCGGAAAAGTGATGAGCTGTTGTTCCAAACTAACACTTGACGTGCCATCTGAGGTAAATCTGTCATTTTACATTTCTGTCACTGTGGTTTTAGAAACAGAAACGTCTCTAATTAAAATAGTGCTTGTGAAGTAAACCCAACCGTGTTATTTTTTGATGAGCTTGTTTGTTACTCCGCATTCTTAAATAGCAAACAACGCTAAACTGTTTTCTTTGTAACACTTCTGAATTGTTGTCTCATGATGACACAAAAGACAGTGACGCGTGGTGAGGGTTGTGGATGGTGAGGCCTTTTAGAGTTAGACATACGTAGTTGTATGCGCTGTTCCAGCCAGGATGCCTCTGTTATTGCATCCTTCGCTCCTGCAGGGCCTCCTGGAAGTATTTGTCCTTCTCCTCAGGAACAAGAGACATCCACTGTGGAGAGAGGACACACTGTCAGCTGCTGAACAAACACCAGGAAGGTCTTTCTGAAGATCTCACCCTTTTGCCCAGGGCTTTGTTCAAAGCTGAGGGTTTTTTTAACCCTTGTGCTATCTTAGATGAGCCCACCCTTCCATTGACGTGTTCTCCCTACCATAACAAAGGTGGATAAAAGTGGAAAGATTTCATGTAATCCATGGATACCTGTGAAGATCACAAATCATTGAAGAAAAAAGGTTCAGAGCACTGTCTAGTGGGTCCAGATGACCCAACTCCCAATGTTAAAGTGCCTAGGATAGCACAAGGGTTAAATTGAGCTCAGCTTTGGCCCCTGCCCTCTGCTCTTACCCGTCACTGTATCTGTGTGCTTCCAGGAGCCGGGGAACAGCACCACATAATGTAAGGCAAAGGCTGAGATGGGGAGTTCTGCAGGTGGTACTGCAACCAACTCAGCCTCGATAATCTCCAACAATGTGCAGACTATCTCCTCCCATTCCATCCCCTCTATGACCCGCTCAAACTCATCACAGACTTTATTGAAAGACATATTAGCCATTCTGGTTCCGTGGCAAACATTCATGCACAGCTGCTTCAGTCTCTCACACCTTTTCAGTAGAAATCCATCAAATTTTGCAGGTTCAAACCTTCTGTGTGACCTCTGAGCTCCTGTGATGCTTTCATGAACATTTTCTAGCATAATCATCCAGATTAAAAAAGTAAAACGCTTCAGTGGATAAACAGAAAGTAGAGATTTAGATTCAGTGATCCACAAGTGGAAGAAGTGACCAATCTTTGACCAAATTAGGTGGATTCATTGTGTTTTTAAGTTTTTTTCACCTTGCAAGGTAAATAACAAAAGGAAGTTTTGCATCTGCGAACAAACATTTGTGGATTTGTAATAAAAATTGCAGGCGCAACATTTTTGTGTGCTTTTGAAATACCAATTGGTTCTTTGGTAAAGATCTTTGACTGAAAAAATGTGGCATTTATAAAAAAAGACGTGCAGCCACAGATATGTTTTGCAAACTGTAAAAATGTTTTCTGTCATCAGAAATATGTTTTTATTTAAATATAAACAAATCAGGCGCTAAAAAAAAGTTTAAAGCATTTTTAGGCAAATTTAGCTATTGTTGAATTTGAAATAAATAGACTGCATGTATATTTCAGTGAGATCAGAGTTGACATTTTACTCTTAAATTAGTTTTTCATAATCTGTGCATGTGCAGCTCTCCAGATTTAAAATCTCTTCAAACAGATATAAACCATTTTTTCAAAAATGTCAATTTTTAAAGATACCATGGCTTCCCAGAAGTCATTTAGGTCTATAAGGTATTAAACACTCATCTTATTTCATCTCAACACTCACCTCATTTTTATCCTTGAACTGTCAGTTTGAAGATGCCAGCACAAGTGTTCTATGATGTCTCGCCTTCCTGCTTTAAGGATTTTTTATGCCTGAACCTTTTCGAAGAAAATAACTAAGAAAAACAACCTCAAATAGTTCAGACGTCTTTCAAAGTGTTGCCAAGGCAACCAATTATAATAATATCTTATATTTAACTGTGTTCTGCATTAAGATGAGCAAAGGCAATCTTTTTGCACCCTAATGGTTGGCAATGTAAAAAAAGACACACAAAAAAGCAGGAAATAGGAAATGAAGCGCATAATAATTTAATGTTCGTATATATACAGTATTATATATTCAAAATGTACAATACACAACACTTCAGCAAAGAATTTTTAAGGAAAAAGATCGTGAACATTTTTCAGATTGACCACATAAACAGTTTTTCTTTGATGTGTGGCTTTTCTCAAACTACTCTGCAACTGACAGGCCCTAATTTGTTTTTATAATTATTTTATCTGGTCCCTCCCACCTAACTTTACTTTAACCTTATCTGATTTTGGAAAGAGAGGATGTGACCCAGATAAAGATACCATATGACCATATGATACAATCAAATGTTTTTAGTGAAGCAGAAAAATATGCAGAAACTCTGGGCCTGCAAAATCTGAGAAGTAAATGATGATTTCTCCACAACATTCCAATTTTTATTCTTTTTTTTAATTTTTTATTCTATGAGCTTTAACTCATTACACTTGTAGATATTTATTGTACTGCTCCTTAATATTACAATATTTCTCCTACTGTTTCGAAATTTGGCTGAATAATTATAAGAGCTCACTACATCCTCTCATTTTACTTCAAAATCGAGCCATTAATTTTGCACATAAAGCCGGATATCTTGATCATACAAACAATTTATTTTATCAGTCCAAACTTTTAAAACTGTATGACCTTGTCGATTTTTACACAGTGTTATTTAAAATAATGATTACTGAAATGTTTCAATTACAATATATAAACTGTTGATTGTTTTACTTGATCTTAATGTGCAGCAATGAAATCTGGATTAATATGTAAATTGTGTTCTGATTGTAATCAATGAGTATTACATTTCTATAACATGATGTGTGATTCATGTCATTGTTTACTAAAATAAAAAAATGTTTTCTGAGGATAATTACTCAATTATAAACACTTGATTTTGTTGCTTGAAGTAAATCTGCACTTAATCTGATCAGAAGTTTCTGTTTATGATTGTTCTCTCTTATTTCAGGTTTTGTAACACTGGCAGCAGTAAGGCAGTCAACCTCTGATTGGAAGATTGCAGGCTCCATTCCCATACGTGCCTGTGTCCTTGGGCAAGACACTGAACCCCACATTACCTCTGGTGGTTATAAGTTGGCGCCAGTGTGAGCCAGCGTAGCCGCCATCAGTGTGTGAATGTGTGTGTGTGAATGAGACTGTGACTGTAAAGCACTTTGGGCCTTTGAGGAAGGTAGAAAAGCGCTATAAAAGTATACGTCATTTACCATTACAGAAATGTAAAGTGTTTATAACAAAAGACACTGATCTTTGAACCTTTTTATGAACACAGATATTGGGGGGGGAAAAAAGTATTTAGTCAGCCACAAATTGCAAGTTGTCCCACTTAAAAAGACGAAAGAGGCCTGTAATTTTTATCACAGGTATACCTAACAATGAAAGACAAAATGAGGGGGAAAAAATCCAGAAAATTCACATTGTCTTATTTTAAAATCATTTATTTGTAAATTATGGTGAAAATAAGTATTTGGTTTTTACAGAGCTCTAACAGACCAGTATCAAGACACCTGTCCACAACCTTAAATAGTCACACTCCAAATTCTGATATTGCCAAGACCAAAGAACTGTCTAAGGACACCAGAAACAAAATTATTGACCCACACCAGGCTGGGACGACAGAATCTGCAAAAGGTAAGCAGCTTGCTTTGAAGAAATCAACTGTGAGAGCAATTACCGGGAAATGGAAGATATACAAGACCACTGAGAATCTCCCTCCATCTGGGGCTCCCCGCAAGATCTCACCCCGTGTGGTCAAAATGATCACAAGACTTGTTTGACAGGGGAAAGAATGCTGAGTTGCATCCAAAGAACACCATATCTACTGTAAAGCATGGAGGTTGAAACATCATGCTTGGGGGCTGTTTTCAAGCAAAGGGACCAGGATGACTGATCAGTGTAAAGGAAAGAATGAATGGGGCCATGTATCGTAAGATTTTGAGTGTAAACCTCCTTCCATCAGCAAAGGCATTGAAGATGGAACACGGCTGGGTCTTTCAGCATGCCAGCGATCCCAAATACACTGCCTGGGTAACGAAGCAGTGACTTCATATAAAGCATTTCAAGGTGCTGGAATGGCCGAGCCAGTCTCTAGATCTCAAACCTATAGAAAATCTTTGGACAGAGTTTAAAGTCTGTGTTGCCCAGCAACAGCTCCAAAGCATCTCTGCTCTAGAGGAGATCTGCATGGAGGAATTACAGAAATGGTTTGTGAAAACCTTGCAATGACTTAAAGAAAAGAATGTACTGCTGTCATAGCCAACAAAGGGTCTATAACAAAGTATTGAGTTGAACTTTTGTATTGACCAAATATTTTTCCTACCATAATTTACAAATACATTCTTAAAAAATCAGACAATGTGATTTTATGGATTGTTTTTCTCATTTTATGTCTCATAGTTGAGTTATACCTATGATGAAAATTACAGGCCTCTCTCAATTTTTATGTGGGAGAACTTCCACAATTAGTGGCAAATACTTTTTTGCCCCACTATACCTTTCAGTAAATCATTGACTTTTCTTTAAAGCCCCAATGTTTATTTGTTGTTATGGTGATTTATTTACAGATTAAACATTTTAAGAAGTTAACTGTTCATATCACAAACATTTGAACAAAAAATGTGCAACGTACAACAGAAGAGTAAATGATAAAACTAGTAACTAGTAACTTGGTTTTTTTTTTTTTAAATGTCATGCATTAATGTGTGCAACGTTTTGCAACATTGTGTGTTTTTTTTACAGATCAGTGTGTTGTAGTTGTGAGTCTTAGTCACTTCAAAGAGTTACAAAGACATGTAGCAATAAGTGAGTGTGTGTTTGCGTTAGCTGAGGTCTGTGTGAGCAAATGGTAGAAATTACCAGCGGTCCTGAATGCAGCAATCTTGAGTTCTTAATGAAAGCACATAAGTGAAGACATTCCATGCAAGCTGCTGTGTATTTGAGTATTAAATCTGCACAATAAAGTCAGATTTAAATGTTTGATCCAATTCTGGGATGGATGTTTGTGGTAGCCAAGTGGAGGGGATGTAGACAGTTAATAGTCATGGTTGTGAGTTCAAGCCCCCTGTCAGAGATCATCAACAATGCCTCACCTGCCAAAAGGCCAAGTGAACTTCTTTTCCACCCACCAAATCAAAGTTTTACCCACATATTTCAGGTGGCTGCAAATTTGCATCACGATTTAAAGTCCATGGACACTTGAGTATATAGTTTCTTCACTTTGGTCTTGTCTGACTCTTTTTTTTGTCTTCCTTGTTTTTCTCCCAGTAAAAACTGGCGCTGCATAAACCAGCGTGTCTTCATTTTCCTAAGGAGATTCAAATTTTAGAGGTATTAGCTAAGCCATTTGTAAAAAATGCAAGTCGTGTATCTTTGTTTTTATTTATTTTTACGATTGTTGTTTTTACTTGCCTGCTGGTTCTCCTGATCACCGCCGGCTGATGTTAATATTTGCTGAGGACCTGATGTTGAAATAAAATTAAAACACATGATTAGTGTAAATGTAGTTTTGCAGGACAGTAAAATTAATCTGTTAAGCAACTTACCATCAGAGGAATCGTTTGATTCTGTCTTTAGCTTTTTCACCAAATACAACAGGAAAACTATAACTATTTGACTGATGACCAAAGCAGCAGTTAAACAGTTTCTAACTGTTTCATCCTCCTTTGAAGTTGAACCGCCAACTGGATTAGAGAGGAAGAAAACAGTAACCATTGATTAGAGCTAACTTCTTTGTACCTAACTAATATCAATTATTAGTAAATAGAATAAATGTCTCTTTCTCTGATAGGTAAAAACATTTTTTTTTTTTTACCTCCACTGTTAGTTTGTGATGTTTCCTCTGGTGTTTTCTCCGCACGTTTCGGAACAGCACAGTAATATGTCCGACCATCAGAAAAAGTCAGGTTTTTAAAAACACCGGGAAAACATTTGTTTACTGATGTCCCCTCAGAGTTGTTTGCATTTTCATTTACTCTGTTATCTTTAGTATTATTTAGGTACGAATAATTAGATTTATTGTTGAAACACAACACACTGTCATTGGATAGACATGAATTCTTCAGGGAGTCATGAAGAATGGTACATTGCAAAGTCAAAGAGTTTACTGGGCAAACAGGAATAGATGGAGTAGAAGGAGGGGCTTCCGTCACAGCAGGTTTAGCAGTTTCTGGGTTCAGGGAAAATAAGTAAAGAATTGGTAAATACTCACACACACTCTTTCATACACACGCACATGTAAACATATATATATATAGAGAGAGGGAGAGAGATAGATATATAGATATAGATATATTTTTATATATCTATCTATCTATATCTATCTATCTATCTATCTATCTATCTATCTATCTATCTATCTATCTATCTATCTATCTATCTATCTATCTATCTATCTATCTATCTATCTATCTATATATATATATATATATATATATATTTCCTCTTCTGTTTATTTCATCATAAACCAGTTCAATAGGGTTCAACAAGCGCAATTAAGCAGTGCTTGAAGTTTTTTACCTGCCTCTCATGCAGATTTTAACCACCTGCTCATGAAGGCCTGTCTCTTTTTTATTGCCTCTGTCTTGCCTTTTTTGATTCAATGCTAATTTCATATTTACAGTCCTACAGCTCATAAGGGTGTGGTACAACAGGATGTACTAGACCTCCTTTATGCAGACAGAAATGGTTGAAATTGATCAAGAAACATTTGAACACCTGTACAAACTATTGTAAGGCTTAATCAACCTCTAAAGCAAAAACAGCTTTATTCATTCACTGGGAACGGCATTTTGGTGAAATTCTAAAATGTGTGGTGTGTTTTTTCTTTTTTACCTCACCTTTTATTGAAACCTCTAACAGTTTACAAGTCACCTTTGTTATTTTTAAAGGTATTCTTTGAACTTTAACACCCTAAAGTGGAAAAATATGCCTAGTTAGAGCATTTTAAAACTTTAGACCAGTGGTATGTAGAAACTGAATACGCTGATTTAAAAGAAAGAATAAAATCTTTGTGTACTCACCTTCAACTATCAAGTATGTCACATTAAAAGACAGAAGATGTCCATTTTTTTTCCTCATACAAATGTAAAGTGCAGTATCGCTCAGCTGTGCTTTTGCTATTTTCAGTTCAAGCGATCCAGGTTCTGGATTCACTTTAACATTAGGAGTCTTATTTTCAGTTAGATTTTCTGGAGGATTATCAGAAACTATTCTCATCCATACAAGCTCTCCTGCAGACCCGCGTGAACAGTTTAACTTCACATGATCTCCAACTTTCACAGCCTTTGTCTCATAGAATAAATCATTAGCACAACCTAGAAAAAGAACAAGCAGAGACAAAAGAGAGCATAATCTTAATGTTATCAAAGAAACTGATAATTTATCTCAAAATCTACTAGGATGAATCTGACTTTTATACTTACACATTTCTCCAAACACCAACAGTAAATGAAAAAAAATCAGCATATTTGTTATTCCACTTGAGGCGTGTTGTAAATGAAACCTTTAAAGAAATGATCTGCTTCAATGTATGTAGAGACCATGTCAGAGTCCTCTGATTGGCTTCTAATTTTTACCCTTTTACCACACCGGAAAAGTGATGAGCTGTATTTCCAAACTAACACTTTACATACCATCAGAATAAAACCTGTCATTTTGCATTTCCTTCTCTTTTTGGGTGCTTCGAAACTGAAACTTACTTGTACATTCTAAATTGTGTTTCTGATGTAAACATACTTTTTAAATTAAAAAAGCTTGACTCAGAGTTGAAAGTAAAAAATATTTAAAATAATGAAAATTTTAAAAATTGCCCAGATAGACTTCACAATAAAACTTCTGATAGTCTTTAATTATGTTTCTATGACTAAAAAACAAGGTAATCTATCCATCTTTAAAAACCACTATTGTCGTGTTTGCAATCACAGAATTTATGCAACCTAATCAGTCACTGATGGTTGAAGCGAAGGGAACACCCTGGATAGTTTTTCAGTCCTTCCTAGCACAGGCCAAAGTCTCCCTGCTCTGCTTCATTCTGATTCACACACTTGCATACAAATGGATACATTAACGTCTTAATTTTCTTCGTCTGAGCTGGAATCTGGATCAAAACTGTGTTTCAGGCTAGCTCCAATATAGTTCTTCATTTTTGTTCCACCTCTAAAGTTAGCTTGAGGTTGTAAGAGGCTGTAGTCTAGTGGGAATGAGTGTAAACAAAGGCATGATGGGATATCAAGTCTTAAAAACTACATAATGAAGAAGACTAAAAATATGAAAGAGCTAAAGATATTCCCTTCTTATTTTTACCTAGGGAATAGTGAGTTTTCTGGCCAAAACCATTGACAGTGCCTTCAAAGTATTCGCCCCCCTTGAATTTTTTAACCTTTTGCCAGATTTCGGTCTTCAAAGATAAAGATATAAAACTGTAATTATTTGTAAAGAATTAACAACAACTGGGACACAATCATGAAGTGGAACAAAATGTATTGGATATTTCAAACTTTTTTTAACAGATAAACTGAAATATTGGGCGTGTAAAATGATTCAGCCTCCTTGAGTTAATACTTTGTAGCCCCACATTTTGCTGTGATTACAGCTGTAAGTCACTTGGGATAGGTCTCTATCAGTTTTGCACATCGAGAGACTGAAATTTTTTCCCCATTCCTCCTTGCAAAAACAGCTTGAGCTCAGTGAGGTTGGATGGAGAGCAGCCGTTTTTCAGTTCTTTCCACAGATTCTTGATTGGATTCAGATCTGGACTTTGACTTGGCTTCACCTGCATATGTTTATTTGTGAAGCATTACACTGTAGATTTTTCTTTATTTATTGGATCATTGTTTTTTTGGAAGAAAAATTTCCGTCCCAGTCTCAGGTCTTTTGCAGACTCCATCAGGTTTTCTTCCAGAATGGTCCTGTATTTGGCTCCATCCATCTTTCCATCAATACTAACCATCCTCCATGTCCCTGCTGAAAAAAGTCAGGCCCAAACCATGATGCTGCCACCACCATGTTTGACAGTTGGGATGGTGTGTTCAGAGTGATGAGCTGTGTTGCTTTTATGCTAAACACAACGTTTTGCATTGTTGCCAAAAAGTTCGATTTTGGTTTCATCTGACCGGAGGACCTTCTTCCACATGTTTGGTGTGTCTCCCAGGTGGGTTGTGGCAAACTTTAAATTACACTTTTTATGGATCGCTTTCTTCTTGCTACTCTTCCATAAAGACCAGATTTGTGCAGACAACTGATTGTTGTCCTATGGACAGACTCTCCCACCTCAGCTGTAGATCTCTGTAGTTCATCCAGAGTGATCACAAGCCTCTTGGCTTCTCCTTGTTTGAGCTGAAAGCTTAGACGGACGGCCGGGTCTTTGTAGATTTGTAGTGGTCTAATACTCCTTCCATTTCAATGTTAGCGCTTACACAGTACTCCTTGGGATGTTTAAAGCGTAAGAAATCTTTTTGTGTCCAAATCTGGCTTTAACCCTTGTGCTATCTTAGATGACCCCACCCTTACATTGACGTGTTATTCCTACCATGACAAAGGTGGATAAAGGTGGAAAGATTTCATGTAATCCATGGACACCAGTGAAGATCACAAATCGTTGAAGAAAAAAGGTTCAGAGCACTGTCTAGTGCAGAGGTGGGCAAACTACAGCCTGCGGGCTGGATCCAGCCCGCCTCCATGTTTGGTCCGGCCCACTGAACAATATCAGAGACCCATGTTTATTTATTTTTTTAATCTGGCCACATGATCAAGACGGGACATTTTCTTCCCACCCTTCTGCAGTCTGTACTCCAATCTGAAACCCTCTGAAATCTCTGTCAAACAGAACAGAAGACAGTCTTTCCTTTTTATGTCGCAGTTCATCTTTCCTGGTTTAGATCATTCTTTCTGAGCAATCATGCAGCTTTTTTAAACAGCGCACCCTGTTCTGTGTCCTGATTGGCTGGAGACCTTGTCAATCAATCTCCTCAGTCCGTGCCGTCTCTGTGTCTCGTGTACAGCAGAACGCGTTAGATCAGAAATCTGTGATCGATGATCAGATCTTTGTTTTCATTCTAAGATCCTGGACCTAATTTCTGTGAAGGTGTGAGAATTTAAACAAGAGAGAAGTGTGAAAATGTTCATGTTTGTGTGAGAAAAGTGTAGAAGTGGGCAGTGAGAAGTTTTGATGCCATAAAAAACATCTGTGAACAATCATTCTCTGTGGATTTCACAGATCACGGTTATTTTTAGAACGTAACTCCTGCAATAAACAAGGGACCTCTGTACTGGTAAAAAGGTAACGCAGGTATTGGCATAGCTGCAGCAGAAGACATAGAAACTAGCTTTTTTCATTATTACTGGATGAGAAGCAGACGCGCAGGTACCAAAGGGCTTCACAATAAAAAAGAGATCTAAAATGGAAGCAAAAGTTTTAAACTAAGCCTAGAATATTCTGTTTTAGAATATCATTTTCAATCCAAATTTTTTCATCTACATTCCATGTTACATCATTCTCACTCCACGCATCTGCTCGTGGTTCGGCCCTTCTAGTGAATTTAAGAACCCAATGTGGCCCACGAGTTAAAATAATTGCCCATCCTTGGTCTAGTGGGTCTAGATGACCCAACTCCCAATGTTAAAGTGCCTAGGATAGCACAAGGGTTACACCTCTCCACAACAGTATCTCAGACCTGCCTGGCGTGTTCCTTGTTCTTCATGATGCTCTCTGCGCTTTAAACAAACCTCTGAAACTATCACAGAGCAGGTGCATTCATACAGAGACTTGATTTCATACAGATGGATTGCATTTATCATCATTAGTCATTTAGGTCAACATTGGATCATTCAGAGATCCTCACTGAACATCTGATTTTGCTGCACTGAAAGCAAAGGGGCTGAATGATTTTGCACGCCCAATATTTCAGTTTTTTATTTGTTAAACAAGTTTGAAATATGACTGTGTCCCACTTGTTGATTCTTCACAAAAATTAAAGTTTTATATCTTTATGTTTGAAGCCTGAAATGTGGAAAAGGTTGAAAAGTTCAAGGGAGGCAGAATACTTTCACAAGGCACTTTAGACTTCAAGAAAGGTGTGAATAAGATCATAGCAATCAAGTGCATCATACTTTCAGGTCTGTTGCAACTTTGCCCAGAATAGAAGGTGTGAAGTGGGTCTTTTTTTGCTCCCTTCACAGGTTCTTAAACGAGTAGCTTGCAGAGAATTGTCGCATTTTCTCCTCACACAAAGAAACTTATTGGTAAAACTGATTAATAATTCTTTTGATTTTCACCAAAATATACACCAGTAGGATAGTAAAACCTTAGCCACATGCACACAAATGGGGAATGACTCTGTAGAGATGCTGCAGGATTTTGAATTGTCTGGGCCCGTAAAGGCTCGTAAAGAGGAACTGCATCTTCAAGAGAGACAGGTGTGTCTTTTAGTTCCTTTGAGGCTCATGTGCCACCTCAAGGGACGTCATGAAAAGGGAACAGATGATTGTCGTTTGCATGGAAATCCCTTCTTTTCCTTTTGGCTTTTTTCCCTTTAGAGATCGCCTCAGCGAATCAGCCTCTTCCATCTAATCCTGTCTTTTGAATCCTCTGCTCCAGTGGTTCTCAAACTGGTCCCCCCAGGGAGGAGCGGAGGCATCTCAGCGAGTCACCCGGTGGGACAAGTCTGGGAGGGAAGGAGGGAAGGACTAATGTTTGGACGTTGAATCTTTGTCGTGGCGGAACATAAACAAACCGTGCCTCAGGGCCGCATATCCATGGGTCTTGCATCACTTACATTAACCTGATCCTAACCGTGACATTTGAAGACGTAATTATTGTTTTAACGGCGGTTTTAACGTCATAAAAGAACGCTAATGTTGCCCGGACATTGACGTATTTCGTACATGCGACCGGTACAGATCGCATACCCATATCTGCTCTTCTTTGCAACTGTGGTCAGATTTGTTGAAGAATGGAGAAATGCATGTGTTGTGGTGTGAGTGTATGTGTGCCGGTGTGGCTCAGCTCGCTCGCTGCAGGAAGGGAGGGGGGAAGAGTGCCTGTGAGGGTGTGGAGCGCATACAAACGCAGTCAGTCGCCGTTTTTGGAGTTACGAAAAAAAGTAATAAAGAAAGTCCCCCCCCTCCCCAGGGGAGGCGAGCTCCACAGTTTTAGAACATACAAAGTGAACGATATTTTATTTAATTTATTTATACTTTATAAAGGGTCATTCCTTTTGTACATGTCCTCCCTGGAGGATTCTTTCTCAAATATTTCCCAGACAACAGTGCTCAATACAACTGGCTGATAGATCCATTTAACGCAGCAGCACCTGCTGATTTGAACTCTGACTGATTTGAACTGAGGTGGATCAGTACATTGAAATCACGTCAGACTCCACCCCGAGGATGAGGTTTACAGCACACTCTCCCTGAGTTCTGGCTGGGTGTAGAGAGGGAGCATCCACTCATAGGGCAGAAGGCTGTGGGCATTTTTTGTGGGCATATCTTTGTGAGATCGGTTTTTCTACTGTTACCACTTTGAAAACAAAGAACAGATCTAGGCTCAGCATTGAGCATGACTTGAGAGTTGCAGTAACAAACCTGCAACCTCATCAGGTACATTGCAGCCATCAACACAACTTTGTGTTTCTTTTTGCACATAAGTTCAATCCTTTTGTTCTTACAAAATGAATGATCCTTTATTTAATTTTTCTAGTCTCTATCAGCAGGAATGTTTAAGATTTTGATATGTTATTAAAGTTGAACATATTTGGCTTATTTTGTCACAGTTTTTTCACAGGGGTGGGGGGGGGGTGTCCTCCTCCAAAGTGGGGGACAAGAGAAAAAAGTTTGAGAACCACTCCTCTACTCTAACACCAGCTACCTTCATGTTTTCCTTCACTGCATCCATGAACCTCCTCTTTGCTCTTCTTCTAGACCTCTTGCCTGGCAGCTCTAGACTCAGCACATTTCTACCAATATATTCACTGTTTCTCCTCTGGACATGTCTGAACCATCTCAGTCTGGCTTCTCTGACTTTATCTCCACAACCTCTAACATGTGCTGTCCCTCTGATGGATTTATTTCTTCTCCCTTAACCTCACTCTTCCACTTGGGTCCCTCTCATTCACACACATGTACTCCATCTTGCTGCAGCTAACCTTATTCCCTCTCCTTTCCAGGTCAAACCTCCACCTCTAGCTTCTTCTCCACTTGTTCCTTTCTCTCACTACAAATCACAATTTACTCTGCAAACATCGTCTTATGTCAGCCTGTTTATCACCATTGGAAACAGGAAGATGTTCGGAGCTGATCCATAATGTAATCCCACCTCCCCCTTGAACTCCTGTGTCACCCCTACACTACAGCCCACCACTGTCTTACAGCCCTCATACATGTCCTGCAACATATTTCTCTGTAACTCCAACTTCCTCACACAATACCACAGTTCATCTTATCATAAGCTCTCATGCTATCGTGTAGCTCTCTCTGACCTTGTCTGTACTTCTCTATCAACATCCTCAAAGCAAATATTGCATCTTTACTTCTCTTTCTTGGCATGAAACCATACTGCTGCTCACAAATGTTCACTTCTGCTCTTAGTCTAGCTTCAGCTACTCTTTCCCATAACTTTATTGTATGGTTCATCAGCTTTATTCCTCTGTAGTTACCATAACTTTGCACATCTTGTGTGTGGTAAATGTATCGTGAAGTATTTGTAAAGATAATGTAAATTACACGCACATGTGATGTATGGTTAAGGCTGTTGTCAGGTGCCCTTTAACTCCAGTCTCTAGTAAGGTGTGCGTACTAGCTCCTTACTGGCCGTGTTCAATTTTGCACGCATGCTACATAAGTGCTCATAGGACACTTATAGGATGTCCGCACAAACTACATTCTGTCTAATTTTCTTTTTTTTTTTATTGCCAAGTTGCACACCAGAAATTATCAGGGGGGGGGCGCAAGAAGTGCACATCTTGAAGTTGAATAGTACTAACAGGCTCTCTGTGCAGGGGGCTAAAAAAAAAGGAAAAATCTGTATGACGTGCCTGCATCTCACGTACTTCCCCCTACCTTCCCTTACATGTTGCTAAAGTATTTGCTACAACCTGTGCCCCTCAGCATGCTTATAGAAAAAAATGTGCAGGACGGGCCACAGAGTAGTCTATGACTGAAATTTCCTGTTGGCCACCTGCGTGTCCAGGTACAGGTTTGCCCATTTTTCACCCGCAGACAGCCCCATATTCACCTGTAAGGGCAGTTGTGATTAAGTGTAAGTTTCATTGATTAATTTTTCTTTTAATATGAAATACATTTTTTTTAATACGTAAAAACCTAATAGAGATTTAACAAGTAGACTCATTTAATCCTTTAAGAACAATACTTGTTGAACTTGATAAATATTTAATCTATTTAAAAATTCAAGAAATGTTAAACGAGTCTGTCTTGTAATGGACTGTCCTTTGAGGAGGGTATAACCTAATTTTGCACATAGACCACTGCATAGAATAAGGGAAAAATATAAAGCAGTGTAGTGACTGTTAGTAAAAAATAACGGTGCATGTAAAGGCCAAAATTCAGATGAAACTAATTACCTCTAAATGTGAAACTATTGGCACACAAAAACAAGAACAGGAATTACTAGCAAAATAAGAGTTTACAAAGAAAACATAAAATTTAAACACAAATGAATGCTTACCCATGGCATGAATATTATCATCAACATGACGATTACACATTCCTCCTTCACCTCAGTAAACGAACAGCTAAGTACTAATATAAAAGCACATCATGTAAGGAAACAGAAAACCCATCTTAGTTGTCACTTAGTAAGAACCACCCGAAGCTACCCAACACATATATAACTGGAAAACAATCTGAGGAGGGGTGTGAATCAAGGGATTTATGCAGTTTTAGATGTATACAGTATCTGGCCACTGATTCAATGTTCTAATTCTTTGTTTGGATAATGTAAAATGAAAAAAAAAGTTTGTAACCACAAAAGAAAACATTAAAAAATATTAGAGATTATTTAAATATTACAGTTTTATCTGTCAAACTGAAACTTTCTGATCTGCAGCCCTATCAGGGTGAGCATGCTGGTGACCACAAGCCAAAGTGCACATATACAAAAGTAGAATGCATGAGCAGTAGCCAACCACAACTGACACTTTGAGATTCTGCTAGAGAACTCTGAGTTGAATGCCAACTGTAGGCACATGTTAGCAATCTTTTATTTACGTTCAAAAGAGCAGAAAACCTGTTAACTGGGAATAATTCTTTAAAATAAGAAAGCACATATATTTATGCTTCCTGTCTTTAATTTTGTCTTTTACTTTTGCACACAGAATCACAATCATAATTATTTGTCTCACAAATCTGCAGATGATGCATGGAAACTTGAATACTATTGAGGTTTAGCTTTCACACAGAGGTGTGAATAAAAGGGGCTTTTTTCCTGTCTCATCTGTCTTTAGAAGGTCGTCCATAACTTAACTTTTATCTTCTTTTAGAAAAGGGCCGGTGATTTACCATCAAATCATATATCTATACAACTTATAGGTCACTCAAAACTTAACATCTTTCCAAATCATGTTGTTTTGACACAGTGATAAAATTTCAATCTCAACAAAACTGAATCAATATTTAAAAAAAACTTAAGTTAATATTTTTATTGCTTAATTATTTACTGTCTATCTTTACTGTATGCACATGCATGATGAATAAATGCAGTACACTTACTTGTTTTTAATTTGTTTTACTAACTGACCTTTGCGAAGAAAAGAAACTGAAGCAAAGCACAGTTAAAGTAAGTACACCTAAACCACCCTCAGTCATTCTCACTTCTTATGTGGTTGATTATAATCAGATCTGTTTTGAGTCAACAGCTCTAACGGTTGGTCAAATGGAAGATAACTGGCCCACCTCCATTGCTGTGTCTGTGTGGTTTTTGCATCTTGGTTTTTCAGTTGTTTGCTTGAACTGTGTCAGCCCTGGGGGAGGGTGTGCTTGCAGGAAAAGGATGTCTTCAGAATGAAAGTAAAAAATGGAATTGCATGCATTAGCCCAAACACCAGCTGTTTTTATTTTGTCTGCTTAGTTTTTTACCTCTTTGCCCACTTTTTAGTACACATTCCAAGCAACCTAAGTAAACAGAGATGTTTAACCTCAAGGTTCACTGTTTTGTGAAGTCTTAAACTTGCTGCTAATACAGAATCTGCACGATAGTTATCTGTGTTGCATCCATCAAATTAGGCCTTTAATTTGTTTTCAAGTTATTGAACACACTTAAATTACATTGTGACTCGCATAATAACATTCTGAATACCAAAAAAACATCTCAAGCCTTAATAGCCTGTTTGGGTGGTTGACTTGTATGGTTTCTGCAGGTTTTTGGGTTGTCTGTGGAGGGCTGTAGGTGGGAGCAGCTGCATCCTAAGGGGAACATAGTAATGTCTTGCCCTTCCCTTAAGGCTTTTATGGCAATCTCAAGACACATAATGAAAATTGAATTTATGATTGTCGTGAGTGTGGTAAGTGTATTGTGAAGTATTTGTGAGAATACTTTATGTAGCACAATAATGATGTACGGGTGATGCTGTTGTGTGGTGCCCTTTAAAAAGATGAAAATTCTGTACAACGTGCCCGTGTCACACCTACTGTACTTCAGGCTTTGTTTTCCTTGTGTGTAAAGTGTTTGCTATGACCCGTCATCTGCAGCATGCCATAAAAGAATGTGCATGAGCATTTTCATTTCATGGGCTCCCCAAGCGTTTTAACACCTTGATACTTCATGCAGGTCATCTGCATGCCCGGTACAGGTTAGCCCACTTTTCACCTGCAAACGAAAGGCCCAAAAGGTCTTACTTGAAAGCCCAAAGAGCCTTACAGTTATAGTCTGATTCCCCCATGCACTCACACACATTCACACGCTGATGGGGGATTTGTTGCCTTACATTAGTGTCAACCTGTTAACACTAGGAGCAATGATGGGTTCAGTGTCTTGCCTAAGGACACATCGACGAATGGCGGGAGCCGAGCCAGCAATCATACAATCAGAGGTTGACCCCTCTAGCTCTGCACAATGGCCAACTACCACTAATTTTAAACATCAAAACTCCATCTCCACAACAAATTAAATCTTTAAACGGGTCACTACCCGTTGATAAAAAAAAAAAAAAAAAAAAAAAAAAAAAAAATCTGTAATCATGACATAACCCCCCTCACAAAGTCCAGCTCCCAGACGGACACTAACAAGGTTGATCAGGGTGGTCTCGGTGGAAACAGGTGATCAGATTCGGGTCGAGGATGTGGCTCCCAGTCCACCAGATACTGAACGCCCCGACCAACCCTCCTAGAGGCGAGGAGCTCCCGGATAGTGTAGACTGGACCACCATCCACAATAAGAGGTGCAGAGGGGGTACCGGAGAAGGCTGAAGAGATGAGTCTTTCACAGGCTTGAGTTTGCAGACGTGGAACACCGGGTGAATTCGGAGACCAAGCCTGACTGCCACAGGATTGACGATTCCCACAACAGGGTACGGACCGATGTAGCGAGGCATCAGTTTTCCAGCACCCCCTCTAGTAATGTGTAGCCTCGCAGACTTCTCAGATTGGACTTGTGTGGAAACAGGACACCCAGGACCACAGTTTAACAGGGAGCACAAAAAAAGTTTATTTAAGGGGTGCCAGGAGCCTCTTGGGTTATCCAAAAAAACAGATAAAACAGCAGAGGGGTACTTAGCTCGAGGAGGGGCGGGTCACAACCACACCCCTCTGCGTTCCAATGTCGTTTCCCCCTCTGAACGCTGTCTGGCTCCTTGCTCAGCTGCTCCTCCGTTACCGGGCAGCGCTCATCTATCCTCACGGCAGGGCGTCTCCCTTAAGGTGTCTTCTTGCGCCACTTCACCCGGAAATGCTTCACTCCGAGCGCGTTCCTCCTCTGTTTGCCCGGCGCTGCTCCGGTGGCTCCTCTCATCCACACAAACAGCAATTGGAAGAAGCAACCCCCGCCATCTCTTTGCTTCAGAGCTGCTCCTCTTGCGTTGCTGCTGATCCTTAAATCCAGTCTCTTATCACCACGCCCCCAGTACACACCTGTGTCTAGTTCTAGCAGCATGAGCTGCTGCCTTCAGGGACCCTCCGGTTTTCACAAAAAAATAAAAACAAAATAAAAACAGTTCACTCTGTTACAAATGTCCTTGGAAGAAAGCCACACTCTATCTCCTACCTTATACTCAGGGGCGGCAGTCCTCCGGCAGTTAGCAACTGCGGTGAACCTCTCATGGTTCCTCAGCAACCGGTGTAGAAAGCTCTCCCAGAATCGACGGCAGCGCCTCACAAATCCCGCAGGACCCGAAACCGCCGCAATCCTGGTTGAACTTCTCCACCTGGCCGTTGGTCTGAGGATGAAAACCAGAGCTTAAACTGACCTGGACTCCAAATAGCTTACAAAACTCCCTCCAGGAGGAAGCTATGAACTGGGGCCCACGATCAGATTTTCTACGATGTTCTACGGGAGACCGTGCAGCCGAAACACATGTTTTGTAACCAACACCACCATCTCCTTGGCTGATGGCAATCCCTGCAGCGGTACTGCATGAGCCAGTTTGGAGAACCTGTCCACCACAGTCATTATGACTGTTTTTCCCCTGGAATTGGGCAAACCAATGATGAAGTCCATCTCAATATGAGACCACGGCCTGGAGGGGACGGGCAGCAGGGGGAGTTCTGGAAAAGTTTACACTGGCACATGTGGGGCATGAGGCAACAAACGCCATTGTGTCCGATGACATAGTGGGCCACCAAAATCTTTGGGCCACCATGAAGGCAGTTCTCATAACTCCAGGGTGGCAGGCTAAATGGGAAGAATGTCCCCACTTTAGAACGGACTGACGGAGACATGAGGGAACAAATAGACACTGCAGGACAACCTGCTGGAATACTTGGAGAGTCAGAAACTGAAGCCTTGACCCTGCGCTCCAAGGACCACCGCGCAGCACCCAGAACTAAATGGGATGGGATAATGGGGCTGGATGTAGTTGAGTCCCCACCTTCCTCTCTCTGATGTAGATGAGAGAGAGCGTCCGCCTTGGTGTTCTTGCTGCCAGGATGATAAGAGAGCGTGAAAGCGAAACGATCAAAAAACAGAGCCCACCGTGCCTGACGAGGGCTTAAACGTTTGGCAGTCCTAATATACTCCAAGTTCTTGTGGTCCGTCCAGACAAGAAATGGTCTTTCAGCACCCTCCAGCCAGTGACGCCACTCCTCAAGGGCTAATTTGACAGCAAGTAGTTATCTGTTCCCAATGTCGTAATTTCTTTCTGCAGGAATGAGCTTGCAGGAGAAATGGACTTTGTCACCAGATGCTCTGACAAAACAGCCCCCCACTCCAGTCTCATACGCATCCACGTCCACAATGAATTGTTTGGAGGTGTCAGGCTGAGTCAGGACGGGAGCTGTAGAGAAGCATCTTTTCGCTCGGTAAATGCTCCATCTGCTCCCCCATCCCAGATAAAAGGTACCTTGGCCGATGTTAGTCCATGCAGGGGTGCAGCCATATCACTAAAGCCTCTGATGAACTGCCTGTAGAAGTTGGTAAATCCAAGAAAACGCTGAACCTGTTTGCGTTCGGTAGGAGCAAGACACTCCAGAACTTTGTCGTCATTCATAAGCACAGATCTAGGTGAGACCACATGGCCGAGAAACTGGTGCGTGCGTGGTGTGGAATTCACACTTCTCGGCCTTGCAGTACAGCTGGGTTCCAAGGAGGCACTAGAGTATGGCTCTGACGTGCTGCACATGGGTCTCGAGATCTGGACAGAAGACCAAAATGTTGTCCAAATAAAAAAACACGAACTTATTTAACATGTCCTTTAGCACATTGTGTTAGGATTATGGACTCCTCCCACTCCTACCGGGGAATAATCACCTCACCTGTTTCCAGTCACCTCGTCAACCTTCGGCCTATTTATGGACTCCTCACCTTCCAGCCGATGTCAGTCCGTCTGCTCTCAGCGGTAGAATATAGACCTATGCTAAACTCTAGATCTCGTCAAAGCCATTTCTATGCCTATGCTCACGCCTATGCCAAGAATCCTCATCAACTGTTAATCTGTTTCCTTCCAACATTGCCTCCAGCATCCTCCACACCTTTGGTCTCAGCTGCCATCCAGGATCCAGCTGTCTGAGCCAGAACTTCCCCACCACCACTGGGACTGATTAAAAACTCTTTCTCACCAACCATCTCTGTTCTGTCCTGCTTCTGGGTCCAGCCTCGTGAACTCTAACAGAACGGACTGACCATTATGGACCCAGCAGGGTCAGACCCCATTAATCAGACTCTGTCTACCTATGCCTCCACCCTGGACCAACAAGGACAGATGATCGACGCTCTGTCAAACAATCAACAGACCATCTCGCAGCAACTTGCACAACTCCAATCTCTGCTTCAGACCATCGCTGACGCGACGCACTTACCTTCGGCTTCAGCAGCTCCTCCTCCTCAGCTGCCTCCTGTGAGTTCCTCGCCCATACATGAAGCACGTATTCCTAACCCGGATCTATTTTCCGGAACCACCGATCACTGTCGTGGTTTTCTCCTGCAATGCACTCTGGTCTTCTTGCAACAGTCTGCCATGTATTCCTCGGATGAAGCCAAGATCGCCTTCGTCGTTGGTTTATTGCGAGGTCGGGCTCTGGAATGGGCAGAAGCCTTCCTGGCTAATCCCAGCTCCGCTCCATTATCTTTTCAAGCCTTTTTGGGGCATTTCAAACAAGTGTTTGAAACGCCAGAAAAATACCACGACTCCTCCAGGAAACTGCTCAGTCTCCGACAGGAGAGACG
This sequence comes from Oryzias latipes, assembly GCF_053564925.1. Lineage (NCBI taxonomy): Eukaryota > Metazoa > Chordata > Actinopteri > Beloniformes > Adrianichthyidae > Oryzias > Oryzias latipes. The sequence goes on from NC_136246.1 coordinate 9,196,145, forward strand.
CTCTGTGGCTGAGTACTCCGTTGACTTCCGCATCTTAGCCACGGAAGCAGGTTGGGACACGCGAGCCCTACAAGAAGTTTTCTATAACGGATTAACAGATTCAATCAAAGATGAACTATTGCATTATGATAAACCGGCCTCCCTTGAGTCTTTGATTACACTTTCCATTCGAATTGATAACCGCCTCCGCGAGCGCCGCAGCTCTCGAAACTACAAGTCCCAGCTGGCCTTGCCGAGAACCACGACACGTCCGGTCACGCCCCCTTCTGATTTTTCTTCTGCCGATATTCCTGCTCACTCATTAACCCCTGAGGAACCGATGCAGCTTGGTAGGACGCGTTTAACACCAAAGGAAAGAGAGGAGCGTCGGACAAGAGGAGAATGTTTTTACTGTGGCAGTAAAAATCACCAATTGGCAGTCTGCCCCCTCAAGCCAAAAGAGAGAGCCCTTCAGTGATCATGGGGACACTGAAGGGCGCTGACTCTGACTCTCAAACCCCAGCTAGAACTGAATTCCTGGTCACTCTCTCTTTCTCTCATCAATAGGAACCTAGACCTTGAAGCTGGACTAACTCTCCTCCCCCTGGACCCCTGCTTAAAGGTCAGTGCAGCTAACGGACAGACTCTAACTCTGATTCAGACCAGACTACTCCTGTTACCCTGTGTTTTTCTGGCAACCACTGTGAGTCTCTCCAGTTATATGTTTTTCAGGCTACTTCCTGCCAGATCATTTTGGGTCGTCCATGGCTTAGTTTGCATAATCCCCACATTGACTGGCAGACAAACTGCATTATAAGTTGGAGTCCTTACTGTCACTCCACCTGTCTCCACTCTGCCCTTCCTGATTTACAGACTACTGATTTGCCACCTGTTTCCCCAGACCTGTCTGGCGTCCCTCCGGTGTATCATGACCTGGCAGCGGTGTTCAGTAAGCAAAGGGCTTCCTCCTCACAGACAGTATGACATTGCCATAGATCTGCTTCCAGGTGTCACCTTACCTTCTTCCAAACTGTACAGTCTCTCCAGACCGGAACTCACGACCATGGAACGGTTCATCAAGGAGTCCCTCGCTGCGGGCATAATCCGACCATCCTCTTCTCCCCTGGTGGCTATTTTTTTCTTTGTGGAGAAGAAGGACAAGTCTCTTCAGCCCTGTATTGACTACCGTCAACTCAATAACATCACGGTAAAGAACAAATACCCCTTGCCGTTACTAAATTCAGCCTTTGAGTATCTCCAGGGAGCTTCGGTTATTACCAAATTAGATCTCCGTAATGCTTACCATCTTGTGCGGGTGCGGGAGGGAGACGATTGGAAGACAGCATTCAACACACCTTTAGGCCACTTCGAGTACCTGGTGATGCCTTTTGGGTTAACCAATGCACCAGCAGTATTCCAGGCACTCGTAAATGACGTGCTCAGAGACTTTCTTAATCGGTTTGTGTTTGTCTACCTGGACGACATTCTTATCTATTCCCCCTCTCTCGATTCCCATGTCCAATGTGAATTCCATGTCCCCAAGATCTCGTTCCTAGGTTTCGTTATAGTAAAGGGGTCATGTTAACATGGATCCCGCGAAGGTCGCTGCCATTAAGGAATGGCCCCGACCAACCTCCGGTAAAGACCTTCAGCGTTTCCTTGGTTTTTCTCATTTTTATCGTCGCTTCATGCACAACTTCAGCAGCATTGTATGCCCCCTAACGTCTCTTACATCTCCCAAGACTCCTTTTTTGTGGAGCCAGGAAGCTGAGGACGCCTTCAGCCTTCTCAAGACCCGGTTCACCACCGCCCCTGTGTTGGCCCCAGCCGATCCCTCTCGACAGTTTGTGGTGGAGGTGGATGCCTCTGATACCGGGGTGGGGGCGGTCCTCTCCCAACGCACTCCAGATGGGAAGCTTCACCCGTGTGCATTCTTTTCCCGCAAACTGTCACCCTCCGAGCGCAATTACGACGTTGGTAATAGGGAATTGCTGGCCATTAAATTGGCCTTGGAAGAATGGCGCCATTGGCTGGAGGGTGCCAAACTTCCCTTTATAGTCTGGAGAGATCATAAAAACCTTGAATACATCGTTTCTGCCAGAAGACTTATCCCTCGTCAGGCCCGTTGGGCTTTGTTTTTTAGCCGGTTTAATTTTACTGTCTCCTTTCCCCCTGGGTCACGCAACGTGAAGCCAGATGCGCTCTCCCGCCTGCATTCCCCTGAAGAACCAGAGACCTCCTCTAGTCCCATCCTCCCTACGTCCTGTGTGCTTGCCAGTCTCTCCTGGGAGATCGAGACCGCCATCCAGCAAGCTCTGGCCACTGATCCGGACCCCGGAGGTGGACCACCCAATTGCCAGTATGTCCCAGCGTCGGTCCGGTCTCGAGTGTTGACTTGGGTCCATGCGTCTCGGTTCTCCTGCCATCCGGGGTTCCGTCGGACTCTACTCCAAGTCCAGCAGCATTTCTGGTGGCCTTCCATCATCTCAGACACTAAGGCCTATGTGGCTGCTTGCACCATTTGTGCCACCAGCAAATCCTCCCATCAAGCTCCTGCTGGCCTTCTTAATCCACTTCCTGTCCCTTCCAGACCATCGTCTCACATAGCAGTGGATTTCATCACCGGACTCCCCGCCTCTCAAGGGAACACTGTCATCTTAACGATTGTGGACAGATTCTCCAAGGCTGCTCATTTCGTGGCGCTGCCCAAACTTCCCACTGCTACTGAGACCGCCAGGTGCCTCACTGACAATGTTTTCCCTGTGACATTGTTTCTGATCGTGGCCCCCAGTTTTCTTCCAAGGTCTGGAAGAACTTTTGCCAGGGACTGGGTGCCACGGCCTGCCCTTTCCTCTGGTTTCCACCCCCAAACCAATGGACAGACCGAACGCACGAACCAGGATTTGGAGTCTGCCCTTCGATGCGTTTGTTCCCAGAACCCCAGTTCGTGGTCTAACCATCTGAGCTGGATAGAATACGCCCATAATAGTCTGGTCTCTTCCGCCACATGAAGGTCCCCTTTTGAGGCCTATTTGGGCTACCAGCCCCCCCTCATCTGCCGTCCAGGATCCAGCCGTCTGAGCCGGAACTTCCCCACCACCACTGGGACTGATTAAAAACTCTTTCTCACCAACCATCTCTGTTCTGTCCTGCTTCTGGGTCCAGCCTAGTGAACTCTAACACATTGTTGATCAAACTCTGAACTACAGAGCAGATGCTGAGCTGCCCTTGACTGAGGACAATGTCAAGAGGTGGAAGGAATATTTAATGAACCTTCTTAAAATTCTCAAAACAAGTGAATTTCTTTTTTTGGTTCAAGAAGGGGGATCAGATGGTGTGCCCCAACTACCAACATCACAATACCTAGCCTCTCTGAGAAAGTCTGTACTTCAAGATACTGGAAATAAAAATTTGACCAAATGTCAAACTTCTAATACTGGAGGAAAAGTGTGGTCTTTGTTTCAGTCGCAGAACTGCAGAACAGCTCTATACCTTACACAGAGTGCTTGAAAATTTAAGGGAGTTTACACATCCAATCCATATGTGCCTTGTTGCTTTAGAGAAAACGTTCAATCTCATCCTTTGCAGTGTTCTGTAAAAGGTTCTTTGGGAATGTGGGGTTTTCGGCCCAATTAAAAGATGTCCAGTCTTTGTACAACCAGAGAAGGTGTTTGTTTCTGTGGAGATGATCAGGTTTTGGTCATACTTTTAAACTTTCGATTATGAATTAACATGAACATTGAGTGTCTTGTAATAAAACCTGTGCTCACTTGCTGCAAACTGAACAAGTGCTGAACTCAGCACAAGGTTGTCTGTGCCTGTTCTTTCTTGTCTGCTCGGAGTTTTTTTATGTAACACAGGCATCTCTGGATTGCGAACTGAAGCTGCAGACGCAACCATCCTTGACTGGCGGGAAAATCTATCTACAGACATATTTTACATGTTGCTCTGTTGGATAATTAAAATAGCTGTCTGCTGAGGAGCAGAGAGAGTAGATGACAGTGGAGATTTCTTACCTTCTTACCTTTGTGCAGACAGGATATTTACATACTGTATGTACAAGAGGGGCAAATACAAAATTGAATTGATTTTTGGACCATTAATTTGTCAAGTTATAAATCCACCATCTCCAAGGTTAATTTAAAAAAAGACTCACATAAAGACTAGGAAAATCTCCTGCAGGTTTTTGGTATTTTTAACCATTGTCTATAAAAATTTCTTTAAATGTTCAAAGGCTACCCACCACTAGACCTGTTTTCTTTTCATTCCTCCTTGCCTTTCATGCATCACTGTCGCATGCAGACACTTATTACTCAAAGAAAAAAACTGCCTTCTGCTTCAGCCAAAAGTTTTACATGTTGGCTCATCAGTCCAGAGCACCTGCTGCCATTTTTCTGCACCCTAGTTCTATGTTTTCATAAATACTTTGGTTAAAGAGAAAGTAAGATGCTAAATAGGCAGGTTAACTCTCAACTACATCATTAATGACTGAAGTGAATTAAGTAGAATGAGACTCATGAGTTAAAAGAAAAGGCATGCAAAACAACTTGATCTTGTAAATGAAAAATAAACATTTTGGATGGAATCAATCTTGTGAAACTTTGAGCAATCTGTACTGCAGCCCACACACTCTTATAAATGTTGGTTGTGTTGCTTTTTTTTTTGTTTACCTTACACATATTTCATGTGTGATATTATATTCGTCATTTATGCAACTTGGGGACTTGGGGGGCTAGAAAATTAATGGAAAGACAACCTTAACTATTGATTTTTTTTTTCTATTAAGTAAATGATGGGTTTTTTTTAAGATTTTTTTTTTTAAACTGAAAAAGACATTTTTTTCTTTTAAGAAGAGTATGTGTAAACAACCAAACCATAAAGAAATCTTAGACTTGACGCATATTATAAAGAAAAAGACAGGTAATGGAAAATATTTTATTACAAAGATTTTGAAGGTAGATATGCATCATTTGGCTTAACATCAGTTTTGGTCGTGCTTTCAACATCAGCTTTAGATGTACAGTAATTAGAATTACTTAACAGACCAAACTTTTTGTGTCAACTGTTTTTCAATGACAAAGCTTGTTCAAACGGAATTTTGTGCACAGATCTATTAAACTACTACTATCATCCTAAAACAATCATCTATGTTTTCAGTTAATGTATGATTAATTCAACTCAAATACTCTCACATCACTGTAGATGGTCTCTTCCTTTGCTGCTCCTTTTCTTCCCCTTGTCTTTTCAGCTTTCTTCTTTGCAAAGACTGTTGTAGCATAAACCACATTGTTTTGATTTCTCTATAAAAATAAATCAAAATTAAAAGAACAAAATTTTTAGACACACAAATCAGGCAACCATTTTTTGTCTTTGTGTAAATTCATTACCTCCGGGTTTTGGCGTTCATCCCTGACTGTTTCAGGATTTGTTGTACAAGAGAAACGCGCTGTTTTAGAAATCATGACACATAAAGATACTGGATGTCAGATGTCAAAAATCTAAACTCCAAACTTATGTGCAAAAATACAAAGTATTTACTTAAAGGAAATACATGAAAAAGCATGGACATCCATTAATTTTCTTCTTAAATAGAGATAATTATGTTTTTATGAAAGAAAACCTGTATATCCTCTTACCTTTGCAGACAGCACAGGATTTCTTTGATACAACACAAAATAGAAATGTTACCATCATGAGACTGAAAACCAAGGTTCCAAAAAACAGAAAGAAAAATATGTTGTTGCACATGTAATCATGAGTTCCATCTCCTAAAATGGAAAAAAAGAAAAATTATTGTCAAAAGCGATATACTAAAAAGATTTTTTCTTTTTGTATTAACAAATTATGCCATTATCTTAAAAAGTAAGTTACCTTGAACATCCAGTTTTGTTCCATTTCCAAAAACCACTTTTCCACACGCAGCCACAGCACAGTAGTAAAGTCCAGCATCAGAGGAGCTGACGTTCTTCAAGAAGCTGTAGACACAACTCTGCAGAGGCTGAGTCTCTGTACCCCCGTCACAGTCACCATCACTGCTTCTTCTGGCGTAAATATAAGTGGGATGAGATTCCCCTTCAGTCTTTCTGAACCAGAACACTCTCTGTTCCTCTGGACATGCATCATTTTTAAACTCAGAGAGAACTGAACACTGCAGAGCCACAACGTCTCCTGCAGAAACCGGATCAACAGAACTTTGAACCACTGCAGGAAAATCAGAGTGCGGTCCTGGAAGAATAAGAACGGTTTAAAAAAGGCTATAATAAACATAAAAATGATCTCAGAAAAGTTTTCATTATTTTTATTGAACACTTGACTAAAATGGGTTTTTAAAAACCACAAGATATTTTATAATGCCAATACTGACCTTTAATTTCTAGAAATACTGCCCTAATGAAGGTGATGTCTGTACCATCCAATGATAAACAGTAATAGAAGGCAGAGTCACTTGGCTTAGCTTTTGCAGTATGAAGAATAAATTTTCCTTCTTCTTCTTTGGTTGTAAAATGACCAATCTTCTTCTCTCCAGCACCATTGCTGAATCCTTTTCCTAGGATTTCAGGCATTTTTCCAGGAACAAGTTTGATCCAGAAAAAGATTGCAAAGTTCAGGCTTTTGTTGTAACAGGGTAGGGTCACATCTTCTCCAGCGTTTACTGTCTTTATTTCAAATCCCTCATCTGTACAACCTAAAACAGTTGTAACACAACACAATTATTACAGTATAATCAATACAATATATTCTACATTTTGTCATACTATGCAAAAAGACAATAACTCTTGTTATTAATATTATCCCTATTTTTAAAACACTTTCTACACATACTTACATCCAAGTTGAAGTATCAGTATTGTGCATAGTACGACGTGCATTTTTCTAAACTTCTTATTCTCTCGTCTGCAGATGACTTGTGTCGCATTAGAGGATGATTTTCTCTGTTGTTGCTATAAAAAAATGGGAGGGAACAATTTTAAAACAAACTGATTGGCTGGTAATCAAACTGCCATCTCAGTTACAACCCCAGTGGAAACATAACAAGCAAATCTTTCCATCACTTGCGTAAAGCAACATCACTAGCATGTTTTAGTTATCTCATAGTGGTGGCTTTGGCTGTCTACAAGGGAAGAGACCTACTGCAAAAAAAGAAAAAAAATTGGTGCAAAAAGCTTTAAAAAGCAATGATTATATTGTTGAAGAATGAATGTAAGTATGTGTTCATTTTAGGTGAAAATACAAATGTAAAAGAGAAATGGCCCAGCAAGAAACTGCAGACATTTATTTAATGCCATTTTTTAAAAATGTGCATAATGAAACAATGCTGTAGTGCCTTTTGGGGTTTGAACTAAGGACTGATGTCCAGTTCTGGCAGCCAAAGTTGGACCAGGATGTCCAACAGTATGTCTCTGCTTGCCCAGACTGCAGCAGATTTTAGCCATCCCATAAATCTCGTGTCTAGTCACTTACATCCCCTACCTGTACCTATACCTTGGTCTCATATTTCTCATGAGTTTGTTACCAGGTTGCCACTATCTTGGGGGCAAGATGGTCCATTATATCGCCTTGCCTAAACCCCATCTGCCAAAGACACAGCCCAGTTAATGCTTGATCCTGTGTTTCGGATTCATGGCTATTCATGTCTGATAGAAGCCCTCATTTTATCTGGTCAGAGTTTTGTCCACTCTTAGGGATTTCTGTGAGTTCATCCCCAGGTTTCCACCCCCAGTCCAATGGACAGACTCAGAGACTCAACAAACAACTGGAGATATCACTGAAGATCCTGTGTAGTTGGGACCCTTCATCATGGGTGCAGAACTTGGTCTGAGCAGAATATGCACAGAACACCCTCTGCTGCAGTGCTTAAACCGTTCAAAGTTGTCTATGGGTATCAAGCTCCCCTCTTTGGACCCCAAGAGATGAAGGTATGCTAACAAGAGATGTTTTTTGACTTTTGTTATACCATTGGGCAAAGGGTCTGGTTGTCCTCAGCAGACCTGCCTCTGCGAGTGTAGAGTATCAAGCTGGCACTATATTTTGTAGGAATTTACCCATCTCCAAGGTTGTGACCCCTTTCGCAGTCTGCCTTCAGTTACCTAGACCACTTCGGACTCACCCTACTGTTCATGTGTCCATAGTTAATCCTGTGTTCTGTGGAGGATATGCCCCACCTGGCAATCAAGTTAATTTATGGCACCTGATCTTCACACTACTTAAACCTGCCACTTCCCCAAGCTCATTGCCAGAAAGTTGTCAGTACTTAAGCTACTTTCCAGCCCTCCTCACGCCAAGTTCTTTGCTTGTCTGTCTAACCGCCTGTCCAGCTTGGATCCTCTTTCTTTGCTCTCGCTTTCCGTCCTAACCTTGTCTCATCACATTTTGGAATGTTCACCACTCCAGACCTCATTTCACCCTCTCTATGAGATCTCCACCTGCCTGCCTACCGACCCAGCCTCAGATCCTCACTCACAGTTTTTTCTTTTCCGTTCACAGTCCCTCTGCTTTGACTCAGACTGCCTGCTACCACACTCGCACTCGCCCTGGCTCATTACAATCTTATTGTGGCCTCCCAGCAAAAGAAGACCTACTGTAGAAGAAGAAGACCTACTGCGCATGCTTGTGCAAACTGTGCATCTGCCCAAGAGGAGATCTCCCTCTGACATCTCACGGTGTGGATTAGCTCTGTTTTCCTCCGGAATCGCCAAGCTTCTTGCTAGCGCCATCCATGTTCTGGGGACTCGAGTGTAGCAGTCTATCCAAAATCTATTGACCAAAATGTGCATCTACAAGTACTCGAGAGATATACTCCTTCAATTACGACACACATCGAATGGATGTAAACATCTGATTCCTCCGGAGATTTAGAATCCCTTCTGTGGATGATGTGCTGGGGCAAAACTAAAGGCTAGAAGGTGGAGAAACAAGCCCTTCGTCCCATCGATTATAATGGGGAATGTAAACTCTCTACCGAACAAGTGTGAGGAGCTGGTCGCCTTGGTAAGAACTGACGAGGCTTTCCGTGTGAGTTTATATCTGCTCACGGAGAGCTGGCCGACTGACGTGATCCCCGACTCAGCTGTTAGCATCCCCGGCTACGCACTCGTCAGAGCAGACAGAGAGGTGGAACTATGCGGAAAAACGAAGGGTGGTGGACTTGCTGTGCTGGTCAGCAACAAGTGGTGCCATCTCAGTCACATCACGGTCGAAAACAAGATCCACACTCGTGATGTGGAGCTCTTGGTGGTCGGTATAAAACCATACTATCTTCCACGAGAGTTTTCCAACGTAGTCACCAGTGTTGTTCACATTCCGCCGCGGGCGGACCCATCATCAGTGTGTGACATCATCCAGGAAGTGGCAGTGAGGGCTCAGTCTGCACACCCAGAGGCGCTCATCATAATATCAGGGGACTTCAATCATGTTGATGTGAGCTCTCACTCAGGGGTTTTCACACAATATGTCAACTGTCCAACTAGACACAAAAACACTCTGGACCTGTGTTATGTGAATTTAAGATCTGCCTACACTGTTGTGGCTCTACCCCCCCTTGGTAGGTCTGATCATAACCTCATTCAGCTCAGACCATCATATAAGCCATGTGTGATGAGGCTGCCTAAAGCTACCAGATTTTGAATCTACTGACTGGGACTTGCTGGTGGGAGACAGTGACATCGATCGGGCTGTGTCACTGATTACATCAACTTCTGTACAGATGTGGCAGTGCCTCTGAAAAAAGTACGCTGATTTCACATTAACAAGCCGTGGATTAAAAGCAGTATGAAGCACCTGTTAAATCTGAAGAAGCAGGCCTTTAAGACTGGTGATCGGCACAAAGCGAGGGTGGCTCAACATGATCTGAGAAGAGCCATAAGGCGCGCTAGGAGGGATTACAAATCTGGGCTTGAGAGGAAGCTGCAGAATAAGAACACTAGAGAGGTATGGAGCGGCATGAGAGCCATTACTGGCTTTAAGGAGAGGGGATGAACTGTGCCTGGTGATGTGGCCAAGGCGGATGAGTTCAATCATTTTTATGATAGGTTTGACTCAGTACATGCTCACCCATACCCAACCATAAGTGACTCCTCCACCTCTGCTGATGTGACCGGCTCCCCTTTTCCACCCAGTGGCAGATCCTTGACTTCTGCTGCTGTGACTGGTTCCTCTACTCCACCAAGTGGCAGCTCCTACACCTCTACGGCTGTGACCTGCTCTTCTCCTCCACCCGGCAGCGCCTGCTCCAGCTCCAGCCCTGATGCTATGCCACCTATAAGTGTAGAGGAAGTGTGCATAGAGCTCAGGAGGCTCAATGGTTGGAAATCTGCTGGTCCTGACCGAATATCACCACGGTTGCTAAAGGATTGTGCGTCAGAGCTTGCGGTGCCTCTTCGAACCATCTTGTGGAAGACCTCATGCCTTGTCCCAGTGCCCAAGGTGACAAGGCCTGCAGGGATGAAGGACTATAGACCAGTTGCCCTGACATCTGTCATAATGAAGACTTTTGAGAGGCTACTACTCCGGAGGCTCAAACCCCAGGTGGAGGGGGCACTGGACCCCCTTCAGTTTACCTATCAGGACAGTATGGGAGTGGAGGGTTCAGTTCTGTATATGGTCCATAGGGTGCTCTCCTTTCTGGAAGGGACTGGCAGATATGTGAGGGTGATGTTTTTCGAGTTCACAAGTGCCTTTGACACAGTCCAGCCTCAGCTGCTGAAGGGGAAGCTCGAGAGGATGGGAGTTGATCCAGTTTTTGTCAACTGGATCCACAACAATCTGACTCTTAGGTCACAGTTTGTCCGACTAGGAGACTGTGTATCTGGGACATTGATGAGCAACACCGGAGCACCACAGGGAACTGTACTATCGCCATTTATCTTCACACTCTATATGTCCAGAAGTGTTCGGACGGGTTGTATTTTAGTTTCCATTATTTAGCTCTTTTTACCATGTATAGGGTTCTTGTGTTAAAAGTATTTTCCTTGGTCATTTTGGTTCGGTTTCTATATACATAGTCCAAAGACTATAATAGCATCATCTGTTTACCTGTGGTATGGACATTGGTTTCAGTATGTTTATCTTTAGGTATTTTGCATGTTCACACATTTTTTCTGTTTTTTGGTTGACTAAACACGATGATCCTCATTTAAGACAATATTCTTTCATGTTTTAATTTATGTCTCATGTTACAGTGAATTTTATTATTAAGATTTAATCATTACAATGTTCTGGTATTAGTTACAGTAGGTCTTCTACCATCATTTATTTATAATACTATATAAAATAGGGCCTAGGATTCTGCTCTGTGATGTGGGAGGATTTTAGCATAGCTGTATAAGGCTTCTGAAAAACTTTAGACCAGGCTTTACACTACATAAAGAGTCAATCAAAAATGAATGTCTGTGAAAAATAACAGGGGCTTTTAAATTACATTTTCAGTTGAATTTTCACCTCCAGTGCCCTGGATCAGACTTTCACAGGTGGACTGATCTCACTGTAGTTGGAGCTAACTGTGTTGGATAGAGGAACCGACACCCAAGTCTGTCAGTTCAGAGGCACTGTCCCAAAACAGCCACACAATTTCACTAAGGCGTGCCATCCGAAAAAGTCCAGCAACTTCCATAGACTTGATAGACCCAAGGTGGACTTCATCTATCCCCAAGGCTTTGCCACCAAGAAGCTTTTCAGTCACCTCTGAGACCTCAGCCTGTGTGATTGGCCAACATCTGGTTCTAGCCTCTGCTTCTAGCCTCTGCTTCCTTAGCAGAAGGCTGTCTGTAAGATTAGGGAGATCCTCAAAATATTCCTTCCAACTTTTGGTTATCTCCTCAGTTAAGGTCAACAGCTCATAAATTGCAGAAAAAGGCTTCCCCCTCAAATGGTTGCTAGCATTTTTTGTGTAATGACACAACTATATACTGTATTATACACAACTATACACTGACTTTTGCATAGAATTGTTTTGGTGCTAAATGCACTGTGCTACGTTTACTTGTCTGCATATGTGAAATCGGTCTGTCAATCAAAGGAGTCCCCAGTCCCATCCTGAGCCTAAGACTCCATTAAGTCTGGGTACGCTGTAATGCTGTTGGGCTGAGCGGCCAATTTCACAGTAAAAGACTTGTATTCTACCTGGAGGTACAGAGATACAATCTTCTCATTCACAAGGGTGAACCTCAACAAATGATGCTAGAGCTAAGGGACAATGACCAAACCCACACTAGCCTGTTTCCTCTTACCACAAATGATTCCAGAGTGGAGATACTCCAAACCCTCACAAGGAGTTGGGTATTGCAGCCAAAACTATGGTATATGTAAAGGCAAGCTCAACAGTTATGTGTGGTGAGGTTTGGGGCTAGTGGAGTACTGACTATTTCAGAGCCAGATTTACAAAATTACAAACCCAATATATTGTTTTTACCAACCACTGATTGAGTTTCATATCATAACAGTATTGTTTTTATAAACATAGGAGGTACATATTGGACCAAGGAGGAATGTAATATGTGTAGAAGTTCAGCCTGAAAAAAAAAAACAAATTAGATACAAACAGACTGAAAATGCACGGAGAAGTCTCTCACACACGTGCACACTTGGTTTGTCTTCATCCATTACATTTTCTTCAAAGATATTAGGAAAGTTCTACATTTATGTGTCGATCAACGTTGCATTAGACACTGTACAGTGGACCATTGCAATAGCAGTTCACCTCGCTGTTTTACTGAATTTTTTTAGTGCAAATTTGCATGCTTTTTTTTTTCCTTTGCAGCTCACCGTGTTCTGCATCCTTTTACTCGAGACATTTGTCAGTTAGTCTTCTCTGTGCTGTGCCTCACTTTTTTGAAGGTTTGGACTTTGAAAGTTTAAACAAGACAGAAAAGTATGAAATGTTCATGTCTGTCTGAGATAAGTGTATTAATTCAATTCAATTCAATTCAATTTTATTTGTATAGCCCAAAATCACAACAACAGTCGTCTCGATGGGCTTCGAAGTAAAACATGAACTCAAAAGGATCACGAATACAAAGAGTTCAATAGGAATATAGTAAAATGAACTAACAAACTGACTAAGCTATACTGGCATTCCTGCCCTTAGACCCCCCTTCGCGGTAAGGAAAAACTCCCAAAAAAACCGGATTCCGGAAAAAACGAAGAAACCTCAGGGGTGCCCACATGAAGGAGGGATCCTCCCCCAGGACGGACAGGCGATGTACCACAACTCTTAGAGAAGAATTAACTTATCTAAATCTACAACTACATATTTAAAGTCCAGCAGACGAGCTTCATCCAGTCGTGGTTGTGGGGACAGTCAAAGGCGCGAGTCGAGCCGGAGACAGGAACAACAGCCAGGTGTAGGAGCAGAGACGAGGTTCTCGGTCAGGTACAGAGCAGAGACGAGCCAGAGACAGGAACCACAGCCAGGTGTAGGAGTGGAGCAAAGGCGAGGTAGACGGTCAGGAACTGGAGCACGGATGAGCCAACTGGAGTCTGGAAGCACTCCCACTCCCCAGGAGGGGAGAGGAAAAGAGGGACAATACATGAATCGCACTGTTCCAAACAGAGGCATGGAGAACTAAATGATAAATTATGATCAGGAATGGAGGAGAGGAAGGGTAGAAGTAGAAAAGAAAAGAAGACAGAACCCCAGTGCACCATAGTTACCCCAGCTTCAACTTCTAGCAGCCTTTTAAAAGAAATAGTTATTAAGTTTAATTTAAACAACTTAACATTAAGTTAAATAATCTCTGAATACTAACTAGTCTGACAATAATCCTGTCCAAAGAGGAATGTTTTCAGTCTAACTTTGAATGTAGAAACTGTGTCGGCCTCTCTTACATGAGCTGGGAGCTTATTCCATAAGACAGGGGCTTGGTGACTAAACGCTCTACCTCCAACCGTACTTTTACTAATTCTAGGAACCACAAGCAGTCCTGCATTTTGCGAACGAAGTGTTCTCATTGGATGGTAAGGGACTATGAGGTCCTTAATATAGGACGGGGCCAGTCCATGTAAGGCCTTATAGGTTAACAGGAGGATCTTGAACTTGATTCTGGAATCAACTGGGAGCCAATGGAGCGAAACTAACACAGGAGTGATGTGATCTCTTCTGCTATTTCCAGCTAGTTCCAGCTAACAATCTAGCTGCTGCGTTCTGAACAAGCTGGAGATTTCTTAAGCTGCTATTAGGTGTGTAGTGAGTTCTACAGCGTTATCTTTTATTTTTTACAGATGTATTTTCATAAATACATTTAGAAAAATGGAGATAAACTAAGCAGAAAGACAGTTAAAAACTTTCCAACTAAATGGAATGTCTCGATGGGGGGTATGGAATGACCCAGTTACAGAGAGCAGGAAGCAGAAGGTTCCAGAAACAAAGACTTTAATCCAAAAACGAAAAAACCCAAAACCACTGCTATGCAGGCAACCCAAGCTCAAAAACTCGAAAGGGGAAACGGCAAACTACAGTGAAACGGGAACAGCAAAAATATGGACCAGCACAGGAGGAATGAAAAAGACAGGACTTAAATACATTCAGACAAATGAGACACAGGTGACAAAAATAAGGGCAGGTGGGGACCAAAAGTAAAACTCAAAACTAAAACAAAACAGGAAACCTTTCAAAATAAAACAGGAAACTGAACTCAAAACATGACGGAACAAAAAGAGAACCAAAACACAAAAGCAAAGAAACTAAAACCGTAACAGGGTGATTTAAAAGAAAACAGCTGTGATTAGATTAAAATATCTTAAATGTCATTTTATTTGAACTGGAGTGCAAATGTTACAGTAAAAAATAGATTTTTTTTTTATATTTACGGTTTATTTACATTTTTTTGTTTTCTATTCTATGTTTAAAATCCCATTTTCTCTATCCGTGATACTACAGATCCTTGTTTTATTTTTGATTCATAATTTTTTGGGTGACGACATACTATTACAACTTTACTTGCCAAAAAGGTTTGCTTTTTTGGTGAAAGAATAAGATTTTTTTTTTTTGAGGTTTCAGCTTTTTAATATTTACAATACACATTTAAAAAAACGCTTTTTGAATGACATAACCTGCAAGCAACCGGAGCAAAAAGAAATTCAATAGATGAACGTTTCTGTTAAACATGATCGTATCTGTTGAACATGATACTCATATAGAAAACGTTTTACTACAGGGAATTTTGCAAGGAAGTGATAATAGGTTTAACATTAGGTTTCAGTTCTGTTAAAAGATCATACAATAATCATAGACATGTGTTTTCCTGTTTTCAGTATAATGCAGACTTAATTTTCCTCATATAATCTGACATCACTGTAGATGGTCTCTTCCTTTATTGCTCCTTTTCTTTCCCTTGGTCTTATCAGCTTTCTTCTTGGCAAAGACTGTTGCAGCATAAACCACATTGTTTTGATTTATCTAATAAAACAAAATCAAGGTTAAAAGATTGGAAATGCACAAATAAGATTAAAAATATAAGCTAAATGTAATTTCCTTACCTTCTGGCTTTGCTGTTCATCATTGACTGTGTCAGATGTTGCTTTACAGGCCAAATACACTGTTTTAGTAAAAAATGTTTAGAAGGTTAAAAGTCTAATTCCTGAAATATGAACTTTTACAAAAATACCAAGTTGTATTGGTTTTTACTAAGAGAAATACATGCAAAACCTGTATATCCTCTTACCTTTGCAGACATCACAGGATTTTTTTGATACGACCCAAATCAAAAATGTTACCATTATGAGACTCAAAACCAAGGTTCCAACAAACAGAGAGAAATATATATTGTTGTTAATGGAGTCATATGTGCCATCAACTGAAATGGAAATCAAGGAATGTTATGTCAAAAACTATTTATTAAAAATTTGTAATTTATTTTATAAAAAAGTTGGTTACCTTGAACATCCAGTTTTGTTCCATTTCCAAAAACCACTTTTCCACATGCAGCCACAGCACAGTAGTAAAGTCCGCCATCAGAGGAGCTGACGTTCTTCAAGAAGCTGTAGACACAACTCTGCAGAGGCTGAGTCTCTGTACCCCCGTCACAGTCACCATCACTGCTTCTTCTGGCGTAAATATAAGTGGGATGAGATTCCCCTTCAGTCTTTCTGAACCAGAACACTCTCTGTTCCTCTGGACATGCATCATTTTTAAACTCAGAGAGAACTGAACACTGCAGAGCCACAACGTCTCCTGCAGAATCCAGATCAACAGAACTTTGAACCACTGCAGGAAAATCAGACCGCGGTCCTGGAAAACAAATAAAAAAGAAAACATAGGTCAAATGAAATAGGTCTAAAACATTTTCAGATAAATTTGTCTCTTTTTTTATCAAACATACGTAATCGTCCCTGAAAATATATTTTTTATACCATAAGATATTCAAATAAACCAATATTTACCTTTAATTCTAAGAAGCACTGCCTTCATAAAGGTTATTTTGTAGTTTTTAAATGTAAAACAGTAATAGAAGGCTGAGTCACTCGGCTTTGCTTCTGAAATTTGTAGAAAGAATCTTCCGTCTTCTTCTTTGGTTGTAAAGTGATGAATCTTGTTGAATTCGTCACTTTTGCCGAATCTTTTTCCTACGATTTCAGGCATTTGTCCGGGAACACTTTTCATCCAGAAAAAGAATCCAAAGTTCAGCCGTGAGTTGTTACAGAGCAGGGTCACATCTTCTCCAGAGTCTACAGTCTTTGTTTCAAATCCCTCATCTGCACAACCTAAAATAATTATAACACAACACAACAGTTGTTACATTATATACATTATTATTTTCTGCATTTTGTCATACTGTGCAAAAAGGTTATAACCTATCATTATTAGTATCCTTATTTTTAAACACTGAAATTCCTGCATATACTTACATCCAAGTTGAAGTATCAGCAGTGAACAAAGTACAACATGCATTTTCTGAACTTCTTATTCTCTGGGCTGCAGATGACTTATGTCGCATTAGAGGAGGATTTTCTTTTCAAAGCTATAAAAAATGGGAGGGAACAATCTCAGAATGAACTGATTGGCTGGTAAAATCAAACTGCCATCTCAGTTACGACCCCAGTGGAAATATAAGAAGCTTTCCATCGTTTACATAAAAGAACATCATGAGAATATTTTGGTTATCTCACAGTGGTGTCTTTAGCTGTCCACAAGGGCTGAGACTTACACTGCAGAAAAGATTTTTAATATAATTTTATTTTGATGCGAAATGCTTTGAAAAGTAAAAATTACTTTATTGGGGACAGTGTGCATTTGTCAGTTTTCGTCTTTGTTTAAAAATGAAAGTGTAAAAATGCTTGGGGATCTAGGACCAATGTTCTACATGTTTTCCAACCAACCTGATATTGAAGCTCCTTATTGAGTAGACATACCTGATCCAGGTAATCAGCAGCAGATAAGTCAGGATTTCTGGAAAAACAGCATGAAGATGGCCCTCGAGGCCTATAGTTCAACACCCCTGATAATAATAATAATTGATACTTTACTTATCCCACAATGAGGAAAATCTTCTCCGCATTTGACCCATCCCGCTAGCTACCCAGCTGATTTGGACAGTGTTGGCAAAGAAATGTTTCCCCCTTGTAAAGGCATTAAATGGCTGGCATGAATCTTGAAAGCCTACCATCATTCTTCATGGCTTTCTCAAATTCCTCCCAGATCTGAGTTTTTGCCTCATAGCCTTCCAGCACTTTGTGCTGCTTGAAACTGCAAATATCTCAATGCGCGTGCGATGCAGATTGTACATTTGTATAGTGACAATAAAGGCATTCTATTCTATCTGTCAGCTGCCAACCACTGAGTGACAGTTCTGTTTTGCCTATTGATCACAACAAGATAAATCCTCTTCCCATCTGCTTGAGTTGCTTTTCACTGCTGAGCTTCTCTTGTGCTCCATGGAGACTTTACTTCTACATTTGCCAGTGCCATATTCCTTGGTTTTTCAGTGCTTGAAGGAGGGGAATGGTGCAAAAGAAGTTATCAAATAACAACTTGAGATTCTTGTTCTGAACATCTTCAAAAAGACACATAACTACATCTGCAGCCATTTAGGTAACTGATCTCACCGAGACCTATCGGATTTTGACAAACCTGGTACCATTTTTGGCGTCCAGTAAACAGCTGTCAACAAAGTGCATGTATTTTAGAATTTACTCAAACCTTTTCACTGGCATTGCACTGGCTGTCAGATGAAGACGATTTGATGACCATTTCACTGTCAATCTTGGGTATCTAACATATGACATTGCCAAAATTCATTCCAAAAAATGTTTTAGAAGTTAATGCCATCAAGTCTTTTCCATTTTGGACAGTATACCTGTCAGAACTCAGAGCTTTGTCTCCCAGCAAGCCCAACAGACACTTCCTGGATGCCACACACCTGACTCTTATGTTCAATCACTCACAGTGCACTTAAGCACTGCACTGAGCTTCACATATCTGGACCTGATCTTCTGATTTCCACATCCTGTTTCGTCTTTGACTCTGTTTGCATGCTGCCTGTCCCGAGTCTCGCATGGATCCTGACTACTCTCTTTCCTCTCTGATGCTACCATGCTCGTTTTTGATCTCTGCCTGCCTAACCCCTAACGGCAAGCAGTTCTTCTAATCCAAGAGACCAACGTGTAAATAAAGTCATGGCAAACAATGGCTCTGTGTCTGTCTGTACAAGCATGAGATTAAGATTGGGTCTGCAACCCTACAGATGTTTCCTTTCTGTTCAAGAAGCGTGTGTCATTTACAACATTAAA
This sequence comes from Oryzias latipes, assembly GCF_053564925.1. Taxonomy (NCBI): domain Eukaryota; kingdom Metazoa; phylum Chordata; class Actinopteri; order Beloniformes; family Adrianichthyidae; genus Oryzias; species Oryzias latipes. The sequence continues at coordinate 9,214,844 of NC_136246.1, forward strand.
GAAATGTTAAAGAAGGCAGCATTCTGTCTGTGCTGTTTTCTACGGATGAAAAGAACACTCTTTGATGTAATTCTTAACTCCCGCTGCTTATCTTTTACGTGTAAAAAGCAGAAGTTCTACATAAAGATGCTGATACCCCCTAAACCAGTGGTTCTAAAACTGTGGGTCACGCCTCCCTGGGGACAATGCTGGAAAGTGAGGGAGGACTAATGTTTGGACGTCGGAATTTTTTTTTGCGGCAGAACATAAATAGACCGCGTTTCGGGACCTAGGAAAATTTCCCTCCAGCTAATTAAAATGCAGTGCTATGTAACCTCACAAAAACCCAATGAAATGACATTCTTTCTAAAGGTTAATTTAGTTTTAAATAGGTCTAGTTTTTTATGTTTGTGCAAGAGCAACTGTAATTTTTGAAGAAGTCACGCCCTTTGCTTTTGATCTAACATGCATCAAAATCCCTGCTCACCGTTTGTCCAAAAGTGTGTTTAGAAACCTGATGCTCTCGTGGGAGGAGCTACTATCGAAATTTTTTCTCGCCCTCCTGAAAACAGACACGCAAGATGTTGAGAGATCCAATGTATTTATACTGAAGAGTTCCACAAAGCTGTCTGCAAACTACTCAGCATGAAACCTGATCATTTTTTGATGAACACGGAGCTGATATTCTGCTGAAGGTCAATGTTTTTAGATCCATAAAAATTAATGATTTCCCGCGGCACACCTGACCATCTCTCACGGCACACTAGGGTGCTGCGGCACAGTGGTTAATAAACATAGGATTATTCACTTGATACATGTTTTCCTTGCGAGGATTCTTTTTTTAAATATTTCCCACACAATGTGCTCAATACGACTGGCTGAGAAATCCATTTAATGCAGCAGCACCAGCTGATCTGAGCTCTGCTGAGGGGGATCAGTATATTGAAATCACCTAAGACTCCACCCTGAGGATGAGGGGGGAGTCTGAGAAAATCAAACACATTTGGCTTATTTTATTAAAATTGAACATATTTGGCCTATTTTGTCAGAGTTTATTATATATATTTTTTTACTTGTCCTGTCCAACAGCTAAGCAAACAGATGAGAGCTGAAGGACTCTAGTGTTGGACATATTTTACTGTTACAATAGGGGTTATCAATCTTCTGACACACTAGGTGTATATTTGAAATAATCCCTTTTGTAATTTAGGTTTGACTTTAACATCTTACTTACCTAAGTAACATTTTGGTGTTGGACAGGGCAGAAAAGAAAAGGAGGGAAGAAGAGAGGGATGTTGGGGGGGTAGGAGGGTTATTATAGAGGGGGGGGGACCATGAAGCAGCATAGAGCAACAAGTTGCTGGTGGTTTATAATCATTACGGTTAGGTGCAGTTGTGATATAAATCTAGAAGGGGCGGGGCCTGTCCACACACAACTCAAATGTTGGCTTTAATGATGTTCACATACAGACAAGTCCACATGAACCCAACATAACTCATTTTGTCACAGTTGTTTCTCGGGGGGCTCTTTTCCTTCTCCAAAGGAGGGACAAGAGAAAAAGTTTGAGAACCACTGCCCTAAACAATGATGAAATTGGATGACACTATAGGTGGAGGGCCTTATGTTAAAACAAATACCTTTTTACAACAATGGGAAAAATCCCACAAATAATAAAACTCATAAGGGCAGCCTGGGGCTGCAGTCTACAATCAGCTAAAATGCATTAAGGCCAAGAATGTCTAAACACCTTTAAACTGACAAAAAGTCCAACTTGCACCAAATTCCAATTCAAAACTCTTCACAGAATTTACTACACTGGACAGAGGATGTTCAAAATGGGTCTCAGTAACTCAGACATTTGTGAGCACTGCAATCTACCTGACAGTTACATGCATGCACTCTGGTTCTGCACACCTGTCCAGGCTCTCTGGCAACAGGTATGTGCCGATCTACCAGTCTGGCTTAAGGTTTTAATCACGACTTCACCGTCACTTTGTGTGTTTGGTGACATGAGTTCAAATAAACTGGAAAAACAAAAAAATATATTAATGTAGGTCAATATAGAAATCTGCTGGGGGCGGGTCTCCCTTGGGGGATCCTGGCTCGTACCTGGGGTTGGGGCGGGGGGTTGCCCAGAAGTCCTGGTTGGTGGTGGGTTGCTTGTCTGGGGCTGTGGGTGCTCTTCTGGGGCGGGGACCCTGCGTTGGGCCCTCCAGGCCCGGTGGGGGGGCTGCTCTCCTGGTTGGGCTGGGGCAGCACTCTCTGTCCCCCCATGCCTCCCTGCACTGGGGGCCCCCGTGGCGACCTGCTGGCCCTGGCCTGGGTGGCGGATGTGATTGCCCAGGGGGCGGTTGTTCTCTATCTGCTGCCGTGCGTGTATTAGGGGGGTTCTGGCTGCCGCTACTACTGTGGCGGGGGTCTTGGTGTGGGGATGACTGGGCACTCTTCCTCCTTCTTTTTACATTCTATTATCCATTTTAGAAGAACATAAACACTCACTTGAGCACAGGTGTTAGCTCACCTTTGCACTAACATTTTGTGTGATTGAATGAAATATTTCACACTAGTTGGTTTTAATGCATAAATATGCAAGTGTGAACAATATTTGTATTGTGTACATGTTGACGTGAACATTTTTAAAGCCAACAGGTGTGTTTAAAACATTTGAGTGTGTGTGGACAGACCCCGCCTTTATAGACTTGCATTATATCTGAACCTCGCCGTAATGAGGACAGTACAACCATCCAGAAAGTTGTTGCTTTACAGTATGCTGCTTCATGGTTTTACCCCCCCCCCCCTTCTATAATCACCCTCCTATCCCCCTCCCCCCAACACCCCTCTCTCTTCTTTCCTCCTTTCTTTTTCCGCCTGGTACAACACAAAAGATTTACACATATGATTAAAATGAAAAAAATGTGGCCTTGATTATAAAAGGGGTTTATTCAGACATACCTCTGGTTTGTCAGAAGATTCATAACCCCTGTTGTTAAAGTAAAATATGTCCAACACAAGAGACAGAAGCTCTCATCTGTCTGCCCATCTGTTGGACAGGACAAGTTAGGAAAACAAAAAAGAATGTCTAAAGCCGTGTTGCTGCCTTGTAATAGAGCTGTTTGGTTCTGTGTGTTTTCCGACCTCCAGTCAGCGCATTCATAGTAATCTTAGCAGTAAAAAAGAAAATAGATGTATCATTATGTCAGCTGATAGTCAATGCTAAAAGTCCATACTTAATGGAGGCTAGGGAGATTATGATGATTATACATTTGCTCTGCTCCATATGTATACATGAACATTGTGTGTCTTGTAATATCACCTGTGCTCAGTTTCTGTAAACTGAACAGGACCGGCATGCATCACCGGTTTAGGACTGCTGAGCTAAAGCACCAGGTTGTCTGTGTTTCTTGTCTCTGCTAAGTTGTTTATGGAACATAGACATCTGTGGATTGTGGAAAATCTACCTAATGCTGTATTGTACATGTTTACATGTAGCTCTGTTGAATCATAAAAAAGCTGTTTGCTTTGGGAGCAGAGAGAGAGCAGATGAAAGTGGAGCTTTATGTGGTGTCAGATGCATCTGAAATCTCTCGCTTTGCAAAGGTTTGAACTTTCATGCAGACTCTTTTGTGATTTATTTCTTTTCCCACTGCACATAAGATCTTTAGTGTCAAGAACCTTAAAAAGTCCATTTCAAGGCCTGCAACAGACCACAAGTATAGAAGAAGGTGGCGAGGGAAAAAAAAAGTCGATAGAGAACATTGTCTCTTCTTCCTCTAATCTGACCAACTTGGTCTTTCAATAATCAGGCCCTTCCAGCTTAGCAAACACCTTCAGAGTAGCAGTGATTGTGCAGAGGAGGAGGGGGACCAGGTGGAGAAAGAGGAAGTATCACAAAGACAAGGAGCAAAAAGGAAGTGAGGGCCCTGCCACACAACCAGCAAAGAGTAGGAGGAAGGCAAGAAGGAAATGAAAACATATTTCAACTAATGGAAATACAATAAACTGATGGGAGACTAAAGAAGACTGACTGACATTCACATAAGCATCCTGTCTGCATTTATTAGCTTTTTCATGCTTTTATTGGTCACTCCAAAAAACACATTCTCATATAGACCGTCTTTACTCTCTGTGTATCTGAATATGTGGTAGCTGGAGGAAGTCCATGCTTGGTTTGTTTTTCACTCAAATATCTTAAAGGATAATAGAAAAATTCTGCCATTGTTAGATGTGTCAATGATGAATAGGAGACTTACAGAAAACACTATTTCCATATTTGTAAATATAAGAAAATAATAATATTATATTAGCATCAGAATTTAATTAAAAGTATTTTTGTTCTGGTGGAATATGATTTGGATGTTTAGCTGCTGCGCTGAAATTTAACACCCAGACTATAAGAAGGAAAACAGAGCTAAAGCTCTAAATAAAAAAAATAAAAAAAAGTATGCATTTGCATTTTTGATGCAGTGGGTTTTTTAAGTAGGCTGCTTGAACACCACCATCAGATAAAGGCCGGTTCTAAGCTGAGGGTCAGGTCTAAACAAATTGACCTGATAAATAGGAAAATTAACTCAAAAAGCATCAACAATATTAAAAGGAAGTTATAAATTTCCTAATAAAATACCAAACAAGAAAGTGCTATAATAAAATGAAAGAAATTTAAATGTTTCCGTTTGAAAATGCCATTACTGATTTTTTTTTTTTTTGGTCTATGCTTTGTTTAAAATCACACTTAACATTTTTAAATATGACAGATGTGTGTTTTTTTTTTCCAGTATTAAGGGTGACAGAGCAATTCAGTTTAAGACAAAAGCTTTTGGATTTTTCAGCTTCATAAAACGGACAAATCATCAGCCAATCCCCCTAAATTTGAACTAACAGTACCTGCTATAGCAACAAAATTCAGAAATTTAACAATTAAAGCTTTTTATTTTAAAGACTACAAACTCATACAGACAAAAGTACTTTATTACAAAGATTTTGCTATATGGGTTCACCAACAATTTGAGCATTAAGCTTGACAGTTTTCAAACGTCAGATTTTAATGGAGTCAGATAAACAACACAGAATAAAATGTTTTTGTTTACGGTTTTCGACAAATGTAAAATGCTAAGCCTTTTCAAAAAGGATTCTAGATTTTTCCACTAATACTGTATATAGATCATTGTCACATCCATTCACTGTAGCCGTCTATAGCCATCCTTTGCTGCTGCTTATCTTCTCTTTGTCTTGTCAGTTTTCTTCTTAGTAAAGATTGCTGTGGTGAAAATGGCATCCTGTTTTTTTCTCTGTAAAAGATAATCCAAATGATTTTTTTGGTTATGCACAAATCAGTTTACTGGTATTTATTGGCAGCCAAATGTAAATTCTTTACCTTCTGGTATTGCCAATCATCAATGATTGTTTCCGGCTTTGTTTTACAGACCAAATGCGCTGGTTTAGTAAAAGAGCATAAAAATTTTAAAATGTACTTCTTAAATGGACAAGATAGGCAAAAATGTAGATGTTTTAATGAAAGAAAATCTGTATATCCTCTTACCTTTGCAGACAGCACAGGATTTCTTTGATACAACACAAAATAGAAATGTTACCATCATGAGACTGAAAACCAAGGTTCCAAAAAACAGAAAGAAAAATATGTTGTTGCACATGTAATCATGAGTTCCATCTCCTAAAATGGAAAAAAAAAAGAAAAATTATTGTCAAAATCGATATACTAAAAAGATTTTTTCTTTTTCTATTAACAAATTATGCCATTATCTTAAAAAGTATGTTACCTTGAACATCCAGTTTTGTTCCATTTCCAAAAACCACTTTTCCACATGCAGCCACAGCACAGTAGTAAAGTCCAGCATCAGAGGAGCTGACCTTCTTCAAGAAGCTGTAGACACAACTCTGCAGAGGCTGAGTCTCTGTATCCCCGTCACAGTCAACATCACTGCTTCTTCTGGCGTAAATATAAGTGGGATGAGATTCCCCTTCATTCTTTCTGAACCAGAACACTCTCTGTTCCTCTGGACATGCATCATTTTTAAACTCAGAGAGAACTGAACACTGCAGAGCCACAACGTCTCCTGCAGAAACCGGATCAACAGAACTTTGAACCACTGCAGGAAAATCAGAGTGCGGTCCTGAAAGAATGAAAACGGTTTAAAAAAAGGCTAAAATAAACATAAAAATGATCTCAGAAAAGTTTTCATTATTTTCATTAAACACTTGACCTAAAATAGGTTTTTAAAAACCTCAAGATATTTTATAATACCAATACTGACCTTTAATTTCTAGAAATACTGCCCTAATGAAGGTGATGTCTGTACCATCCAATGATAAACAGTTATAGAAGGCAGAGTCACTTGGCTTAGCTTTTGCAGAATGAAGAATAAATTTTCCTTCTTCTTCTTTGGTTGTAAAATGACCGATCTTCTTCTCTCCAGCACCATTGCTGAATCCTTTTCCTAGGATTTCAGGCATTTTTCCAGGAACAAGTTTGATCCAGAAAAAGATTGCAAAGTTCAGGCTTTTGTTGTAACAGGATAGGGTCACATCTTCTCCCGCGTTTACTGTCTTTATTTCAAATCCCACATCTGTACAACCTAAAACAGTTGTAACACAACACAATTATTACAGTATAATCAATACAATATTTTCTACATTTTGTCATACAATGCAAAAAGACAATAACTGTTGTTATTAATATTATCCTTATTTTTAAAACACTTTCTACACATACTTACATCCAAGTTGAAGTATCAGTAGTGTGGAAAGTACGACATGCATTTTTCTAAACTTCTTATTCTCTGGTCTGCCGATGACTTATGTCGCACTAGAGGATGACTTTCTCTGTTGTTGCTATAAAAAATGGGAGGGAACAATTTTAAAACAAACTGATTGGCTGCTAATCACACTGCCATCTCAGTTACAACCCCAGTGGAAACATAACAAGCAAATCTTTCCATTACTTGCGTAAAGCAACATCACTAGCATGTTTTAGTTATCTCACAGTGGTGGCTTTGGCTGTCAACAAGGGAAGAGACCTACTGCAAAAAAAGAAAAAAATTGGTGCAAAATGCTTTAAAAAGCAATGATTATATTGTTGAAGAATCAATGTAAGTATGTGTTCATTTTAGGAGAAAATTAAAATGTAAAAGAGAAATGGCCCAGCAAGAAACTGCAGACATTTATTTAATGCCATTTTTAAAAAATGAACATGATGAAACGATGCTGTAGTGCTTTTTGGGGTTTGAACTAAGGACCGATGTCAGCTCTGGCAGCCAAAGTTGGACCAGGATGTCCAACAGTATGTCTCTGCTTGCCCAGACTGCAGCAGATTTAAGCCATCCCATAAATCTTGTGCTAGTCACTTACATCCCCTACCTGTACCTATACCTTGGTCTCATATTTCTCTTGATTTTGTTACCAGGTTGCCACTATCTTGGGAGCAAGATGGTCCATTATATCGCCTTGCCTAAACCCCATCTGCCAAAGACACAGCCCAGTTAATGCTTGATCATGTGTTTCGGATTCATGGCTTTCCTCGGGATATCATGTCTGATAGAGGCCCTCATTTTATCTGGTCAGAGTTTTGTCCACTCTTCGGGATTTCTGTGAGTTCATCCTCAGGTTTCCACCCCCAGTCCAATGGACAGATTCAGAGACTCAACAAACAACTGGAGATATCACTGAAGATTCCAGGTAGTTGGGACCCTTCATCATGGGTGCAGAATTTGGTCTGTGCAGAATATGCACAGAACACCCTCTGCTGCAGTGCTTAAACCGTTCAAAGTTGTCTATGGGTATCAAGCTCCCCTCTTTGGACCACAAAAGATGAAGGTATGCTAACAAGAGATGTTTTTTGACTTTTGTTATACCATTGGGCAAAGGGTCTGGTTGTCCTCAGCAGACCTGCTTCTGCGAGTGTAGAGTCGCAAGCTGGCACTATATTTTGTAGGAATTTACCCATCTCCAAGGTTGTGACCCCTTTCGCAGTCTGCCTTCAGTTACCTAGACCACTTCGGACTCACCCTACTATTCATGTGTCCATAGTTAATCCTGTGTTCTGTGAAGGTTCTGCCCCACTTGGCAATCAAGTTAATTTATGGCACCTGATCTTCACACTACTTAAACCAGCCACTTCCCCAAGCTCATTGCCAGAAAGTTTTCAGTACTTAAGCTACTTTCCAGCCCTCCTCACGCCAAGTTCTTTGCTTGTCTGTCTAACCGCCTGTCCAGCTTGGATCCTCTTTCTTTGCTCTGGCTTTCCGTCCTAACCTTGTCTCATCACATTTTGGAATGTTCACCACTCCAGACCTCATCTCACCCTCTCTATGAGATGTCCGCCTGCCTGCCTACCGACCCAGCCTCAGATCCTCACTCACAGTTTTTTATTTTCTGTTCACAGTCCTTCTGCTTTGACTCAGACTGCCTGCTACCACACTCGCACTCGCCCTGGCTCACTACACTCTTCTTGTGGCCTCCCAGCAAAAGAACACCTACTGTAGAAGAAGAAGACCTACTGCGCATGCTTGTGCAAACTGTCCATCTGCCCAAGAGGAGCTCTCCCTCTGACATCTCACGGCGTGGATTAGCTCTGTTTTCCTCCGGAATCACCAAACTTCTCGTTAGCGCCATCCATGTTCTAGGGACTCAAGTGCAGCAGTCTGTCCAAAATCTATTGACCAAAATATGCATCTACAAGTACTCGAGAGATATCCTCCTTCAATTACGACACACATAGAATGGATGTAAACATCTGATTCCTCCGGAGATTAAGAATCCCTTCTGTGGATACTGTGCTGGGGCAAAACTAAAGGCTAGAAGGTGGAGAAACAAGCCCTTCGTCCCATCAATTATGAGGAGCTGGTCGCCTTGGTAAGAACTGACTAGGCTTTCCGTGTGAGTTTATATCTGCTCACGGAGAGCTGGCTGACTGACATGATCCCCGACTCAGCTGTTAGCATCCCCAGCTACGCACTCGTCAGAGCGGACAGAGAGGTGGAACTATGCGGAAAAAGGAAGGGTGGTGGACTTGCTGTGCTGGTCAGCAACAAGTGGTGCCATCTTGGTCACATCACGGTCAAAAACAAGATCCACACTCCTGATGTGGAGCTCTTGGTGGTCGGTATAAGACCATACTATCTTCCACAAGAGTTTTCCAACGTAGTCGCCATTTTTGTTCACATTCCGCCGCGGGCGGACCCATCGTCAGCGTGTGACGTCATCCAGGAAGTGGCGGTGAGGGCTCAGTCTGCACACCCAGAGGCGCTCATCATAATATCAGGGGACTTCAATCATGTTGATGTGAGCTCACACTTAGGGGTTTTCACACAATATGTCAACTGTCCAACTAGACACAAAGCACTCTGGACCTGTTTTATGTGAATTTAAGATCTGCCTACACTGCAGTGGCTCTACCCCCCCTTGGTAGGTCTGATCATAACTTCATTCAGCTCAGACCATCATATAAGCCATGTGTGATGAGGCTGCCTAAAGCTACCAGATTTTGAATATACTGACTGGAACTTGCTGGTGGGAGACAGTGACATCGATCGGGCTGTGTCACTGCTTACATCAACTTCTGTACAGATGTGGCAGTGCCTCTGAAAAAAGTACGCTGCTTTCCCAATAACAAGCCGTGGATTAAAAGCAGTATGAAGCACCTGTTAAATCTGAAGAAGCAGGCCTTTAAGACTGGTGATCGGCACAAAGCGAGGGTGGCTCTACATGATCTGAGAAGAGCCATAAGGTGCGCTAGGAAGGATTACAAATCTGGTTTTGAGAGGAAGCTGCAGAATAAGAACACTAGGGAGGTGTGGAGCGGCATGAGAGCCATTACTGGCTTTAAGGAGAGGGGATGGACTGTGCCTGGTGATGTGGCCAAGGCGGATGAGTTCAACCATTTTTATAATAGGTTTGACTCAGTACACGCTCACCCATACCCAACCATAAGTGACTCCTCCACCTCTGCTGCTGTGACCAGCTCCCCTTTTTCACCCAGTGGCAGATCCTTGACTTCTGCTGCTGTGACTGGTTCCTCTACTCCACCAAGTGGCAGTTCCTACACCTCTGCTGCTGTGACCTGCTCTTCTCCCCCACCCGGCAGTGCCTGCTCCAGCTCCAGCCCTGATGCTGTGCCACCTATAAGTGTAGAGGAAGTGTGCATAGAGCTCAGGGGGCTCAACGGTTGGAAATCTGCTGGTCCTGACGGAATATCACCACGGTTGCTAAAGGATTGTGCATCAGAGCTGGCGGTGCCTCTTCGAACCATCTTTAACAGGAGTCTTCAGACAGGATGTGTCCCTGGCTTGTGGAAGACCTCATGCCTTGTCCCAGTGCCTAAGGTGAGAAGGCCTGCAGGCATGAAGGACTATAGACCAGTTGCCCTGACATCTGTCATAATGAAGACTTTTGAGAGGCAACCACTCCGGAGGCTCAAACCCCAGGTGGAGGGGGTGCTGGACCCCTTTCAGTTTACCTATCAGGACAGTATGGGAGTGGAGGATACAGTCCTGTATATGGTCCATAGGGTGCTCTCCTTTCTGGAAGGGGCTGACAGCTATGTGAGGGTGATGTATTTCGACTTCACAAGTGCCTTTGACACAGTCCAGCCTCAGCTGCTGAAGGGGAAGCTCGAGAGGATGGGAGTTGATCCAGTTTTTGTGAACTGGATCCACAACAATCTGACTCTTAGGTCACAGTTTGTCCGACTAGGAGACTGCGTATCTGGGACATTGATGAGCAACACCGGAGCACCACAGGGAACTGTACTATCGCCATTTCTCTTCACATTTTACACTGCTGACTTTAATTGGTTGAATGCTGTAAAGCATTCAACCCTTTGTTTTCCTGTTTCTCTTTATTTATTTATTTATGGTATCTTCCGCCGTTTTTTGGCACCTAACTCCTCCTACAGTTTTTATCCAATTTTAACCATTAGACTATTAAAAGGTTCAGCTCTTTCAGCTTATTCCAGCTATGACTTTTGGTTTTTCAAATCCTTGTACTTTTTAAGATATTCCAGGTTTTCCGGGAATTCTTGCCCTATTAAAATACATTGGGAAGTTATGGCGCAAGAGGTTCCTGGTTTGACACCCGGTTCGGACCCTTACATTTTTTTTTACCATTTTACTTTTAAAATGTTGAGCTCTTTCAACTTATTACAGTTATTACTTTTGGTCATTCAAATCATTGAACTTTTTAAGATATTCCAGGATTTTCCAGGATTTCTGCTCCATTAAAATAAATTGGGAATCCTTGTGTTTAACTTCTTTTACACTTTTTCACCTATTTTACTTTTGGTCTTTCAAATACTTGTACTTTTCCAGATATTCCAGGTTGTCCAGGATTTTTTCCCCCATAGAAATACATAGGAAACCCCCCCACCACCCCCTGCAGAAGCTCGCCGGTTCAAGACCCGGCTCATCAGCTTTTACAAAAATATATATATTTTTAGTTTGCTTTTCTTTTTAATTTTATTTATGGTCAACTTTGATTATTTCTTAATTTAAACCTTTTTCCCCCCACAAATTATCACCGTTTAGACCAGGGGTCGGGAACCCTCGCGATCCATAACTGGCTCTTTTGATGGCCACATGATCTGGGTCGTAGACAAAGGGTTTCTCCGGAGCGTTTCACCGGAGCGTGTCAGCGTGTTCTGTCGGTCGAGTTGTAAGAACGAGATGTCGAGACCTGCTCAGTTAACAAGATCCATCATTTATTTTCTTCTTCCGTTTTGGAATGACAGTCTATAATAACACCACACAGCGGTGACTGTGTCGCCGGCGACAAGCGGAGCTGGCAAGCCAACAAAAGTGGCAAGAAATGAAAAAGCTGACACGCAGACCACTTGATCGTCAAAACTTGAAACGCGCTTCCTGTCACACTGACGGCTGATTTGACACCGCAGATCCGAATGAGAGCTACTTTGTCTGCAGTTTTCTTGTGACCCACATTATTTCAAGAGAGGATCATGCGGTGCGAAGCGATGCCCCCCTGTACCGCGCGATCCGAGGCACGGGGCTTTTCGCAGCGCATCCACGGCGGATCGCGCGGTGCCGGCGGCTTTCCACCGCTTAATGCGCTGCAAAAAGCCCCACGCCGCTGATCGCTTTCACTCCGCAATGAAAGGCTGGGTGTTTGCACGGCGTTACCGCTCGGCAGCCCCCGGTCCTCTCTTAAAATAATGTGGGTCACAACAGAACTGCGGTCAAGCCAGCCATCATTCACATACCACACACTGCAGCGTGTGAGTATTGCTGTACTGACAATGTTTGGCTCTACGTCTGCACGTGAGCAGTATTTCTCACATCTAAAGAACATTAAGACTAACCTACGATCACGTTTAACGGGTGGAAGTCTCAACACCTGCATGAACCTTAAACTCACCATGTAGGTATGGTGTCAAATTAATGCCTAAACTATTTGGCATTAAAACTGTAAAACCAGGAATCAAAACCCCAAATCTGCGAATCAAATTCTGAAATCGTCTTTTGAGTTGAGCTTTTATTACGGATGAACCAGATTACAAGACCATGAGCAAAACCATGCAGCACCAGAAGTCGCATAAGAAATACTTATCATTAATAGCAACAGCATCACAATCATATTAAGAAATAATCCACAGATGTTTTGTACTTTAAAATTGTTGAAATTACATAAAATTCACACATTCGCTTAAACATATTGTATGGCTCTCATGTAATTACATTTAAAAATGTATGGTGTTCATGGCTCTCTCAGCCAAAAAGAATCCCGACCTAAAGAGCCTAAGGAGCCTAAATAAAAGAGTTTGTTCGTCATCATTTTTTTGTCCATTCAGCCCTGTTTTGAGCTAATTCAGCTTTCATTCAGCAGTACAGCATTCAACCCTGCATTTTCTTCTGGAAATGCAGACTTTCTAGTTATGCATCTGCAGCTTGTCATGTCCAGAAGTATTCGGATGGGTTGTATTTTAGTTTCCATTATTTGGCTCTTTTTACCATGTATAGGGTTCTTGTGTTAAAAGTATTTTCCTTGGTCATTTTGGTGCGGTTTCTTTGTACGTAGTCCAAAGACTATAATAACATCATCTGTTTACCTGTGGTATGGACATTGGTTTCAGTATGTTTATCTTTAGGTATTTTGCATGTTCACACATTTCCTCTGGTTTTTGGTTGACTAAACACGATGAAACTCATTTAAGACAATGTTCTTTCATGTTTTAATTTATGTCTCATGTTACAGTGAATTTTTATTATTAAGATTTAATCATTAAAATGTTCTGGTATCAGTTACAGTAGGTCTTCTACCATCATTTATTTATAATACTGTATAAAATAGGGTCTAGGACTCTGCTCTGTGAAGTGGGATGATTTTAGCATAGCTGTATAATGCTTCTGACAAACTTTAGACCAGGCTTTACACTACATAAAGAGTCAGTCAAAAATCAATGTCTGTGAAAAATAAAAGGGGCTTTTAAATTAAATTTTAATTAAATTTTCAGTTGAATTTTTACCTCCAGTGCCCTGGATAAGACTTTCACAGGTGGACTGATCTCACTGTAGTTGGAGCTAACTGTGTTGGATAGAGGAACCAACATCCAAGTCTGTCAGTTCAGAGGCACTGTCCCAAAACAGCCACACAATTTAACTAAGGCGTGCCATCCGAAAAAGTCCAGTAACTTCTATAGACTTGAGAGATCCAAGGTGGACTTCATCTATCCATCTATCCATCATCCCCAAGGCCTTGCCACCAAGAAGCTTTTCAGTCACCTTTGAGACCTCAGCCTGTGATTGGCCAACCTCTGGTTCTAGCCTCTGTGGGGTGAGGTTTGGGGCTAGTGGAGTACTGACTATTTTAGAGTCAGATTTACAAAATTACAAACCCAATATATTGTTTTTACTAACCACTGATTGAGTTTCATATCATAACAGCATTGTTTTTGTAAACATAGGAGGCACATATTGGACCAAGGAGGACTGTAATATGTGTAGAAGTTCAGCCTGAAAAAACACCAAATTAGATACAAACAGACTGAAAATGCACAGAGAAGTCTCTCACACACGTGCACACTTGGTTTGTCTTCATCCATTACATTTTCTTCAAGGATATTAGGCAGGTTCTACATTTATGTGTCAATCAATGTTCCATTAGACACTGTACAGTGGACCATTGAAATAGCAGTTCACCACGCTGTTTTACTGAATTTTTTCAGTGCAAATTTGCAGGCTTTTTTTTCCCCTTTGCAGCTCACCGTGTTCTGCATCCTTTTACTCAAGAAATTTGTAAGTTACTCTTCTCTGTGCCTCACTTTTTTGAAGGTTTGGACTTTGAAAGTTTAAACAAGACAGAAAAGTATGAAATGTTCATGTCAGTCTGAGATAAGTGTATTAGGTGTGTAGTGAGTTCTACAGCGTTATCTTTTATTTTTTACAGATGTATTTTCATAAATACATTTAGAAAAATGGAGATAAACTAAGCAGAAAGTTAAAAACTTTCCAACTAAATGGAATGTCTCGATGGGGGGTATGGAATGACCCAGTTACAGAGAGCAGGAAGCAGAAGGTTCCAGAAACAAAGACTTTAATCCAAAAACGAAAAAACCCAAAACCACTGCTATGCAGGCAACCCAAACTCAAAAACTCGAAAGGGGAAACGGCAAACTACAGTGAAACGGGAACAGCAAAATATGGACCAGCACAGGAGGAATGAAAAAGACAGGACATAAATACATTCAGACAAATGAGACACAGGTGACAAAAATAAGGGCAGGTGGGGACCAAAAGTAATACTCAAAACTAAAACAAAACAGGAAACCTTTCAAAATAAAACAGGAAACTGAACTCAAAACATGACGGAACAAAAAGAGAACCAAAACACAAAAGCAAACAAACTAAAACCGTAACAGGGTGATTTAAAAGAAAACAGCTGTGATTAGATTAAAATATATTAAATGTCATTTTATTTGAACTGGAGTGCAAATGTTACGGTAAAAAATAGATTATTTTTTTTAAATTTACGGTTTATTTACATTTTTTTGTTTTATATTTTATGTTTAGAATCCCATTTTCTCTATCTGTGATACTACAGATCCTTGTTTTATTTTTGATTCATAATTTTTTGGGTGACGACATACTATTACAACGTTACTTGCCAAAAAGGTTTGCTTTTTTGGTGAAAGAATAAGATTTTTTTTTTTGAGGTTTCAGCTTTTTAATATTGACAATGTACACATTAAAAAAAACGCTTTTTAAATGACATAACCTGCAAGCAACCGGAGCAAAAAGAAATTCAATAGATGAACGTTTCTGTTAAACATGATCGTATCTGTTGAACATGATACTCATATAGAAAACGTTTTATTACAGGGAATTTTGCAAGGAAGTGATAATAGGTTTAACATTAGGTTTCAGTTCTGTTAAAAGATCATACAATCATCATAGACATGTGTTTTCCTGTTTTCAGTATAATGCAGACTTAATTTTCCTCATATAATCTGACATCACTGTAGATGGTCTCTTCCTTTATTGCTCCTTTTCTTCCCCTTGGTCTTATCAGCTTTCTTCTTGGCAAAGACTGTTGCAGCATAAACCACATTGTTTTGATTTATCTAATAAAACAAAATCAAAGTTAAAAGATTTTTGGAAATGCACAAATAAGATTAAAAATTTAAGCTAAATGTAATTTCCTTACCTTCTGGCTTTGCTGTTCATCATTGACTGTGTCAGATGTTGCTTTACAGGCCAAATACACTGTTTTAGTAAAAAATGTTTAGAAGGTTAAACGTCTAATTCCTGAACTATGAACTTTTACAAAAATACCAAGTTGTATTGGTTTTTACTAAGAAAAATACATGCAAAACCTGTATATCCTCTTACCTTTGCAGACATCACAGGATTTTTTTGATACAACCCAAATCAAAAATGTTACCATTGTGAGACTCAAAACCAAGGTTCCAACAAACAGAGAGAAATATCTATTGTTGTTCCTGGAGTCATATGTGCCATCAACTGAAATGGAAATCAAGGAATGTTATGTCAAAAACTATTTATTAAAAATTTGTAATTTATTTTAAGAAAAAGTATGTTACCTTGAACATCCAGTTTTGTTCCATTTCCAAAAACCACTTTTCCACATGCAGCCACAGCACAGTAGTAAAGTCCAGCATCAGAGGAGCTGACGTTCTTCAAGAAGCTGTAGACACAACTCTGCAGAGGCTGAGTCTCTGTATCCCCGTCACAGTCACCATCACTGCTTCTTCTGGCGTAAATATAAGTGGGATGAGATTCCCCTTCAGTCTTTCTGAACCAGAACACTCTCTGTTCCTCTGGACATGCATCATTTTTAAACTCAGAGAGAACTGAACACTGCAGAGCCACAACTTCTCCTGCAGAAACCGGATCAACAGAACTTTGAACCACTGCAGGAAAATTAGAGTGCGGTCCTGAAAAACAAATAAAAAAGAGAGCATAGGACAAATGAAATAGGTCTAAAACATTTTTTTAGATAAGTTTTCCTCTTTTTTATCAAACACACATAATAGTCCCTGAAAATATATTTTTATACCATTAGAAATTCAAAGAAACCAATATTTAGCTTTAATTTCAAGGAACACTGCCTTCATAAAAGTCATTTTGTAGTTTTTAAATGTAAAACAGTAATAGAAGGCAATGTCACTCAGCTTTGCTTTTGAAATTTGTAGAAAGAATCTTCCGTCTTCTTCTTTGGTTGTAAAGTGATGAATCTTGTTGAATAATTCACTTTTGCTAAATCTTTTTCCTACGATTTCAGGCATTTTTCCAGGAACACTTTTCATCCAGAAAAAGAATACAACGTTCAGCCGTGAGTTGTTACAGAGCAGGGTCACATCTTCTCCAGAGTCTACAGTTTTTGTTTCAAATCCCTCATCTGCACAACCTAAAATAATTATAACAAAACACAACAATTGTTACATTAATTACATCATCATTTTCTGCATTTTGTCATACTCTACAAAAAGATTATAACCTATCATTATTAGTATCCTTATTTTTAAACACTGAAATTCCTGCACATACTTACATCCAAGTTGAAGTATCAGAAGTGAACAAAGTACAACATGCATTTTCTGAACTTCTTATTCTCTGGTCTGCAGATGACTTATGTCGCATTAGAGGATTTTTATCTTTTTTGAAGCTATAAAAAATGGGAGGGAACAATCTCAGAATGAACTGATTGGCTGGTAAAATCAAACTGACATCTCAGTTACGACCCCAGTGGAAATATAAGAAGCAAAACTTTCCATCATTTACATAAAACAACATCATGAGAATATTTTGGTTATCTTTCAGTGGTGTCTTTAGCTGTCAACAAGGGCTGAGACTTACACTGCAGAAAAGATGTTTAATATAATTTTATTTTGATGCAAAATGCTTTGAAAAGCAAAAATGACTTTATTGAGGACACTGTGTATTTGTCAGTTGTCGTCTTGGGTTAAAAATGAAAGTGTAAAAATGCTTGGGGCTCTCTATTGCTTCCATTCCTTGTTTTTGGCCACCGATGTACTGCAAGAAAGACATAGTAGCCAATTTGAAGAAAAGGGCCTTATACACCTTTTTTCTGAATACAAGTCGCTTTTTTCTCTTACATTGGCCGGGCGTGTGATTTGCACGCAGTTGCGTCTTATTAGTGATTTTCTTTTTTTTTTATTCTTGTTCGTCATCTTTCCACTAACAACTGATAGATTGTAACAGGTGTATTTGCTAGTGACAGCAACACAGAAGAATGCTGCTCAGTCTGATTAGTGGGTGGAGTCCAGAACAGAAATGAAGGAGGCAAAGAAATGCTTCCCCCTTGTAAAGGGATCAAATGGCTGGCCAGAATCTTGAAAGCCTACCATCAATCTACATGATTTTGTCAAATTCCTCCCAGATCTGAGTTTTTGCCTCATAGCCTTCCAGCACTTTGTGCTGCTTGAAACTGCAAACATCTGTATACGCGTGCAATGCAGATTGTACATGTGTATAGTGACAATAAAGGCATTCTATTCTATCTGTCAGCTGCCAACCACTGAGTGACAGTTCTGTGTTGCCTATTTGTCACAACAAGACAAATCCTCCTCCCACCTTCATGAGTTGTTTTTCACTGCTGAGCTTCTCTTATGCTCCATGCACTAAAAAAAAGGAAATTACCAGCCAATTAACCTTCCGAAAATGTAACTTGTCATTTCAACCAGAAAATGTTATGTTTGTAAATCATACGTGAATAAATCATGTTGATTGTACATAAAAATAATCAATTGAACAGTTACTAATTTCAATCATGTTGATCCAATAAGTACCATTACATTGGATTACATTAGCAATCGCAAGGAATTGTGGGATACCATTTTCTTTGCTTATCTGGGCAGATTGGGGTTTAAGTGTGAGTTTTTGTCCATGGGTTTTGTTGTCTATCTGTTTTACTCTGTTTTAACTAGTAATTTAAACTGTTATGTTTATTTTTTTCTGCACCATGAGTTAGAGTGTGGGAGATGATGATGACCAACCCCCTTGTGCAGTATATCGCCAATGTCCCATTACTAAAGACAGAGTTCGTGTCACGTGAGCTCCTATCTTGTAATGCAAGACATTGCTGGGTAATTCATGTCTCTAATAGGGAAATTTTAAGGCCCATTGGTTGAAATCTAGGAAAGTGTGTCAATTTCAGTTGCATAAACAAAATTAAAGAAAAAAAAACACAAGTTAGATCAACATATTATATTGTGTTGGGAATACAAATTTAAGTTGAATAAACTTAATTCAATTAGGTGTTACCAATTCAAGTGATTCATTTAAATTGGATCAACTTTTTTTCTTTTTAGATTGAGCACCAATATTAAGTTAACGTTAAGTCCAACTGTAGTATTTAAATTGAATTAACTTAAATTTATTAGGTTTAACCTAAATACATTAAGTTGACCCAACCTAGGTACATTAGGTAGGACAAATATGATTCATTTTTGTTCAAGTAAAGCTATGTAATCAGGTGGAAATCCTTTCCATAATTTTGTTTTGTTCATTCAATGTGAAAGTTTTTTGAGTGGCCCTTTACTTCTACATTTGCCAGTGCCATATTCCTTGGTTTTTCAGTGCTTGAAGGAGGGGAATGGTGCAAAAGAAGTTATCAAATAACAACTTGTGATTCTTGTTCTGAACATCTTCAAAAAGACACATAACTACATCTGCAGCCATTTCTAGGTAACTGATCTCACCGAGACCTATCGGATTTTGACAAACCTGGTACCATTTTTGGCGTCCAGTAAACGGCTGTCAACAAAGTGCATGTATTTTAGAATTTACTCAAACCTTTTCACTGGCATTGCTCTGGCTGTCAGATAAAGACGATTTGATGACCATTTCACTGTCAATCTTGGGTATCTAACATATGACATCACCAAAATTCATTCCAACAAATGTTTTGAAAGTTAATGCCATCAAGTCTTTTCCATTTTGGACCTTATACCTGTCAGAACTCAGAGCTTTGTCTCTAAGCAACCCCAACAGACACTTTGACTCTGTTTGCATGCTGCCTGTCCCAAATCTTGCATGGATCATGACTACTCTCTTTCCTCTCTGATGCTACCGTGCTCGTTATTGATCTCTGCCTGCCCCTCACGGCAAGCAGTTCTTCCAATCCAGAGACTAAAATGTAAATAAAGTCATGGCAAACAATGACTCTGTGTCTGTCTGTACAAGCATGAGATTAATATTGGGTCTGCAACCCTACAGATGTTTCCTTTCCGTTTAATAAGTGTGTGTCATTTACAACATTAAAGAAAATGAATTATTTTCCGCGGCACACCTGACCATCTCTCACGGCACACTAGGGTGCAGCGGCACAGTGGTTAAAAAACAAAGGATTATTCACTTGGTACATATCTTCCCAAGTCTATTGAAACCTAAATAGATAGATAGATAGATAGATAGATAGATAGATAGATAGATAGATAGATAGATAGATAGATAGATAGATAGATAGATAGATAGATAGATAGATAGATAGATAGATAGATAGATAGATAGATAGATAGATAGATAGATAGATAGATAGATAGATAGATAGATAGATAGATAGATAGATAGATAGATAGATAGATAGATAGATAGATAGATAGATAGATAGATAGATAGATAGATAGATAGATAGATAGATAGATAGATAGATAGATAGATAGATAGATAGATAGATAGATAGATAGATGACTTTATTAATCCCACAATGGGGAAATTTCATTTATCTGTGGCAGCAAAAACGACATTCAGAAATAATCTATATAACATAACATCAAAAAAGGACATAAAAATGACATTCATTTTGAATTATTAAAAATTATTATGTAAATTATTATGAAAATTATCAAAAATTAGGTTTGTATTAAATAAATAAATAAATATTAAATATCAAATAAATAAATACAGCTGCAAAAGTGTAAAAAGCATGTGGTCAACTGCAAAACATGTGATCAACTGTAAAAAACATGTAAAAACTTTTTGTTTGTTTTTTTAAATACAGAAATAAGTAATAAAGTACACACCAAAACAAACAACTGTTCAGGAACAAAAACAATTGAAAATTGAAAAACAGCAACAACTGCAACAAAAGTCAAATGAATAAATGAGTGAAAGAAAGAAAAACACCCCTGGGACCGTGGAGTGTCACTTTAACACGGTGTTGTACAGCCTGATGGCTGCGGGGAGGAATGACCTGCGGTAGCGCTCATTCTTGCACTGCGGGTGCAACAGTCTTGAGCTGAAGGAGCTGGTCAGCGCCTGTACAGTTTGGTGTAGGGGGTGGGAGGGGTTAACCATGATGGATGTTATCTTGGCTAACATCCTCCTGTCCGCCACCTCCTGGATGGACTCAAGTGTGCAGCCCAGGACAGAGCCGGCATTCCTAACCAGTTTGTTAAGCCTCTTCATGTCTCTGCCTGCACTGCCACCCGCCCAGCACATAACTCCATAAAGGACCACTGAGGCCACCACAGTGTCGTAAAAGGTCCTCAGCAGCTGTCTGCACACGCCGAACGACCTCAGTCTCCTCAGCAGGTGGAGCCGACTCTGACCCCTCCTGTACAGAGCATCCGTGTTGTTGGACCAGTCCAGTCTGTTGTTCAGGTGAACACCCAGATATTTAAAAGTGTCCACAAACTCAATGTCTTAACCCTGGATGTTCACCGGTGAGTGTGGTGGTGGGGACCTCCTGAAGTCCAGGATCAGCTCCTTCGTCTTGCTGGTGTTAAGCAGTAGGTGGTTAATTTTACAATAGCCAACAAAGTCAGAGATGACCCCCTGTACTCCTGCTCATCCCCCCCTGATACACAACCCACAATGGCACTGTCATCTGAGAACTTCTGCAGATGACAGTGGTGGGAGTTCTAGGTTAAGTCCGATGTGTACAGGGTGAACAGGAATGGGGAGAGCACAGTCCCTTGAGGTGCCCCCGTGCTGCAGACCACCACATCAGACACACAGTCACGCAACCTCACAAACTGGTCTGTCTGTGAGGTAGCTGATGGTCCAAGCAACCAGATGTTGGTCCAGACCTGCAACCTCCAGCTTCCTCCTCGGCAGTGATGGCTGAATTGTTTTGAAAGCACTGGAAAAAAATCAAAAAACATGACTCTCACAGTGCTCCCAGGGGCCTCCAGGTGAGACAGGGCCCGATGCTGCAGGTAGATGATGGCGTCATCCACCCCGATGCCTGGTCGATATGCAAACTGCAGCGGGTCCTGTGCCGTGCTCACCTGGGTGCGGAGGTGGCTGAGGGTGATCCTCTCCATAGTCTTCATCAGGTGGGAGGTTAAGGCGACAGGTCTGAAGTGGTTCGGTTCCGTAGGACGAGGTACCTTTGGAACCAAAACCAGGCAGAAAGTCCTCCAGAGGACTGGTACCTTCTCCAGTCTTAGGCTCATATTAAAAATGAACATCATCACCTCACAGAGCTGGTCTGCACACTCCCTGAGGAGCCTGGAGGTGATGTTGTCAGGGCCTGTTCTCCTTAACTCCATCCTAACCTGATACAGGGTGAGGCAGAGGGGGGTTGGAGGGTGGGTGGACGGTGGCTGGTCTGGTGCTGTGAGTCGTTGGGGGGGTCCCTTTGCTTCTGTTGGAAGAAGGGCAGAGTGGACCGCTTGGTGCTGAGGTGATAACAGCTGGAGCTGGGAGGAGACGCCTGAGCTGGAAAGGTGTGAAGAGGGGGCCGTGTGGGTGGAGGCTGGGGGCTGGGCAGAATCAAATCTGTTAAAGAACAGATACAGTTCATTTGCCCAGGCTTGGTCACCTGTGACCTGGCGACCATTTCCAGCCTCACCGTGGCCCAAGATGTGTTTCAGACCTCTCCACACATCACGGATGTTGTACTGTTCCAGGCGCTGCTCCAGCTTCTTCCTGTAGCAGTCCTTGCACTTCCTGATGTTGTATTTCAGGTCCCTCTGTACTCTGCGTAGCTCATCCTTGTCCCCAGAGAGAAAAGCCCTCTTCTTTTCATTTAGGAGGGTCTTCAGCTCAGGAGTGACCCAGGGCTTGTTGTTGGAAAAACACTGCACTGATTTTGTTTGCACTGTGTTTTCCACACAAAAATTGACATAGTCCGTGATGCAGTCAGTAAGACTGTCAATGCCCTCCCCGTGTGGACTGCAGAGAACGTCCCAGTCTGTGGTGTTAAAACAGTCCCTTAGTCGCTCTGTTATCTCCTCAGTCCAGATCTTCACCGTTTTAACCTGTGGTTTCTGCTGTTTTACCACTGGAGTGTAAGCAGAGGAGAGATGGACCAGGTTGTGATCAGAGCGTCCTAAAGGGGGGAGGGGGCAGAAGTATATGCATTCTTGACATTAGCATATAAAAGGTCCAGAGTTTTTCTGTCCCTCGTATGACAGTTCACATACTGGGTGAAGTTGGACAGGGTGGCAGAGAGGGGGGTGCATGCATGGTTAAAGTCCCCAGAAATGAGGACCAGGGCCTGCGGGTGTTGTGTCTGCAGCTGGGACAGCAGCGTCAGCCGACGGAGGGATGTAAACAGTGACCACCAGCATATGGGAGAACTCCGGTGGAAGGTAGTACGGCCGAACGCTGACTGCCACCAGTTCAATGTCCTTGCTGCAGTGCTGGTCTTTCACAGTGATGTGGTTCGGGTTACACCATCTGTCATTCACGAACACCGCCAGACTCATACATACGACCACCGCCTGTCTACTTTCCGCTCTGCACCGCGCTCCGGTCCGTCCGCACCAGCGTGAATCCGTTAATGGAGACCACAGAGTTTGTCGTGTCCTGGTTGAGCAACGTCTCAGTGAAACACAGCAGGCTGCTCTGTCGGTACACCTGCTGCAGACACATGAGCGCTGTTAGCTCGTCCAGCTTGTTAGAGAGCGAGCGGACGTTTCCCATAGTAACGGATGGTAAATATGGCTTGTACCTCCATCTTCTCTCCCGGCGTTTAACTCCAGCTCTGCAGCCTCGTCGTTTCCTCCGTATTTCAGCTGGAACATCTGGCTTTCCAGCGAGGAGAATCTCAGCTCGGCCAAGAGCTCACAGCTGATGTCGAGTGTAAACAATGGAGCTGCATCCTAACGGATCCCCCAAAGCCGGTTCAAAATGTTGAGAAACAATAAAAAACCAAAAAGCAAAAGTAATGATGTTCCTGTCCTTTGTCGCAGAACTTGGAATTAGTTGTTGCAAAATACAAAAAAGACAAATAAGGTGGAAGAAAATATTAAAAAACGCAAAGTAAGGTACACAAAAGTGGTTTTGAGTCAGTGGTGGTCTGGCTTGGCTTGGGGGGTGGTCTTTCATGCAGACTCTTTTATTTCTTTTCCCACTGCACATAAGATCTTTGGTGTCCTGAACCATCCAAACCTGCGAAGGCCAACAGACCACAAGTAACAGAAGACGGTGGCGAGGGAAAAAAATAAGTGGACAGAGAACATTCTCTCTTCTTCCTCTAATCAAACCAACTTGGTCTTTCAATAATCAGGCCCTTCCAGCTCACAGCAAAAACCTTCAAAGCAGCAGTGTTTGTGCAGAAGAGGAGGGGGACCAGGTGGAGAAAGAGGAAGTGTCACAAAGAGAATGAGCAAAAAGGAAGTGAGGGCCCTGCCACACAACCAGCAAAGAGTAGGAGGAAGGCAAGAAGGAAATGAAAACATATTTCAACTAATGGAAATACAATAAACTGATGGGAGACTAAAGAAGACTGACTGACATTCACATAAGCATCCTGTCTGCATTTATTGGTCACTCCAAAAAACACATTTACATATAGACCGTCTTTACTCTCTGTGTATCTGAATATGTGGTAGCTGGAGGAAGTCCATGCTTGGTTTGTTTTTCACTCAAATATCTTAAAGGATAATAGAAAAATTCTGCCATTGTTAGATGTGTCAGTAATGAATAGGAGACTTACAAAAAATTATTTAACTTGCTTGTGGACACTATTTCCATATTTGAAAAATTAAGAAAATAATAATTTTATATTAGCATGTTTAATTTTATTAAAAGTACTTTTTTTAAGTATAGGCTGCTTGAACACCAGCATCAGATAAAGGCAGGTTCTGATCTGAGGGTCAGGGCAAAACAAAATGACCTGATAAATAGGAAAATTAACTCAAACATTCATCAACAAAATTAAAAGGAAGTTATAAATTTCCTAATAAAATATAAAACAATATATTGCTATGATAAAATGAAAGAAAATTTAAATGTTAGATGTTTGTTTATTTTCTAGTATTTAGGGTGACAGAGCGATACAGTTTAACCCTTGTGCTATCTTAGATGACCCCACCCTTACATTGACGTGTTATCCATACCATGACAAAGATGGATAAAGGTGGAAAGATATCATGTAATACATGGACACCAGTGAAGATCACAAATCATTGAAGAAAAAAGGTTCAGAGCACTGTCTAGTGGGTCTAGATGACCCAACTCCCAATATTAAAGTGCCTAGGAAAGCACAAGGGTTACGACAAAAGCTTTTGGTTTTTTCAGCTTCATAAAACGGACAAATCATCAGCAAATCCCCATAAATTTGAACTAACAGTACCTGCTATAGCAACAAAATGTAGGAGAAATGTAACAATTAAAGCTTTTTATTTTAAAGACAACTAAATCATAGAAAAATGCTTTATTACAAAGATTTTGCTATATGGGTACAAAGAATTTAAGCATTAAGCTTGACAGTTTTAAAACGTCAGATTTTAGTGGAGTCATATAAACAACACAGAATAAAATGTTTTTGTTTACCGTTTTAGAAAAATGTAAAATGCAAAATGCAAGCCTTTTCAAAAAAGTTTCTAAATTTTTCCACTCAGTTCTCTTATAATACTTTATATACATCATGGTCACCATCCATTCATGTTCCGAGTTGTGTATACCCTCACATCACTGTAGACGGTCTCATCCTTTGCTGCTTATCTTCACTTTGTCTTGTCAGTTTTCTTCTTAGTAAAGACTGCTGTGGTGAAAATGGCATCCTGTTGTTTTCTCTATAAAAGATAATCCAAATATTTTTTTGGTTATGAACAAATCAGTTTACTGATATTTATTGGCAGCCAAATGTAAATTCTTTACCTCCGGGTATTGCCAATCATCAATGATTGTTTCCGGCTTTGTTTTACAGACCAAACGCGCTGGTTCAGTAAAAGAGCATAAAAAATTAAAAATGTACTTCTTAAATGGACAAGATAGGCAAAAATGTAGATGTTTTTATGAAAGAAAACCTGTTTATCCTCTTACCTTTGCAGACAGCAGAGGATATTTTTGATACGACAAAAATCAGAAATGTTACCATCATGAGACTCAAAACCAAGGTTCCAAAAAACAGAAAGAAAAATATGTTGTTATAAGTGCCGTCACCTGTAATAGAAATCAAGAAATATTATTGTCAAAAACTATTTATAAAAAATTTAAAATTTATTTTATGAAAAAGTGGCCAGGATAGGCTCCGGCAGCCCCGTGGGTAAGGGAAAAACGGAACATAAAATGAAAAAAAAAAAAAAAGAATTTTATGAAAAAGTCGGTTACCTTGAACATCCAGTTTTGTTCCATTTCCAAAAACCACTTTTCCACATGCAGCCACAGCACAGTAGTAAAGGCCAGCATCAGAGGAGCTGACGTTCTTCAAGAAGCTGTAGACACAACTCTGCAGAGGCTGAGTCTCTGTACCCCCGTCACAGTCACCATCACTGCTTCTTCTGGCGTAAATATAAGTGGGATGAGATTCCCCTTCAGTCTTTCTGAACCAGAACACTCTCTGTTCCTCTGGACATGCATCATTTTTAAACTCAGAGAGAACTGAACACTGCAGAGCCACAACTTCTCCTGCAGAAACCGGATCAACAGAACTTTGAACCACTGCAGGAAAATTAGAGCGCGGTCCTGGAAAACAAATAAAAACGAAACAACAAAAGATGAAAATGATCTCAGAAATGTTTATATTTTATTTCTAATATGCAATTTACCTTCTCTAAAATTAGTTTTTAAACAACTAAAACATCAAATCCATACTTACTTTTAACGTCAAGAAGCACTGCCTTCCTAAAGATTATGTCGTAGTCTACAAGGGTTAAACAGTAATAGAAGGCTAAGTCACTCGGTTTTGCTTTTGCAATTTGAAAAATAAATTTTCCTTCTTCTTGTTTGGTTGAAGAATGACCGATCTTCTTCTCTCCAGCATCATACTTGTGTCCCTTTCCTAAGATTTCAGGCATTTTTCCAGGAACAACTTTGACCCAGAAAAATGTTCTAAAGTCTTTATGATTGTTGTAATAGGACAGGGTCACATCTTCTCCAGCGTTTACTGTCTTTATTTCAAATCCCTCATCTGTACAACCTAAAACAATTGTAACACAACACAATTACTACAGTATAATCAATTCAATATTATAATCTGCATTTTGTCATATTGTGCAAAAAGACAATAACTGTTATTATTATTATCCTTATTTTTAAACACTGACATTTCTGCACATACCTACATCCAAGTTGAAGCATCAGCAGTATACAAAGTACAACATGCATTTTCTGAACTTCTGATTCTCTGGTCTGCAGATGACTTATGTCGCATTAGAGGAAGACTTTCTTTTTTTAAGCACTAAAAAAAGGGAGGGAACAATCTAGGCCGAACTGATTGGGTGCTAATCACACTGCCATCTCAGTTACGACCCTAGTGGAAACATAACAAAAAAAACTTTCCATTACCTATGTAAAACTACATCACTAGAATTTTCTGGTTATCTTACTGGTTTGGCTGTAAACAAGGGCTGAAATTTACTACAAAAAAGAATATCTTAACATAATTATCTTTTGTTGCAAAATGTTATGAAAAGCAAAAATTACTTTATGAGGGCAATGTGTATGTTTAAATAAGTGTTCATTTTTTGTCAAAAATAAAAATGAACTTGACCTGCCAGAAACTGCAGTCATTTCTTTTATTCAAAACAATTTTTGAAAGTCAAACATAACAATAAAAACAAACAATGCTGAGTAAATACATAAATACATCTCCCCAATCTCTCCTGAACATCTTATTTTCCTCTTCCTTTCTCTCGTAAGCGCTAACTTTAAGGTGTCGATGGCTTTGGGATTTCTTCCCACGGGGGCAGCTGCATGTTTTTGGGGGTAAAGTGGCCTGCCCTGCTTTGCTCCATGTCAAGGTGTAGTGCATCAAGAGTTAAAAAATCTAAACTTTGGCAAGGAAAACGCGGAGCATCCACCAATTAGGGACTCCGCTTTCGGCACATGATGTGTTCAGTGACTAAATCAGTGGGTGGAGTCCAAATCCAATATGGAGGATTGATGCAACTGTCCTTCTCCTAAACGTTGTAATTTTTTTCTTATTTTCTTTGAGATAATAAAAAATGTCCTCCATTTCATTCAGTTTGGGTTTTTTTTGGATTATTGCGGGACAGGAAATACCCTAAATGGGTCACAGAGTGAGAGACCATGCAAGCTCCACACAGAAAAGTGTGGTTTTCTGTTTCAGGTCCCCCAGCTGGGACTTGAACCAGGGCGCTAACCACTGTTCCACCGTGCAGCATTTTATATATTTAAGTGTTTTTCAAGATGCCTGGACAGGAAGGTTATTTGACTGATTGATTGACATAGTTAGTATTATATGAAGATTTATTATTATGTGATTAACTTTCAATTTTGTTAGAGTCCATTTGTTACATAGTTTTTAGAACAATAACAACTATGATACCCTGTTTGATCAGAAAAGTTTGGCCTTTTAAAGTCAGCTAGAGAAAAATGGAACCACATGTGATTTGTACTGCCTGTACTTAGGAGTTCCTTTTGATGCTTAAAATGTGTTTGGTCTTCAACTTTAAAACCGATATTTATCAGTAAAATAAATAATAAAATTAAAGTTAAAGTTAAATCAAAGTAAAATTATTTTGAAAGCGGTCTGGTGGGCTGTCTTCTCTGAAGGCCTAAAAAAATAGCTTAATCGTGTGTTAATTACATTTTATCTGTGCATATGCATTAAGTCATTCCGAATGGTCTTGTCATTCCATTTTATTGTGTTTATGATGGTTCTGCTGCTTCCAGACAGATGTATTTTCCTATTGGAGCATTTAACCAATCTCATTTCAGCTGTCTTTTGTTGCCAGGCAGGGTCAGAGCTAAATAGTAGGTGTGTTAGAAAAAAATCGATTCGGCAATATGTCGTGATAGTTCACACGGCGATACTTGTATCGATTCAAAATGCGTCCTTCAGTGTCTGACTCTTGTTTTTCACTTCAACCTCTGACCATTAGTTAGCAGCAGAGCACATGGAGCCTTTTTGAGCAGCTCAAATCCACACAAGACAACAGGAAGACTGCAGCCAGAGGCAGATTGTTTCGTTGTTATGAGACATAAACTACTTCGTTTTTACTTGGGATGGTACCGAACTAAAACTCTGTGGCATGTTGCTGCCAGTAACATATAAAAACGCGGATTGCTGTGCTTTGTAGCGGACTCAGATAAGAAGGAGTGAAACAGTGCAGCTGCACGGCAGCTTAAGGCTAATGCACGTAGCATCGGCTAAAATGCTATTGGCAAAGGGTTCTGCCGAACCCCTCTGTACAACGCTCTGAAAAAAGGTCAACATCGTGGCAACCAGCGTTAGTTTGCTTCCGCATGAGAAAGATGGCTGCAGCGGTGCAGTGCTGATATGTAAACAAAGCATCTTCGTCACATTAAAGTAACTTTCCATTACCTGTCAGACAATGTTGACAGTTCCCTTTCTATATTTTAAGTTACAAAAATAAATGCACTACACATTGCAGTGCTTAACATTGTGATAATTGTTGTAATCTCGGGGATTCCAGAGGAGGCAAGGGAAGACCCGGAGGCCACGGTGCAGTCCTTCATGGAGGCCCACCTGAAGCTCCCCAAGGAGGATGTGCAGAAGATCTCTTTCCACAGGGTTTACCGCCTCGGAGGAAGAAGGTCCAACAACCAGCACACGCATCCAATTGTTGCTAAATTTGAACATTTTAAACAAAAGGAGCTGATGAAGGGCCGAGGACGGGAGCTGAAGGGAACGCACTTTAGCGTAAATGACCGGTTCCCGGCTGAAATCCTCCGTAGAAGAAAGATCCTTTTCCCGCTGAGGAGAAAGCACCTTACCGCCGGGTCCAGAGCGGTGGTGGCCGTCGACAAGCTGTATGTGGACGGTCGGCTGTTCCGGGACCGAGATCACCCCCTGGCTGTGCTGAAGACTTTCAGATACGCGCTGAGAACATCTACGCTGCCCAGAAGAAATCCGCTTAACTAATTTCAATGGAAAACCTGATCAACAATAATCCACCTCGATCTCAGGAAAAGAGTCTTTTTCTTCACTTCTCACTCATGCTTCTGTAGTTGTTTTGTTATTTTTGTTTTCTCTTCTTTCTCCTTTTTTCTTTCTTTTGCTTAGTCTCCCCCTCCCCCGTCCTCATATGTAAATCACCTAAAAGCAACGCATCCTCGGTAAGTATTTATGCACGGAAGCGCGCACACGGGCATACACACGCGATCCGGCATACACACGCCGACAAACTGCAAACACCTCACACAGGGTCTCTCAGGACACACGCAACATGCAGCTCACATAGCCAGAAAACGTTCACGCGCACACATGCACAGCGCTTCTCTGCGCAGCAGGTTTGCAAGGCTGGCACGCGCACACGGACTGGCACACACACATTATTTAGCTTTACACTCCCAGTTAGAGTAGTTCTGAACAGTCTTGACATCGTTAGCTGGAATGTGCGTGGACTTGGCTCTGGGTCAAAGAGACTGAAAGTGTTAAACCACCTCTGTGGTCTAAACACAGATATAGGTTTACTGCAGGAGACCCACTTATTTAAATCAGCTGATCATCTTCAGTGCTGCTCACAGTTTCCATTCATGTATTCTGCTAGTTACAACTCCAAACAAAGAGGAGTTGCTGTTTTAATTAATAAAAACGGTAAATTCACTCATAAGGATACAGTTACTGACCCAGAAGGCAGATTTGTAATCATGTACATATCCAGCGAGTGTCTATGGCCCAAATGTTGACGACTCTTCCTTTTTTCACAGATTCTTTACCTCACTCTCAGTTCACTCTGACTCCACAATTCTTATAGGAGGAGACGTCAATCTGATTCTGGATCCTGAACTTGACAGACTCAGCACAGCAGCAAACCAGCCCACATGGCGGTCTGCAAGTATACTAAAGCAGTACATGAATGATCTGGGTCTCTGTGACGCATGGCACTCATGTCACCCAAACACTGAAGGGTTCACCTTTTTTTCTCCAGTTCACTACTCACACTCTTGTTTAGACTCGTTTAGACTCCAATTATTATCACAAAGAGAAGGCAGATTTATTAGAACTAGAAAATAAAATCAAAACTCTGGAGACTGCTTATGCTACTTCTGCACAGGAACACATTCTGGGAGATCTGAAAAAATTAAAGCTTCAGTTAAATGACATCATCAATAAACAAACAATTCCAAATACAAAGGCTACGACTTGAAAGATTTGAAAACTCAAACAAATCTGGCAAATTTCTTGCTAATCTTAAAATTAATAAAGAAAACACAATAATCACTTCCATCATTGACCAAACAGGAGATGCCAATCATGATCGGGTCAAAATCAATATTGCGTTTAAAGACTTTTATAAAAACTTATAAACATCACCGATTAACCCATCAGAGCAAAGTATCAACTCATTTCTTGATAAAGTAAACCTACCCAAATTAAATGAAGATCAGATGACAAACTTAGACTCACCGCTCTCGTTGTCTGAGCTTCATGAAGCTCTGTTACTTTAGCCTAATGGGACGGCCCCAGGACCCGATGGCTTTCCTGCTGAGTTTTATAAAGAATTTTGGGAACAGCTGGCACCAACGTTTTATTAAACGGATACATTTATCAAGGAAAACCAATCACTACCACCTAACATGAACTCAGCCAACATAATCCTTCTAAAACCAGACAAAGATCCCACAAGCCCTTCAAGCTATCGCCCCATTTCTTTAATCAATGCAGCCATAAAAATAATTTGCAAAGCACTAACACAGAGGGTGGCCGTGGTGCAGTGGTAGGGCGGTCGACCCATGATCGTAATATTGCAGGTTCAATTCCCACCTTGCACGCCCATGAGTCAAAGAGTCCTTGGGCAAGACACTGAACCCCACCTTGCCTCTGGTGGTAGGCAGGCGCTTGTGTTTGGCAGCGGAGCCGCCACACAATGTGTGTGTGACTGGGTGTGTGACTGGGTTAATGGGTCTGTGACTGTAAATTGCTTTGGGCCTTTGTGAAGAAACTGGATTCTCTAGAAAGGACTGTATTAAATTTTAGTTCGTACCCCGTCAGTTTATTGCACACAGAAATAATGAATAATGACTCAGAGACAGTTACTTATCTTTTGTGGAGGTTTTACTTCGCACAAACACGAAGGGGACAGACAGATGAACATGGTGCATTCAAAGTCCGAACCAACGAGCTCAGGGATGGGGTTGGTATAAAAACCCTGCATTTGCATATTCAGGAGATCATCCGATGGACCTCGTGTGAAAATCACGCCCACAGGTTACTGCTGGAGAGAAGCTCCAAGGCTAAAGTGAAGATAAGTCTGAGGCCTGCTCAGCAGAACACACATGCACAGAAAAAAAAGAGGATGAGAATAAACTGTGAAACCAATAGCTTGGCTGTGCTGTCTTCAAATGTAATATAATTTTGAGATGACAATACATGCTCAGTGAATTAAGTTTAAACCATTAGTGTAATAAAAATTAAAGGCAGTTTCTAACTATTCTTCACATACCCCCCTGTTTGTCATATCAAAATTATATATGGAAAGTCAGCAGAACACTTCTCATCATCAACCAAATACCATTTCACGAAGATTTTCAGTATAGGCAGCATATTGGCTCTGCATCGAAAACAAAAGTGTATAGGTACATGTAAATACAAAAGAAAACATAAAATCAACGTGAATAAATGAGCATATCAGAGGTGGTAGGTGATACATGAGTGTTGATGCGAAAACCTCCAGGGCTAAACTTATACCATCTGTGTGAAACATTCATTGAGCAGTCAGGGAGGGCAAAACTCATCAACGGCTCCGTGCCCCTCGGCAACCATCCGTAAGGATACGCATGCATCACCAGTCCAAACCTCGGCACAAAATCATTAATTAAAGTTACATAGTACAAGAAACAAAGTAGGAAATAAAGAAAATAAAGAAATGTAAATCCAATAAAAGAACAACAAAAGAAAATAACACTTTAAAGACCAGTTTCAACCACGAGTGGATGCGAATTAGGTTAATTGTAGGCATAATGCTGATAGAGTCGCCCCGACAGTATCTTGGCGATCATTCATTTGACACAGGGAATCAAACAGGTGACCAAAAGAAAAAAGAAAAACAACACACAGAGGACCGGAGTGACTAGTTTTATCAGTACACTCCACCAGAAGTAAACCAATAAAGTGGGGACCCAGACCTGATGATGTGAGTGAGATGTCCAGAGGAAGAGGGAATAAAAGTACAAGATGAAACCACGAGGAACAGTTGGACCCATGTTAGCTGGTTCGAAGCTCACTGTAGCTGGAAGAGAGGAGTGCTAGAGGAAACACTCCAGGGAGCGCCCCTCGCCAGGAGTAGTGTCACACTGCAGCGGCTTCGTAGTTGGACTTCAACCAGGGATGTGTCTCAAAATGTCAGTCTCATAGGCTCTCAGCAATTTACAGTGGCTTACGTTAATCCAGGAGGGTCGTTCAGCAAGTCGGACTGCAGTTGGCATAGCGAGGAGAACCTTGAAGGGTCCTGTCCACCTCGGGTGTGACCAATCAGTCCGTTGAATGGCATTCAGGTAAAGCAGGTCACCGACAGAGATCTTCTGGTCAGGACTCAGAGTCTGTGGGGAGGAGAGAGCTGGAGGCAGACTCAATGCGTTCCTTTGTTCTCACAGCTTCCTTCAAATAATCATGTAAATCATCAATGGTGTCAGTAGAACCAGGCATGAAAACAAAAAGTTAGGCAAAAAATAAAAAATTTGTAAAAAACACATTCAAAGGGGATCAGACAAGAACCGCATCTCATT
Source organism: Oryzias latipes (assembly GCF_053564925.1). Lineage (NCBI taxonomy): Eukaryota > Metazoa > Chordata > Actinopteri > Beloniformes > Adrianichthyidae > Oryzias > Oryzias latipes. Next base: position 9,248,378 of record NC_136246.1, read on the forward strand.
TCAACAGCACCATGAACGTTAGGTCGTAAATAAATAAATCATACACGGACACAGTGAAACGGTAAAAACATCTTTGTTGACTAATAGGAAAGTTTGAACGGAAGGGAGTAGAGCATACTGCATGTGATTCTGGAGAATTCGCACAAGAGAATCACAGGTCACAGTGTTTCGACTATCAGCCACGCAAGCAGCTGCAGCTTACAGCGAGTGAGTAAAGGTGGGGGGCTGATCAGATAAGGCGGTGGGGTCCGGGGAGAGATATAATTTTGCTAGAAACAGAAACTAAATGTCCCAAAAAATTTTAACCTGAGTTTGGGCCAGCTGGAGTTTAGATTTACTGCACTTATTGCCCTGAGAGTTGAAACTTAGAAAAATTAGCAGACATGTCCATTGAAAAAAAAAAAAGTAAGGCGAGTTAGTGAACCAGAGATCCTCTGGAATGCTTTTAAGGGGTCAATCCTCATTTACAAGCAGATATGCAGGGACCTGAGAAGTGGGGTCAGAAGGCTGCAATCAAACGTTTTATGAGCAGGGGAGAGTGAACTAAAAAAGGGAAGGCGACACCCGCCATCTGAGTCTGATCATGTTTATTCAAGAGGGAGGTGTGTCCTGCACAAACTGATCCACGTCTGCTTTGTAAGAAATGATACTTTCTATAGCTTTTTCTGAGCATCTACCCTCGTCCATGTCCTAAACACTAAAATACACACTAAAATACACACTAAAACACTAAGTATTTTTATTCTGAGAGCATAGAAAGCCGTACAATAGCATAGAAAGCTGCTTACAATGGAGAAATCACCCCTCCTTTCTGCGAGTTTTCATCCGCCTGTCTGCAGGCTCGGGCACGCGCACTCTGATCTGTGAAGCTGCTCCCCCTCCTTCTGTTCTGTCCTGCACTCTGAGGCTGCTTAACTTTCCATGAAATCCATAATCTTTAACCCATTTATCCAAATACTTGATTAATGTCTGATCCTGACTGTCCATATACTTCCAAACTTTATGAAAAGCTTTCTGAACCTGAGCAATGTGCCGTCTTTCTTTTTAGTGAGATTTTGTGAATGAGCCCCACCCATCTTTTCGAGGTGTATGATCGATGATCAGCCACAAACGCTCTCAGGAATTCATCGACCACGTCAAGCTTCTACAAAAATAGTCTTTGCGGACGTGGCTGTCCTGAGAACCAGCTTCTCAATTTCAATCACAAACCAGAGTTCTCACCCAAGTAACCCGTTTTATGGATTCTCCAGCGCTGACTCTAATCAGCAGAAAAAGCTTGGAGAATCAGAAAAGAAACCTAATTATTTGTATTGACAGACTTTCTGTGTGGCATACTCACTTCAAGCAATGAACCTGGCTATTTGATGAGGGTCCGACGTCGCCGAGGGCACCACCGGATCCAAGGGCAAGGGCCGCCGATCCTGAAGGCGGATGTTTCAATGCTGAGGATGTGATCTCAGACCGCATGCGGTTTTCGGGCAACCCCCCCCAGGGGTTCCAGCGATGTCCAGGGCCGGTTCAGAAGGACCAAATGTAAAGAAACTGGATTCTCTAGAAAGGACTGTATTAAATTTTAGTTTGTACCCCGTCAGTTTCTTGCACACAGAAATAATGACTCAGAGACAGTTACTTGTCTTTTGTGGAGGTTTTACTTCGCACAAACACGAAGGGGACAGACAGATGAACATGGTGCATTCAAAGTCCGAACCAACGAGCTCAGGGATGGGGTTGGTATAAAAACCCTGCATTTGCATATTCAGAAGATCATCCGATGGACCTCGTGTGAAAATCACGCCCACAGGTTACTGCTGGAGAGAAGCTCCAAGGCTAAAGTGAAGATAAGTCTGAGGCCTGCTCAGTAGAACACACATGCACAGAAAAGAGGGAAGATGAGAATAAACTGTGAAAACAATAGCTTGGCTGTGCTGTCTTCAAATGTAATATAATTTTGAGATGACAATACATGCTCAGTGAATTAAGTTTAAACCATTAGTGTAATAAAAGTTAAAGGCAGTTTCTAACTATTCTTCACAGCCTTGTAGGTAGAAAAGCGCTATACAAGTATACGCCATTTACCATTTGCCATTCACAGAGAATAGAAAAAATTACTCCTCACATAATTCAAAACGGAATCATCAAAGGCAGACACTCGAGTGACAACATCCGCAGACTTGGTAACTTAATAGACTTTGCCAATATCAAAAACCAGGAAATGACCATACTCTCATTGTATGCTGAAAAAGCATTTGACAGAGTAAACTGGAGGGTCATTGCTGCCCTCCACAAGTTTGGGTTAGGGGAATCATTCATCAATTGGATTAAAATATTATATCACAACCCAAATGCATCAGTCAGAACTAACAAACTTCTGACGGGTTCGTTCTTGGAAGAGGAACCAGACAGGGTTGCCCACTCTCTCCCTCTCTTTTTGCTATATTTATTGAGCCTCTAGCTGCAGCAATAAGATAGAAGGAGAGCATTAAGCACCTTGAATTACTTTGTGTACGAATTGTGCTATACAAATAAACTTGCCTCGCCTTGCCTCGCCTCGCCTCGCCTCGCCTCGCACCAGCATTCCAGCATTACAACCAAACACAGCCATGACTTAAATACAGACAGGACAGACAAGACACAGGTGAACATTATCAGGAGAGATTGGGACCAAGGAAGTAAAACTCAAAGGATGACAAAACAGGAAACCTTCCAAAATAAAACAGGAAACACAACTCAAACATGATGGAAAGCAAAAACCAATACAAAGAAATCCAAACCATGACAATACCCCCCCCCCCCCCCCCCCCCCCTCAAAGAACCGCACCGAGGTTCCAAAAGTCAACCAAGGAGGAGGGAGCCCGGAGGACGAACTTTGAAGGGCAACAGAGTCCTAGGAGGCTGGGTTGGGCACACCAGCAAGGCCGAGACGATGAGTCTGGAGGACGGCCAGGAGGCCACGCAGTGCAGCGAGGCAGACAAAGTATGTCTGGAGGACGGCCGGGAAGCTGTGGTGTCCGGCGAGGCAGGTCCGGAGGACGGCCTGGAGGCCGTGCTGACCGGCGTGGCGGGTCCAGAGGAAGGCCAGGAGGCTGGCCAGGGGGCCACGCTGACCAGCGTGGCGGGTCCGGAGGACGGCCGAGAGGTCGCGCTGACCGGCGTGGCAGACGAGGTGGTTCCAGAAGAAGACGGCCGGGAGGCAGGTCTAGGGAACCAGGCAAACATGGAACTGGTGGGTCAAGCATAAAGTCTGGGGCTGGTGTGGCCAATTCAAGATGCGTCGGCGGTACAGGGGCTGGCTGGGATTCCAAAGCCGACATTGGGTCAGGTACAGAGCTCAGGATCAGCGTGGCAGAGTCTGGGTGCACCGGCGGGCCAGACCAGTAGTCGGGGTTGGTCAAGTTGTTTTTTTTTTTTTTTTTTAACTTGTCCTGTCCAACAGCTGGGCAGACAGATGAGAGCTGAGGCCTCTTGTGTTGGACATATTTTACTTTAACAGTAGGGGTTATTAATCTTCAGACAAACCAGAGGTATGACTGAATAAACCCCTTTTGTAATTGAGGCCAAACTTTATTAAATTCAATTATGTTTGAAAATCTTTGGTGTTGGACCGGACGGAAAAGGAAAGGGGGGAAGAAGAGAGAGGGACGTTAGAGAGGGGGGGGTGATAGTGGGAGGGGGGGGATAAGACCATGAAGCAGCATAGAGCAGACAAGTTTACTGGTTGTTTATCATTACGGCAAGGCTCAAATGTAGTACAAAAAGGGCGGGGCCTGTCCACACACACACTGAGATGTCATCAACACACCTGCTAGCTGCAAAAAATGTCCACATGTCAACATGTACACAAAACAGATAGTGTTCACACACGCATACCTATGCCCTTAAACCAACTAGTGTGAGATCTTTCATTCATTCAATCATGCAAACTATTAATGCAAAGGTGAGCTAACACCTGTGCTCAGGTGAGTGTTTATGTTCTTCTAAAATGGATGGTGGAATGTGAAAAGAAGGAGGAGGAGCGCCCAGCCACCCCCACACACAGACCCCCGCCGCAGCAGCAGCGGCAGCCGGAATCCCCCCAACGCCACACGGCAGTAGGCAGGGGACAACCGCCCCCCGGGCGACCAAATCTGCCACCCAGGCCAGGACCAGCAGGACCGCCGCGAGGCCCCCAGAGCCAGAGAGCAGGGAAGCACGGGGGAAAGAGAGCGGCGCCCCAGCCCAACCAGGAGAACAGCCCCCCCGCCGCACCGGAAGAGCCCAACGCAGGGCCCCACCCGAGAAGGGCACCCACAGCCCCAGACGAGCACCCCATCACCACCCAGGAGTTCCGGGCATCCCCCCGCCCCAACCCCAGGTACGAGTCAGGACCCCCCAAGGGAGACCCGCTCCGCGCTCCAGGCAGCCACCCACTCGGCCCACGGTTGGTCCAGGGAGGAACAAGGCAGGGGCAGCCACCCCCACCCCGGAGGGGAGCACCCCAGGGAAAAAGGGGGGCCCACAAGGGGTGTTGTAAACATGGCCCGACCAGGCTCGGCCACTGTTGGAAGTTTGGCGGGGCCCATTGCCCAGGGGCAAGGACCCGAACCCACCCCCAGGGACACGGACACCCCCAGCTCAGGTGTAATGTGAACCCCACCCCCGAGCGGAGAGAGCACCGCCGGGCCCAGGAGACCGGCACCCAGGGGACACGGCAGCCGCCGCCAAGGGACCCGTACTCCCCACCAGAGAAGGGGTAGGGGACAGATGGTCCTAGGTCCCACCTTCCTTGTAAAATGTGTGTGTGCGTGTATGTGTGTTTGTGGGGGAGTGTGTGTGCATGTGTGTGTGTTATGTGTTGGAGTGTATATATTGAGGGGGAAGGGGTGTGTGTACTAAGGGGGGTGCAGTTAAAATTGGCGGGTAGGGCACTGAGGGGACATCTCCTGATTACTCACAGTGATGTCCCCTCACCCTCCCCACCAAGGGGCCCTAAATGTTTAAGGTGCGGTTAAAATTGGCAGGTAGGGTGCTAAGAGGACATCTGCTGCTTGCTGGCAGTGATGTCCAAGCACCCCCCCCTACCAAGGGCCCTACATGTCTAAGGTGCAAATAAAACCGAAAGAGGGGGGGCCCACTCCATACGGCAACCATGGGAGGGGTACCACTGCCAAGTAGCTCCCCCCCAAGGCGCATCGCAGGCTAAACCCCCCACCCCTTCACCCTAATATGAGGTTGTATGAGGAAGGGGGTAGGTTGGGGACAGCTGGTAGACTGTCCCCCCGGTGGTTGCATTTCGTCTTTAAATATCCGATTTTTTGATGAGTAAAATGATAAATAATATTCCAAATGTATGTGGTTATTTTCAATTTTTTTTGCTGGCTAAAATTCCATAACGACATTTGTTTACTGTTTTGTTTCTTCAGTTTATTTAGAGGCATTTATTGTAGCTACAGGAATTTTTAATATGCTATGCAAATCTCGTTTCTGCGTCGGAAAATGGTTAGTGAGGGGTTGAGTGATTCAGACATAGCACTACTAAAGGCCCATTTGTAATGCGCAATTCCCCACTGGATCTGAGTGATGTTGATTTTACCACCACCATTTGTAAAAAGAAAAATCTTGTTTATTTTTTCACCAGGGATTCACTATTTGCAGAAAGAATTACAAACTACACAGCTTTCCCTCATGGAGCGCCATTCATTTCTAATCTGTCATCACTTCAAACTGCATGATTGCACTGGTGCATATTTTTATTCTATATTGGACTTAGTTTTCTTTGAAGAGATCAAACAAATGAGAAAAGTGTAAAAATGTTCATGTCTGTCTTAGAAAAGTGTAGAGAGTGTGAAGTGAGGAGTTTCACAGCCTTAAAACATCTTGTTTGTTTTTTTTATTAATAAGCTGAAACGTCAAAACAGTTTTTCTTTATTTTTACTAATCTTTTTTATTCACCAAAAAAGAACCAAGTAAAGTTGTAATATTATTTTGTCACCCTAAAAGATAATAATAAATAATAAAACAAACATCTGTCGTATCACGGATTGAGAATGGGATTCCAAACAAAAAAAGAACCACAAAAAATCTTCTAAAAAAACAAATGAATATAAATTAAAAGAAAATTGCAGTACAGTTCAAATATTCTGACATTATTATCGTATTATTGATATTCATATGAAAAACATTTTTGATTACAGGGATTTTTTCAAGGCAGTGATACATCACAGTTTTAACATCAGGTTTTTCGGTTCTTTTAGCTTCTGTTTTTGGTGAAAGTACAATAAAAAAAAGAATAAGAAACAGTTTTAGACAAAAGTCAAATGCAAATCTTGAACTAAAAGAAATGTATATGTTTGTCATACAATCATCATAGACATATGATTTCCTGTTTTCAGTGTAATGCAGTGTTAATCTTCCTCATATACTCTCACATCACTGTAGATGGTCTCTTCCTTTGCTGCTCCTTTTCTTCCCCTTGTCTTATCAGCTTTTTTCTTGGCAAAGACTGTTGTAGCATAAACGACATTGTTTTGATTTATCTAATAAAACAAAATCAAAGTTAAAAACTTTTTGGAAATGCACAAGTTTGGTAAAATATTTTCAGCTAAATGTAATTTCCTTACCTCTTGGCTTTGCTGTTCATCTTTGACTGTTTCAGACCTTGCTTTACAGGCCAAATACACTGTTTTAGTAAAAAAAAGTTTAAAAGGTTAAAAGTCTAATTCCTAAACTATGAACTTTTGCAAATATGCAAAGTTGTATGTTTTATTAAAAGAAATACGTGCAAAAACCTGTATATCCTCTTACCTTTGCAGACATCACAAGACTTTTTTGATACGACACAAATCAGAAATGTTACCATCATGAGACTGAAAACCAAGGTTCCAACAAACAGAAAGAAAAATAAGTTGTTATGAGTGCCATCACCTGGAATAGAAATCAAGAATTATTATTGTCAAAAACTATTTATTAAAAATTAGTAATTTATTTTAAGAAAAAGTATGTTACCTTGAACATCCAGTTTTGTTCCATTTCCAAAAACCACTTTTCCACATGCAGCCACAGCACAGTAGTAAAGTCCAGCATCAGAGGAGCTGACGTTCTTCAAGAAGCTGTAGACACAACTCTGCAGAGGCTGAGTCTCTGTACCCCCGTCACAGTCACCATCACTGCTTCTTCTGGCGTAAATATAAGTGGGATGAGATTCCCCTTCAGTCTTTCTGAACCAGAACACTCTCTGTTCCTCTGGACATGCATCATTTTTAAACTCAGAGAGAACTGAACACTGCAGAGCCACAACGTCTCCTGCAGAAACCGGATCAACAGAACTTTGAACCACTGCAGGAAAATTAGAGCGTGGTCCTGGAAAACAAATAAAAACGAAACAACAAAAGATGAAAATGATCTCAGAAATGTTTATATTTTATTTCTAATATGCAATTTACCTTCTCTAAAATTAGTTTTTAAACAACTAAAACATCAAATCCATACTTACTTTTAACGTCAAGAAGCACTGCCTTCCTAAAGATTATGTCGTAGTCTACAAGGGTTAAACAGTAATAGAAGGCTAAGTCACTCGGTTTTGCTTTTGCAATTTGAAAAATAAATTTTCCTTCTTCTTGTTTGGTTGAAGAATGACCGATCTTCTTCTCTCCAGCATCATACTTGTGTCCCTTTCCTAAGATTTCAGGCATTTTTCCAGGAACAACTTTGACCCAGAAAAATGTTCTAAAGTCTTTATGATTGTTGTAATAGGACAGGGTCACATCTTCTCCAGCGTTTACTGTCTTTATTTCAAATCCCTCATCTGTACAACCTAAAACAGTTGTAAGACAACACAATTACTACGGTATAATCAATTCAATATTATAATCTGCATTTTGTCATATTGTACAACAAGACAATAACTGTTATTATCATTATCCTTATTTCTGAAACACTGAAATTTCTGCACATACTTACATCCAAGTTGAAGTATCAGCAGTGTACAAAGTACAACATGCATTTTCTGAACTTCTTATTCTCTGGTCTGCAGATGACTTATGTCGCATTAGAGGAGGATTTTCTTTGTTGTGGCTAAAAAAAAGGGAGGGAACAATTTTAGAATGAACTGATTGGCTGCTAATCACACTGCCATCTCAGTTACAACCCCAGTGGAAATATAACAAGAAAAACTTTCCATTACTTAAAACAACATATTTTGTCATCTCACAGTGGTGGCTTTAGTTGTTATGATTGGCTCTAGACCGCAGGTACAGACTTACACAGCCCAAGGCCGAAACAAGCTGTCAACAAGGGCTGAGACCAACTGCAAGTGAGAAGATCTTAATGAAATTTCAAAAATACCATGGATATATTTTTGTGAAAAATAAATGAAAAAAAATAGAAAATGAACATAATAAGCAGATTGAGCAACTTACACTACATGTGCTCAATCTCTTTCCAAACATCTTCCTCTTTCTCTTCCTCATGAAGACTCACTTTTTGTGGCATTAGCTGTATTTATACACGAGGGTGCAGCTTCATGATTCTGAAGGTTGGTTTAGTTATGTTTTAGATTATCTACCAATTTACAAAGCTTCTCTTTACATACTTTACGTTCCATTTTTAAGTATTCAAGTTTTTGTTGTAACTTGATTTTGTCTCCCTTTACCTTCATTCAAAACACAATAAAATGGTTTATATGAAGTAAGGTCTGGGACTCTCGAATGTGAGAAAACTTCGGTGTAGCTGTACAATATGACTTCTGGTCAGCCAAAAACCATGCTCTTCAAAACTTTTTTCATGTAAACTTAGATTTTTGTTAACATTGGAGTCAGAGGGAAATAGTATTAATATAAACGCCACTTACCAGCCTGGTGGGAATTTGTTAAAGTGTCAAACTCCTCGCTTTTACAGTGCAAAATGACACCCATCTGGAACAACCCAGATATCCTCATTAACAAAAAAATGTTACACTTCCCAGTTTGGCAACCAGGGGGCGTAACCCTACTAGAGCACTTAATTATTGATAGAAGATTCATAACACCCAGGTACTTTACAGTAAGAAAAACATGGAATAAATAACTTTTTGGAATACCAGCAACTTAAATCTATAATTACTACAAAGTTTAATTACAAAAACAATAACTTAAAGCTACCAGAATTTGTTAACTCTTATTATTTTTTCAATTATTAAAACTCTCTCCAAAACATACAATCTCTTATGCAACCTAGATGACAACATTTCAATTCTGATAACAAAATGGGAAGCAGATTTGAGCATTAGCACAGATGAAAGCTTCTGGTCAGAAATGTGTCTAAACACCTTTAAACTGACAAAAATGTAACGTTCGCTAAAAATAATGTTTAAAGATGCTATAAGATATTCAATAAAACCCATACCTTTAATTTCATTTTAAGATTATTTTATTTTGAATCTTAAAATTGGACCCCCTCTTTTCCTAGTGCCCTCCTCCTGGGCGGGGGCGGCTGGCCCCTGCCTTAATCCTTCCTGGACCCACCATGGGCCGGGTGGGTGGCTGCCTGGAGCGTGGATCGGGTCTCCCTTGGGGGGTCCTGGCCCGTACCTGGGGTGGGGCGGGAGGATGCGCCAGAACTCCTGGGTGGTGATGAGGCGCTCGCCTAGGGCTGCTGGCACCCTTCTCGGGTGGGGCCCAGTGCCGGGCCCTCCTGGCGCGCAGGCGGGCTGCTCTCCTGGTTGGGCCGGGGCTGCGCTCTCTGTCCCTCCGTGCCTCCCTGCTCTCTGGCTCTGGGCGCCTCGGGGCAGTCCTGCTGGCCCTGGCCTGGGTGGCAGATGTGGTCACGCGGGGGGCGGTTGTTCTCTGCCTACTGCCGTGTGGCGTTGGGGGGTTCTGGCTGCCGCACCTGCTGCGGCGGGGGTCTTGGTGTGGGGATGGCTGGGAACTCTCCCTCCTTCTTTTCACATTCCACCATCCATTTAAGAAGAACATAAACACTCAATTGAGCACAGGTGGTCACTTAGCGTGATTGAATGAAATATTTCACACTAGTTGGTCTGAAGACATAAGTATGCATGTACACACTATCTGTATTATGTACATGTTGACATGTGGACATTTTTGCAGCCAACAGGTGTGCATTTTTGCAGCCAACAGGTGTGCAGCCAACAGGTGTGTTTATAACATTTGAATGTGTGTGTGGACAGGCCCCGCCCCTTTTAGTTTTGTATTACATCTGAACCTCACCGTATTGATAAACATCCAGCAACTTGTTGCTTTATGCTGCTTCATGGTTTTACACCACCCCCCATAATTACCCTTCCAACCCCCCCCTCTTCTCTAACATCTCTCTTTTCTTCCCTCCTTTCATTTTCCGTCCAATCCAACACAAAAAATCCTCAAATACGATTAAAATTAATAGAGTTTGGCCTTGATAACAAAAGGGGTTTATTCAGACATACCTCTGGTTTGTCAGAAAATTCAGAACCCCAGTTGTTAAAGTAAAATATGTCCAACACAAGAGGCCTTCAGCTCTCACCTGTTTGCCCAGCTGTTGGACAGGACAAGTTAAAAAAAAAAAAAAATTATTTTGAAGCCTTTAAGTGATAAACATTAATAGAACATTAATAGTTACTCGGCTTTGCTTTTGAAATCTGCAGAAATAATCTTACGTCTTATTCTTTGGTTGTAAAGTGAACAGTGTTGTTTTTGCTGAATCTTTGTCCTACGATTTCAGGCTCTTTCCGGAAATACTTTTGATCCAGAAAAAAGAATCCAAAGGTTAAGCTGTAAGTTGTTACAGAGAAGGGTCACATCTTCTCCAGCGTCTACTGTCTTTGTCTCAAATCCCTCATCTGTACATCCTAAAATAATTATAACACAAAAAGTTGTTACATTATCATTTTCTTCAGTTTATCATACTATGCAAAAAGATGATAGCTTATCAATATTATTATCATTCCTTCATTCATTCATTCATCTTCTGAAGTTTTATCTCTTTCGGGGTCACGGGGCTGCCGGAGCCTATCCCGGTCACTTGTGGGCGAAGGCAGGGGACATTCTGGACAGTTCGCCAGTCTGTCACAGGGCCACAATCACACACCCATACAATCACACTCCCATGCACACTCACACTCAGGGACAAATTAGAGTTTCCAATTGACTTATGGAGCATGTTTTTGGACAGTGGGAGGAAGCCGGAGACCCCGGAGAAAAACCCACACATGCACGGGGAGAACATGCAAACTCCACACAGTAAGGTTCCATATTGATGTTTTATTTCAGGTCCCCCCAGCCGGGACTTGCCTCACAGCAAGAAGGCAAGAGTGCTAACCACTGTGCCAACGTGCAGGTGCAGGTCCTATACTATTGAGATTCTACTATTTTAAACTTTTATTATCATTACTTTTAAACACTGACATTTCTACACATACTTGCATCCAAGTTGAAGTATCAGCAGTGTGCAAAGTACATGCATTTTCTGAACTTCTTACTCTCATCAGAGCAGGGGTGGGCACTGAGGATTATGTTGTTTTAACCAAGAGAACCCCAAAACTATGGGTGTGTGTGTGGATTGGGTTATGAGAAGTTGGATAGATTCTCTATGGTTACCTGACGAGACTAGTAGTACTGGTTTGGTGCGATGGGTTATCCGTGAAAGATGTTGACCACCCAGACCAGAGGCTTCAGTAGGATTTTCCAGGGGTTCTGTGGGTATGGAAAGTTAATAACCAGTTGCTGATCAATAAGACTCTGCTCGGCACTGGAATCAACTAAGGCATTTAATTTAAAAACCTGAGATTGCAGACAAATCTTGACTGGAATGAAAAGGAAATTGTTTTCTGTGTTATTACTTGAGTGACCCACCCGCGGCCTGTCTTTAAGCAGAGGGTTCCTGGAGTTTGAACCAAGGGGGCATAAGATGGCCCTGGTTTCCGCAAAAGAAGTTGGAAACTTCCTCTCGATTTTTGCAACGTTCCTCTTCTGTTAGCTTAGAATGTCCTATTTGCATCTATTCTTCTGGAGCTTTGTGGATAGCAGTGTTTTCAGTTCTGGGAGAAGATTGAGCAGTGGGAATAGTGGGAAATTTGAGTTCTTTCAGTTTGGCGTTCACGCCGGCGAATATCGGAGCGAAGGGCAGCAGATGTGAGTTCTTCAAAGGTACGAGCTTCTGGCTGTAAGCAGAGGGGGTCTTTGATGTTATCATTTAATGAGTGATAAAAAATACCTTTAAGAGCAAGGTCGGGCCAACCTGCTTCAATTGCCAGTATTCGAAAATGAATCACGTGATCACTAATCGACCGAATGCGTTGTTTTAAACTGAGCAATCATCTGGTAGCTTCATTTTGTTTACGAAGCTGATCAAAAATGAGACGAAATTGACATTGCCGCAGGAACCCACCACAGGCTTCGACATCACCGTTGAATGGTTCTGGCTGTAGACGGAAGTTTGTTTTTATTTTATTTTCATTTTTATCTCTTAAGAATTGTTTTGAATAAAACAAATATCTGCAGTTTCTTGCTTGCCAAGTACATTTAAATTTTTTCTGCAGACCAGAGAATGCGTGTCATACTTTGCACACTGCTGATGCTTCAACTTGGATGTAAGTATCAGTAGAAAAGGTCAGATTGTTTATGTGTTTCAAAAATAAGAACAATAACACTGTAAAAACAAAAGTTTCTCTTTTTTGCATTATATGACAAAATGCAGATTATAATATTGAATTGATTATACTGTAATAATTATCGTGTTGTGTTACGATTGTTTTAGGTTGTACAGATGAAGGATTCGAAATAAAGACAGTAAATTCTGGAGAAGATGTGACCCTTTCCTACTACAACAATCATAAAGACTTAAGAAAATTTTTCTAAGTCAAAGTTGTTTCTGGAAAGATGCCTGAAATCTTAGGAAATGGACATAAGTATGATGCTGGAGAGAAGAAGATCGGCCATTTTCCAACCAAACAAGAAGGAAAATTTATTTTTCAATTTGCAAAAGCAAAGCCAAGTGACTCTGCCTTCTATTACTGTTTAACCCTTGTAGACTATGACATAATCTTTCGGAGGGCAGTGCTTCTTGACGTTAAAAGTAAGTATTGATTTGATCTTTTATTTAAACAGATTTTAGAGAAGTTAAATTGTATTTTAGATCATTTTCATCTTTTGTCTTTTTTATTTGTTTTTCCAGGATCGCACTCTGCTTTTCTTGCAGTGGTTCAAAGTTCTGTTGATCCGGTTTCTGCAGGAGACGTTGCGGCTCTGCAGTGTTCAGTTCTCTTTGAGTTTAAAAAGGATGCATGTCCAGAGGAACAGAGAGTGTTCTGGTTCAGAAAGACTGAAGGGGAATCTCATTCCACTTATATTTACACCAGAAGAAGCAGTGATGGTGACTGTGACGGGGGTACAGAGACTCAGCCTCTGCAGAGTTGTGTCTACAGCTTCTTGAAGAACATTAGCTCCTCTGATGCTGGACTTTACTACTGTGCTGTGGCTGTATGTAAAAAAGTGATTTTTGGAAATAGAACTAAACTGGAGGTTCAAGGTAACCAACTTTTTTGAAACTTAGAAAAATTAGCAGACATGTCCATTGAAAAAAAAAAAAGTAAGGCGAGTTAGTGAACCAGAGATCCTCTGGAATGCTTTTAAGGGGTCAATCCTCATTTACAAGCAGATATGCAGGGACCTGAGAAGTGGGGTCAGAAGGCTGCAATCAAACTTTTTATGAGCAGGGGAGAGTGAACTAAAAAAGGGAAGGCGACACCCGCCATCTGAGTCTGATCATGTTTATTCAAGAGGGAGGTGTGTCCTGCACAAACTGATCCACGTCTGCTTTGTAAGAAATGATACTTTCTATAGCTTTTTCTGAGCATCTACCCTCGTCCATGTCCTAAACACTAAAATACACACTAAAATACACACTAAAACACTAAGTATTTTTATTCTGAGAGCATAGAAAGCCGTACAATAGCATAGAAAGCTGCTTACAATGGAGAAATCACCCCTCCTTTCTGCGAGTTTTCATCCGCCTGTCTGCAGGCTCGGGCACGCGCACTCTGATCTGTGAAGCTGCTCCCCCTCCTTCTGTTCTGTCCTGCACTCTGAGGCTGCTTAACTTTCCATGAAATCCATAATCTTTAACCCATTTATCCAAATACTTGATTAATGTCTGATCCTGACTGTCCATATACTTCCAAACTTTATGAAAAGCTTTCTGAACCTGAGCAATGTGCCGTCTTTCTTTTTAGTGAGATTTTGTGAATGAGCCCCACCCATCTTTTCGAGGTGTATGATCGATGATCAGCCACAAACGCTCTCAGGAATTCATCGACCACGTCAAGCTTCTACAAAAATAGTCTTTGCGGACGTGGCTGTCCTGAGAACCAGCTTCTCAATTTCAATCACAAACCAGAGTTCTCACCCAAGTAACCCGTTTTATGGATTCTCCAGCGCTGACTCTAATCAGCAGAAAAAGCTTGGAGAATCAGAAAAGAAACCTAATTATTTGTATTGACAGACTTTCTGTGTGGCATACTCACTTCAAGCAATGAACCTGGCTATTTGATGAGGGTCCGACGTCGCCGAGGGCACCACCGGATCCAAGGGCAAGGGCCGCCGATCCTGAAGGCGGATGTTTCAATGCTGAGGATGTGATCTCAGACCGCATGCGGTTTTCGGGCAACCCCCCCCAGGGGTTCCAGCGATGTCCAGGGCCGGTTCAGAAGGACCAAATGTAAAGAAACTGGATTCTCTAGAAAGGACTGTATTAAATTTTAGTTTGTACCCCGTCAGTTTCTTGCACACAGAAATAATGACTCAGAGACAGTTACTTGTCTTTTGTGGAGGTTTTACTTCGCACAAACACGAAGGGGACAGACAGATGAACATGGTGCATTCAAAGTCCGAACCAACGAGCTCAGGGATGGGGTTGGTATAAAAACCCTGCATTTGCATATTCAGAAGATCATCCGATGGACCTCGTGTGAAAATCACGCCCACAGGTTACTGCTGGAGAGAAGCTCCAAGGCTAAAGTGAAGATAAGTCTGAGGCCTGCTCAGTAGAACACACATGCACAGAAAAGAGGGAAGATGAGAATAAACTGTGAAAACAATAGCTTGGCTGTGCTGTCTTCAAATGTAATATAATTTTGAGATGACAATACATGCTCAGTGAATTAAGTTTAAACCATTAGTGTAATAAAAGTTAAAGGCAGTTTCTAACTATTCTTCACAGCCTTGTAGGTAGAAAAGCGCTATACAAGTATACGCCATTTACCATTTGACATTCACAGAGAATAGAAAAAATTACTCCTCACATAATTCAAAACGGAATCATCAAAGGCAGACACTCGAGTGACAACATCCGCAGACTTGGTAACTTAATAGACTTTGCCAATATCAAAAACCAGGAAATGACCATACTCTCATTGTATGCTGAAAAAGCATTTGACAGAGTAAACTGGAGGGTCATTGCTGCCCTCCACAAGTTTGGGTTAGGGGAATCATTCATCAATTGGATTAAAATATTATATCACAACCCAAATGCATCAGTCAGAACTAACAAACTTCTGACGGGTTCGTTCTTGGAAGAGGAACCAGACAGGGTTGCCCACTCTCTCCCTCTCTTTTTGCTATATTTATTGAGCCTCTAGCTGCAGCAATAAGATAGAAGGAGAGCATTAAGCACCTTGAATTACTTTGTGTACGAATTGTGCTATACAAATAAACTTGCCTCGCCTTGCCTCGCCTCGCCTCGCCTCGCCTCGCACCAGCATTCCAGCATTACAACCAAACACAGCCATGACTTAAATACAGACAGGACAGACAAGACACAGGTGAACATTATCAGGAGAGATTGGGACCAAGGAAGTAAAACTCAAAGGATGACAAAACAGGAAACCTTCCAAAATAAAACAGGAAACACAACTCAAACATGATGGAAAGCAAAAACCAATACAAAGAAATCCAAACCATGACAATACCCCCCCCCCCCCCCCCCCCCCCCCCCTCAAAGAACCGCACCGAGGTTCCAAAAGTCAACCAAGGAGGAGGGAGCCCGGAGGACGAACTTTGAAGGGCAACAGAGTCCTAGGAGGCTGGGTTGGGCACACCAGCAAGGCCGAGACGATGAGTCTGGAGGACGGCCAGGAGGCCACGCAGTGCAGCGAGGCAGACAAAGTATGTCTGGAGGACGGCCGGGAAGCTGTGGTGTCCGGCGAGGCAGGTCCGGAGGACGGCCTGGAGGCCGTGCTGACCGGCGTGGCGGGTCCAGAGGAAGGCCAGGAGGCTGGCCAGGGGGCCACGCTGACCAGCGTGGCGGGTCCGGAGGACGGCCGAGAGGTCGCGCTGACCGGCGTGGCAGACGAGGTGGTTCCAGAAGAAGACGGCCGGGAGGCAGGTCTAGGGAACCAGGCAAACATGGAACTGGTGGGTCAAGCATAAAGTCTGGGGCTGGTGTGGCCAATTCAAGATGCGTCGGCGGTACAGGGGCTGGCTGGGATTCCAAAGCCGACATTGGGTCAGGTACAGAGCTCAGGATCAGCGTGGCAGAGTCTGGGTGCACCGGCGGGCCAGACCAGTAGTCGGGGTTGGTCAAGTTGTTTTTTTTTTTTTTTTTTAACTTGTCCTGTCCAACAGCTGGGCAGACAGATGAGAGCTGAGGCCTCTTGTGTTGGACATATTTTACTTTAACAGTAGGGGTTATTAATCTTCAGACAAACCAGAGGTATGACTGAATAAACCCCTTTTGTAATTGAGGCCAAACTTTATTAAATTCAATTATGTTTGAAAATCTTTGGTGTTGGACCGGACGGAAAAGGAAAGGGGGGAAGAAGAGAGAGGGACGTTAGAGAGGGGGGGGTGATAGTGGGAGGGGGGGGATAAGACCATGAAGCAGCATAGAGCAGACAAGTTTACTGGTTGTTTATCATTACGGCAAGGCTCAAATGTAGTACAAAAAGGGCGGGGCCTGTCCACACACACACTGAGATGTCATCAACACACCTGCTAGCTGCAAAAAATGTCCACATGTCAACATGTACACAAAACAGATAGTGTTCACACACGCATACCTATGCCCTTAAACCAACTAGTGTGAGATCTTTCATTCATTCAATCATGCAAACTATTAATGCAAAGGTGAGCTAACACCTGTGCTCAGGTGAGTGTTTATGTTCTTCTAAAATGGATGGTGGAATGTGAAAAGAAGGAGGAGGAGCGCCCAGCCACCCCCACACACAGACCCCCGCCGCAGCAGCAGCGGCAGCCGGAATCCCCCCAACGCCACACGGCAGTAGGCAGGGGACAACCGCCCCCCGGGCGACCAAATCTGCCACCCAGGCCAGGACCAGCAGGACCGCCGCGAGGCCCCCAGAGCCAGAGAGCAGGGAAGCACGGGGGAAAGAGAGCGGCGCCCCAGCCCAACCAGGAGAACAGCCCCCCCGCCGCACCGGAAGAGCCCAACGCAGGGCCCCACCCGAGAAGGGCACCCACAGCCCCAGACGAGCACCCCATCACCACCCAGGAGTTCCGGGCATCCCCCCGCCCCAACCCCAGGTACGAGTCAGGACCCCCCAAGGGAGACCCGCTCCGCGCTCCAGGCAGCCACCCACTCGGCCCACGGTTGGTCCAGGGAGGAACAAGGCAGGGGCAGCCACCCCCACCCCGGAGGGGAGCACCCCAGGGAAAAAGGGGGGCCCACAAGGGGTGTTGTAAACATGGCCCGACCAGGCTCGGCCACTGTTGGAAGTTTGGCGGGGCCCATTGCCCAGGGGCAAGGACCCGAACCCACCCCCAGGGACACGGACACCCCCAGCTCAGGTGTAATGTGAACCCCACCCCCGAGCGGAGAGAGCACCGCCGGGCCCAGGAGACCGGCACCCAGGGGACACGGCAGCCGCCGCCAAGGGACCCGTACTCCCCACCAGAGAAGGGGTAGGGGACAGATGGTCCTAGGTCCCACCTTCCTTGTAAAATGTGTGTGTGCGTGTATGTGTGTTTGTGGGGGAGTGTGTGTGCATGTGTGTGTGTTATGTGTTGGAGTGTATATATTGAGGGGGAAGGGGTGTGTGTACTAAGGGGGGTGCAGTTAAAATTGGCGGGTAGGGCACTGAGGGGACATCTCCTGATTACTCACAGTGATGTCCCCTCACCCTCCCCACCAAGGGGCCCTAAATGTTTAAGGTGCGGTTAAAATTGGCAGGTAGGGTGCTAAGAGGACATCTGCTGCTTGCTGGCAGTGATGTCCAAGCACCCCCCCCTACCAAGGGCCCTACATGTCTAAGGTGCAAATAAAACCGAAAGAGGGGGGGCCCACTCCATACGGCAACCATGGGAGGGGTACCACTGCCAAGTAGCTCCCCCCCAAGGCGCATCGCAGGCTAAACCCCCCACCCCTTCACCCTAATATGAGGTTGTATGAGGAAGGGGGTAGGTTGGGGACAGCTGGTAGACTGTCCCCCCGGTGGTTGCATTTCGTCTTTAAATATCCGATTTTTTGATGAGTAAAATGATAAATAATATTCCAAATGTATGTGGTTATTTTCAATTTTTTTTGCTGGCTAAAATTCCATAACGACATTTGTTTACTGTTTTGTTTCTTCAGTTTATTTAGAGGCATTTATTGTAGCTACAGGAATTTTTAATATGCTATGCAAATCTCGTTTCTGCGTCGGAAAATGGTTAGTGAGGGGTTGAGTGATTCAGACATAGCACTACTAAAGGCCCATTTGTAATGCGCAATTCCCCACTGGATCTGAGTGATGTTGATTTTACCACCACCATTTGTAAAAAGAAAAATCTTGTTTATTTTTTCACCAGGGATTCACTATTTGCAGAAAGAATTACAAACTACACAGCTTTCCCTCATGGAGCGCCATTCATTTCTAATCTGTCATCACTTCAAACTGCATGATTGCACTGGTGCATATTTTTATTCTATATTGGACTTAGTTTTCTTTGAAGAGATCAAACAAATGAGAAAAGTGTAAAAATGTTCATGTCTGTCTTAGAAAAGTGTAGAGAGTGTGAAGTGAGGAGTTTCACAGCCTTAAAACATCTTGTTTGTTTTTTTTATTAATAAGCTGAAACGTCAAAACAGTTTTTCTTTATTTTTACTAATCTTTTTTATTCACCAAAAAAGAACCAAGTAAAGTTGTAATATTATTTTGTCACCCTAAAAGATAATAATAAATAATAAAACAAACATCTGTCGTATCACGGATTGAGAATGGGATTCCAAACAAAAAAAGAACCACAAAAAATCTTCTAAAAAAACAAATGAATATAAATTAAAAGAAAATTGCAGTACAGTTCAAATATTCTGACATTATTATCGTATTATTGATATTCATATGAAAAACATTTTTGATTACAGGGATTTTTTCAAGGCAGTGATACATCACAGTTTTAACATCAGGTTTTTCGGTTCTTTTAGCTTCTGTTTTTGGTGAAAGTACAATAAAAAAAAGAATAAGAAACAGTTTTAGACAAAAGTCAAATGCAAATCTTGAACTAAAAGAAATGTATATGTTTGTCATACAATCATCATAGACATATGATTTCCTGTTTTCAGTGTAATGCAGTGTTAATCTTCCTCATATACTCTCACATCACTGTAGATGGTCTCTTCCTTTGCTGCTCCTTTTCTTCCCCTTGTCTTATCAGCTTTTTTCTTGGCAAAGACTGTTGTAGCATAAACGACATTGTTTTGATTTATCTAATAAAACAAAATCAAAGTTAAAAACTTTTTGGAAATGCACAAGTTTGGTAAAATATTTTCAGCTAAATGTAATTTCCTTACCTCTTGGCTTTGCTGTTCATCTTTGACTGTTTCAGACCTTGCTTTACAGGCCAAATACACTGTTTTAGTAAAAAAAAGTTTAAAAGGTTAAAAGTCTAATTCCTAAACTATGAACTTTTGCAAATATGCAAAGTTGTATGTTTTATTAAAAGAAATACGTGCAAAAACCTGTATATCCTCTTACCTTTGCAGACATCACAAGACTTTTTTGATACGACACAAATCAGAAATGTTACCATCATGAGACTGAAAACCAAGGTTCCAACAAACAGAAAGAAAAATAAGTTGTTATGAGTGCCATCACCTGGAATAGAAATCAAGAATTATTATTGTCAAAAACTATTTATTAAAAATTAGTAATTTATTTTAAGAAAAAGTATGTTACCTTGAACATCCAGTTTTGTTCCATTTCCAAAAACCACTTTTCCACATGCAGCCACAGCACAGTAGTAAAGTCCAGCATCAGAGGAGCTGACGTTCTTCAAGAAGCTGTAGACACAACTCTGCAGAGGCTGAGTCTCTGTACCCCCGTCACAGTCACCATCACTGCTTCTTCTGGCGTAAATATAAGTGGGATGAGATTCCCCTTCAGTCTTTCTGAACCAGAACACTCTCTGTTCCTCTGGACATGCATCATTTTTAAACTCAGAGAGAACTGAACACTGCAGAGCCACAACGTCTCCTGCAGAAACCGGATCAACAGAACTTTGAACCACTGCAGGAAAATTAGAGCGTGGTCCTGGAAAACAAATAAAAACGAAACAACAAAAGATGAAAATGATCTCAGAAATGTTTATATTTTATTTCTAATATGCAATTTACCTTCTCTAAAATTAGTTTTTAAACAACTAAAACATCAAATCCATACTTACTTTTAACGTCAAGAAGCACTGCCTTCCTAAAGATTATGTCGTAGTCTACAAGGGTTAAACAGTAATAGAAGGCTAAGTCACTCGGTTTTGCTTTTGCAATTTGAAAAATAAATTTTCCTTCTTCTTGTTTGGTTGAAGAATGACCGATCTTCTTCTCTCCAGCATCATACTTGTGTCCCTTTCCTAAGATTTCAGGCATTTTTCCAGGAACAACTTTGACCCAGAAAAATGTTCTAAAGTCTTTATGATTGTTGTAATAGGACAGGGTCACATCTTCTCCAGCGTTTACTGTCTTTATTTCAAATCCCTCATCTGTACAACCTAAAACAGTTGTAAGACAACACAATTACTACGGTATAATCAATTCAATATTATAATCTGCATTTTGTCATATTGTACAACAAGACAATAACTGTTATTATCATTATCCTTATTTCTGAAACACTGAAATTTCTGCACATACTTACATCCAAGTTGAAGTATCAGCAGTGTACAAAGTACAACATGCATTTTCTGAACTTCTTATTCTCTGGTCTGCAGATGACTTATGTCGCATTAGAGGAGGATTTTCTTTGTTGTGGCTAAAAAAAAGGGAGGGAACAATTTTAGAATGAACTGATTGGCTGCTAATCACACTGCCATCTCAGTTACAACCCCAGTGGAAATATAACAAGAAAAACTTTCCATTACTTAAAACAACATATTTTGTCATCTCACAGTGGTGGCTTTAGTTGTTATGATTGGCTCTAGACCGCAGGTACAGACTTACACAGCCCAAGGCCGAAACAAGCTGTCAACAAGGGCTGAGACCAACTGCAAGTGAGAAGATCTTAATGAAATTTCAAAAATACCATGGATATATTTTTGTGAAAAATAAATGAAAAAAAATAGAAAATGAACATAATAAGCAGATTGAGCAACTTACACTACATGTGCTCAATCTCTTTCCAAACATCTTCCTCTTTCTCTTCCTCATGAAGACTCACTTTTTGTGGCATTAGCTGTATTTATACACGAGGGTGCAGCTTCATGATTCTGAAGGTTGGTTTAGTTATGTTTTAGATTATCTACCAATTTACAAAGCTTCTCTTTACATACTTTACGTTCCATTTTTAAGTATTCAAGTTTTTGTTGTAACTTGATTTTGTCTCCCTTTACCTTCATTCAAAACACAATAAAATGGTTTATATGAAGTAAGGTCTGGGACTCTCGAATGTGAGAAAACTTCGGTGTAGCTGTACAATATGACTTCTGGTCAGCCAAAAACCATGCTCTTCAAAACTTTTTTCATGTAAACTTAGATTTTTGTTAACATTGGAGTCAGAGGGAAATAGTATTAATATAAACGCCACTTACCAGCCTGGTGGGAATTTGTTAAAGTGTCAAACTCCTCGCTTTTACAGTGCAAAATGACACCCATCTGGAACAACCCAGATATCCTCATTAACAAAAAAATGTTACACTTCCCAGTTTGGCAACCAGGGGGCGTAACCCTACTAGAGCACTTAATTATTGATAGAAGATTCATAACACCCAGGTACTTTACAGTAAGAAAAACATGGAATAAATAACTTTTTGGAATACCAGCAACTTAAATCTATAATTACTACAAAGTTTAATTACAAAAACAATAACTTAAAGCTACCAGAATTTGTTAACTCTTATTATTTTTTCAATTATTAAAACTCTCTCCAAAACATACAATCTCTTATGCAACCTAGATGACAACATTTCAATTCTGATAACAAAATGGGAAGCAGATTTGAGCATTAGCACAGATGAAAGCTTCTGGTCAGAAATGTGTCTAAACACCTTTAAACTGACAAAAATGTAACGTTCGCTAAAAATAATGTTTAAAGATGCTATAAGATATTCAATAAAACCCATACCTTTAATTTCATTTTAAGATTATTTTATTTTGAATCTTAAAATTGGACCCCCTCTTTTCCTAGTGCCCTCCTCCTGGGCGGGGGCGGCTGGCCCCTGCCTTAATCCTTCCTGGACCCACCATGGGCCGGGTGGGTGGCTGCCTGGAGCGTGGATCGGGTCTCCCTTGGGGGGTCCTGGCCCGTACCTGGGGTGGGGCGGGAGGATGCGCCAGAACTCCTGGGTGGTGATGAGGCGCTCGCCTAGGGCTGCTGGCACCCTTCTCGGGTGGGGCCCAGTGCCGGGCCCTCCTGGCGCGCAGGCGGGCTGCTCTCCTGGTTGGGCCGGGGCTGCGCTCTCTGTCCCTCCGTGCCTCCCTGCTCTCTGGCTCTGGGCGCCTCGGGGCAGTCCTGCTGGCCCTGGCCTGGGTGGCAGATGTGGTCACGCGGGGGGCGGTTGTTCTCTGCCTACTGCCGTGTGGCGTTGGGGGGTTCTGGCTGCCGCACCTGCTGCGGCGGGGGTCTTGGTGTGGGGATGGCTGGGAACTCTCCCTCCTTCTTTTCACATTCCACCATCCATTTAAGAAGAACATAAACACTCAATTGAGCACAGGTGGTCACTTAGCGTGATTGAATGAAATATTTCACACTAGTTGGTCTGAAGACATAAGTATGCATGTACACACTATCTGTATTATGTACATGTTGACATGTGGACATTTTTGCAGCCAACAGGTGTGCATTTTTGCAGCCAACAGGTGTGCAGCCAACAGGTGTGTTTATAACATTTGAATGTGTGTGTGGACAGGCCCCGCCCCTTTTAGTTTTGTATTACATCTGAACCTCACCGTATTGATAAACATCCAGCAACTTGTTGCTTTATGCTGCTTCATGGTTTTACACCACCCCCCATAATTACCCTTCCAACCCCCCCCTCTTCTCTAACATCTCTCTTTTCTTCCCTCCTTTCATTTTCCGTCCAATCCAACACAAAAAATCCTCAAATACGATTAAAATTAATAGAGTTTGGCCTTGATAACAAAAGGGGTTTATTCAGACATACCTCTGGTTTGTCAGAAAATTCAGAACCCCAGTTGTTAAAGTAAAATATGTCCAACACAAGAGGCCTTCAGCTCTCACCTGTTTGCCCAGCTGTTGGACAGGACAAGTTAAAAAAAAAAAAAAATTATTTTGAAGCCTTTAAGTGATAAACATTAATAGAACATTAATAGTTACTCGGCTTTGCTTTTGAAATCTGCAGAAATAATCTTACGTCTTATTCTTTGGTTGTAAAGTGAACAGTGTTGTTTTTGCTGAATCTTTGTCCTACGATTTCAGGCTCTTTCCGGAAATACTTTTGATCCAGAAAAAAGAATCCAAAGGTTAAGCTGTAAGTTGTTACAGAGAAGGGTCACATCTTCTCCAGCGTCTACTGTCTTTGTCTCAAATCCCTCATCTGTACATCCTAAAATAATTATAACACAAAAAGTTGTTACATTATCATTTTCTTCAGTTTATCATACTATGCAAAAAGATGATAGCTTATCAATATTATTATCATTCCTTCATTCATTCATTCATCTTCTGAAGTTTTATCTCTTTCGGGGTCACGGGGCTGCCGGAGCCTATCCCGGTCACTTGTGGGCGAAGGCAGGGGACATTCTGGACAGTTCGCCAGTCTGTCACAGGGCCACAATCACACACCCATACAATCACACTCCCATGCACACTCACACTCAGGGACAAATTAGAGTTTCCAATTGACTTATGGAGCATGTTTTTGGACAGTGGGAGGAAGCCGGAGACCCCGGAGAAAAACCCACACATGCACGGGGAGAACATGCAAACTCCACACAGTAAGGTTCCATATTGATGTTTTATTTCAGGTCCCCCCAGCCGGGACTTGCCTCACAGCAAGAAGGCAAGAGTGCTAACCACTGTGCCAACGTGCAGGTGCAGGTCCTATACTATTGAGATTCTACTATTTTAAACTTTTATTATCATTACTTTTAAACACTGACATTTCTACACATACTTGCATCCAAGTTGAAGTATCAGCAGTGTGCAAAGTACATGCATTTTCTGAACTTCTTACTCTCATCAGAGCAGGGGTGGGCACTGAGGATTATGTTGTTTTAACCAAGAGAACCCCAAAACTATGGGTGTGTGTGTGGATTGGGTTATGAGAAGTTGGATAGATTCTCTATGGTTACCTGACGAGACTAGTAGTACTGGTTTGGTGCGATGGGTTATCCGTGAAAGATGTTGACCACCCAGACCAGAGGCTTCAGTAGGATTTTCCAGGGGTTCTGTGGGTATGGAAAGTTAATAACCAGTTGCTGATCAATAAGACTCTGCTCGGCACTGGAATCAACTAAGGCATTTAATTTAAAAACCTGAGATTGCAGACAAATCTTGACTGGAATGAAAAGGAAATTGTTTTCTGTGTTATTACTTGAGTGACCCACCCGCGGCCTGTCTTTAAGCAGAGGGTTCCTGGAGTTTGAACCAAGGGGGCATAAGATGGCCCTGGTTTCCGCAAAAGAAGTTGGAAACTTCCTCTCGATTTTTGCAACGTTCCTCTTCTGTTAGCTTAGAATGTCCTATTTGCATCTATTCTTCTGGAGCTTTGTGGATAGCAGTGTTTTCAGTTCTGGGAGAAGATTGAGCAGTGGGAATAGTGGGAAATTTGAGTTCTTTCAGTTTGGCGTTCACGCCGGCGAATATCGGAGCGAAGGGCAGCAGATGTGAGTTCTTCAAAGGTACGAGCTTCTGGCTGTAAGCAGAGGGGGTCTTTGATGTTATCATTTAATGAGTGATAAAAAATACCTTTAAGAGCAAGGTCGGGCCAACCTGCTTCAATTGCCAGTATTCGAAAATGAATCACGTGATCACTAATCGACCGAATGCGTTGTTTTAAACTGAGCAATCATCTGGTAGCTTCATTTTGTTTACGAAGCTGATCAAAAATGAGACGAAATTGACATTGCCGCAGGAACCCACCACAGGCTTCGACATCACCGTTGAATGGTTCTGGCTGTAGACGGAAGTTTGTTTTTATTTTATTTTCATTTTTATCTCTTAAGAATTGTTTTGAATAAAACAAATATCTGCAGTTTCTTGCTTGCCAAGTACATTTAAATTTTTTCTGCAGACCAGAGAATGCGTGTCATACTTTGCACACTGCTGATGCTTCAACTTGGATGTAAGTATCAGTAGAAAAGGTCAGATTGTTTATGTGTTTCAAAAATAAGAACAATAACACTGTAAAAACAAAAGTTTCTCTTTTTTGCATTATATGACAAAATGCAGATTATAATATTGAATTGATTATACTGTAATAATTATCGTGTTGTGTTACGATTGTTTTAGGTTGTACAGATGAAGGATTCGAAATAAAGACAGTAAATTCTGGAGAAGATGTGACCCTTTCCTACTACAACAATCATAAAGACTTAAGAAAATTTTTCTAAGTCAAAGTTGTTTCTGGAAAGATGCCTGAAATCTTAGGAAATGGACATAAGTATGATGCTGGAGAGAAGAAGATCGGCCATTTTCCAACCAAACAAGAAGGAAAATTTATTTTTCAATTTGCAAAAGCAAAGCCAAGTGACTCTGCCTTCTATTACTGTTTAACCCTTGTAGACTATGACATAATCTTTCGGAGGGCAGTGCTTCTTGACGTTAAAAGTAAGTATTGATTTGATCTTTTATTTAAACAGATTTTAGAGAAGTTAAATTGTATTTTAGATCATTTTCATCTTTTGTCTTTTTTATTTGTTTTTCCAGGATCGCACTCTGCTTTTCTTGCAGTGGTTCAAAGTTCTGTTGATCCGGTTTCTGCAGGAGACGTTGCGGCTCTGCAGTGTTCAGTTCTCTTTGAGTTTAAAAAGGATGCATGTCCAGAGGAACAGAGAGTGTTCTGGTTCAGAAAGACTGAAGGGGAATCTCATTCCACTTATATTTACACCAGAAGAAGCAGTGATGGTGACTGTGACGGGGGTACAGAGACTCAGCCTCTGCAGAGTTGTGTCTACAGCTTCTTGAAGAACATTAGCTCCTCTGATGCTGGACTTTACTACTGTGCTGTGGCTGTATGTAAAAAAGTGATTTTTGGAAATAGAACTAAACTGGAGGTTCAAGGTAACCAACTTTTTTGAAACTTAGAAAAATTAGCAGACATGTCCATTGAAAAAAAAAAAAGTAAGGCGAGTTAGTGAACCAGAGATCCTCTGGAATGCTTTTAAGGGGTCAATCCTCATTTACAAGCAGATATGCAGGGACCTGAGAAGTGGGGTCAGAAGGCTGCAATCAAACTTTTTATGAGCAGGGGAGAGTGAACTAAAAAAGGGAAGGCGACACCCGCCATCTGAGTCTGATCATGTTTATTCAAGAGGGAGGTGTGTCCTGCACAAACTGATCCACGTCTGCTTTGTAAGAAATGATACTTTCTATAGCTTTTTCTGAGCATCTACCCTCGTCCATGTCCTAAACACTAAAATACACACTAAAATACACACTAAAACACTAAGTATTTTTATTCTGAGAGCATAGAAAGCCGTACAATAGCATAGAAAGCTGCTTACAATGGAGAAATCACCCCTCCTTTCTGCGAGTTTTCATCCGCCTGTCTGCAGGCTCGGGCACGCGCACTCTGATCTGTGAAGCTGCTCCCCCTCCTTCTGTTCTGTCCTGCACTCTGAGGCTGCTTAACTTTCCATGAAATCCATAATCTTTAACCCATTTATCCAAATACTTGATTAATGTCTGATCCTGACTGTCCATATACTTCCAAACTTTATGAAAAGCTTTCTGAACCTGAGCAATGTGCCGTCTTTCTTTTTAGTGAGATTTTGTGAATGAGCCCCACCCATCTTTTCGAGGTGTATGATCGATGATCAGCCACAAACGCTCTCAGGAATTCATCGACCACGTCAAGCTTCTACAAAAATAGTCTTTGCGGACGTGGCTGTCCTGAGAACCAGCTTCTCAATTTCAATCACAAACCAGAGTTCTCACCCAAGTAACCCGTTTTATGGATTCTCCAGCGCTGACTCTAATCAGCAGAAAAAGCTTGGAGAATCAGAAAAGAAACCTAATTATTTGTATTGACAGACTTTCTGTGTGGCATACTCACTTCAAGCAATGAACCTGGCTATTTGATGAGGGTCCGACGTCGCCGAGGGCACCACCGGATCCAAGGGCAAGGGCCGCCGATCCTGAAGGCGGATGTTTCAATGCTGAGGATGTGATCTCAGACCGCATGCGGTTTTCGGGCAACCCCCCCCAGGGGTTCCAGCGATGTCCAGGGCCGGTTCAGAAGGACCAAATGTAAAGAAACTGGATTCTCTAGAAAGGACTGTATTAAATTTTAGTTTGTACCCCGTCAGTTTCTTGCACACAGAAATAATGACTCAGAGACAGTTACTTGTCTTTTGTGGAGGTTTTACTTCGCACAAACACGGAGGGGACAGACAGATGAACATGGTGCATTCAAAGTCCGAACCAACGAGCTCAGGGATGGGGTTGGTATAAAAACCCTGCATTTGCATATTCAGAAGATCATCCGATGGACCTCGTGTGAAAATCACGCCCACAGGTTACTGCTGGAGAGAAGCTCCAAGGCTAAAGTGAAGATAAGTCTGAGGCCTGCTCAGTAGAACACACATGCACAGAAAAGAGGGAAGATGAGAATAAACTGTGAAAACAATAGCTTGGCTGTGCTGTCTTCAAATGTAATATAATTTTGAGATGACAATACATGCTCAGTGAATTAAGTTTAAACCATTAGTGTAATAAAAGTTAAAGGCAGTTTCTAACTATTCTTCACAGCCTTGTAGGTAGAAAAGCGCTATACAAGTATACGCCATTTACCATTTGACATTCACAGAGAATAGAAAAAATTACTCCTCACATAATTCAAAACGGAATCATCAAAGGCAGACACTCGAGTGACAACATCCGCAGACTTGGTAACTTAATAGACTTTGCCAATATCAAAAACCAGGAAATGACCATACTCTCATTGTATGCTGAAAAAGCATTTGACAGAGTAAACTGGAGGGTCATTGCTGCCCTCCACAAGTTTGGGTTAGGGGA
Source organism: Oryzias latipes (assembly GCF_053564925.1). NCBI lineage: Eukaryota > Metazoa > Chordata > Actinopteri > Beloniformes > Adrianichthyidae > Oryzias > Oryzias latipes. The sequence continues at coordinate 9,276,945 of NC_136246.1, forward strand.
ATCATTCATCAATTGGATTAAAATATTATATCACAACCCAAATGCATCAGTCAGAACTAACAAACTTCTGACGGGTTCGTTCTTGGAAGAGGAACCAGACAGGGTTGCCCACTCTCTCCCTCTCTTTTTGCTATATTTATTGAGCCTCTAGCTGCAGCAATAAGATAGAAGGAGAGCATTAAGCACCTTGAATTACTTTGTGTACGAATTGTGCTATACAAATAAACTTGCCTCGCCTTGCCTCGCCTCGCCTCGCCTCGCCTCGCACCAGCATTCCAGCATTACAACCAAACACAGCCATGACTTAAATACAGACAGGACAGACAAGACACAGGTGAACATTATCAGGAGAGATTGGGACCAAGGAAGTAAAACTCAAAGGATGACAAAACAGGAAACCTTCCAAAATAAAACAGGAAACACAACTCAAACATGATGGAAAGCAAAAACCAATACAAAGAAATCCAAACCATGACAATACCCCCCCCCCCCCCCCCCCTCAAAGAACCGCACCGAGGTTCCAAAAGTCAACCAAGGAGGAGGGAGCCCGGAGGACGAACTTTGAAGGGCAACAGAGTCCTAGGAGGCTGGGTTGGGCACACCAGCAAGGCCGAGACGATGAGTCTGGAGGACGGCCAGGAGGCCACGCAGTGCAGCGAGGCAGACAAAGTATGTCTGGAGGACGGCCGGGAAGCTGTGGTGTCCGGCGAGGCAGGTCCGGAGGACGGCCTGGAGGCCGTGCTGACCGGCGTGGCGGGTCCAGAGGAAGGCCAGGAGGCTGGCCAGGGGGCCACGCTGACCAGCGTGGCGGGTCCGGAGGACGGCCGAGAGGTCGCGCTGACCGGCGTGGCAGACGAGGTGGTTCCAGAAGAAGACGGCCGGGAGGCAGGTCTAGGGAACCAGGCAAACATGGAACTGGTGGGTCAAGCATAAAGTCTGGGGCTGGTGTGGCCAATTCAAGATGCGTCGGCGGTACAGGGGCTGGCTGGGATTCCAAAGCCGACATTGGGTCAGGTACAGAGCTCAGGATCAGCGTGGCAGAGTCTGGGTGCACCGGCGGGCCAGACCAGTAGTCGGGGTTGGTCAAGTTGTTTTTTTTTTTTTTTTTTAACTTGTCTACTGCCGTGTGGCGTTGGGGGGTTCTGGCTGCCGCACCTGCTGCGGCGGGGGTCTTGGTGTGGGGATGGCTGGGAACTCTCCCTCCTTCTTTTCACATTCCACCATCCATTTAAGAAGAACATAAACACTCAATTGAGCACAGGTGGTCACTTAGCGTGATTGAATGAAATATTTCACACTAGTTGGTCTGAAGACATAAGTATGCATGTACACACTATCTGTATTATGTACATGTTGACATGTGGACATTTTTGCAGCCAACAGGTGTGCATTTTTGCAGCCAACAGGTGTGCAGCCAACAGGTGTGTTTATAACATTTGAATGTGTGTGTGGACAGGCCCCGCCCCTTTTAGTTTTGTATTACATCTGAACATCACCGTATTGACAAACATCCAGCAACTTGTTGCTTTATGCTGCTTCATGGTTTTACACCCCCCCCCATAATCACCCTTCCAACCCCCCCCTCTTCTCTAACATCTCTCTTTTCTTCCCTCCTTTCATTTTCCGTCCAATCCAACACAAAAAATCCTCAAATACGATTAAAATTAATAGAGTTTGGCCTTGATAACAAAAGGGGTTTATTCAGACATACCTCTGGTTTGTCAGAAAATTCAGAACCCCAGTTGTTAAAGTAAAATATGTCCAACACAAGAGGCCTTCAGCTCTCACCTGTTTGCCCAGCTGTTGGACAGGACAAGTTAAAAAAAAAAAAATTATTTTGAAGCCTTTAAGTGATAAACATTAATAGAACATTAATAGTTACTCGGCTTTGCTTTTGAAATCTGCAGAAATAATCTTACGTCTTATTCTTTGGTTGTAAAGTGAACAGTGTTGTTTTTGCTGAATCTTTGTCCTACGATTTCAGGCTCTTTCCGGGAATACTTTTGATCCAGAAAAAAGAATCCAAAGGTTAAGCTGTAAGTTGTTACAGAGAAGGGTCACATCTTCTCCAGCGTCTACTGTCTTTGTCTCAAATCCCTCATCTGTACATCCTAAAATAATTATAACACAAAAAGTTGTTACATTATCATTTTCTTCAGTTTATCATACTATGCAAAAAGATGATAGCTTATCAATATTATTATCATTCCTTCATTCATTCATTCATCTTCTGAAGTTTTATCTCTTTCGGGGTCACGGGGCTGCCGGAGCCTATCCCGGTCACTTGTGGGCGAAGGCAGGGGACATTCTGGACAGTTCGCCAGTCTGTCACAGGGCCACAATCACACACCCATACAATCACACTCCCATGCACACTCACACTCAGGGACAAATTAGAGTTTCCAATTGACTTATGGAGCATGTTTTTGGACAGTGGGAGGAAGCCGGAGACCCCGGAGAAAAACCCACACATGCACGGGGAGAACATGCAAACTCCACACAGTAAGGTTCCATATTGATGTTTTATTTCAGGTCCCCCCAGCCGGGACTTGCCTCACAGCAAGAAGGCAAGAGTGCTAACCACTGTGCCAACGTGCAGGTGCAGGTCCTATACTATTGAGATTCTACTATTTTAAACTTTTATTATCATTACTTTTAAACACTGACATTTCTACACATACTTGCATCCAAGTTGAAGTATCAGCAGTGTGCAAAGTACATGCATTTTCTGAACTTCTTACTCTCATCAGAGCAGGGGTGGGCACTGAGGATTATGTTGTTTTAACCAAGAGAACCCCAAAACTATGGGTGTGTGTGTGGATTGGGTTATGAGAAGTTGGATAGATTCTCTATGGTTACCTGACGAGACTAGTAGTACTGGTTTGGTGCGATGGGTTATCCGTGAAAGATGTTGACCACCCAGACCAGAGGCTTCAGTAGGATTTTCCAGGGGTTCTGTGGGTATGGAAAGTTAATAACCAGTTGCTGATCAATAAGACTCTGCTCGGCACTGGAATCAACTAAGGCATTTAATTTAAAAACCTAAGATTGCAGACAAATCTTGACTGGAATGAAAAGGAAATTGTTTTCTGTGTTATTACTTGAGTGACCCACCCGCGGCCTGTCTTTAAGCAGAGGGTTCCTGGAGTTTGAACCAAGGGGGCATAAGATGGCCCTGGTTTCCGCAAAAGAAGTTGGAAACTTCCTCTCGATTTTTGCAACGTTCCTCTTCTGTTAGCTTAGAATGTCCTATTTGCATCTATTCTTCTGGAGCTTTGTGGATAGCAGTGTTTTCAGTTCTGGGAGAAGATTGAGCAGTGGGAATAGTGGGAAATTTGAGTTCTTTCAGTTTGGCGTTCACGCCGGCGAATATCGGAGCGAAGGGCAGCAGATGTGAGTTCTTCAAAGGTACGAGCTTCTGGCTGTAAGCAGAGGGGGTCTTTGATGTTATCATTTAATGAGTGATAAAAAATACCTTTAAGAGCAAGGTCGGGCCAACCTGCTTCAATTGCCAGTATTCGAAAATGAATCACGTGATCACTAATCGACCGAATGCGTTGTTTTAAACTGAGCAATCATCTGGTAGCTTCATTTTGTTTACGAAGCTGATCAAAAATGAGACGAAATTGACATTGCCGCAGGAACCCACCACAGGCTTCGACATCACCGTTGAATGGTTCTGGCTGTAGACGGAAGTTTGTTTTTATTTTATTTTCATTTTTATCTCTTAAGAATTGTTTTGAATAAAACAAATATCTGCAGTTTCTTGCTTGCCAAGTACATTTAAATTTTTTCTGCAGACCAGAGAATGCGTGTCATACTTTGCACACTGCTGATGCTTCAACTTGGATGTAAGTATCAGTAGAAAAGGTCAGATTGTTTATGTGTTTCAAAAATAAGAACAATAACACTGTAAAAACAAAAGTTTCTCTTTTTTGCATTATATGACAAAATGCAGATTATAATATTGAATTGATTATACTGTAATAATTATCGTGTTGTGTTACGATTGTTTTAGGTTGTACAGATGAAGGATTCGAAATAAAGACAGTAAATTCTGGAGAAGATGTGACCCTTTCCTACTACAACAATCATAAAGACTTAAGAAAATTTTTCTAAGTCAAAGTTGTTTCTGGAAAGATGCCTGAAATCTTAGGAAATGGACATAAGTATGATGCTGGAGAGAAGAAGATCGGCCATTTTCCAACCAAACAAGAAGGAAAATTTATTTTTCAATTTGCAAAAGCAAAGCCAAGTGACTCTGCCTTCTATTACTGTTTAACCCTTGTAGACTATGACATAATCTTTAGGAGGGCAGTGCTTCTTGACGTTAAAAGTAAGTATTGATTTGATCTTTTATTTAAACAGATTTTAGAGAAGTTAAATTGTATTTTAGATCATTTTCATCTTTTGTCTTTTTTATTTGTTTTTCCAGGATCGCACTCTGCTTTTCTTGCAGTGGTTCAAAGTTCTGTTGATCCGGTTTCTGCAGGAGACGTTGCGGCTCTGCAGTGTTCAGTTCTCTTTGAGTTTAAAAAGGATGCATGTCCAGAGGAACAGAGAGTGTTCTGGTTCAGAAAGACTGAAGGGGAATCTCATTCCACTTATATTTACACCAGAAGAAGCAGTGATGGTGACTGTGACGGGGGTACAGAGACTCAGCCTCTGCAGAGTTGTGTCTACAGCTTCTTGAAGAACATTAGCTCCTCTGATGCTGGACTTTACTACTGTGCTGTGGCTGTATGTAAAAAAGTGATTTTTGGAAATAGAACTAAACTGGAGGTTCAAGGTAACAAACTTTTTTATAAAATAAATTTAAAAAATGTAATAAATAGTTTTTGAAAATAATCTTCTTTCTCTTTCGGCTTTTCCCATCAGGGGTCGCCACAGCGAATCATCCTTTTCCACCTCACTCTATCATGAACATCTTCTACCCTAACGTTAGCCAACTTCATGTCCTCTGTTAAGACATCCATATATCTCCTCTTTGGCCGTCCTCTTGCCCTCCGGCCAGGCAGCTCCATCTCCAACATCCTTCTACCAATATATCCACTATCCCTCCTCTGAACATGTCCAAACCATCTCAGTCTGGCTTCTCTGACTTTGTCGCTAACACAGGCAACGTGAGCCGTCCCTCTGATGTACTCGTTCCTTATCCTGTCTAACCTGGTCACTCCTAAGGAGAACCTCAACATCTTCATCTCCGCTACCTCCATCTCAGCCTCTTGTCTCTGTCTCACTGCTACCGTCTCTAACCCATAGAGCAGAGCTGGTCTCACCACTGTCTTGTACACCTTTCCTTTGAGTCTTGCTGGCACTCTTCTGTCACACAACACTCCTAACACTTTCCTCCAACCGCTCCAACCTGCCTGCACTCGCCTCTTCACCTCTTTTCCACAATCCCCATCACACTGAACTGTTGACCCCAAGTACTTAAACTCCTGCACCTTCTTCACCTCAGTCCCCTGTAACCTAACGCTTCTACCTTGATCCCTCTCGTTCAGACACATGTATTCTGTCTTACTACGACTGACCTTCATACCTCTTCTTTCCAGAGCAAACCTCCACCTCTCTAGCTGTTCCTCCACCTGCTCTCTACTCTCACTGCAAATTACAATGTCATCCGCAAACATCATTGTCCAGGGAGATTCCTGTCTTACCTCGTCTGTCAGCCTGTCCATCAGCATAGCAAACAAAAAAGGACTCAAAGCTGATCCTTGGTGTAGTCCCACCTCCACCTTGAACTCCTCTGTCTGACCTACAGCACATCTCACCACCGTCATACTTCTCTCATACATGTCCTGAACTACTCTGACATACTTTTCTGCCACTCCAGACGACCTCATACAGTACCACAGCTCCTCCCTCGGCACCCTGTCATACGCCTTCTCTAAATCTACGAACACACAATGCAGCTCCTTCTTTTTGAAAATAATAATTCTTGATTTCTATTCCAGGAGACGGCACTCATAACAAAATATTTTTCTTTCTGTTTTTTGGAACCTTGGTTTTGAGTCTCATGATGGTAACATTTCTGATTTGTGTCGTATCAAAAAAGTGCTGTGCTGTCTGCAAAGGTAAGAGGATATTCAGGTTTTTGCACGTGTATCTTTTAATAAAACAAATATAACTTTGCATTCTTTCAAAAGCTCATAGTTTAGGAATTACACTTTTAACTTTTTAAAAAAAAATTTAAAACAGTGTATTTGGCCTGTCAATGATGAACGGCAAAACCAGAAGGTGAGGAAATTACATTTGGCTGAAAATGTTTGATTTTAATTGTGTATTTCCAAAAAAGATTTTAGATTTTATTTAGTTTTGTTAGATAAATTAAAGCAGTGTTGTTTATGCTACAACACTCTTTGCCAAGAAAAAAGCTGACAAACCAAAGGGAAGAAAAGCTGCAGCAAAACAGAGACAAAGTTTTTGAGGAAAATTAACTCTGCATTACGCTGAAAACAGAAAAAAATATCTATTTGTGTCAGACAACTCATGCAGTAATAATAGTATTTATTTTCACATTCTTTGTTTTACATTTCATATTCCTTTAACTTTGCAATTCACATTCCTTTAACCTTGCATTTTCAAATTCCTAACTGACATTTCACATTCCTTTATAATTGCCATTTCACATTCTTTTAGTTTGGCATGAGACTCCGTGCAATTCCATGAGACAAATTTCCATAAACTTTTGGGTAATAACTACCTCTAACAGAGCTCACAGGTGGAAGCCGGGGAGGAGGGTGGGGCGAAAAAACGCAACGCTGCAGTAAAGAAGGATGAACAATGTACACACCTGGACTTAAATAAGATGCTGAACAGGTGAGTTGATTAACTGAACCGCCCTAGGGGAGTGACCGAAGTAAACGCCTACCTGAGTTATCTGCCCGATATTGCTCCCAAGGTAACTCACTTCAGTCAGACAACTCATGCAGTAATAATAGTATTTATTTTCACATTCTTTGGTTTGCTTTTCATATTCCTTTAACTTTGCATTTTCGAATTCCTCTAGTTGGTATTTCACATTCCTTTATAATTGCCATTTCAAATTCCTTTATAATTGCTATTTCACGTTATTTTAGTTTGGCATAAGACTACGTGCAATTCCATTAGAGAAATTTCCATAAACCTTTGGGAAATAACTACCCCCAACACCAAACTCATCACGGTTGGATATATATATATATATATATATATATATATATATATATATATATATATATATATATATATATATATATATATATATATATATCAGTGTGTAATCAGAGGAAGTGTGTTTCGGAGGCATTCCATATTCAGACTTACAAGTATGACTACTATGTGTGACCCGGCACCTTTGACCGTTGGGCAGCTCCCGTTCGAGTACAGCGCCACGAAGGGAACACACTATCTAGTGGATCTACTATGTGTGACCCGGCACCATTGACCGTTGGGCTGCTCCCATTCGAGTACAGCGCCACGAAGGGAACACACTATTTATTTAGTCTGCTATGTGTGACCCGGCACCTTTGACCATTGGGCCGCTCCCGTTCGAATACAGTGCCACAAGGGAAACACACTATTTATTTAGTCTGCTATGTGTGATCCGGCACCTTTGACCATTGGGCCGCTCCCGTTCGAGTACAGCGCCACAAAGGAAACAAACTATCTAGTGGATCTGCTATTTGTGACCTGGCACCATTGACCGTTAGGCCACTCCCTTTTTTAGCGCCAACACCAACCTGTAAGACGACAACTTAACATCCAAATTTGAAGCTTCCAATGGCATAATATGATTAAAGCTTAAGTGAAATCCATAATTTAGAAGCTTCCATCTGAGAACTATGAACGAGCTTAATGCTATAATTTTGGTGCTTCCATTCGGCATATTATGATATGAGCTTAAGTAACCTCCAATTTCAAGCTCCATTGCATACCGTAACACAGCTTAAGAACATCCTAATTTTAAGGCATCTGGCAATATAGTTTTCTTTAAAATCTAAAATCCGAGATTTTATATGCCATTCTGATGCGAACATATTGGTTGATTCAAGTAAGAAAACTCATTGAGACTCAGATGAGGTTTACCGCCCCATCACTTTCAATGCAGAATAGGTACGTGGAGTGCAGTCGTCGTTGCAGCTCCAGATCAAGGTGCAGGGGCAACAATCTGCTGGGAAGCTGCAGGACGAGCAGAGACCGTGGAACCTGGAAGCCATCCGACTTTGTCGAGGATTTTACATCATCCACCAGAAACTGAATTGCTGACTGGAGAGTAGGGGTTGCAGGCTCAGAAAGCGATGTATAGATGGAGACAAAGCAATATTAGTCTTGGCAATGAATATATAAATAATTTAGAACTGATCAGTTTAGAATTCTTAAGATAAAGGGAATAAAAGTGCTTGTAAGAACAACTCTGAAAAGGTGAAATCAAATAGTGAGTTTAAAGAGAAGGTTCTATTGGTGTATTCATTGCACCATAGAAAACATCAGAGCACAGATTCCAACAAGAAACGACAGTTAATATGGAACCTGCCGAAATATTAACACCAAAATAAAAAGCACCAATGTAAAAGAGAAGTTACTTTTTGTCATTTCCGGAGGGACGCACCTTAAGAAGGCTGTCGAGGAGCAGGCGAATAGAAGGGTTACCAAGATCCAAGGAGATTACATAGATCAAGAAAGTCGACATCCCACGTAGCAATGGATGGCAGCTCGGCTGGATTTGATATTTTGAACTTGATATCATCGGTTCTCAAATAGGTGGAACACAAGAGCACATATAACTTAAAAATTACTTGGCAAAGGGGTGCTTAGATACCGCAATGAAGAAAAATTCGAGATTGATGAGGGATCGTAGGTTCTGATAGTATTTAAACTGGCTGAACCTCATGCATTTAGAGGCGGATGACAATAAGTCTCTAAAAGGAGATACTCTTAGTCGAGTGTTATCTGCTTGAAAGCAGGGCAGACTGAGGATTGGTTTGCGACACAAACATTTTTTAACTCTTGAAACTGAAGTTAGAGAGCATCCGTGATAATTTCTACAGCCAGGAAATTAGCTCGTAATGTAAGTTATCTAAACACTAAACCATGTTAAACGATGACGCATTACTATTTATCATTGCACTCTTAAAACAGCCTTTGTATTAATCTCCACAGCTGAAATTTCAGAACCACATGAGCCGTGACATGAAGCATTAGAGCTGTAGATTTGGGTCAACGACCAATCTTTTCTGTCGGCCGGACATTAATAAACCAGTCTTCATAAATTTTTTCTCCCCCAAACCACGGAGGGCGCAGCTTCAGAAAACAAGTGGAGGGAGACCAAAGATCTGAAACAGACTTCGTCAAAACAAAACCACTCCAAGCAACGAGAATAGAGACCAGAAAAGCAAGACAGAACTTCCAGAACAACAGGAACAGGGGGTCCAGTACTGAACTACCCAGAACAAGAAAACAAGATGACGGATGACCGAGGGGAATAATGCACACAGCAAATTGAGGTGGCCCAACAGCGACAAATTAATATTTATACCAGCAGAGATCGAATGAACGATGTGCTGCATAAATGCGAGGGAGGACATAGTGGGAGAGAGGCATGCATCAATAAACTCGAGATCCATGGCAGAAATAAATCCAGACGGGCAGAGGACCAAACGTCTTACTTAAATAAGCGGAAACCGAGATTCGAAAACGAGTCGAAACCACAGAGTCACAAAAGACCGGTGACAGGGGGGAAAATAGAACACCGAGAAAACTTCAAGAAGATACAAAACATAAGGGAGCCCATAGGATTACACCAAGTCCAGCGCAGGGCTTCTGAGAAATGAAGAAAAAAACATGACTGATACGACAACACTTGACAACACTTCGAGCCCCACCTAAGCCACAAGACGCCACTGGGAGGAATTGAGAGGCAGAACAGTGATAGCATCAGGAATATCCGCCTTCCCCAGCCATGCACTGCGTCCGGTGGAATTAATCATAGAGATGGCAAGGTCAGCCAAAGCGCCAGCCAAAGCGCAAAAAACAAACCGGAAGGATCACAAAGGAATTAGGCTGCTGATGCCCAAATGGACGAACTGAGGCGCCAACATTTCTCACATAATCGTGTCAAACATGAAAACGTCCGAGTGGCCACCTTAGGGCTGACTCAAAAACGGAGAAAACGAGGCCCTGGAAAGAGCCCATCACATAGCCCCCCACAAACAAGCCATAAAGCCCTAAACCAACCAGAGAGAAAAAAACAAAACTGTCATGATTTGGGTTTCTTTGTATTGGTTTTTCCTTTCTATCTTGTTCTGTCATGTTTGAGTTCTGTTTCCCGTTTTATTTTTAAAGGTTTCCTGTTTTGTCTTGCTTTTGAGTTTGTCTTCCTTAGTCCCAATCTCTCCTGATCTTGTTCACCTGTGTCTCGTCATTGCTGTTTGTATTTAAGTTTTGTCTCTGCTTTCCTCTTGTGCTGGTCCATTAACGTCTCTTCCATGTCCGTCTTCCTACAGTAAGCCCACAGTTTTTTTTTTTATTTTTTACCCTGCTTGGCAGCGCTTTTTGTCATTTTACTAAACCCCTTGCCCTGGAACCGTGTGCCTCCGTTACTGCAATTTGGGTCCTTCATACTCACCAGCCCTCTCAACCTGACAAAAACATCTGAGAGGTTGAGATGACAGGGCCACATACAAACTGACACATTCACAAGGACAGAAGTTAATTCCCTGAAGGCCAGGGCTGGACTCACAGGGGAATATAGAGCGGAGTGGCTGTCCACAAACCAGCAAGCTCCAAGGGAGAAACGGAGGAGCAGAACCATACATCTGAGCATGCAGACGTGATGACACGGGGATCGCTGTACCTGGACCAAATGAAAAAACAAGACAGGAGCCACACACACCGCATAAAGAGACCAACGATAAATAAATTGTCCACAGATGAGACAGGTCCATAGACTGACCAATCCAAATGCAGGTCAAACTATTAAATGTACACAGCTTTAACACAAAAGAAACAAAAACAAAGAGCCACCACAACAAAGCCAGCACCTAATGATGGACCACACAGCAGAAACCGGACCAGGTTTTGAAGAAAATGCACCATGTACTTAGAGGAACTGCAAGTCCCAGGGTCTTTAGGGGTGTGACACAACACAAAAGCACGAAAGATGGCAGCACGCCGCTCACCAAGAGATTCCGGCGATCAAGACACTCAAGAAGGCCAATACATCTCCCGATCGAACGCCACTGACAATCCAAATACTGCAGGACCCTTCCTCTGCAGATACGCGCCGAAGAACGGGAGGACCGAGAGACGCGCCGGGCGCCGAAAGATGCACCGGGCGCCGGGACAGCTGTTGGCCGAAAAAGGAGGGGCAGCTCCAACCTAATGAAGTCAATTCAGGCACCATTTTTACGCGATATGTCTGTTGCCTTGTTCCAAACAGACATCCTCAGTAAGCCGTGATCGGTCCGTCTACATTTCTATGGCAACCGCCATCTCCAATCAGGAATGAGGATGTTAGAAGACCACACCCCTTCAACTGAAAGCCTGCTCAGCAGAATCTGTCAAACAAACTTAAAACGTTTAAGGTGAAGCCTCCTAGTGTTATTGAGGTGCCTGATTGGTCATTTTATATGTTGAATAACTTGTGCTACATATCAAAAATATAATGGAAAAAGCAGAAAAGGTAAGCACTTTAAAGCAGCCCTGCTGGTTTACAAGTCTCGCCATGGCCTTACACCAAAGTACATCTCTGACATGTTAGTTTCATGTGAACCATCTCAGACTCTGAGGACCTCAGGGACCGGCCTCCTGTGGGTGCACAGTGTCGGGACTAAACAAGGGGATTCAGTGTTTCAATCTTATGCAGCTGAAAGCTGGAAAAGTCTCCCTGAGGTTGTGAGACTGGCCTCTACTGTGCTAAGGTTCAAATGTGTATAACTAAAGGGTCCTTATCAACAACTCTTGTCTTTTTCTTTTCTCTTTACTTTCCTTTAAAGTACATTCTATAATGATCCATCCATCCATCTTCCTCCGCTTATCCGGGACTGGGTCGCGGGGGCAGCAGTCTAAGCAGAGATGCCCAGACTTCCCTCGCCCCGGCCACTTCCTCCAGCTCCTCTGGGGAACCCCGAGGCGTTCCCAGGCCATCCTAGAGACGTAGTCTCTCCAGTGTGTCCTGAGTCTTCCCCGGGGCCTCCACCCAGTGGGACATGCCTGGAACACCTCTCCAGGGAGGCGTCCAGGAGGCATCCGGACTAGATGCCCGATCCACCTCAACTGGCTCCTTTCGATGTGGAGGAGAAGCGGTTCTACTCCGAGCTCTCCGCAGGTGGCCGAGCTTCTCACCCTATCTCTAAGGGGCGCCCCACCACCCTACGGAGGAAGCTCATTTGAGCCGCTTGTATTCGGGACCTCGTTCTTTCGGTCATGACCCATAGCTCATGACCGTAGGTGAGTATTGGAACAAAGATCGACCGGTAAATTGAGAGCTTTGCTTTTCGGCTCAGCTCTCTCTTCACCACAACGGACCGATACAGCGACCGCATAACTACGGACGCCGCTCCGATCCGCCTATCAATCTCATGTTCCGGCCTTCCCTCACTCGTGAACAAGACCCCCAGATATTTAAACTCTTCCAGCTGGGGTAAGGATACTCCACCCACCGAGAGATGGCAAGCAGTTTTCATAATCAATACATCCATGCTTCTTTGTGATGCCACTGAAAGAACGGGGTTTACCAGTGGATACCAATGATCTGCTTCATCTGTGCCGGATCACCCTAAAGACTATTTGGATCGTGGTTTTTCCCACCGAATGAGCAGCTGTTTCTTTCTAACCTTTCCAAACAAAAAACATCCTGACACAGATTTTTGAGGCATTAACTTTTTATAATGATTATGTATGTTTTTAATCTTTGCTCGTATTGTGATTTTAATGCATTTTCCTGCTTTGTGAAACACTTCGAATTACTTTGTGTATGCATTTTGCTATATAAATAAATGTGCCTTGCCAGGTTCTTTTACAGTGAAACCTCATTTACAAAGTAATTACGGATTAGGGTGGGAATCCAGACACACACCCCAGCTACTAAAAATTTATATAGTGTGGAACTTTGTAGTCCCCTGGATTTGAAAAGCAATTCGGACACCACATTCACCACCTTTTTTTTTACACGCCAAAATATGACATCATCGATTTCACAAAGTTAAAATCTAATTTATTTGAGAGTTTTGCAACAATTATTTATGAATCTTCCGAAAATGAGAACGTTGATGGTTTATTAAAAAAAACACATGTAAATAAATGTTTTGGGGCAAATTAGTTCTCATGTTGTAAACTTGCATTCTGTTCAATAAAGTTTTTTTAAAGCAAAAAAATGCGTCACCACTGCACAAGCTTGGATGATGTAAAATGTAAGATTAAAAACAAACATGACATCAGATAACGTCGCATGTCATCAGATGATGTCAGATGACTTCACATTATCACAGCTTGAAATCCATGAATACATCCACTTTCCTTTCCATCAGCAATCTAGAGTTTTCAAGGTTGCTTTAAAGATTAAACCAAACACATCTTACGATTTACCAAAAATGTTCAACCAAGCCTGTAAGCTTTTTGTGGGAGGACTCAAGGTAGACACCAATGATGACGGGCTGCGCAAGCATTTCGAGCAGTTTGGCACCCTCATCGACTTTGCCGTCGTCCCACACAAGACGGCGCAACGCTCTCGCTGTTTTGGCTTTGTGACCTACTTAACACCAGAGGAGGCCAACGCAGCCATGGCGGCAAGTCCACACACAGTGGAAGGGAACTGGGTTGAGGTCAAACGAGCTGTTCCAAAGAAACAGACCGATGAGTCTGGAGCCCGTGCCAAGGTGAAGAAAATCTTTGTTGGTGGCTTGAAAAACGACATCCAAGAGGACGACCTCACCAACTACTTCTGTCAGTATGGTGAAGTGGAAAACTCTGAAATCATCTCAGAGAAAACGACCGGAAAGAAACGGGGTTTTGGCTTTGTGCACTTCACGGATGACTATGCGGCAGACATGGCCGTGGCTGTGCCTTTCCACACAGTGAACGGACACAGAGTTGAGGTAAAGAAAGCTGTTCCCAAGCAGGAGATGCAGGCACCCAGCAGAATCAGAATGACGCCAAGAGATAATTCACGCCGCACCATGATGGAAAACCAAAACGACGCCATGGATTATGGCCAAAATTACGGCTATGGAAATGGCGGAGGATATGGCGTTTATGGGGGGTGCTGCTGCCCATGCAGAGGCGGCTGTTCCGACCAACAAAATGGTTACGGAGGCGGCAATTCCTACCAGCAAAATGGTTACAGGGGCAGGAATGGCTACAAAGGTCGTGGCCATGGCCAGCAGTCTTCTGGCTCCGGTCCAATGAAAAAGTCTTTTGGTGGTCAGAGAAGCTCTGCTCCTTACACAAGAGGCAAACAGTAAAGACTTAGAGGAAACGTGAAATAATTGTAGGAAATTCACGTTTCAGAACACCTAAATTAATAAACAAACTTTTTATGATAATAGGAAACACAAAAATGAGGATTTAGACTTAACGCTTAAACAAATTTTTTAGGAACGTTTTTTATGTGCATATTTATTTTTTATTTAGTTGTAGGAATTTTTAATTTATTGTAGCTCAACAATCCATTAATGTGAGGTTTCACCTTTATGAATTTGCATTTGGGAATAAAATGTTGTGCAATGCAAATCCATGTATTGATTCTAAAGTCTAGATTTTTTTCAAAAAGAGGTTTATTTTAATTTTAATAGCATTCCAATTGAAATTGTCTTTTGTAACATTTTTACCTGTCAAGTGATTTAGAAAAGAGGACCAGAACAGTTTAGGATGTAAATAATCAAAAAACATTGCAGAAATCAAAGCTCAACAGGTGGAATGGTGTTGCTCCATTCCCCTGTTTTAACTGCACCCCTCGGTGTACACACACAACAACAAGAGGAGGGGGGTCACGTCAGGCCCTGTCTCTTGTCTTGAGGTGGGATGGGCCTATGACTGATGCCGGGGTGGTGGGGGTGTCTTGGGGGATCCTGTTCCCCGTAATATCTGAGCTGGGAGGACCATGCTTTTTTTTTGCTGCAACAAGGACACTGACTTTGAATTAGAAAACTATGAACTTAACTATGTGAACAGAGCAGACAAAAAGGGTGGAGGAGTCACAATATATGTGAAAAGAAATATTAAGTTTACAGTAATTGATAAATCGTCAGTATCAATGGATGGAAAATTGGAATGTATTACACTTCAAATATGTAACGATTCAGGGGAAAATGTCATTATACGCTGTGTAGAAAGGTCACCAGGGTCAAGCTTAAAGGTGTTCAGTGACTGGAAGGAAAGGTGTTTAACTCTCAAAATAACAAAATATTATTCATCTGTGATTTCAATATCGATCTGATAAACATCAGCAAACATAAAACAACCAAAGATTTTATCAGCAGAATGTATGGAATGAGTTTATGTCCAGCCATAACAACCCAGCAGAATCACTACTCAAAGTGCTAATCTGATTGAAAACATATTTACAAATAATATAGAATACACTCATATGAGTGGACCAATGACATGTGACATAACTGATCATTTACCATTTTTGAAACATGTCAATCAATCAATCAATCAATCAAACTTTATTTATATAGTAATTTTCATATAAAAGCACAACTCAAAGTGCTTTACTTTAAAACAGAACAAAATAATACAAGCCTGAAAATTAAAATAGACAAGCACAAAAATAAAATAGAGCCCCCTCCCCATACCTACACACAGCCCCCCACCCCTTTCACACCTCCCAACCCCTAACTGATGGGGATAGACCAGGGGTCGGGAACCTTTTTGGCCAAGAGAGCCATAAACGCCACATATTTTTAAATGTAATTTCGAAAGAGCCTTACAATAATGTGGTGTCTCTTTCCCACACTGAGGCACGGAGACTTAACCTCTTTTAAGGTTCTTTATTCTGGTTACTGCAGACCGCAACAAACGCCATACAATTAATTCAGCAACTCCTGAATCTCTCCCGCAGAGACGAGACGAGAGCGCTTCTCCCAACTTTATATTCCCCTGCTCCCGCTCCAGCCCTCCCATTTCCCTTATTCGGCCCATTGCTGAACCCCATTGGTCCAAATTACCCAACAACAGGCTGAGCGACAGAACTGAGGGCCAATCAGATCTCTGCTTGATGCGTTTAATGAACTCCAGAACTTTTAACGCCGTCCAACAGCCAAGTTAAACTCAGTCCGCGACAATATGTTTAAAACTAAATATACAAGTGAATGTGTGCATTTTATGTAATTTCAACATTTTTAAAGTACAATAAGTCTGTGGATTCTTTTTAATAACATTGTTATGCTGTTGCTAATAAATGATGAGTATTTCTCGTGGTATTTTGCTGATGGTCTAGTCTGGTTGATACGTGGTGAGTTTCTGCTTCATGCAGGCGTTGAGACTTTAAACGTGACTTTAGGTTAGTATCAATGTTCTGTAGATGTGAGACAGACTGCTCACATGCAGACGGGGAGCCAAACACACACTCACACGCCGCAGTGTGTGACGGGCAGCGGGTTTTACGTTTTTACAATACCTGCGCGATTCACCTGCTGCCGCCCCCCCCCCCCCCCCCCGCCCCCCCCGCTTTTTTCCTCACATATCCTGTCCCCGCAACTGCACGCTCTCTCTCAGAGACGGGAGTGCGCAGTTTTAGGCACGGCAATTCACAGGTTTCAGGCTGGTACAAACTCTGTGAAATGATAGATAATAGTAAACTGATAATGCTGGCGCAGATTTTGTTCTCCAAGCACGGCTACTACTGCGCGCCTCTGGCATCGCATCGCGCCCGAGAAGGACTGGTCTAATGAAAAAAAAAATTATAATTAAAGATTTGTCTGCGAGCCACATGTGACCATCAGAAGAGCCATATATGGCTCGCGAGCCATAGGTTCCCGACCCCTGGGATAGACAATGAGATATAGTTGTTTTTGGAAACGCTATTAATCATTTGGAGCTCCTTCTCTGTGAACAGCTGCATAGCAGCAAAATGCAGCATCACAGGCGGGGACCGCTCCACCACAGCAAAGTGGAGATGCAGGTCCCCATTTAAAGCTGCAGCGGCTGAACAGCAGCCGACCCAGAGGGACAGGATCCAGCTGAGGAAGCACCGGAAAGAAAAATGAGAATGAAAAAGTAAACAAACTGATAAAAGCAATAAACAAATAAACAATAAAACATTTAAATAAGGTAAACTAAAATAAATCTTTAAAAAATCTAGTGTAAATTCATATAACAAGATATTTATTTATTCCTCTTTCGGCTTCTCCCATCAGGGGTCGCCACAGCGAACAAGTTGCATGGTAAACTTGGCAATGTTTTACGCCGGATGCCCTTCCTGACGCAACCTTCTCAAACCGGGCTTGGAACCGGCACAGGGGTAGAGAAGGGAGCAGGGAGCAGCCCGGAGTCGAACCCTGGTTTCACGGACGGAAGGCGGCGCAAACCAACACGAGCTAAACCGGCTCCCCTCATAAAACAAGATAAAATTTGATTAAAAAAAATAAAAATTAATTCATTAATTAATAAGTAAAAGTAGTAAAAATGAGCTAAAAGCCAGATGAAAAAGGTCTGTCATGTCCGCTGCAGCACACCTTGTTTGGCCAGGCTTCCGGTGGGAGCAATCAAGCTCTATGGAGGACACCTGGTCACGGATCGTAAGCTAACGTCACGCTATCGCCTCGCCTCGCCTCGCCTCGCCTCGCCTCGCCTCGCCTCGCCTCGCCTTGCCTTGCCTTGCCTTGCCTTGCCTTCTCCTCGCCTTCTCCATCCACACGGATTTGCATTGTAAGCCAAGACTTTCCATTGACTTTATAAAGTGGAGATTCCTCTGCCGAGGTCTCCTAGTGTTTACAAACTTCATCACCGGCATCCAAGCTCTCTCCCCTCTCCCAGCTCTGTCCGCTCATTTCCTCTCACAGCTGTGAGTCTACTAAGTCCTGCTCCCCCTGCTGGCGGGAGGTTTCCACGCTCCCTCATCACTGCAAACCTCTGACCAGGACAATAAACAGCCTATTTAACCTTTACTCTTGGGTTTGCTTTCTGGCTGTCCTCGACTAAACCTGACAGAACGTTCCGGCCATGACGGACCCAAAAGCAACTCAGGAGTGGAAGGCACGAGTGGAGTCTGCAATCTACAACTCCGAGACTCAGCTGGGGGAATTATCCTCAGAGATAAAAGAGATCTCCAGAAGACTGGACAAAGCCAGTATTACCGCCAGTGCAACACTGGCCGGACCAGTAAGTCAACCTGCACCTGTACCTCATACCTACCCTCCGGAGAGATATGCTGGGGATCCTACTTCATGTCGGACCTTTTTGACCCAGTGTGAGATCCAGCTTTCCCTGCACTCATCCTCTTTCTCCTGTGAGAAGGCCAAGGTGGCATATGTCATCTCCCTACTGACGGGGCGTGCTGCTCAGTGGGCTACTGCTGAATGGTCAAGGGGTTCAGAGATTTGTTCTTCATACCAGAGTTTTTCAGCTGAGCTGAGTCGGGTTTTTGATCCAGTGAAACCCCGGCAGGATGCAGCACACCAGTTGTCCCGTTTACGCCAGGGGAAAGACTCTGTCAATGATTATGCCATCAGGTTTCGAACACTGGCGGCTGACAGCCAGTGGAACAATTATGCCCTGTTTGACATGTTCTACCAGGGTTTGTCTGAGCAGGTTAAGGACGAATTGGCAGCTCGTGAGCTGCCTCAAGATGTCAACAACCTCATCGCTCTAGCCTCCCGTATTGACCGGCGGATCCAGGAGAGGAGAGAGGAGAGGGCGCGAAGACCTGTTTCTCACAGTTTTTTCCAGTCACGTCCTTCTCCCTCTAGAACATCACCTCTGGTTCGTCATGCTGTGGAGGAGGAGCCGATGCAATTGGGTCGAACCAGTCTCTCCCGGGAGGAGAGAGAGAGAGACGCCTTAACGAAGGACTCTGTTTTTACTGTGGTTCTCCAGATCACCAGATCCATGGGTGTCCAGTAAAAGACAAGGCTCCACACGCAAGGAGGAGACGTGTGTGAGCCGTTCAATGTCCTCCTTTTCTGGTTCAGATCATCAGACCCGGGCCCTTTTTCATGTCGGAGGTGAAGTTTTCCCAGAGACTGTGTTCATTGATTCCGGTTCTGACAGTAACTTCATGTCTGAAGAATTCGTCAGAAAATGGGGAATCAAGGTCTTCACCCTACCTAAACCACTATGTGTCAGAGCCATTGATGGGCACGTCATCACGTCTAGTCATCAGTCATCAGCTCACAGAACCAATAAGGATGCAGATTGATAATCACTTTGAGCAAATAAAGTTTCACGTCATTAAACAAACTAACTCCCCCCTTCTTTTGGGCTTAACTTGGTTGAAGGAACACAATCCTCAGATCGATTGGTTGTCTGGAAGGATCTTGGGTTGGGGGTCTGAGTGTCCTACTAATTGTCTTTGTGCTGTGGGAACGCCTTCACCAGGTCAGAAAGTCGCCACCATAGAAACCTATCCTGATCTATCCAGAGTTCCTGCAGTCTACCACGATCTCAAGGAGGTGTTTAACAAGATCAAGGCCTCTTCATTGCCTCCTCATCGTCCCTATGACTGTCCCATCGACCTGCTACCAGGTACGTCACCACCAAGGGGACATTTATATTCTCTGTCAGGTCCTGAGAGGGAGGCAATGGAGAAGTACATCAAGGAATCACTGGCAGCGGGCCTTATCCGTCCATCCTCTTCCCCGGCTGGTGCTGGCTTCTTTTTTGTCAAGAAGAAGGATGGAGGCCTACGCCCCTGCATTGACTACAGAGGCTTGAACCAGATCACTATCCGCAACAGGTACCCTCTTCCTCTAATGTCATCTGCTTTTGAACTCCTCCAGGGAACCAAAATCTTCACCAAACTGGACTTGCGCAATGCTTACCACCTAGTCAGAATGAGAACTGGAGACGAATGGAAGACTGCCTTCAACACTCCCTCAGGTCATTTTGAATACCAGGTCATGCCTTTCGGTCTTACCAATGCACCTGCGGTTTTCCAGAACCTCGTGAATGATGTCCTAGGTGATATGATTAACAAATTCGTGTTTGTCTACCTAGATGACATCCTGATATTTTCTCGCTCCAAGGCTGAACACATTCAGCATGTCCGTGCGGTTCTCCGGAGACCCCTTCAAAATCGGCTGTTCGTCAAGGCTGAGAAGTGTGAATTTCACGCTTCTACCACATCATTCCTGGGCATGGTTATTGAGGGGGGTAAGGTAAAGATGGACCCGAGTAAGGTCCAAGCAGTCCTTAGCTGGCCAAGACCTGACAACCGCAAACAACTCCAACGTTTTTTGGGTTTTGCCAATTTTTACCGGCGGTTTATAAAGGACTATAGTCGGGTTGCATCTCCATTGCATGCCCTCACTTCCTCCAAGAGGGTGTTTTTCTGGGATGAGGCCGCTGACAATGCGTTTCTAACCTTAAAGGCCCTATTTACATCGGCTCCGGTACTGATTACTCCTGACCCCACGAAACAGTTTATTGTAGAGGTGGATGCATCAGACATTGGAGTTGGGGCGGTACTGTCCCAGAGATGTGGTCTTGACCAAAAGATCCATCCATGTGCCTTTTTTTCACGGCGGTTAACAAGTGCAGAGTGCAATTATGACGTGGGTGACAAGGAAATGTTGGCCATTAAAGAGGCTTTGGAGGCATGGCGTCATTGGCTGGAGGGGACCGAACTTCCTTTTCTGGTTTATACCGACCACAAAAACCTAGAGTACCTGAAGTCTGCCAAGAGGGTTAACTCTCGTCAAGCTAGATGGGCGCTCTTTTTTAACCGTTTCAATTTCACCCTGTCCTACAGGCCCGGATCAAAGAACACAAAAGCGGACGCCCTGTCCAGGAGGGAGGGGGAGCCAGTAGCAGTGCCACCACCGGGATTTATCTTACCTCAGTCGGCACGAGTGGCTGTGCTCAATACGGACATTGAGGAGGAGGTAATGGCAGCTGCCAGTAACACTGGATCTCCGTCTGCCTGTCCTACAGACTGCATTTTTGTTCCTGACACCCTGAGGTCCAAGGTGTTAAACTGGTTCCATGCGTCTCGCCTGTTTTGCCATCCAGGTTGTAAGCGCACTTACGCTCTCATCAGACAACGTTTCTGGTGGCCAACTCTGAAAGAAGATGTCCAAGCATATGTATCTGCCTGTCCTGAGTGTGCCCAAGTCAAACCTACTAATAGACCTCAGGCGGGTTATTTGCATCCCCTTGCGGTTCCCCGGCGACCATGGTCCCACATCTCCATGGATTTTATCACTGGTCTGCCTCTTTCCAACGGTAACTCTGTTGTCCTAACGGTAGTCGACCGATTTTCCAAGATGGTTCACTTTATTGCCCTACCCAAACTTCCTTCTGCTAAAGAAACGGCTGAGGTGCTCCTTCAGCATATTTTTCGTTTACATGGCATCCCGCGGGATATCGTATCTGACCGGGGCCCGCAGTTCACCTCAAGGTTTTGGTCTGAGTTTTGCCGTCTTCTCAATGTCTCTGTCAGCCTGTCGTCCGGTTTCCACCCACAGTCCAACAGCCAAACGGAACGACTAAACCAACAACTGGAGACCTCTCTGCGTCTTTTGTGTGGCAGTAACCCTTCAACCTGGTCTGGTAACCTCGTCTGGGCAGAATTCGCTCACAACTCTCTCCCATCTTCTGCTACTAGACTGTCCCCATTTCAAATTGTCTATGGTTACCAACCCCCTCTGTTTTGCTCCCAGGAGGTATCTGTGTCTGTCCCTTCTGCCCACGCTCCGGTCCGGCGGTGCCAAAGGACTTGGAGACAAGCTCGACGAGTGCTCCTACGCACTGTGGAGGGTTATTGTAAGGCGGCCAACAAGAGACGGACTCCGGCCCCCGTTTATCAGGTCGGCAAGAAGGTCTGGTTGTCTACAGCGGACCTGCCCCTTCGAGTGGAAAATAAGAAGCTCGCACCTAGATTTGTTGGGCCTTTCCCTATTACCAAGGTGGTCAATCCTGTAGCGGTGCGGCTTTGATTGTCCAGACCTCTTCGTGTCCATCCGACCTTTCACGTGTCTAAAGTCAAGCCTGTCTGTTCTAGTCCTCTAGTTCCCCCTGCTCGGTCCCCACCTCCTGCTCGGTTCATCGACGGTGGTCCTACCTACACTGTGCACCGTCTCCTGCGATCCCGTCGACGTGGCCGGGGTTTCCAGTACTTGGTGGACTGGGAGGGCTACGGCCCGGAGGAGCGATCCTGGGTTCCCTCTCGTTTCATCCTGGATCCGGATCTTGTTGCTCAGTTCGTGAGCATCCTGACCAGCCTGGTCGACCGTCGGGTGCCGGTCGTTGAGGAGGGGGTAATGTCATGTCCGCTGCAGCACTCACCTTGTTTGGCCAGGCTTCCGGTGGGAGCAATCAAGCTCTATGGAGGACACCTGGTCATGCCCCTTCATAAGTCCACGCCTGTGCTGCACTCATTGCCGGAACGTCAGTCTTCTCTGATTTATTCCAGCTAAATTGTCCACGCATCCGCACGGATCGTAAGCTAACGCCACGTCACGCCATCGCCTCGCCTCGCCGTCGCCTTGCCTTGCCTTCTCCTCGCCTTCTCCATCCACACGGATTTGCATTGTAAGCCAAGACTTTCCATTGACTTTATAAAGTGGAGATTCCTCTGCCGAGGTCTCCTAGTGTTTACAAACTTCATCACCGGCATCCAAGCTCTCTCCCCCCTCCCAACACTGTCCGCTCATTTCCTCTCACGGCTGTGAGTCTACTAAGTCCTGCTCCCCCTGCTGGCGGTAGGTTTCCACGCTCCCTCATCACTGCAAACCTCTGACCAGGACAATAAACAGACTATTTAACCTTTACTCTTGGGTTTGCTTTCTGGCTGTCCTCGACTAAACCTGACACTTGAGCCTTATCTTAAAAGCAACTATGGTCTCTGCAGCCCTCAGGTCCTCTGACAGATTGTTCCATAAATGAAGGCCTTAGTGTAAAATAAATGCCGCTGGAATGGTTAAAAGACCAGTCCAGAGTATCTCAGGGTCCGTGAGGGTTCATATTTGACTAAAAGATCTGATAAATAAGAAGGGACGACCGTTAAGGTATTGAAAAACTTTTAAAAGTATCTTAAAATCCATCCTGAAGCATATGGCGAGCCAATGCAGGGATTTTAAAATTGGGGTGATGTGAGCCCGCTTCCTGGTCTTGGTGAGAACTCGTTCAGCAGAGTTCTGGAGAAGCTGAAGGTTCTTGATCTTAGTTTTTGGAAGACCAGCTAGCAGGGCATTACAATATTCAATTCTAATGATGGCAAGAGAGAGTAGTGGGCGGAGCCTAGGCAATTTTCTAAGGTAATAACCACCCGTTTTATATGAAGGTTAAAAGCTAGCTTAGAGTTGAAAATAACACCCAGGTTTCTGACTGTTTCTGAATGGCATAAGGAAAGTCCTTTAGCTTCAGAAACTGTTTCTCTCTCTTAGCAGCAGGATCAATTGCTAAAAATTCAGTTTCTTCCAGGTTGAGCTGCAGAAAATTATTTGTCATCCATGATTTCACATCTAAAATACATTTAAAAAGTGCTTCTATTGGCCTTGTGTCATCAGGAGCTATGTATAGCTGGGTATCATCAGCCTAGCTATGAAAGCTGATTTTGTGGCTTGTGATGATATTCCCCAGAGGAAGCATGTAAATGTTAAAAAGCAAGGGGCCGAGGATGGAACCTTGAGGTACACCACCATTAATTTCATGGACCCCAGAAAAGTGTGCGTCCATGCTCACCATAAAGTTGGACTGGTGTGGACACGATGGGGGCAGGTGATGTCTGGACAGAATGTCTGATGTTGGCAGCTAAAATATTGCTGCCTAGTGGACTGGGAGGATCCCATCAGTTTCCATCAAATCTGTTGAGGCTGGAAGCAGACTGGAGCCAGGTACAAAAACTATGCAAAACTATTAAATGAAATAACTCAGTATGGGTGGGATTGAATGAGGCTGCTTCTTTCCACTCCTTTTTAAGCAATAAATCAAGCTCTAAAACTACTAAAAATCTATATAGTGCGGGACTTTGTAGTCCCCTGGATTTTAAAAACAATTCGGACACCACACTCACCACTTTTTTTTACACGCCAAATATGACATCATCGATTTCACAAAGTTAAAATCTAATTGATTCGAGCGTTTTGCAACGATTATTAATGAATCTTCTGTCCTTTGAAGATAAAAACGTTGATGGTTTGTTAAAAATACACATTTAAATACATTTTTTGGGCCACATTGGTTCTCATGTTGTAAACTTGCATTCTGTTCAATAAAGTTTTTTTAAAGCAAAAACAATGCGTCACCACTGCGCAAGCTTGGATGATGTAATATGTCAGATGAAAAAAAAACATGTCATCAGATGATGTCACATTTCATCAGATGAAGTCGCATGTCATCAGATGACGTCGCCTTTTCATCAGATGATGTCAGATGAAGTCAGATGATTTCAGATGACATCACATTATCACAGCTTGAAATCCATGAATAGACCCACTATCCTTTCCATCAGCTATCTCAAGTTTTCAAGGTTGCTTTAAAGATTAAACCAAACACATCTTACGATTTACCAAAAATGTTCAACCAAGCCTGTAAGCTTTTTGTGGGAGGACTCAAGGTAGACACCAATGATGACGGGCTGCGCAAGCATTTCGAGCAGTTTGGCACCCTCATCGACTGTGCCGTCGTCCCACACAAGACGGCGCAACGCTCTCGCTGTTTTGGCTTTGTGACCTACTTAACACCAGAGGAGGCCAACGCAGCCATGGCGGCAAGTCCACACACAGTGGAAGGGAACTGGGTTGAGGTAAAACGAGCTGTTCCAAAGAAACAGGCCGATGAGTCTGAAGCTCGTGCCAAGGTGAAGAAAATCTTTGTTGGTGGCTTGAAAAACGACATCCAAGAGGACGACCTCACCGACTACTTCTCTCAGTATGGTGAAGTGGAAAACTCTGAAATCATCTCAGAGAAGACGACCGGAAAGAAACGGGGTTTCGGCTTTGTGCACTTCACGGATGACTATGCGGCAGACATGGCCGTGGCTGTGCCTTTCCACATAGTGAACGGACACAGAGTTGAGGTAAAGAAAGCTGTTCCCAAGCAGGAGATGCAGGCACCCAGCAGAATCAGAATGACGCCAAGAGACAATTCACGCCGCACCATGATGGAAAACCAAAACAACGCCATGGATTATGGCCAAAATTACAGCTATGGAAATGGCGGAGGATATGGCGTTTATGGGGGGTGCTGCTGCCCATGCAGAGGCGGCTGTTCCGACCAACAAAATGGTTACGGAGGCGGCAATTCCTACCAGCAAAATGGTTACAGGGGCAGGAATGGCTACAAAGGTCGTGGCCAGCAGTCTTCTGGCTCCGGTCCAATGAAAAAGTCTTTTGGTGGTCAGAGAAGCTCTGCTCCTTACACAAGAGGCAAACAGTAAAGACTTAGAGGAAACGTGAAATAATTGTAGGAAATTCAAGTTTCAGAACACCTAAATTAATAAACAAACTTTTTATGATAATAGGAAATACAAAAAATGAGGATTTAGACTTAACGCTTAAACAAATTTTTTAGGAAAGTTTTTTTGTGCATATTTATTTTTTATTTAGTTGTAGGAATTTTAAATTTATTATAGCTCAACAATCCATTAATGTGAGGTTTCACCTTTATGAATTTGCATTTGGGAATAAAATGTTGTGCAATGCAAATCCATGTATTGATTCTAAAGTCTAGATTTTTTTCAAAAAGAGGTTAATTTTAATTTTAATAGCATTCCAATTGAAATTGTCTTTTGTAACAATTTTACCTGTCAAGTGATTTAGAAAAGAGGACCAGAACAGTTTAGGATGTAAACAATCAAAAAACATTGCAGAAATCAAAGCTCAACAGGTGGAATGGTGTTGCTCCATTCCCCTGTTTTAACTGCACCCCTCGGTGTACACACACAAAAACAAGAGGAGGGGGGTCACGTCAGGCCCTGTCTCTTGTCTTGAGGTGGGATGGGCCTATGACTGATGCCGGGGTGGTGGGGGTGTCTTGGGGGATCCTGTTCCCCGTAACATCTGAGCTGGGAGGACCACGCTTTTTTTTTGCTGCAACAAGGACACTGACTTTGAATTAGAAAACTATGAACTTAACTATGTGATCAGAGCAGACAAAAAGGGTGGAGGAGTCACAATATATGTGAAAATAAATATTAAGTTTACAGTAATTGATAAATCGTCAGTATCAATGGATGGAAAATTGGAATGTATTACACTTCAAATATGTAACGATTCAGGGGAAAATGTCATTATACGCTGTGTAGAAAGGTCACCAGGGTCAAGCTTAAAGGTGTTCAGTGACTGGAAGGAAAGGTGTTTAACTCTCAAAATAACAAAATATTATTCATCTGTGATTTCAATATCGATCTGATAAACATCAGCAAACATAAAACAACCAAAGATTTTATCAGCAGAATGTATGGAATGAGTTTATGTCCAGCCATAACAACCCAGCAGAATCACTACTCAAAGTGCTAATCTGATTGAAAACATATTTACAAATAATATAGAATACACTCATATGAGTGGACCAATGACATGTGACATAACTGATCATTTACCATTTTTGCAACATGTCAATCAATCAATCAATCAATCAATCAATCAAACTTTATTTATATAGTAATTTTCATATAAAAGCACAGCTCAAAGTGCTTTACTTTAAAACAGAACAAAATTATTCAAGCCTGAAAATTAAAATATACAAACACAAAAATAAAATAGAGCCCCATCCCCATACCTACACACAGCCCCCCACCCCTTTCACACCTCCCAACCCCTAACTGATGGGGATAGACAATGAGATATAGTTGTTTTTGGAAACGCTATTAATCATTTGGAGCTCCCTCTCTGTGAACAGCTGCATAGCAGCAAAATGCAGCATCACAGGCGGGGACCGCTCCACCACAGCAAAGTGGAGATGCAGGTCCCCATTTAAAGCTGCAGCGGCTGAACAGCAGCCGACCGAGAGGGACAGGATCCAGCTGAGGAAGCACCGGAAAGAAAAATGAGAATGAAAAAGTAAACAAACTGATAAAAGCAATAAACAAATAAACAATAAAACATTTAAATAAGGTAGACTAAAATAAATCTTTAAAAAATCTAGTGTAAATTCATAAAAAAAGATAAAATTTGATAAAAAAAAATAAAAATTAATTCATTAATTAATAAGTAAAAGTAGTAAAAATGAGCTAAAAGCCAGATGAAAAAGGTCGAGCCTTATCTTAAAAGCAACTATGCTCTCTGCAGCCCTCAGGTCCTCTGACAGATTGTTCCATAAATGAAGGCCTTAGTGTAAAATAAATGCCGCTGGAATGGTTAGAAGACCAGTCCAGAGGATCTCAGGGTCCGTGAGGGTTCATATTTGACTAAAAGATCTGATAAATAAGAAGGGACAAGACCGTTAAGACATTGAAAAACTGTTAAAAGTATCTTAAAATCAATCCTGAAGCATATGGCGAGCCAATGCAGGGATTTTAAAATTGGGGTGATGTGAGCCCGCTTCCTGGTCTTGGTGACAACTCGTTCAGCAGAGTTCTGGAGAAGCTGAAGGTTCTTGATCTTAGTTTTTTGGAAGACCAGCTAGCAGGGCATTACAATATTCAATTCTAATGATGGCAAGAGAGAGTAGTGGGCGGAGCCTAGGCAATTTTCTAAGGTGATAACCACCTGTTTTATATGAAGGTTAAAAGTTAGCTTAGAGTTGAAAATAACACCCAGGTTTCTGACTGTTTCTGAATGGCATAAGGAAAGTCCTTTAGCTTCAGAAACTGTTTCTCTCTCTTAGCAGCAGGATCAATTGCTAAAATTTCAGTTTCTTCCTGGTTGAGCTGCAGAAAATTATTTGTCATCCATGATTTCACATCTAAAATACATTTAAAAAGTGCTTCTATTGGCCTTGTGTCATCAGGAGCTATGTATAGCTGGGTATCATCAGCCTAGCTATGAAAGCTGATGTTGTGGCTTGTGATGATATTCCCCAGAGGAAGCACGTAAATGTTAAAAAGCATGGGGCCGAGGATGGAACCTTGAGGTACACCACCATTAATTTCATGGACCCCAGAAAAGTGTGCGTCCATGCTCACCATAAAGGTGGACTGGTGTGGACACGATGGGGGCAGGTGATGTTTGGACAGAATGTCTGATGTTGGCAGCTAAAACATTGCTGCCTAGTGGACTGGGAGGATCCCATCAGTTTCCATCAAATCTGTTGAGGCTGGAAGCAGACTGGAGCCAGGTACAAAAACTATGCAAAACTATTAAATGAAATAACTCAGTATGGGTGGGATTGAATGAGGCTGCTTCTTTCCACTCCTTTTTAAGCAATAAATCAAGCTCTAAAACTACTAAAAATCTATATAGTGCGAGACTTTGTAGTCCCCCGGATTTTAAAAGCAATTCGGACACCACACTCACCAATTTTTTTTTTCACGCCAAATATGACATCATCGATTTCACAAAGTTAAAATCTAATTGATTCGAGTGTTTTGCAACGATTATTAATGAATCTTCTGTCCTTTGAAGATAAAAATGTTGGTTTATTAAAAATACACATTTAAATACATTTTTTGGGCCACATTGGTTCTCATGTTGTAAACTTGCATTCTGTTCAATAAAGTTTTTTTTAAAGCAAAAACAATGCGTCACCACTGCGCAAGCTTGGATGATGTAATATGTCAGATGAAAAAAAAACATGTCATCAGATGATGTCACATTTCATCAGATGAAGTCGCATGTCATCAGATGACGTCGCCTTTTCATCAGATTATGTCAGATGAAGTCAGATGATTTCAGATGACATCACATTATCACAGCTTGAAATCCATGAATAGACCCACTATCCTTTCCATCAGCTATCTCAAGTTTTCAAGGTTGCTTTAAAGATTAAACCAAACACATCTTACGATTTACCAAAAATGTTCAACCAAGCCTGTAAGCTTTTTGTGGGAGGACTCAAGGTAGACACCAATGATGACGGGCTGCGCAAGCATTTCGAGCAGTTTGGCACCCTCATCGACTGTGCCGTCGTCCCACACAAGACGGCGCAACGCTCTCGCTGTTTTGGCTTTGTGACCTACTTAACACCAGAGGAGGCCAACGCAGCCATGGCGGCAAGTCCACACACAGTGGAAGGGAACTGGGTTGAGGTCAAACGAGCTGTTCCAAAGAAACAGGCCGATGAGTCTGAAGCTCGTGCCAAGGGGAAGAAAATCTTTGTTGGTGGCTTGAAAAACGACATCCAAGAGGACGACCTCACCGACTACTTCTCTCAGTATGGTGAAGTGGAAAACTCTGAAATCATCTCAGAGAAGACGACCGGAAAGAAACGGGGTTTCGGCTTTGTGCACTTCACGGATGACTATGCGGCAGACATGGCCGTGGCTGTGCCTTTCCACACAGTGAACGGACACAGGGTTGAGGTAAAGAAAGCTGTTCCCAAG
This sequence comes from Oryzias latipes, assembly GCF_053564925.1. Classification (NCBI taxonomy): domain Eukaryota; kingdom Metazoa; phylum Chordata; class Actinopteri; order Beloniformes; family Adrianichthyidae; genus Oryzias; species Oryzias latipes. The sequence goes on from NC_136246.1 coordinate 9,306,511, forward strand.
CAGGAGATGCAGGCACCCAGCAGAGTCAGAATGACGCCAAGAGACAATTCACGCCGCACCATGATGGAAAACCAAAACGACGCCATGGATTATGGCCAAAATTACGGCTATGGAAATGGCGGAGGATATGGCGTTTATGGGGGGTGCTGTTGCCCATGCAGAGGCGGCTGTTCCGACCAACAAAATGGTTACGGAGGCGGCAATTCCTACCAGCAAAGTGGTTACAGGGGCAGGAATGGCTACAAAGGTCGTGGCCATGGCCAGCAGTCTTCTGGCTCCGGTCCAATGAAAAAGTCTTTTGGTGGTCAGAGAAGCTCTGCTCCCTACACAAGAGGCAAACAGTAAAGACTTAGAGGAAACGTGAAATAATTGTAGGAAATTCACGTTTCAGAACACCTAAATTAATAAACAAACTTTTTATGATAATAGGAAATACAAAAATGAGGATTTAGACTTAATGCTTAAACAAATTTTTTAGGAAAGTTTTTTTGTGCATATTTATTTTTTATTTAGTTGTAGGAATTTTTAATTTATTATAGCTCAACAATCCATTAATGTGAGGTTTCACCTTTATGAATTTGCATTTGGGAATAAAATGTTGTGCAATGCAAATCCATGTATTGATTCTAAAGTCTAGATTTTTTTCAAAAAGAGGTTTATTTTAATTTTAATAGCATTCCAATTGAAATTGTCTTTTGTAACAATTTTACCTGTCAAGTGATTTAGAAAAGAGGACCAGAACAGTTTAGGATGTAAACAATCAAAAAACATTGCAGAAATCAAAGCTCAACAGGTGGAATGGTGTTGCTCCATTCCCCTGTTTTAACTGCACCCCTCGGTGTACACACACAACAACAAGAGGAGGGGGGTCACGTCAGGCCCTGTCTCTTGTCTTGAGGTGGGATGGGCCTATGACTGATGCCGGGGTGGTGGGGGTGTCTTGGGGGATCCTGTTCCCCGTAACATCTGAGCTGGGAGGACCACGCTTTTTTTTAGCTGCAACAAAGACACTGACTTTGAATTAGAAAACTATGAACTTAACTATGTGATCAGAGCAGACAAAAAGGGTGGAGGAGTCACAATATATGTGAAAAGAAATATTAAGTTTACAGTAATTGATAAATCGTCAGTATCAATGGATGGAAAATTGGAATGTATTACACTTCAAATATGTAACGATTCAGGGGAAAATGTCATTATACGCTGTGTAGAAAGGTCACAAGGGTCAAGCTTAAAGGTGTTCAGTGACTGGAAGGAAAGGTGTTTAACTCTCAAAATAACAAAATATTATTCATCTGTGATTTCAATATCGATCTGATAAACATCAGCAAACATAAAACAACCAAAGATTTTATCAGCAGAATGTATGGAATGAGTTTATGTCCAGCCATAACAACCCAGCAGAATCACTACTCAAAATGCTAATCTGATTGAAAACATATTTACAAATAATATAGAATACACTCATATGAGTGGACCAATGACATGTGACATAACTGATCATTTACCATTTTTGAAACTTGTCAATCAATCAATCAATCAAACTTTATTTATATAGTAATTTTCATATAAAAGCACAACTCAAAGTGCTTTACTTTAAAACAGAACAAAATTATACAAGCCTGAAAATTAAAATAGACAAGCACAAAAATAAAATAGAGCCCCCTCCCCATACCTACACACAGCCCCCCACCCCTTTCACACCTCCCAACCCCTAACTGATGGGGATAGACAATGAGATATAGTTGTTTTTGGAAACGCTATTAATCATTTGGAGCTCCCTTTCTGTGAACAGCTGCATAGCAGCAAAATGCAGCATCACAGGCGGGGACCACTCCACCACAGCAAAGTGGAGATGCAGGTCCCCATTTAAAGCTGCAGCGGCTGAACAGCAGCCGACCCAGAGGGACAGGATCCAGCTGAGGAAGCACCGGAAAGAAAAATGAGAATGAAAAAGTAAACAAACTGATAAAAGCAATAAACAAATAAACAATAAAACATTTAAATAAGGTAAACTAAAATAAATCTTTAAAAAATCTAGTGTAAATTCATAAAACAAGATAAAATTTGATAAAAAAAATAAAAATTCATTCATTAATTAATAAGTAAAAGTAGTAAAAATGAGCTAAAAGCCAGATGAAAAAGGTCTTGAGCCTTATCTTAAAAGCAACTATGCTCTCTGCAGCCCTCAGGTCCTCTGACAGATTGTTCCATAAATGAAGGCCTTAGTGTAAAATAAATGCCGCTGGAATGGTTAGAAGACCAGTCCAGAGGATCTCAGGGTCCGTGAGGGTTCATATTTGACTAAAAGATCTGATAAATAAGAAGGGACAAGACCGTTAAGACATTGAAAAACTGTTAAAAGTATCTTAAAATCAAGCCTGAAGCATATGGCGAGCCAATGCAGGGATTTTAAAATTGGGGTGATGTGAGCCCGCTTCCTGGTCTTGGTGACAACTCGTTCAGCAGAGTTCTGGAGAAGCTGAAGGTTCTTGATCTTAGTTTTTGGAAGACCAGCTAGCAGGGCATTACAATATTCAATTCTAATGATGGCAAGAGAGAATAGTGGGCGGAGCCTAGGCAATTTTCTAAGGTGATAACCACCTGTTTTATATGAAGGTTAAAAGTTAGCTTAGAGTTGAAAATAACACCCAGGTTTCTGACTGTTTTTGAATGGCATAAGGAAAGTCCTTTAGCTTCAGAAACTGTTTCTCTCTCTTAGCAGCAGGATCAATTGCTAAAATTTCAGTTTCTTCCTGGTTGAGCTGCAGAAAATTATTTGTCATCCATGATTTCACATCTAAAATACATTTAAAAAGTGCTTCTATTGGCCTTGTGTCATCAGGAGCTATGTACAGCTGGGTATCATCAGCCTAGCTATGAAAGCTGATGTTGTGGCTTGTGATGATATTCCCCAGAGGAAGCATGTAAATGTTAAAAAGCAAGGGGCCGAGGATGGAACCTTGAGGTACACCACCATTAATTTCATGGACCCCAGAAAAGTGTGCGTCCATGCTCACCATAAAGTTGGACTGGTGTGGACACGATGGGGGCAGGTGATGTCTGGACAGAATGTCTGATGTTGGCAGCTAAAACATTGCTGCCTAGTGGACTGGGAAGATCCCATCAGTTTCCATCAAATCTGTTGAGGCTGGAAGCAGACTGGAGCCAGGTACAAAAACTATGCAAAACTATTAAATGAAATAACTCAGTATGGGTGGGATTGAATGAGGCTGCTTCTTTCCACTCCTTTTTAAGCAATAAATCAAGCTCTAAAACTACTAAAAATCTATATAGTGCGGGACTTTGTAGTCCCCTGGATTTTAAAAGCAATTCGGACACCACACTCACCACTTTTATTTTACACGCCAAATATGACATCATCGATTTCACAAAGTTAAAATCTAATTGATTCGAGCGTTTTGCAACGATTATTAATGAATCTTCTGTCCTTTGAAGATAAAAAAGTTGATGGTTTATTAAAAATACACATTTAAATACATGTTTTGGGCCACATTGGTTCTCATGTTGTAAACTTGCATTCTGTTCAATAAAGTTTTTTTAAAGCAAAAACAATGCGTCACCACTGCGCAAGCTTGGATGATGTAATATGTCAGATGGAAAAAAAACATGTCATCAGATGATGTCACATTTCATCAGATGAAGTCGCATGTCATCAGATGATGTCGCCTTTTCATCAGATGATGTCAGATGAAGTCAGATGATTTCAGATGACATCACATTATCACAGCTTGAAATCCATGAATAGACCCACTATCCTTTCCATCAGCTATCTCAAGTTTTCAAGGTTGCTTTAAAGATTAAACCAAACACATCTTACGATTTACCAAAAATGTTCAACCAAGCCTGTAAGCTTTTTGTGGGAGGACTCAAGGTAGACACCAATGATGACGGGCTGCGCAAGCATTTCGAGCAGTTTGGCACCCTCATCGACTGTGCCGTCGTCCCACACAAGACGGCGCAACGCTCTCGCTGTTTTGGCTTTGTGACCTACTTAACACCAGAGGAGGCCAACGCAGCCATGGCGGCAAGTCCACACACAGTGGAAGGGAACTGGGTTGAGGTCAAACGAGCTGTTCCAAAGAAACAGGCCGATGAGTCTGAAGCTCGTGCCAAGGTGAAGAAAATCTTTGTTGGTGGCTTGAAAAACGACATCCAAGAGGACGACCTCACCGACTACTTCTCTCAGTATGGTGAAGTGGAAAACTCTGAAATCATCTCAGAGAAGACGACCGGAAAGAAACGGGGTTTCGGCTTTGTGCACTTCACGGATGACTATGCGGCAGACATGGCCGTGGCTGTGCCTTTCCACACAGTGAACGGACACAGAGTTGAGGTAAAGAAAGCTGTTCCCAAGCAGGAGATGCAGGCACCCAGCAGAATCAGAATGACGCCAAGAGACAATTCACGCCGCACCATGATGGAAAACCAAAACGACGCCATGGATTATGGCCAAAATTACGGCTATGGAAATGGCGGAGGATATGGCGTTTATGGGGGGTGCTGCTGCCCATGCAGAGGCGGCTGTTCCGACCAACAAAATGGTTACGGAGGCGGCAATTCCTACCAGCAAAATGGTTACAGGGGCAGGAATGGCTACAAAGGTCGTGGCCATGGCCAGCAGTCTTCTGGCTCCGGTCCAATGAAAAAGTCTTTTGGTGGTCAGAGAAGCTCTGCTCCTTACACAAGAGGCAAACAGTAAAGACTTAGAGGAAACATGAAATAATTGTAGGAAATTCACGTTTCAGAACACCTAAATTAATAAACAAACTTTTTATGATAATAGGAAATACAAAAATGAGGATTTAGACTTAACGCTTAAACAAATTTTTTAAGAAAGTTTTTTTGTGCATATTTATTTTTTATTTAGTTGTAGGAATTTTTAAAGTCTATTATAGCTCAACAATCCATTAATGTGAGGTTTCACCTTTTTGAATTTTCATTTGGGAATAAAATGTTGTGCAATGCAAATCCATGTATTGATTCTAAAGTCTAGATTTTTTTCAAAAAGAGGTTTATTTTAATTTTAATAGCATTCCAATTGAAATTGTCTTTTGTAACAATTTTACCTGTCAAGTGATTTAGAAAAGAGGACCAGAACAGTTTAGGATGTAAACAATCAAAAAACATTGCAGAAATCAAAGCTCAACAGGTGGAATGGTGTTGCTCCATTCCCCTGTTTTAACTGCACCCTTCGGTGTACACACACAACAACAAGAGGAGGGGGGTCACGTCAGGCCCTGTCTCTTGTCTTGAGGTGGGATGGGCCTATGACTGATGCCGGGGTGGTGGGGGTGTCTTGGGGGATCCTGTTCCCCGTAACATCTGAGCTGGGAGGACCATGCTTTTTTTAGCTGCAACAAAGACACTGACTTTGAATTAGAAAACTATGAACTTAACTATGTGATCAGAGCAGACAAAAAGGGTGGAGGAGTCACAATATATGTGAAAAGAAATATTAAGTTTACAGTAATTGATAAATCGTCAGTATCAATGGATGGAAAATTGGAATGTATTACACTTCAAATATGTAACGATTCAGGGGAAAATGTCATTATACGCTGTGTAGAAAGGTCACAAGGGTCAAGCTTAAAGGTGTTCAGTGACTGGAAGGAAAGGTGTTTAACTCTCAAAATAATAAAATATTATTCATCTGCGATTTCAATATCGATCTGATAAACATCAGCAAACATAAAACAACCAAAGATTTTATCAGCAGAATGTATGGAATGAGTTTATGTCCAGCCATAACAACCCAGCAGAATCACTACTCAAAGTGCTAATCTGATTGAAAACATATTTACAAATAATATAGAATACACTCATATGAGTGGACCAATGACATGTGACATAACTGATCATTTACCATTTTTGAAACATGTCAATCAATCAATCAATCAAACTTTATTTATATAGTAATTTTCATATAAAAGCACAACTCAAAGTGCTTTACTTTAAAACAGAACAAAATTATACATGCCTGAAAATTAAAAAAGACAAGCACAAAAATAAAATAGAGCCCCCTCCCCGTCCTATACACAGCCCCCCACCCCTTTCACACCTCCCAACCCCTAACTGATTTGTATAGACAATGAGATATAGTTGTTTTTGGAAACGCTATTAATCATTTGGAGCTCCCTCTCTGTGAACAGCTGCATAGCAGCAAAATGCAGCATCACAGGCGGGGACCGCTCCACCACAGCAAAGTGGAGATGCAGGTCCCAATTTAAAGCTGCAGCGGCTGAACAGCAGCCGACCCAGAGGGACAGGATCCAGCTGAGGAAGCACCGGAAAGAAAAATGAGAATGAAAAAGTAAACAAACTGATAAAAGCAATAAACAAATAAACAATAAAACATTTAAATAAGGTAAACTAAAATAAATCTTTAAAAAATCTAGTGTAAATTCATAAAACAAGATAAAATTTGATAAAAAAAATAAAAATTCATTCATTAATTAATAAGTAAAAGTAGTAAAAATGAGCTAAAAGCCAGATGAAAAAGGTCTTGAGCCTTATCTTAAAAGCAACTATGCTCTCTGCAGCCCTCAGGTCCTCTGACAGATTGTTCCATAAATGAAGGCCTTAGTGTAAAATAAATGCCGCTGGAATGGTTAGAAGACCAGTCCAGAGGATCTCAGGGTCCGTGAGGGTTCATATTTGACTAAAAGATCTGATAAATAAGAAGGGACAAGACCGTTAAGACATTGAAAAACTGTTAAAAGTATCTTAAAATCAAGCCTGAAGCATATGGCGAGCCAATGCAGGGATTTTAAAATTGGGGTGATGTGAGCCCGCTTCCTGGTCTTGGTGACAACTCGTTCAGCAGAGTTCTGGAGAAGCTGAAGGTTCTTGATCTTAGTTTTTTGGAAGACCAGCTAGCAGGGCATTACAATATTCAATTCTAATGATGGCAAGAGAGAGTAGTGGGCGGAGCCTAGGCAATTTTCTAAGGTGATAACCACCTGTTTTATATGAAGGTTAAAAGTTAGCTTAGAGTTGAAAATAACACCCAGGTTTCTGACTGTTTCTGAATGGCATAAGGAAAGTCCTTTAGCTTCAGAAACTGTTTCTCTCTCTTAGCAGCAGGATCAATTGCTAAAATTTCAGTTTCTTCCTGGTTGAGCTGCAGAAAATTATTTGTCATCCATGATTTCACATCTAAAATACATTTAAAAAGTGCTTCTATTGGCCTTGTGTCATCAGGAGCTATGTACAGCTGGGTATCATCAGCCTAGCTATGAAAGCTGATGTTGTGGCTTGTGATGATATTCCCCAGAGGAAGCACGTAAATGTTAAAAAGCAAGGGGCCGAGGATGGAACCTTGAGGTACACCACCATTAATTTCATGGACCCCAGAAAAGTGTGCGTCCATGCTCACCATAAAGTTGGACTGGTGTGGACACGATGGGGGCAGGTGATGTCTGGACAGAATGTCTGATGTTGGCAGCTAAAACATTGCTGCCTAGTGGACTGGGAGGATCCCATCAGTTTCCATCAAATCTGATGAGGCTGGAAGCAGACTGGAGCCAGGTACAAAAACTATGCAAAACTATTAAATGAAATAACTCAGTATGGGTGGGATTGAATGAGGCTGCTTCTTTCCACTCCTTTTTAAGCAATAAATCAAGCTCTAAAACTACTAAAAATCTATATAGTGCGGGACTTTGTAGTCCTCTGGATTTTAAAAGCAATTCGGACACCACACTCACCACTTTTTTTTTTACACGCCAAATATGACATCATCGATATCACAAAGTTAAAATCTAATTGATTCGAGCGTTTTGCAACGATTATTAATGAATCTTCTGTCCTTTGAAGATAAAAAAGTTGATGGTTTATTAAAAATACACATTTAAATACATTTTTTGGGCCACATTGGTTCTCATGTTGTAAACTTGCATTCTGTTCAATAAAGTTTTTTTAAAGCAAAAACAATGCGTCACCACTGCGCAAGCTTGGATGATGTAATGTCAGATGAAAAAAAAACATGTCATCAGATGATGTCACATTTCATCAGATGAAGTCGCATGTCATCAGATGACGTCGCCTTTTCATCAGATGATGTCAGATGAAGTCAGATGATTTCAGATGACATCACATTATCACAGCTTGAAATCCATGAATAGACCCACTATCCTTTCCATCAGCTATCTCAAGTTTTCAAGGTTGCTTTAAAGATTAAACCAAACACATCTTACGATTTACCAAAAATGTTCAACCAAGCCTGTAAGCTTTTTGTGGGAGGACTCAAGGTAGACACCAATGATGACGGGCTGCGCAAGCATTTCGAGCAGTTTGGCACCCTCATCGACTGTGCCGTCGTCCCACACAAGACGGCGCAACGCTCTCGCTGTTTTGGCTTTGTGACCTACTTAACACCAGAGGAGGCCAACGCAGCCATGGCGGCAAGTCCACACACAGTGGAAGGGAACTGGGTTGAGGTCAAACGAGCTGTTCCAAAGAAACAGGCCGATGAGTCTGAAGCTCGTGCCAAGGTGAAGAAAATCTTTGTTGGTGGCTTGAAAAACGACATCCAAGAGGACGACCTCACCGACTACTTCTCTCAGTATGGTGAAGTGGAAAACTCTGAAATCATCTCAGAGAAGACGACCGGAAAGAAACGGGGTTTCGGCTTTGTGCACTTCACGGATGACTATGCGGCAGACATGGCCGTGGCTGTGCCTTTCCACACAGTGAACGGACACAGAGTTGAGGTAAAGAAAGCTGTTCCCAAGCAGGAGATGCAGGCACCCAGCAGAATCAGAATGACGCCAAGAGACAATTCACGCCGCACCATGATGGAAAACCAAAACGACGCCATGGATTATGGCCAAAATTACGGCTATGGAAATGGCGGAGGATATGGCGTTTATGGGGGGTGCTGCTGCCCATGCAGAGGCGGCTGTTCCGACCAACAAAATTCCTACCAGCAAAATGGTTACAGGGGCAGGAATGGCTACAAAGGTCGTGGCCATGGCCAGCAGTCTTCTGGCTCCGGTCCAATGAAAAAGTCTTTTGGTGGTCAGAGAAGCTCTGCTCCCTACACAAGAGGCAAACAGTAAAGACTTAGAGGAAACGTGAAATAATTGTAGGAAATTCACGTTTCAGAACACCTAAATTAATAAACAAACTTTTTATGATAATAGGAAATACAAAAATGAGGATTTAGACTTAACGCTTAAACAAATTTTTTAGGAAAGTTTTTTTGTGCATATTTATTTTTTATTTAGTTGTAGGAATTTTTAATTTATTATAGCTCAACAATCCATTAATGTGAGGTTTCACCTTTATGAATTTTCATTTGGGAATAAAATGTTGTGCAATGCAAATCCATGTATTGATTCTAAAGTCTAGATTTTTTTCAAAAAGAGGTTTATTTTAATTTTAATAGCATTCCAATTGAAATTGTCTTTTGTAAAAATTTTACCTGTCAAGTGATTTAGAAAAGAGGACCAGAACAGTTTAGGATGTAAACAATCAAAAAACATTGCAGAAATCAAAGCTCAACAGGTGGAATGGTGTTGCTCCATTCCCCTGTTTTAACTGCACCCTTCGGTGTACACACACAACAACAAGAGGAGGGGGGTCACGTCAGGCCCTGTCTCTTGTCTTGAGGTGGGATGGGCCTATGACTGATGCCGGGGTGGTGGGGGTGTCTTGGGGGATCCTGTTCCCCGTAACATCTGAGCTGGGAGGACCATGCTTTTTTTTAGCTGCAACAAAGACACTGACTTTGAATTAGAAAACTATGAACTTAACTATGTGATCAGAGCAGACAAAAAGGGTGGAGGAGTCACAATATATGTGAAAAGAAATATTAAGTTTACAGTAATTGATAAATCGTCAGTATCAATGGATGGAAAATTGGAATGTATTACACTTCAAATATGTAACGATTCAGGGGAAAATGTCATTATACGCTGTGTAGAAAGGTCACCAGGGTCAAGCTTAAAGGTGTTCAGTGACTGGAAGGAAAGGTGTTTAACTCTCAAAATAACAAAATATTATTCATCTGTGATTTCAATATCGATCTGATAAACATCAGCAAACATAAAACAACCAAAGATTTTATCAGCAGAATGTATGGAATGAGTTTATGTCCAGCCATAACAACCCAGCAGAATCACTACTCAAAGTGCTAATCTGATTGAAAACATATTTACAAATAATATAGAATACACTCATATGAGTGGACCAATGACATGTGACATAACTGATCATTTACCATTTTTGAAACATGTCAATCAATCAATCAATCAATCAAACTTTATTTATATAGTAATTTTCATATAAAAGCACAACTCAAAGTGCTTTACTTTAAAACAGAACAAAATTATACAAGCCTGAAAATTAAAATAGACAAGCACAAAAATAAAATAGAGCCCCCTCCCCATACCTACACACAGCCCCCCACCCCTTTCACACCTCCCAACCCCTAACTGATGGGGATAGACAATGAGATATAGTTGTTTTTGGAAACGCTATTAATCATTTGGAGCTCCCTTTCTGTGAACAGCTGCATAGCAGCAAAATGCAGCATCACAGGCGGGGACCGCTCCACCACAGCAAAGTGGAGATGCAGGTCCCCATTTAAAGCTGCAGCGGCTGAACAGCAGCCGACCCAGAGGGACAGGATCCAGCTGAGGAAGCACCGGAAAGAAAAATGAGAATGAAAAAGTAAACAAACTGATAAAAGCAATAAACAAATAAACAATAAAACATTTAAATAAGGTAAACTAAAATAAATCTTTAAAAAATCTAGTGTAAATTCATAAAACAAGATAAAATTTGATTAAAAAAATAAAAATTCATTCATTAATTAATAAGTAAAAGTAGTAAAAATGAGCTAAAAGCCAGATGAAAAAGGTCTTGAGCCTTATCTTAAAAGCAACTATGCTCTCTGCAGCCCTCAGGTCCTCTGACAGATTGTTCCATAAATGAAGGCCTTAGTGTAAAATAAATGCCGCTGGAATGGTTAGAAGACCAGTCCAGAGGATCTCAGGGTCCGTGAGGGTTCATATTTGACTAAAAGATCTGATAAATAAGAAGGGACAAGACCGTTAAGACATTGAAAAACTGTTAAAAGTATCTTAAAATCAATCCTGAAGCATATGGCGAGCCAATGCAGGGATTTTAAAATTGGGGTGATGTGAGCCCGCTTCCTGGTCTTGGTGACAACTCGTTCAGCAGAGTTCTGGAGAAGCTGAAGGTTCTTGATATTAGTTTTTTGGAAGACCAGCTAGCAGGGCATTACAATATTCAATTCTAATGATGGCAAGAGAGAGTAATGGGCGGAGCCTAGGCAATTTTCTAAGGTGATAACCACCTGTTTTATATGAAGGTTAAAAGTTAGCTTAGAGTTGAAAATAACACCCAGGTTTCTGACTGTTTCTGAATGGCATAAGGAAAGTCCTTTAGCTTCAGAAACTGTTTCTCTCTCTTAGCAGCAGGATCAATTGCTAAAATTTCAGTTTCTTCCTGGTTGAGCTGCAGAAAATTATTTGTCATCCATGATTTCACATCTAAAATACATTTAAAAAGTGCTTCTATTGGCCTTGTGTCATCAGGAGCTATGTACAGCTGGGTATCATCAGCCTAGCTATGAAAGCTGATGTTGTGGCTTGTGATGATATTCCCCAGAGGAAGCACGTAAATGTTAAAAAGCAAGGGGCCGAGGATGGAACCTTGAAGTACACTACCATTAATTTCATGGACCCCAGAAAAGTGTGCGTCCATGCTCACCATAAAGTTGGACTGGTGTGGACACGATGGGGGCAGGTGATGTCTGGGCAGAATGTCTGATGTTGGCAGCTAAAACATTGCTGCCTAGTGGACTGGGAGGATCCCATCAGTTTCCATCAAATCTGATGAGGCTGGAAGCAGACTGGAGCCAGGTACAAAAACTATGCAAAACTATTAAATGAAATAACTCAGTATGGGTGGGATTGAATGAGGCTGCTTCTTTCCACTCCTTTTTAAGCAATAAATCAAGCTCTAAAACTACTAAAAATCTATATAGTGCGGGACTTTGTAGTCCTCTGGATTTTAAAAGCAATTCGGACACCACACTCACCACTTTTATTTTACACGCCAAATATGACATCATCGATATCACAAAGTTAAAATCTAATTGATTCGAGCGTTTTGCAACGATTATTAATGAATCTTCTGTCCTTTGAAGATAAAAACATTGATGGTTTATTAAAAATACACATTTAAATACATTTTTTGGGCCACATTGGTTCTCATGTTGTAAACTTGCATTCTGTTCAATAAAGATTTTTTAAAGCAAAAACAATGCGTCACCACTGCGCAAGCTTGGATGATGTAATATGTCAGATGAAAAAAAAACATGTCATCAGATGATGTCACATTTCATCAGATGAAGTCGCATGTCATCAGATGATGTCGCCTTTTCATCAGATGATGTCAGATGAAGTCAGATGATTTCAGATGACATCACATTATCACAGCTTGAAATCCATGAATAGACCCACTATCCTTTCCATCAGCTATCTCAAGTTTTCAAGGTTGCTTTAAAGATTAAACCAAACACATCTTACGATTTACCAAAAATGTTCAACCAAGCCTGTAAGCTTTTTGTGGGAGGACTCAAGGTAGACACCAATGATGACGGGCTGCGCAAGCATTTCGAGCAGTTTGGCACCCTCATCGACTGTGCCGTCGTCCCACACAAGACGGCGCAACGCTCTCGCTGTTTTGGCTTTGTGACCTACTTAACACCAGAGGATGCCAACGCAGCCATGGCGGCAAGTCCACACACAGTGGAAGGGAACTGGGTTGAGGTCAAACGAGCTGTTCCAAAGAAACAGGCCGATGAGTCTGAAGCTCGTGCCAAGGTGAAGAAAATCTTTGTTGGTGGCTTGAAAAACGACATCCAAGAGGACGACCTCACCGACTACTTCTCTCAGTATGGTGAAGTGGAAAACTCTGAAATCATCTCAGAGAAGACGACCGGAAAGAAACGGGGTTTCGGCTTTGTGCACTTCACGGATGACTATGCGGCAGACATGGCCGTGGCTGTGCCTTTCCACACAGTGAACGGACACAGAGTTGAGGTAAAGAAAGCTGTTCCCAAGCAGGAGATGCAGGCACCCAGCAGAATCAGAATGACGCCAAGAGACAATTCACGCCGCACCATGATGGAAAACCAAAACGACGCCATGGATTATGGCCAAAATTACGGCTATGGAAATGGCGGAGGATATGGCGTTTATGGGGGGTGCTGCTGCCCATGCAGAGGCGGCTGTTCCGACCAACAAAATGGTTACGGAGGCGGCAATTCCTACCAGCAAAATGGTTACAGGGGCAGGAATGGCTACAAAGGTCGTGGCCATGGCCAGCAGTCTTCTGGCTCCGGTCCAATGAAAAAGTCTTTTGGTGGTCAGAGAAGCTCTGCTCCCTACACAAGAGGCAAACAGTAAAGACTTAGAGGAAACGTGAAATAATTGTAGGAAATTCACGTTTCAGAACACCTAAATTAATAAACAAACTTTTTATGATAATAGGAAATACAAAAATGAGGATTTAGACTTAACGCTTAAACAAATTTTTTAGGAAAGTTTTTTTGTGCATATTTATTTTTTATTTAGTTGTAGGAATTTTTAATTTATTATAGCTCAACAATCCATTAATGTGAGGTTTCACCTTTATGAATTTTCATTTGGGAATAAAATGTTGTGCAATGCAAATCCATGTATTGATTCTAAAGTCTAGATTTTTTTCAAAAAGAGGTTTATTTTAATTTTAATAGCATTCCAATTGAAATTGTCTTTTGTAAAAATTTTACCTGTCAAGTGATTTAGAAAAGAGGACCAGAACAGTTTAGGATGTAAACAATCAAAAAACATTGCAGAAATCAAAGCTCAACAGGTGGAATGGTGTTGCTCCATTCCCCTGTTTTAACTGCACCCTTCGGTGTACACACACAACAACAAGAGGAGGGGGGTCACGTCAGGCCCTGTCTCTTGTCTTGAGGTGGGATGGGCCTATGACTGATGCCGGGGTGGTGGGGGTGTCTTGGGGGATCCTGTTCCCCGTAACATCTGAGCTGGGAGGACCACGCTTTTTTTTAGCTGCAACAAAGACACTGACTTTGAATTAGAAAACTATGAACTTAACTATGTGATCAGAGCAGACAAAAAGGGTGGAGGAGTCACAATATATGTGAAAATAAATATTAAGTTTACAGTAATTGATAAATCGTCAGTATCAATGGATGGAAAATTGGAATGTATTACACTTCAAATATGTAACGATTCAGGGGAAAATGTCATTATACGCTGTGTAGAAAGGTCACAAGGGTCAAGCTTAAAGGTGTTCAGTGACTGGAAGGAAAGGTGTTTAACTCTCAAAATAACAAAATATTATTCATCTGTGATTTCAATATCGATCTGATAAACATCAGCAAACATAAAACAACCAAAGATTTTATCAGCAGAATGTATGGAATGAGTTTATGTCCAGCCATAACAACCCAGCAGAATCACTACTCAAAATGCTAATCTGATTGAAAACATATTTACAAATAATATAGAATACACTCATATGAGTGGACCAATGACATGTGACATAACTGATCATTTACCATTTTTGAAACTTGTCAATCAATCAATCAATCAAACTTTATTTATATAGTAATTTTCATATAAAAGCACAACTCAAAGTGCTTTACTTTAAAACAGAACAAAATTATACAAGCCTGAAAATTAAAATAGACAAGCACAAAAATAAAATAGAGCCCCCTCCCCATACCTACACACAGCCCCCCACCCCTTTCACACCTCCCAACCCCTAACTGATGGGGATAGACAATGAGATATAGTTGTTTTTGGAAACGCTATTAATCATTTGGAGCTCCCTTTCTGTGAACAGCTGCATAGCAGCAAAATGCAGCATCACAGGCGGGGACCACTCCACCACAGCAAAGTGGAGATGCAGGTCCCCATTTAAAGCTGCAGCGGCTGAACAGCAGCCGACCCAGAGGGACAGGATCCAGCTGAGGAAGCACCGGAAAGAAAAATGAGAATGAAAAAGTAAACAAACTGATAAAAGCAATAAACAAATAAACAATAAAACATTTAAATAAGGTAAACTAAAATAAATCTTTAAAAAATCTAGTGTAAATTCATAAAACAAGATAAAATTTGATAAAAAAAATAAAAATTCATTCATTAATTAATAAGTAAAAGTAGTAAAAATGAGCTAAAAGCCAGATGAAAAAGGTCTTGAGCCTTATCTTAAAAGCAACTATGCTCTCTGCAGCCCTCAGGTCCTCTGACAGATTGTTCCATAAATGAAGGCCTTAGTGTAAAATAAATGCCGCTGGAATGGTTAGAAGACCAGTCCAGAGGATCTCAGGGTCCGTGAGGGTTCATATTTGACTAAAAGATCTGATAAATAAGAAGGGACAAGACCGTTAAGACATTGAAAAACTGTTAAAAGTATCTTAAAATCAAGCCTGAAGCATATGGCGAGCCAATGCAGGGATTTTAAAATTGGGGTGATGTGAGCCCGCTTCCTGGTCTTGGTGACAACTCGTTCAGCAGAGTTCTGGAGAAGCTGAAGGTTTTTGATCTTAGTTTTTTGGAAGACCAGCTAGCAGGGCATTACAACATTCAATTCTAATGATGGCAAGAGAGAGTATGGGCGGAGCCTAGGCAATTTTCTAAGGTGATAACCACCTGTTTTATATGAAGGTTAAAAGTTAGCTTAGAGTTGAAAATAACACCCAGGTTTCTGACTGTTTCTGAATGGCATAAGGAAAGTCCTTTAGCTTCAGAAACTGTTTCTCTCTCTTAGCAGCAGGATCAATTGCTAAAATTTCAGTTTCTTCCTGGTTGAGCTGCAGAAAATTATTTGTCATCCATGATTTCACATCTAAAATACATTTAAAAAGTGCTTCTATTGGCCTTGTGTCATCAGGAGCTATGTACAGCTGGGTATCATCAGCCTAGCTATCAAAGCTGTTGTTGTGGCTTGTGATGATATTCCCTAGAGGAAGCATGTAAATGTTAAAAAGCAAGGGGCCGAGGATGGAACCTTGAGGTACACCACCATTAATTTCATGGACCCCAGAAAAGTGTGCGTCCATGCTCACCATAAAGTTGGACTGGTGTGGACACGATGGGGGCAGGTGATGTCTGGACAGAATGTCTGATGTTGGCAGCTAAAACATTGCTGCCTAGTGGACTGGGAGGATCCCATCAGTTTCCATCAAATCTGATGAGGCTGGAAGCAGACTGGAGCCAGGTACAAAAACTATGCAAAACTATTAAATGAAATAACTCAGTATGGGTGGGATTGAATGAGGCTGCTTCTTTCCACTCCTTTTTAAGCAATAAATCAAGCTCTAAAACTACTAAAAATCTATATAGTGCGGGACTTTGTAGTCCCCTGGATTTTAAAAGCAATTCGGACACCACACTCACCCCTTTTTTTTTTACACGCCAAATATGACATCATCGATATCACAAAGTTAAAATCTAATTGATTCGAGCGTATAGCAACCATTATTAATGAATCTTCTGTCCTTTGAAGATAAAAATGTTGATGGTTTATTAAAAATACACATTTAAATACATTTTTTGGGCCACATTGGTTCTCATGTTGTAAACTTGCATTCTGTTCAATAAAGTTTTTTTAAAGCAAAAACAATGCGTCACCACTGCGCAAGCTTGGATGATGTAATATGTCAGATGAAAAAAAAACATGTCATCAGATGATGTCACATTTCATCAGATGAAGTCGCATGTCATCAGATGACGTCGCCTTTTCATCAGATGATGTCAGATGAAGTCAGATGATTTCAGATGACATCACATTATCACAGCTTGAAATCCATGAATAGACCCACTATCCTTTCCATCAGCTATCTCAAGTTTTCAAGGTTGCTTTAAAGATTAAACCAAACACATCTTACGATTTACCAAAAATGTTCAACCAAGCCTGTAAGCTTTTTGTGGGAGGACTCAAGGTAGACACCAATGATGACGGGCTGCGCAAGCATTTCGAGCAGTTTGGCACCCTCATCGACTGTGCCGTCGTCCCACACAAGACGGCGCAACGCTCTCGCTGTTTTGGCTTTGTGACCTACTTAACACCAGAGGAGGCCAACGCAGCCATGGCGGCAAGTCCACACACAGTGGAAGGGAACTGGGTTGAGGTCAAACGAGCTGTTCCAAAGAAACAGGCCGATGAGTCTGAAGCTCGTGCCAAGGGGAAGAAAATCTTTGTTGGTGGCTTGAAAAACGACATCCAAGAGGACGACCTCACCGACTACTTCTCTCAGTATGGTGAAGTGGAAAACTCTGAAATCATCTCAGAGAAGACGACCGGAAAGAAACGGGGTTTCGGCTTTGTGCACTTCACGGATGACTATGCGGCAGACATGGCCGTGGCTGTGCCTTTCCACACAGTGAACGGACACAGAGTTGAGGTAAAGAAAGCTGTTCCCAAGCAGGAGATGCAGGCGCCCAGCAGAATCAGAATGACGCCAAGAGACAATTCACGCCGCACCATGATGGAAAACCAAAACGACGCCATGGATTATGGCCAAAATTACGGCTATGGAAATGGCGGAGGATATGGCGTTTATGGGGGGTGCTGCTGCCCATGCAGAGGCGGCTGTTCCGACCAACAAAATGGTTACGGAGGCGGCAATTCCTACCAGCAAAATGGTTACAGGGGCAGGAATGGCTACAAAGGTCGTGGCCATGGCCAGCAGTCTTCTGGCTCCGGTCCAATGAAAAAGTCTTTTGGTGGTCAGAGAAGCTCTGCTCCTTACACAAGAGGCAAACAGTAAAGACTTAGAGGAAACGTGAAATAATTGTAGGAAATTCACGTTTCAGAACACCTAAATTAATAAACAAACTTTTTATGATAATAGGAAATACAAAAATGAGGATTTAGACTTAACGCTTAAACAAATTTTTTAGGAAAGTTTTTTTGTGCATATTTATTTTTTATTTAGTTGTAGGAATTTTTAATTTATTATAGCTCAACAATCCATTAATGTGAGGTTTTACCTTTATGAATTTTCATTTGGGAATAAAATGTTGTGCAATGCAAATCCATGTATTGATTCTAAAGTCTAGATTTTTTTCAAAAAGAGGTTTATTTTAATTTTAATAGCGTTCCAATTGAAATTGTCTTTTGTAAAAATTTTACCTGTCAAGTGATTTAGAAAAGAGGACCAGAACAGTTTAGGATGTAAACAATCAAAAAACATTGCAGAAATCAAAGCTCAACAGGTGGAATGGTGTTGCTCCATTCCCCTGTTTTAACTGCACCCTTCGGTGTACACACACAACAACAAGAGGAGGGGGGTCACGTCAGGCCCTGTCTCTTGTCTTGAGGTGGGATGGGCCTATGACTGATGCCGGGGTGGTGGGGGTGTCTTGGGGGATCCTGTTCCCCGTAACATCTGAGCTGGGAGGACCACGCTTTTTTTTAGCTGCAACAAAGACACTGACTTTGAATTAGAAAACTATGAACTTAACTATGTGATCAGAGCAGACAAAAAGGGTGGAGGAGTCACAATATATGTGAAAAGAAATATTAAGTTTACAGTAATTGATAAATCGTCAGTATCAATGGATGGAAAATTGGAATGTATTACACTTCAAATATGTAACGATTCAGGGGAAAATGTCATTATACGCTGTGTAGAAAGGTCACCAGGGTCAAGCTTAAAGGTGTTCAGTGACTGGAAGGAAAGGTGTTTAACTCTCAAAATAATAAAATATTATTCATCTGTGATTTCAATATCGATCTGATAAACATCAGCAAACATAAAACAACCAAAGATTTTATCAGCAGAATGTATGGAATGAGTTTATGTCCAGCCATAACAACCCAGCAGAATCACTACTCAAAGTGCTAATCTGATTGAAAACATATTTACAAATAATATAGAATACACTCATATGAGTGGACCAATGACATGTGACATAACTGATCATTTACCATTTTTGAAACATGTCAATCAATCAATCAATCAATCAAACTTTATTTATATAGTAATTTTCATATAAAAGCACAACTCAAAGTGCTTTACTTTAAAACAGAACAATATTATACAAGCCTGAAAATTAAAATAGACAAGCACAAAAATAAAAAAGAGCCCCCTCCCCATACCTACACACAGCCCCCCACCCCTTTCACACCTCCCAACCCCTAACTGATGGGGATAGACAATGAGATATAGTTGTTTTTGGAAACGCTATTAATCATTTGGAGCTCCCTTTCTGTGAACAGCTGCATAGCAGCAAAATGCAGCATCACAGGCGGGGACCGCTCCACCACAGCAAAGTGGAGATGCAGGTCCCCATTTAAAGCTGCAGCGGCTGAACAGCAGCCGACCCAGAGGGACAGGATCCAGCTGAGGAAGCACCGGAAAGAAAAATGAGAATGAAAAAGTAAACAAACTGATAAAAGCAATAAACAAATAAACAATAAAACATTTAAATAAGGTAAACTAAAATAAATCTTTAAAAAATCTAGTGTAAATTCATAAAAAAAGATAAAATTTGATTAAAAAAATAAAAATTCATTCATTAATTAATAAGTAAAAGTAGTAAAAATGAGCTAAAAGCCAGATGAAAAAGGTCTTGAGCCTTATCTTAAAAGCAACTATGCTCTCTGCAGCCCTCAGGTCCTCTGACAGATTGTTCCATAAATGAAGGCCTTAGTGTAAAATAAATGCCGCTGGAATGGTTAGAAGACCAGTCCAGAGGATCTCAGGGTCCGTGAGGGTTCATATTTGACTAAAAGATCTGATAAATAAGAAGGGACAAGACCGTTAAGACATTGAAAAACTGTTAAAAGTATCTTAAAATCAAGCCTGAAGCATATGGCGAGCCAATGCAGGGATTTTAAAATTGGGGTGATGTGAGCCCGCTTCCTGGTCTTGGTGACAACTCGTTCAGCAGAGTTCTGGAGAAGCTGAAGGTTCTTGATCTTAGTTTTTGGAAGACCAGCTAGCAGGGCATTACAATATTCAATTCTAATGATGGCAAGAGAGAATAGTGGGCGGAGCCTAGGCAATTTTCTAAGGTGATAACCACCTGTTTTATATGAAGGTTAAAAGTTAGCTTAGAGTTGAAAATAACACCCAGGTTTCTGACTGTTTTTGAATGGCATAAGGAAAGTCCTTTAGCTTCAGAAACTGTTTCTCTCTCTTAGCAGCAGGATGAATTGCTAAAATTTCAGTTTCTTCCTGGTTGAGCTGCAGAAAATTATTTGTCATCCATGATTTCACATCTAAAATACATTTAAAAAGTGCTTCTATTGGCCTTGTGTCATCAGGAGCTATGTACAGCTGGGTATCATCAGCCTAGCTATGAAAGCTGATGTTGTGGCTTGTGATGATATTCCCCAGAGGAAGCATGTAAATGTTAAAAAGCAAGGGGCCGAGGATGGAACCTTGAGGTACACCACCATTAATTTCATGGACCCCAGAAAAGTGTGCGTCCATGCTCACCATAAAGTTGGACTGGTGTGGACACGATGGGGGCAGGTGATGTCTGGACAGAATGTCTGATGTTGGCAGCTAAAACATTGCTGCCTAGTGGACTGGGAAGATCCCATCAGTTTCCATCAAATCTGTTGAGGCTGGAAGCAGACTGGAGCCAGGTACAAAAACTATGCAAAACTATTAAATGAAATAACTCAGTATGGGTGGGATTGAATGAGGCTGCTTCTTTCCACTCCTTTTTAAGCAATAAATCAAGCTCTAAAACTACTAAAAATCTATATAGTGCGGGACTTTGTAGTCCCCTGGATTTTAAAAGCAATTCGGACACCACACTCACCACTTTTATTTTACACGCCAAATATGACATCATCGATTTCACAAAGTTAAAATCTAATTGATTCGAGCGTTTTGCAACGATTATTAATGAATCTTCTGTCCTTTGAAGATAAAAAAGTTGATGGTTTATTAAAAATACACATTTAAATACATGTTTTGGGCCACATTGGTTCTCATGTTGTAAACTTGCATTCTGTTCAATAAAGTTTTTTTAAAGCAAAAACAATGCGTCACCACTGCGCAAGCTTGGATGATGTAATATGTCAGATGGAAAAAAAACATGTCATCAGATGATGTCACATTTCATCAGATGAAGTCGCATGTCATCAGATGATGTCGCCTTTTCATCAGATGATGTCAGATGAAGTCAGATGATTTCAGATGACATCACATTATCACAGCTTGAAATCCATGAATAGACCCACTATCCTTTCCATCAGCTATCTCAAGTTTTCAAGGTTGCTTTAAAGATTAAACCAAACACATCTTACGATTTACCAAAAATGTTCAACCAAGCCTGTAAGCTTTTTGTGGGAGGACTCAAGGTAGACACCAATGATGACGGGCTGCGCAAGCATTTCGAGCAGTTTGGCACCCTCATCGACTGTGCCGTCGTCCCACACAAGACGGCGCAACGCTCTCGCTGTTTTGGCTTTGTGACCTACTTAACACCAGAGGAGGCCAACGCAGCCATGGCGGCAAGTCCACACACAGTGGAAGGGAACTGGGTTGAGGTCAAACGAGCTGTTCCAAAGAAACAGGCCGATGAGTCTGAAGCTCGTGCCAAGGTGAAGAAAATCTTTGTTGGTGGCTTGAAAAACGACATCCAAGAGGACGACCTCACCGACTACTTCTCTCAGTATGGTGAAGTGGAAAACTCTGAAATCATCTCAGAGAAGACGACCGGAAAGAAACGGGGTTTCGGCTTTGTGCACTTCACGGATGACTATGCGGCAGACATGGCCGTGGCTGTGCCTTTCCACACAGTGAACGGACACAGAGTTGAGGTAAAGAAAGCTGTTCCCAAGCAGGAGATGCAGGCACCCAGCAGAATCAGAATGACGCCAAGAGACAATTCACGCCGCACCATGATGGAAAACCAAAACGACGCCATGGATTATGGCCAAAATTACGGCTATGGAAATGGCGGAGGATATGGCGTTTATGGGGGGTGCTGCTGCCCATGCAGAGGCGGCTGTTCCGACCAACAAAATTCCTACCAGCAAAATGGTTACAGGGGCAGGAATGGCTACAAAGGTCGTGGCCATGGCCAGCAGTCTTCTGGCTCCGGTCCAATGAAAAAGTCTTTTGGTGGTCAGAGAAGCTCTGCTCCTTACACAAGAGGCAAACAGTAAAGACTTAGAGGAAACATGAAATAATTGTAGGAAATTCACGTTTCAGAACACCTAAATTAATAAACAAACTTTTTATGATAATAGGAAATACAAAAATGAGGATTTAGACTTAACGCTTAAACAAATTTTTTAAGAAAGTTTTTTTGTGCATATTTATTTTTTATTTAGTTGTAGGAATTTTTAAAGTCTATTATAGCTCAACAATCCATTAATGTGAGGTTTCACCTTTTTGAATTTTCATTTGGGAATAAAATGTTGTGCAATGCAAATCCATGTATTGATTCTAAAGTCTAGATTTTTTTCAAAAAGAGGTTTATTTTAATTTTAATAGCATTCCAATTGAAATTGTCTTTTGTAACAATTTTACCTGTCAAGTGATTTAGAAAAGAGGACCAGAACAGTTTAGGATGTAAACAATCAAAAAACATTGCAGAAATCAAAGCTCAACAGGTGGAATGGTGTTGCTCCATTCCCCTGTTTTAACTGCACCCCTCGGTGTACACACACAACAACAAGAGGAGGGGGGTCACGTCAGGCCCTGTCTCTTGTCTTGAGGTGGGATGGGCCTATGACTGATGCCGGGGTGGTGGGGGTGTCTTGGGGGATCCTGTTCCCCGTAACATCTGAGCTGGGAGGACCATGCTTTTTTTTAGCTGCAACAAAGACACTGACTTTGAATTAGAAAACTATGAACTTAACTATGTGATCAGAGCAGACAAAAAGGGTGGAGGAGTCACAATATATGTGAAAAGAAATATTAAGTTTACAGTAATTGATAAATCGTCAGTATCAATGGATGGAAAATTGGAATGTATTACACTTCAAATATGTAACGATTCAGGGGAAAATGTCATTATACGCTGTGTAGAAAGGTCACCAGGGTCAAGCTTAAAGGTGTTCAGTGACTGGAAGGAAAGGTGTTTAACTCTCAAAATAACAAAATATTATTCATCTGTGATTTCAATATCGATCTGATAAACATCAGCAAACATAAAACAACCAAAGATTTTATCAGCAGAATGTATGGAATGAGTTTATGTCCAGCCATAACAACCCAGCAGAATCACTACTCAAAGTGCTAATCTGATTGAAAACATATTTACAAATAATATAGAATACACTCATATGAGTGGACCAATGACATGTGACATAACTGATCATTTACCATTTTTGAAACATGTCAATCAATCAATCAATCAATCAAACTTTATTTATATAGTAATTTTCATATAAAAGCACAACTCAAAGTGCTTTACTTTAAAACAGAACAAAATTATACAAGCCTGAAAATTAAAATAGACAAGCACAAAAATAAAATAGAGCCCCCTCCCCATACCTACACACAGCCCCCCACCCCTTTCACACCTCCCAACCCCTAACTGATGGGGATAGACAATGAGATATAGTTGTTTTTGGAAACGCTATTAATCATTTGGAGCTCCCTTTCTGTGAACAGCTGCATAGCAGCAAAATGCAGCATCACAGGCGGGGACCGCTCCACCACAGCAAAGTGGAGATGCAGGTCCCCATTTAAAGCTGCAGCGGCTGAACAGCAGCCGACCCAGAGGGACAGGATCCAGCTGAGGAAGCACCGGAAAGAAAAATGAGAATGAAAAAGTAAACAAACTGATAAAAGCAATAAACAAATAAACAATAAAACATTTAAATAAGGTAAACTAAAATAAATCTTTAAAAAATCTAGTGTAAATTCATAAAACAAGATAAAATTTGATTAAAAAAATAAAAATTCATTCATTAATTAATAAGTAAAAGTAGTAAAAATGAGCTAAAAGCCAGATGAAAAAGGTCTTGAGCCTTATCTTAAAAGCAACTATGCTCTCTGCAGCCCTCAGGTCCTCTGACAGATTGTTCCATAAATGAAGGCCTTAGTGTAAAATAAATGCCGCTGGAATGGTTAGAAGACCAGTCCAGAGGATCTCAGGGTCCGTGAGGGTTCATATTTGACTAAAAGATCTGATAAATAAGAAGGGACAAGACCGTTAAGACATTGAAAAACTGTTAAAAGTATCTTAAAATCAATCCTGAAGCATATGGCGAGCCAATGCAGGGATTTTAAAATTGGGGTGATGTGAGCCCGCTTCCTGGTCTTGGTGACAACTCGTTCAGCAGAGTTCTGGAGAAGCTGAAGGTTCTTGATATTAGTTTTTTGGAAGACCAGCTAGCAGGGCATTACAATATTCAATTCTAATGATGGCAAGAGAGAGTAATGGGCGGAGCCTAGGCAATTTTCTAAGGTGATAACCACCTGTTTTATATGAAGGTTAAAAGTTAGCTTAGAGTTGAAAATAACACCCAGGTTTCTGACTGTTTCTGAATGGCATAAGGAAAGTCCTTTAGCTTCAGAAACTGTTTCTCTCTCTTAGCAGCAGGATCAATTGCTAAAATTTCAGTTTCTTCCTGGTTGAGCTGCAGAAAATTATTTGTCATCCATGATTTCACATCTAAAATACATTTAAAAAGTGCTTCTATTGGCCTTGTGTCATCAGGAGCTATGTACAGCTGGGTATCATCAGCCTAGCTATGAAAGCTGATGTTGTGGCTTGTGATGATATTCCCCAGAGGAAGCACGTAAATGTTAAAAAGCAAGGGGCCGAGGATGGAACCTTGAAGTACACTACCATTAATTTCATGGACCCCAGAAAAGTGTGCGTCCATGCTCACCATAAAGTTGGACTGGTGTGGACACGATGGGGGCAGGTGATGTCTGGGCAGAATGTCTGATGTTGGCAGCTAAAACATTGCTGCCTAGTGGACTGGGAGGATCCCATCAGTTTCCATCAAATCTGATGAGGCTGGAAGCAGACTGGAGCCAGGTACAAAAACTATGCAAAACTATTAAATGAAATAACTCAGTATGGGTGGGATTGAATGAGGCTGCTTCTTTCCACTCCTTTTTAAGCAATAAATCAAGCTCTAAAACTACTAAAAATCTATATAGTGCGGGACTTTGTAGTCCTCTGGATTTTAAAAGCAATTCGGACACCACACTCACCACTTTTTTTTTACACGCCAAATATGACATCATCGATATCACAAAGTTAAAATCTAATTGATTCGAGCGTTTTGCAACGATTATTAATGAATCTTCTGTCCTTTGAAGATAAAAACATTGATGGTTTATTAAAAATACACATTTAAATACATTTTTTGGGCCACATTGGTTCTCATGTTGTAAACTTGCATTCTGTTCAATAAAGATTTTTTAAAGCAAAAACAATGCGTCACCACTGCGCAAGCTTGGATGATGTAATATGTCAGATGAAAAAAAAACATGTCATCAGATGATGTCACATTTCATCAGATGAAGTCGCATGTCATCAGATGATGTCGCCTTTTCATCAGATGATGTCAGATGAAGTCAGATGATTTCAGATGACATCACATTATCACAGCTTGAAATCCATGAATAGACCCACTATCCTTTCCATCAGCTATCTCAAGTTTTCAAGGTTGCTTTAAAGATTAAACCAAACACATCTTACGATTTACCAAAAATGTTCAACCAAGCCTGTAAGCTTTTTGTGGGAGGACTCAAGGTAGACACCAATGATGACGGGCTGCGCAAGCATTTCGAGCAGTTTGGCACCCTCATCGACTGTGCCGTCGTCCCACACAAGACGGCGCAACGCTCTCGCTGTTTTGGCTTTGTGACCTACTTAACACCAGAGGATGCCAACGCAGCCATGGCGGCAAGTCCACACACAGTGGAAGGGAACTGGGTTGAGGTCAAACGAGCTGTTCCAAAGAAACAGGCCGATGAGTCTGAAGCTCGTGCCAAGGTGAAGAAAATCTTTGTTGGTGGCTTGAAAAACGACATCCAAGAGGACGACCTCACCGACTACTTCTCTCAGTATGGTGAAGTGGAAAACTCTGAAATCATCTCAGAGAAGACGACCGGAAAGAAACGGGGTTTCGGCTTTGTGCACTTCACGGATGACTATGCGGCAGACATGGCCGTGGCTGTGCCTTTCCACACAGTGAACGGACACAGAGTTGAGGTAAAGAAAGCTGTTCCCAAGCAGGAGATGCAGGCACCCAGCAGAATCAGAATGACGCCAAGAGACAATTCACGCCGCACCATGATGGAAAACCAAAACGACGCCATGGATTATGGCCAAAATTACGGCTATGGAAATGGCGGAGGATATGGCGTTTATGGGGGGTGCTGCTGCCCATGCAGAGGCGGCTGTTCCGACCAACAAAATGGTTACGGAGGCGGCAATTCCTACCAGCAAAATGGTTACAGGGGCAGGAATGGCTACAAAGGTCGTGGCCATGGCCAGCAGTCTTCTGGCTCCGGTCCAATGAAAAAGTCTTTTGGTGGTCAGAGAAGCTCTGCTCCCTACACAAGAGGCAAACAGTAAAGACTTAGAGGAAACGTGAAATAATTGTAGGAAATTCACGTTTCAGAACACCTAAATTAATAAACAAACTTTTTATGATAATAGGAAATACAAAAATGAGGATTTAGACTTAACGCTTAAACAAATTTTTTAGGAAAGTTTTTTTGTGCATATTTATTTTTTATTTAGTTGTAGGAATTTTTAATTTATTATAGCTCAACAATCCATTAATGTGAGGTTTCACCTTTATGAATTTTCATTTGGGAATAAAATGTTGTGCAATGCAAATCCATGTATTGATTCTAAAGTCTAGATTTTTTTCAAAAAGAGGTTTATTTTAATTTTAATAGCATTCCAATTGAAATTGTCTTTTGTAAAAATTTTACCTGTCAAGTGATTTAGAAAAGAGGACCAGAACAGTTTAGGATGTAAACAATCAAAAAACATTGCAGAAATCAAAGCTCAACAGGTGGAATGGTGTTGCTCCATTCCCCTGTTTTAACTGCACCCTTCGGTGTACACACACAACAACAAGAGGAGGGGGGTCACGTCAGGCCCTGTCTCTTGTCTTGAGGTGGGATGGGCCTATGACTGATGCCGGGGTGGTGGGGGTGTCTTTGGGGATCCTGTTCCCCGTAACATCTGAGCTGGGAGGACCATGCTTTTTTTTAGCTGCAACAAAGACACTGACTTTGAATTAGAAAACTATGAACTTAACTATGTGATCAGAGCAGACAAAAAGGGTGGAGGAGTCACAATATATGTGAAAAGAAATATTAAGTTTACAGTAATTGATAAATCGTCAGTATCAATGGATGGAAAATTGGAATGTATTACACTTCAAATATGTAACGATTCAGGGGAAAATGTCATTATACGCTGTGTAGAAAGGTCACCAGGGTCAAGCTTAAAGGTGTTCAGTGACTGGAAGGAAAGGTGTTTAACTCTCAAAATAACAAAATATTATTCATCTGTGATTTCAATATCAATCTGATAAACATCAGCAAACATAAAACAACCAAAGATTTTATCAGCAGAATGTATGGAATGAGTTTATGTCCAGCCATAACAACCCAGCAGAATCACTACTCAAAGTGCTAATCTGATTGAAAACATATTTACAAATAATATAGAATACACTCATATGAGTGGACCAATGACATGTGACATAACTGATCATTTACCATTTTTGAAACATGTCAATCAATCAATCAATCAATCAAACTTTATTTATATAGTAATTTTCATATAAAAGCACAACTCAAAGTGCTTTACTTTAAAACAGAACAAAATTATACAAGCCTGAAAATTAAAATAGACAAGCACAAAAATAAAATAGAGCCCCCTCCCCATACCTACACACAGCCCCCCACCCCTTTCACACCTCCCAACCCCTAACTGATGGGGATAGACAATGAGATATAGTTGTTTTTGGAAACGCTATTAATCATTTGGAGCTCCCTTTCTGTGAACAGCTGCATAGCAGCAAAATGCAGCATCACAGGCGGGGACCGCTCCACCACAGCAAAGTGGAGATGCAGGTCCCCATTTAAAGCTGCAGCGGCTGAACAGCAGCCGACCCAGAGGGACAGGATCCAGCTGAGGAAGCACCGGAAAGAAAAATGAGAATGAAAAAGTAAACAAACTGATAAAAGCAATAAACAAATAAACAATAAAACATTTAAATAAGGTAAACTAAAATAAATCTTTAAAAAATCTAGTGTAAATTCATAAAACAAGATAAAATTTGATTAAAAAAATAAAAATTCATTCATTAATTAATAAGTAAAAGTAGTAAAAATGAGCTAAAAGCCAGATGAAAAAGGTCTTGAGCCTTATCTTAAAAGCAACTATGCTCTCTGCAGCCCTCAGGTCCTCTGACAGATTGTTCCATAAATGAAGGCCTTAGTGTAAAATAAATGCCGCTGGAATGGTTAGAAGACCAGTCCAGAGGATCTCAGGGTCCGTGAGGGTTCATATTTGACTAAAAGATCTGATAAATAAGAAGGGACAAGACCGTTAAGACATTGAAAAACTGTTAAAAGTATCTTAAAATCAATCCTGAAGCATATGGCGAGCCAATGCAGGGATTTTAAAATTGGGGTGATGTGAGCCCGCTTCCTGGTCTTGGTGACAACTCGTTCAGCAGAGTTCTGGAGAAGCTGAAGGTTCTTGATCTTAGTTTTTTGGAAGACCAGCTAGCAGGGCATTACAATATTCAATTCTAATGATGGCAAGAGAGAGTAGTGGGCGGAGCCTAGGCAATTTTCTAAGGTGATAACCACCTGTTTTATATGAAGGTTAAAAGTTAGCTTAGAGTTGAAAATAACACCCAGGTTTCTGACTGTTTCTGAATGGCATAAGGAAAGTCCTTTAGCTTCAGAAACTGTTTCTCTTTCTTAGCAGCAGGATCGATTGCTAAAATTTCAGTTTCTTCCTGGTTGAGCTGCAGAAAATTATTTGTCATCCATGATTTCACATCTAAAATACATTTAAAAAGTGCTTCTATTGGCCTTGTGTCATCAGGAGCTATGTACAGCTGGGTATCATCAGCCTAGCTATGAAAGCTGATGTTGTGGCTTGTGATGATATTCCCCAGAGGAAGCATGTAAATGTTAAAAAGCAAGGGGCCGAGGATTGAACCTTGAGGTACACCACCATTAATTTCATGGACCCCAGAAAAGTGTGCGTCCATGCTCACCATAAAGTTGGACTGGTGTGGACACGATGGGGGCAGGTGATGTCTGGACAGAATGTCTGATGTTGGCAGCTAAAACATTGCTGCCTAGTGGACTGGGAGGATCCCATCAGTTTCCATCAAATCTGATGAGGCTGGAAGCAGACTGGAGCCAGGTACAAAAACTATGCAAAACTATTAAATGAAATAACTCAGTATGGGTGGGATTGAATGAGGCTGCTTCTTTCCACTCCTTTTTAAGCAATAAATCAAGCTCTAAAACTACTAAAAATCTATATAGTGCGGGACTTTGTAGTCCCCTGGATTTTAAAAGCAATTCGGACACCACACTCACCCCTTTTTTTTTACACGCCAAATATGACATCATCGATATCACAAAGTTAAAATCTAATTGATTCGAGCGTTTTGCAACGATTATTAATGAATCTTCTGTCCTTTGAAGATAAAAAAGTTGATGGTTTATTAAAAATACACATTTAAATACATTTTTTGGGCCACATTGGTTCTCATGTTGTAAACTTGCATTCTGTTCAATAAAGTTTTTTTAAAGCAAAAACAATGCGTCACCACTGCGCAAGCTTGGATGATGTAATATGTCAGATGAAAAAAAAACATGTCATCAGATGATGTCACATTTCATCAGATGAAGTCGCATGTCATCAGATGACGTCGCCTTTTCATCAGATGATGTCAGATGAAGTCAGATGATTTCAGATGACATCACATTATCACAGGTTGAAATCCATGAATAGACCCACTATCCTTTCCATCAGCTATCTCAAGTTTTCAAGGTTGCTTTAAAGATTAAACCAAACACATCTTACGATTTACCAAAAATGTTCAACCAAGCCTGTAAGCTTTTTGTGGGAGGACTCAAGGTAGACACCAATGATGACGGGCTGCGCAAGCATTTCGAGCAGTTTGGCACCCTCATCGACTGTGCCGTCGTCCCACACAAGACGGCGCAACGCTCTCGCTGTTTTGGCTTTGTGACCTACTTAACACCAGAGGAGGCCAACGCAGCCATGGCGGCAAGTCCACACACAGTGGAAGGGAACTGGGTTGAGGTCAAACGAGCTGTTCCAAAGAAACAGGCCGATGAGTCTGAAGCTCGTGCCAAGGTGAAGAAAATCTTTGTTGGTGGCTTGAAAAACGACATCCAAGAGGACGACCTCACCGACTACTTCTCTCAGTATGGTGAAGTGGAAAACTCTGAAATCATCTCAGAGAAGACGACCGGAAAGAAACGGGGTTTCGGCTTTGTGCACTTCACGGATGACTATGCGGCAGACATGGCCGTGGCTGTGCCTTTCCACACAGTGAACGGACACAGAGTTGAGGTAAAGAAAGCTGTTCCCAAGCAGGAGATGCAGGCACCCAGCAGAATCAGAATGACGCCAAGAGACAATTCACGCCGCACCATGATGGAAAACCAAAACGACGCCATGGATTATGGCCAAAATTACGGCTATGGAAATGGCGGAGGATATGGCGTTTATGGGGGGTGCTGCTGCCCATGCAGAGGCGGCTGTTCCGACCAACAAAATGGTTACGGAGGCGGCAATTCCTACCAGCAAAATGGTTACAGGGGCAGGAATGGCTACAAAGGTCGTGGCCATGGCCAGCAGTCTTCTGGCTCCGGTCCAATGAAAAAGTCTTTTGGTGGTCAGAGAAGCTCTGCTCCCTACACAAGAGGCAAACAGTAAAGACTTAGAGGAAACGTGAAATAATTGTAGGAAATTCACGTTTCAGAACACCTAAATTAATAAACAAACTTTTTATGATAATAGGAAATACAAAAATGAGGATTTAGACTTAATGCTTAAACAAATTTTTTAGGAAAGTTTTTTTGTGCATATTTATTTTTTATTTAGTTGTAGGAATTTTTAATTTATTATAGCTCAACAATCCATTAATGTGAGGTTTCACCTTTATGAATTTGCATTTGGGAATAAAATGTTGTGCAATGCAAATCCATGTATTGATTCTAGAGTCTAGATTTTTTTCAAAAAGAGGTTTATTTTAATTTTAATAGCATTCCAATTGAAATTGTCTTTTGTAACAATTTTACCTGTCAAGTGATTTAGAAAAGAGGACCAGAACAGTTTAGGATGTAAACAATCAAAAAACATTGCAGAAATCAAAGCTCAACAGGTGGAATGGTGTTGCTCCATTCCCCTGTTTTAACTGCACCCCTCGGTGTACACACACAACAACAAGAGGAGGGGGGTCACGTCAGGCCCTGTCTCTTGTCTTGAGGTGGGATGGGCCTATGACTGATGCCGGGGTGGTGGGGGTGTCTTGGGGGATCCTGTTCCCCGTAACATCTGAGCTGGGAGGACCATGCTTTTTTTTTAGCTGCAACAAGGACACTGACTTTGAATTAGAAAACTATGAACTTAACTATGTGAACAGAGCAGACAAAAAGGGTGGAGGAGTCACAATATATCTGAAAAGAAATATTAAGTCTACAGTAATTGATAAATTGTCAGTATCAATGGCTGGAAAATTGGAATGTATTACACTTCAAATATGTAACGATTCAGGGGAAAATGTCATTATACGCTGTGTAGAAAGGTCACCAGGGTCAAGCTTAAAGGTGTTCAGTGACTGGAAGGAAAGGTGTTTAACTCTCAAAATAATAAAATATTATTCATCTGTGATTTCAATATCGATCTGATAAACATCAGCAAACATAAAACAACCAAAGATTTTATCAGCAGAATGTATGGAATGAGTTTATGTCCAGCCATAACAATCCAGCAGAATCACTACTCAAAGTGCTAATCTGATTGAAAACATATTTACAAATAATATAGAATACACTCATATGAGTGGACCAATGACATGTGACATAACTGATCATTTACCATTTTTGAAACATGTCAATCAATCAATCAATCAATCAATCAAACTTTATTTATATAGTAATTTTCATATAAAAGCACAACTCAAAGTGCTTTACTTTAAAACAGAACAAAATTATACAAGCCTGAAAATTAAAAAAGACAAGCACAAAAATAAAATAGAGCCCCCTCCCCGTCCTATACACAGCCCCCCACCCCTTTCACAGCTCCCAACCCCTAACTGATTTGGATAGACAATGAGATATAGTTGTTTTTGGAAACGCTATTAATCATTTGGAGCTCCCTCTCTGTGAACAGCTGCATAGCAGCAAAATGCAGCATCACAGGCGGGGACCGCTCCACCACAGCAAAGTGGAGATGCAGGTCCCCATTTAAAGCTGCAGCGGCTGAACAGCAGCCGACCCAGAGGGACAGGATCCAGCTGAGGAAGCACCGGAAAGAAAAATGAGAATGAAAAAGTAAACAAACTGATAAAAGCAATAAACAAATAAACAATAAAACATTTAAATAAGGTAAACTAAAATAAATCTTTAAAAAATCTAGTGTAAATTCATAAAACAAGATAAAATTTGATAAAAAAAAATAAAAATTCATTCATTAATTAATAAGTAAAAGTAGTAAAAATGAGCTAAAAGCCAGATGAAAAAGGTCTTGAGCCTTATCTTAAAAGCAACTATGCTCTCTGCAGCCCTCAGGTCCTCTGACAGATTGTTCCATAAATGAAGGCCTTAGTGTAAAATAAATGCCGCTGGAATGGTTAGAAGACCAGTCCAGAGGATCTCAGGGTCCGTGAGGGTTCATATTTGACTAAAAGATCTGATAAATAAGAAGGGACAAGACCGTTAAGACATTGAAAAACTGTTAAAAGTATCTTAAAATCAATCCTGAAGCATATGGCGAGCCAATGCAGGGATTTTAAAATTGGGGTGATGTGAGCCCGCTTCCTGGTCTTGGTGACAACTCGTTCAGCAGAGTTCTGGAGAAGCTGAAGGTTCTTGATCTTAGTTTTTGGAAGACTAGCTAGCAGGGCATTACAATATTCAATTCTAATGATGGCAAGAGAGAGTAGTGGGCGGAGCCTAGGCAATTTTCTAAGGTGATAACCACCTGTTTTATATGAAGGTTAAAAGTTAGCTTAGAGTTGAAAATAACACCCAGGTTTCTGACTGTTTTTGAATGGCATAAGGAAAGTCCTTTAGCTTCAGAAACTGTTTCTCTCTCTTAGCAGCAGGATCAATTGCTAAAATTTCAGTTTCTTCCTGGTTGAGCTGCAGAAAATTATTTGTCATCCATGATTTCACATCTAAAATACATTTAAAAAGTGCTTCTATTGGCCTTGTGTCATCAGGAGCTATGTACAGCTGGGTATCATCAGCCTAGCTATGAAAGCTGATGTTGTGGCTTGTGATGATATTCCCCAGAGGAAGCATGTAAATGTTAAAAAGCAAGGGGCCGAGGATGGAACCTTGAGGTACACCACCATTAATTTCATGGACCCCAGAAAAGTGTGCGTCCATGCTCAACATAAAGTTGGACTGGTGTGGACACGATGGGGGCAGGTGATGTCTGGACAGAATGTCTGATGTTGGCAGCTAAAACATTGCTGCCTAGTGGACTGGGAGGATCCCATCAGTTTCCATCAAATCTGTTGAGGCTGGAAGCAGACTGGAGCCAGGTACAAAAACTATGCAAAACTATTAAATGAAATAACTCAGTATGGGTGGGATTGAATGAGGCTGCTTCTTTCCACTCCTTTTTAAGCAATAAATCAAGCTCTAAAACTACTAAAAATCTATATAGTGCGGGACTTTGTAGTCCCCTGGATTTTAAAAGCAATTCGGACACCACACTCACCACTTTTATTTTACACGCCAAATATGACATCATCGATTTCACAAAGTTAAAATCTAATTGATTCGAGCGTTTTGCAACGATTATTAATGAATCTTCTGTCCTTTGAAGATAAAAAAGTTGATGGTTTATTAAAAATACACATTTAAATACATTTTTTGGGCCACATTGGTTCTCATGTTGTAAACTTGCATTCTGTTCAATAAAGTTTTTTTAAAGCAAAAACAATGCGTCACCACTGCGCAAGCTTGGATGATGTAATATGTCAGATGGAAAAAAAACATGTCATCAGATGATGTCACATTTCATCAGATGAAGTCGCATGTCATCAGATGATGTCGCCTTTTCATCAGATGATGTCAGATGAAGTCAGATGATTTCAGATGACATCACATTATCACAGCTTGAAATCCATGAATAGACCCACTATCCTTTCCATCAGCTATCTCAAGTTTTCAAGGTTGCTTTAAAGATTAAACCAAACACATCTTACGATTTACCAAAAATGTTCAACCAAGCCTGTAAGCTTTTTGTGGGAGGACTCAAGGTAGACACCAATGATGACGGGCTGCGCAAGCATTTCGAGCAGTTTGGCACCCTCATCGACTGTGCCGTCGTCCCACACAAGACGGCGCAACGCTCTCGCTGTTTTGGCTTTGTGACCTACTTAACACCAGAGGAGGCCAACGCAGCCATGGCGGCAAGTCCACACACAGTGGAAGGGAACTGGGTTGAGGTCAAACGAGCTGTTCCAAAGAAACAGGCCGATGAGTCTGAAGCTCGTGCCAAGGTGAAGAAAATCTTTGTTGGTGGCTTGAAAAACGACATCCAAGAGGACGACCTCACCGACTACTTCTCTCAGTATGGTGAAGTGGAAAACTCTGAAATCATCTCAGAGAAGACGACCGGAAAGAAACGGGGTTTCGGCTTTGTGCACTTCACGGATGACTATGCGGCAGACATGGCCGTGGCTGTGCCTTTCCACACAGTGAACGGACACAGAGTTGAGGTAAAGAAAGCTGTTCCCAAGCAGGAGATGCAGGCACCCAGCAGAATCAGAATGACGCCAAGAGACAATTCACGCCGCACCATGATGGAAAACCAAAACGACGCCATGGATTATGGCCAAAATTACGGCTATGGAAATGGCGGAGGATATGGCGTTTATGGGGGGTGCTGCTGCCCATGCAGAGGCGGCTGTTCCGACCAACAAAATGGTTACGGAGGCGGCAATTCCTACCAGCAAAATGGTTACAGGGGCAGGAATGGCTACAAAGGTCGTGGCCATGGCCAGCAGTCTTCTGGCTCCGGTCCAATGAAAAAGTCTTTTGGTGGTCAGAGAAGCTCTGCTCCTTACACAAGAGGCAAACAGTAAAGACTTAGAGGAAACATGAAATAATTGTAGGAAATTCACGTTTCAGAACACCTAAATTAATAAACAAACTTTTTATGATAATAGGAAATACAAAAATGAGGATTTAGACTTAACGCTTAAACAAATTTTTTAAGAAAGTTTTTTTGTGCATATTTATTTTTTATTTAGTTGTAGGAATTTTTAAAATCTATTATAGCTCAACAATCCATTAATGTGAGGTTTCACCTTTATGAATTTTCATTTGGGAATAAAATGTTGTGCAATGCAAATCCATGTATTGATTCTAAAGTCTAGATTTTTTTCAAAAAGAGGTTTATTTTAATTTTAATAGCATTCCAATTGAAATTGTCTTTTGTAACAATTTTACCTGTCAAGTGATTTAGAAAAGAGGACCAGAACAGTTTAGGATGTAAACAATCAAAAAACATTGCAGAAATCAAAGCTCAACAGGTTTTATATGAAGGTTAAAAGTTAGCTTAGAGTTGAAAATAACACCCAGGTTTCTGACTGTTTCTGAATGGCATAAGGAAAGTCCTTTAGCTTCAGAAACTGTTTCTCTCTCTTAGCAGCAGGATCAATTGCTAAAATTTCAGTTTCTTCCTGGTTGAGCTGCAGAAAATTATTTGTCATCCATGATTTCACATCTAAAATACATTTAAAAAGTGCTTCTATTGGCCTTGTGTCATCAGGAGCTATGTACAGCTGGGTATCATCAGCCTAGCTATGAAAGCTGATGTTGTGGCTTGTGATGATATTCCCCAGAGGAAGCATGTAAATGTTAAAAAGCAAGGGGCCGAGGATGGAACCTTGAGGTACACCACCATTAATTTCATGCACCCCAGAAAAGTGTGCGTCCATGCTCACCATAAAGGTGGACTGGTGTGGACACGATGGGGGCAGGTGATGTCTGGACAGAATGTCTGATGTTGGCAGCTAAAACATTGCTGCCTAGTGGACTGGGAGGATCCCATCAGTTTCCATCAAATCTGTTGAGGCTGGAAGCAGACTGGAGCCAGGTACAAAAACTATGCAAAACTATTAAATGAAATAACTCAGTAGGGGTGGGATTGTATAAGGCTGCTTCTTTCCACTCCTTTTCAAGCAATAAATTAAACTCTACTCGACTTTAGTTTAGTTTTTTGTTCTTGTTTTTTTTTTTATCTATGCAACGAGTTTGATAAATTTTACAATTAATGCTTGAAATAAACAAATCAAATCAAAAGTGTATACATCCTCGGCCGGGGCGCAAGCAGCTTCCCTGCATCTGGGCAGCAGTGGCTCAGGTGGTTGAGCTGGTCAACATTGATCGAAGGGTTTGTAGTTTGATCTCCTCTCCCCCCAGTCAAGTGTCGTTGTGTCTTTGGCCGAGACACTTTACACTCCTTGCCTGAAACGTTGCTCCACTGGTGTCTGAACACACAAAGGGGCCGTAGTTTTGTGCGTCAGGAAAAGTGCATAACATTCTTAGTAAATACAGTTTTTCTTATCTGTGGGGTTTAGAGTCAGATTCAAGTTCCAAATAAAAGACAGGCAGCAGAGCGGCTGATGTCCATCTCTGTTAGTAAAGGATGAGCTCAAAATCCAGCAGAATCAAACAACTACCCTGGCTAGATGTTTTCTTTTAATAAAAAGAAAAAAGTCTGATAGGTTATCTTTAGACGTTTTAAACTGGTGCAATGGACCACAGCCACAGAGCTGCCAGGAAGAAGGAGTAAATGAGGAGCAGAGAGGTTAAATGCCGGTTTCCGGCCAGGATTCTTTGAAACGTTTGAGTATTTTGTCTGAGAAGCTTTATAACCGAATGTTTGGCCGTCCTTCATGTGCCTGTAAGGTCTTACATATTTCCAGACAGTAAATAAATTCCCAACAGTTGTTGTTGGAGGTGTCTGGAGCTCAGCCTCAGAATCCAGGAGTTTATTGAGCTCATCAGACAAAACATTATGGTGTCACTACTGATCATTCTTATAGCAACATAAGAGTAACAGCCATGAGGCTCGTGGGGAACCAAACTGCATCTTACCCAGACGCGGAGCTGTTAGGTATCACTTTAGGCACCTGTTTTACTTTTCCTTTGGTCCCCTTAATGGTGGAATTGTGAATTTGGGTTATTTTTCTTTAAGAAACATAATTTGCCAAAGGAATGGTCTAGAAAGGTGCTTTTTAAAAAAAAAAATAAACATCCTTATAATACTTAGTCTTCATGAAAGAGCTGGATTAAACCATCTGGTGGGCCGCATACGGCATGCATGTTTGAAACCCCTGTTTTAAGGTGACAAAATAATATCACAATGCTGCTTAGAGAAAAAGGGTTTTTGTGGTGAATAAAAAAGCCTTGTAAAAATTAAGAGAAAACGTTTTGATGTTTCAGCTTTTCAATATTGACAAA
The DNA here is from genome assembly GCF_053564925.1 of Oryzias latipes. NCBI lineage: Eukaryota > Metazoa > Chordata > Actinopteri > Beloniformes > Adrianichthyidae > Oryzias > Oryzias latipes. The sequence goes on from NC_136246.1 coordinate 9,344,261, forward strand.
GTACAAAAAAGAAGCAAAAAGAAACTCAATACATGAAGGTATCTGTTAAACATTTAGATCTAATCACAGCTGTTTGAGTTTTTAAATCACCCAAATGTTTTATATTTTAGTTAGAATGTTTTCAACACTCTTTCTGCTTTCTTTACTTCCTTATGGATTTATTAATAAAAATAAGATGTTTTAAAGCTGTAAAACTCACTATACAGCTTCTACACAAACGTCAAATACGTGTTGGATGCCTCTGTTTCAAGGTCCTCAGAGTCTGAGATGTTCACATGGCACTAACATGTCAGAGATGTACTTTGGTGTAAGGCCATGGAGAGACTTGTAAACCAGCAGGGCTGCTTTAAAGTGCTTACCTTTTCTGCTTTTTTCATGATATTTTTGCTGTAGCACAAGTTATTCAACATATAAAATTCACCAATCAGGTACCTCAATAACGTTAGGAGGCTTCGGTCAAACGTTTTTAGGCGTTGGATTGACAGATTCTGCTGAGCCGGCTTTTAATTAAAGGGGTGTGGCCTTCTAACATGCTCACTCCTGATTGGAGATAGTGGTTGCCATAGAAATGTAAACAGACCAATCATAGCTCACTGAGGATGTCTGGTTGGAACATGGCAACAGACAACGCGTAAAAATGGTGACTGAATTGACTTCATTTGGGGCGAGCTGAAAGCAAGGCCTTTTCTATGGATGACCTCACACGTGATCCATCCACTTATATTATACAGTCCATGGCTGCAACAGCCACAACCCTGGACCATAAAATGCTTTAGCGGTAATATTTGTGCAAGCGTAGAGAGGACAGGTAGACGTTACAGAACGCAACTATAGACAGTATTTCACGTAAAACAATTTTAACACAACACAATAATTATTACAGTGTAATCAATACAATTTGATAATCTGCATTTTGTCAAATTGTGCAAAAAGACAGTAACAGTTATTATTATTATCCTTATTTTTGAAAACACTGATATTTCTACACATACTTACATCCAAGTTGACTTATGTCGCATTAGAGCAGGATTTTCTTTGCTAAAAAAAAAAAAAGGGGGAAGGAACAATTTTAGAATTAACTGATTGGCTGCTAATCACACTGTCATCTGAGTTACAACCCCAGAGGAAATATAACAAGAAAAACTTTCCATTACTTAAAACAACATATTTTGTCATCTCACAGTGGTGGCTTTAGTTCCTACAATTGGCTCTAGACCGCAGGTACAGTCTTACACAGCCCAGGGACGTAACAAACTGTTTGCAAGGGCTGAGACCAACTGCAAGTAAGAAGATCTTAATGAAATTTCCATTTTGCTGCAAAATGCCATGTAAGTCTTTATTTTTTGTGAAAAAGAAAATGTAGAGAGAAATTGGCCAGCATAGAACTAAACATTTTTTAATCAATAGATTAAAACAATAGTAGCTCAGAGACACGTTTGGGTGTAGAGGATCGCTGCAGCCTTTATTCTCCTTTTCATTCACATAACCTGAAGTTCATCTGTCACATTACGTCATGAATCTGTCATCCGATCACCAATGCGGAAGCAAACAGTGTTTTTTTTTTCAAACTTTATTGAATGTAAAAAATAAATACAAAACAATGTTACATACGCCCCCTCCTGCAGATGAAGCGACCCGTTTGATCATTAAAAAACAAAGATGAATGAAAATAGTCTGTTATATTAGCATTACAACGTTGAAAAAGGCAAAAAGTGCTTCTCCTCCTCAGACGGAAGCATCACACAAACATAGAGATCTTGTCTTTGGTGGAGGAAGAAAGGATTCAAGCAATGACGGCGATGACGGCTTCATCGGGCTGCAGTGATCCTGCAAACCAACCATCAATAAATAAAACTTTAATAACTTGTAAATCAAACAAATGAGCTTCCAGACATCTGGGACGTTATCAATTAACATTCAGCTCACCTGTTCAACAAAGTTTAGTCGGTCTGCTCTGCTGCTGCGCGGCGTTCACCTGCTGCTCTGCGTGCTGCTCACTTCCACAATAATCTCGTAAATTTATGAGTTTTTTTCGCTCGCGCGCAACATTGCGACTTTAATCTCGAAACTTTATTTCGACTTTAATCTCGACAAGACGAGTTTTTTCTCAAAACTTTGTGTCGAGTTTTTTCTCGTCATGACGAGATTAAAGTCGACATGACGACTTTAATCTCGCCACGTTGGCCAGAATTTTTTTTCCTCACCGTGGCCCTAAAACTCTGTCGTATCATTGAGACAGTAATAAAGTGATCATTTTTGTTTGTCATGTTCCTTTTTTGAACGAATATGGGTCACAGAGACACGGAAGTTACCGCTGAAAGCGGCTTTTGCCGGCGTACAGAGGGCATATCCGCCTGTATGACTTATGACGTGAATAATTATTGCGTTCGAACGGATTAATTATTGCGTTCGAACGACATAATTATTGCGTTCGCACAACTTAATCATTTCGAGGGAATGGAATAGTATTTTGAGGGAACGCAATAGTATCTTGTGGGAACGGAATAGTATCTTGTGGGAACGGAATAGTATTTCGTGCGAACGACATAATAACCTGTGGGAACAAGATATTAATCTGTGGGAACAAGATATATTTTTATATCTTAATGTCAGGACACGGGCTCCGTATATTACTTTAATTCAGTTAAATGTTTTTCCATCTTAATTTATTGTACTTCTTGAACTCTCATATGTCTAAGTTTGAGCCTGCAGATATTCTCATTTTTATAACAAGAAAATGAATGAAACAAAATTGCTTCATAACATGACATATCTTGTCATTTACCTTTTCTCTGACATTAATATTAAACCAATGCACAGTAGGGCTGCTAAATAAACTCATCATCCTCTCCTTCCCTCTCAGTCATGGTGCAGAAAGAATTAAACATAGTAGGACAAAATATCAAGACAAAACACAGTAAAACAGCTAAACAACTAAACACATTTGGTCAAAAACCCACACTTAAACCCAAATCAGGCAAAGGGAATGGTATCCCACAATTCCTTGCGGTGCCGATCCAACAGCAGCACCAAAGTTACACCTACTTCATTGAATGAACTTGAATGAAAGTAAAATAACTGTGATAACTACGTGTTATTTTTAAGCTAACTTAACTAAAAAAAAATTATCTTAACTGAAGCAAATAATTAAGTTATATTAATGTAACAAAGTATTTCTTTCCAACATCCATATGTGGTCTTATCACCTTCTCACGGTGGAAAAAGTATTATCTGAGCTTCTTCATCCACTAAATCCTCTTCAAATGGACACGCCATGCTGCTTCACCTCTCTGAAAACAAACTAACCTTCAACTAAACCTGCTCCAGACCAGGTTATGTTCAGAGCATGAGTTGCCAGGGGAACTAAGCATACCTCTGTTTTTGGAAACGATAGTTGAGGTTATCCACTTCCTTAGCCTCAAATTTACCATGGTAACTAGCATAACCTGCTTTCTGGAATACCCCCAGGTCTGATTATCAAGACAGCCTTCACAAGAAAAAGGACAAAACCCTGTCACGAGTAAACAGCTTTTCTGTCTTTTGTGAGATATTTGCACAAGCATATTTATACAAATACATGAAAAAATTTTGCTTAAAAGTAAGGAAAGTTGTATTAATTGCAGTTATTTACAAAAGAAATACAAAACTGAATCTCTAAAAGTCGTTCCTTAAAATTCCGCAACGGCAGTTCAGCTTAAGTTTAAGATTTACTAAGTTTCATTGAAATGTGAGTTCTATTCAGGTAACATTACCTTGTTGACTTTAAGTCTCTAACTTAAATATTAGACTTTTGAGGGAAAAAAGTTGTCAGACAAACAGAGCCATGTTAGATTGCAGTTTACACAGGTGCATTTAATCCATGCAGGAAGCAAGTCCACACAGGTAATAAACTGTAAAATGTCATTTGTGCACACAAAATCAGCTTGTGATTTTTTGCAGTACAAGACAGACAAAATAATTCACAGTCCCAACATGACTTTTGCTCACAAGGTGTGGCTTCCATTTGACTTTCACAAATCATTGAATATTAACCAAGCTCATAAAGCTGAAGAGTTCAGCTTTGTCTGGGAAACTGTTTCCAGTCACCACGCCTTGTTTGCAGGCGTCTACAGGGAACTGTGAGCACCCGCTCAAGCCAGTCTCTTTCTTTATATTCCTTTGTGCTCTCTATAAAAAGCACAATAGAATGGGAACCCTCTTTCTAATGCACAATATGTTAAAGCTTTGCCTCATGGTGACTCTGTGGATTATTTTGCACTTTCAACTTTTCAATGTTGCGGCTTTTAACCTGGACACAGAAAATGTCATGCAGAAAAAAGGAGATCCGGGGACACTTTTTGGATTTTCTGTTGCCTTTCACGAGCAGCTGAGTCCTGCCAGAAAGAAACTGTGAGTGAAGCTGGAAGTCATTTCTCTCAGGTTTGCTGAAATGTTATGTTTACCCTCACTGCCTGTTGTTTTACATCAGATTGCTTGTGGGAGCCCCACGTGCGAAACACCAAGATCACGTGAATGTTACAGGAGTTGTTTACATGTGTGACTTGAGCACAGCATCTGAGCACTGTCAGCCCATCAAGTTTGACCACAAAGGTTTGTTTTCTTATCTTAACCTGGCTGTAATGGTCATTTTATTTGTACTAAAGTGAGGAAATTAGCTTTAGACAGATTATTTTTTTGTTGTAACAATGCTCCTCTGTACTTCATCTGTCTTTCTTGGGAACCATTTGATGGTTTATCCAGCGGGGAGAGAAAAATTACCATAGAGCCTTTGGACTGACAATGCCTTCAAATCCAGCAGGACCGTCAAGAGAGACAGTCACTGAGCTTCTGGTATAGCCGTGTGTAATCAGGGATCACCTGTAAACATTTGTGAGCATGGACTCTGTTACAGTTGTAAGTAGGTAGCCCAGTTAGTAGCTAATTGGACGGTCACCAATCAACTTAACCAGTGCTTTTACATGGCAACCTAAAGTTGGTTTTTCAACCAAAAAAACAATTGCAGCATTATTTCCAGCAAGCTCTAGTGCCATCTCCAAGCTGAAATTTCCTCATAACAGAAGAAGTAGAAAGTGGACACCACATAGAGAAGGCCCACCAAGAAGACAGTTCCTTCATTCTATCAGCATTCAGGTCAAGTAGCTTATTTTGACAAATCTGCAGTCAAGACCACATAGTCTGTGACCTTCTGTACAGAAAATCCAGAACAGACTGCACACAGCCCAACCTCTGGTCTCATCGGGTCACAATGTGATGAGTACCAATGCTACTGTATGCTGCTGCACAAATAGATCAACCTCTGGTGGAGATAGTGTGACGGTGTGAGGTTGCCTGTGAAAAGCAAGGCTTGTCCTCATTGGAAGCAGTCTCAGTACAGAGAAATGTAATCATTAGATTCTTTTATCTGTGGCAACTCAATATTTCTAAGTCTAGGACTGAATTCTATCCTGTGACACAGAGTGAGGTTTATCAGAAACTACTTCCAGAATTTAGGAGTTGATCAAATGAAATAACCTGCCAGCAGTCTTGACCTCAAACCATCAAGCACTTGATAGTGCCAGACTGACAAACACAGGTACGTTGGTTTGACTTGCAACTAGGCATTTTGACCAATAATCTTTGACATCATGGTGAGAATGAAGCCAGACGTGGGATGGGATCACTGACCAGATTTCACTTTGCCAACCTCTTCAATATTTAGTAAAATCTGTGATTATTTTAACAAAGTGAATTGAGTTTTGAGCCACCCATAAGTCAACCCTCTTGCTGATCAAAATGTGCACAAATTTGAGCTCTGATAAAAACAATATATTTTCTCTAGAAAAAGGACATTTTCCCACTCCCTCTGAAATGATTGGAAAGCAAAACAATGACTATCAAATACAGTACATTCCTTAAAACTGGGCTATACGGACATTTAATTTTGCTGTAAATATTTTTGTTGGTTCTACATGGGAAATTTAGCAAGCCTACAGTGATGCTAAAATTGTGCTGCCACTGCCAAAACGCGCCACTGCCAGACTGACACACCACGTTCAATGCTCAAATCGCGTCGCAAGACCTCTGCACAACGTTTCTACATTGACTTTACATTGAAACTGGAAGCCCCTGACACGCGAATTCCGTTCGGTGTGAATGCAGCATGAGGACTATGCTCTGACCCACCCCCTGCAGATCTGCTGATCCTTCCACTGGTGCACAGTCTTACAGATTTGGCACCCTTTATTACAATTAAAACAGGCTTTCCAACGGAATGAGATTTTGTGGCAAGTATTATTTCAACAAAGAAAAAAACAATAAGTAACATGTTTTTAACTTTTGCACTTAGGGCTTTCATATTGTAAAGTAACATCTTAAAATCTGTATTCTCTGTGGAATTGTAAATTAAGAAATGGAAACAGTAGATTATAAAATACCACCATTACACTAACTCCAGCTGTCCACATAAAAAAAAACAAAGTTAGTTTGTACTTATGCTTTTAAGATAGTTTTGGGCTAGTTTTATGCTTGCAACACTAGAATATACAGACATGCTCAGAATGAGAGCCTCGGTTCCTTCATCAGTCAAGCAAAGTTTTAAAGCTTGGAAACAAGAGGAGGCACTAGAATGGCCATTGTGTGTTTTCCAATAGGATGTTTTGCAGTTCTTCACAAAATCTGCCTTTTGTTAGCAAGTTTAAATGTTCCTGAAGAATCACACAACCCATTCCAAATGTGCTCTGTTTTATCTTCTTCCAGAGTTCCTCAGTAGTAAAGGAACAAATAACCAATGGATGGGAATTAAAGTCACAAGCCAAGGTGTTGGTAAAAATGTAATGGTAAGGGAGACTCACAACCTTGTTGAAGAAAAGTCAACAAAAGTTAGTGCCAGTGTACATACAGTTTGTCTTCCACTTGTAGGCATGCGCTCATCGATATCAGCATCCAAGCCCTTACAGCCCTAACCTGCTGACGGGTCAGTGCTACCTCCTAGGAGACCACCTGCAGGTCGGCACTGAGGAGAGAACGTGGCGGAGGGTGGTTTGTGATAATGAACACTTGGCCAATCGACGGAACAACCACGAGTGGTTCGCTTACTGCCAACAGGGACACGGAGCATCGTTTGCCAAGGATAACACTTCTGTGCTTTTTGGAGCACCAGGAGCTTATCAGTGGAAAGGTGAAATTCAAAAATATGTCATGCAAATGTTGACCCATTCAAATTCATGCCAAAAAATTAGGACTAAATCAAAATGTGTTTAACAATCAAAATATTTCTTACTTTTTATTACCTTTTAGGGAAATCCTCCTGGATCACATATAAATTATTTATTCAGAAGTAAATTTGAGTCATTAAAAATGTAATTCTATTTTTGTTGTCCTTTTTTGTCAAATGTTTCTTACAGGAATTGTGCGCATGGAACCCTTGGATAACTTGGACTACACCAATGAAAATTCTCGAGAAACTGGATTTATAGATCGCTTTGATCAGGAAGTCATTCCTCTCCAGGCAAACAGCTATCTGGGTTGGTTTGGATTAAATTTTAGAACTTTCATTCCTTTTTTTTTTTTGGTTACAATTTATTTCATGAGTTTAAACAGCAAAACTTGTTCACTTTTCAGGATTCTCTGTGGACTCTGGAATGTCTTTAGTCAGGAGAGGAGAGCTGACGATTGTGTCAGGAGCCCCCCGAGGAGGCTTCAGCGGCCAGGTGGCCTTCCTGAAGGCAGATCCTGAGGTTAAGACAAACTTGCTGGTTGAACATGTTCTCTCTGGACCAGGCCTGGCCTCCTCCTTTGGCTACGATTTAGCAGTTGTCGATCTCAACGCTGATGGGTAAAAATACTTTAAATCCATCGGATCCAGTTTGAAGAAATATATTAGTACAATTTGCATAAGTTTTATAGTAATATTTGCATTGACCCTGTTATTTTCAGCTAAATAGGTTTGAAGATTTGTTAAAAACAGTGAAGAGCACATTGTTTGACTAAAGCAGCACAGAAAAACAAAAGTATTTCATTATCAAACAAATTCAACAAAAAGTAAGGGATATTGCTCAATGAGTTGTCCATTATCAGAAATTAATGGACAATCTAGAGGCGCAAACTGTCTGCCGTGAAGCGGAGGACCAATACTTCTGCGAAGTCCATTGATTTCTGATACTGGACACATTCTGTTCATACCATGGTCTTATATGAAAATATTAAATAGATTTCCAGGACTTTAATTTAGTTATCTTTTAGATTTAAATCATGTTTTTTCAAAAAGTGGACTATTTGATTTGTGGTGCGACTTGTTATCATGGTAACACACTCACATAAAGATCAGATCAATTACTGTAATTTCCGGACTACAAGCCGCTACTTTTTTCCTGCGCTCAGAGCCCTGCGGCTTATTCTGTGACGCGGCTAATTTATGGATTTGATTGGCGGCCGCCATGTACGTACATTCGGGCTCGGTGAATGGTTTTGTATGCGCCATCCACCACCAAGCACAAGTCATTTTTTTTAACACACCTCTGAGCAGCCAAACAGCATGGAGGTCACTTCAGGTCTTAGACACTTCAGTCATGGTTCAACAAAAAGAAACACGCATGCCCGGCCGCATCCCAGAATCCTTTGGTGCCATTAGACCCAACGTGCACTTGATCGCCGCTACAATATGATAAAGCTTTCAAGTTAAAAGCAATCGTTAAAAGCAGCGTGAAAAAATCCCCCATCAGAAAATGGAAATGCCGGTCAGGTGCGTGACGGAGAGAACAGCGCATGCTCAGAAGTGTATTTACCTCTGAGTCATAGTGACTCGGCTGGCTGCACGTAAATATGTGTGAATAACATCAGCCTTTATTTTGTCGGGACACGACTGGAAACACAAATCCATTTGGTCGTTTTTACGGTTTCTGACTGAGCGGAATTTTGCATTGAAAAGCTCACAGCCGCCGTGTGAGCTTTTCGGATAGGAAGGGGAGACAAGGAGCCCGCTTGGCGAGCGCGGAGCGCAGAGGCGTCCGGGGAGCAACAAGTGTTTGTTGTGAAAGGAAGCTTCTGACGAACGCGCCGCGCTGAGGCGCGCGTATCGCGCTGAGGCGCACGCTATTTTACTGATGTTTTTTAACCAGCCCCGTTAGTACCATAATGCTGCCGCGACACAAGTGGAAGGAGAGCTGTTCCTTTTCACCCCTCCATGCACTGCTGCTCCTTGCTCATTCTTAAACACGAACAACAGTGTGGCGAGCCGGGCGTTGGCCCCGCCTTTAGCCCCTAAGACTCATGGGAAATGGGGGATCGCGGATGTAAATTTCCTCATCATAACTGAGGGATGTAATGTTGATTATATGGTTACTGTTAGTAATTTTATGTATGATACCTAGTTTGTCAATAAGTTAAAAAAAATTTAAAAAAATCAAATAAAAAAACCCATAACTGAGGAACTTGTGAACAGAATAGAGGTCCATGCTGTTTCAGCTGTGGGTGTAATTAGATATATGAGCTTGAGACAAGGCCAGTACCTGTCCACAGTGTGGTAATGACCCATGCACACTCTGGTAGTCAGGACGCGCTTTGTCGAGGCAGCGGCTTGTATACTGATGCGGCTTGTGTATGTACAAAAATATATAAGCACGTAAAAATAGGTGGGTGCGGCTTGTAATGGGGTGCGCTTTATAACCCGGAATTTACGGTAAATACCCCACACAATTGTAGTAGTATCTACTGTGCAGTTGATAAGGCCAGTGTTCCTGTGGTATAATAAGTCTGTGTCAAATTCATGTCAAACATGTTACCCTTTCTCATGAATGCTAGGCTTGCTGATGGATACAAACTACATTTCAGTTTAATCCTGTTGAACCATCCAAAGCTACAAACATCCTTCTTGAATTTAGTTCAACTGTACATTTAATATCGATGCTGTTTATTTTATTCAGAGGTTTCTGCAGTAACAGCCTGAATTGCTAGATCAGGCTTGCGTGCCAAAGAATGGAGATGATGAAGCATTGGGGGCATAATGATTAATTACAACAAATGATTTGATTCATATAATAATTTGTGGTTGCTGATACGATTCATAGTCGGTGTTGGTTCATTTTGGATGATTCGATTCAATCCAATTCACTCACCTAAAATCGGAACATTATTAGAACATTCTAGCACACTGTATGGTCACATGTCTTTGCAAAATATAATGTTTCCACACATTGGACTGGATTGATGAAGGGATCATCACGTGTGTGTTGTCCGCTGCAATGGTCTTTTTTTTTAAGTCATATTAAATTAAACCTACTGTGTCTCAATCCAAACGTTTTTTTCCAATATCAATTGAACTGATTTATTTCATTTTGAAACAATTTTATAATGGCATATGTTGATTCTATTACCAACTTACCTCAGAAGAACCCATCTGGTTGTGTTGTAGGAATATAAATCGATTAATCGTTACACCCCCATTAGGCCTCCACAGTTTATTTGTGTGTTTCTGGTTTGTGCAGGTGGGAAGACCTCGCTGTTGGAGCCCCTCAGTTCTATATGAAAAATGAGGATGTTGGAGGAGCCGTCTTCATCTATATTAACAGGAACGGGAAACACTGGGATAATATCGTTCCAGTGCCACTCCATGGAGAAAGGGAATCCATGTTTGGTCTGGCAGTGGAAAACTTAGGAGACCTTAATCAAGATGGTTATGGAGGTTTGAGACTTCTGAAAGTTGATCTTTGCACAAAAAGGCACTTCCAGGAAGCCTTTGGCAGAACCTGAATTCTTCGCCTACCCCTACGGTTTCTCCCTACCCCTACTTTTAGCCCTCCAAACAGAGAGTTATGGAAAAATACTGTCTTCAGATTCAGACGTTACTCCCACTTGATGACATCATCAATAGTTGCCGGTCAGCTATGTTAGCGTGGAGCTGCTGGCGCTATACATACAAAGTAAATACATAAAAACATCAGCTTTATAACTTTAAAAAAGTCATGCTAAAGCAAAAAGCATTACTTATATTTAAATGTAAACTTCTGTGCATCAGAGGCACATCCAAGGGCAGAAAGCTTTTCTCCTCACCCTCTCCACACCCTCGCGGCAGAGGGATGCCAAGCCGTCCGCCGCGAGAGTTAGCGCTTAAAAAAACATTTTGGACAACCCTACCCCTCCAAATGCCCTTACAATTGGAGGGGTAAGGAGAAGCCATAGGGGTAGCAGAAGAATTCGGACTCAGCCTTTCTGTCTTGGGTTTACCTTTCCTTCCTGCTCACAGATATTGCTGTTGGAGCTCCATATGAAGGCTCCGGTCGAGTGTACATTTACTGTGGCTCAGCAGAGGGGGTCCACAAAAAAGCATCCCAGGTCAGTTCGATTTTATCTCTGTGAGAATTTAAAATCTGTGGTAGCCAATATTAAAACAGCAAAAGCAGACAAAAAATTCACAATGCTTTTTTTTGTTTTCAGGTAATCTCACCTGCATTAAAAACAGTGAATCTCTTTGGATATTCTCTCTCTTGTAACATGGACATAGACAACAACCAGTACCCTGATCTGGCAGTTGGATCACTCTCAGACTCTGTTTTTGTTTTCAGGTAATTTCTAAAAACAAATGTTTAAATAACTGATTGTATATGTATCAAACAGAAGAAACACAGGTAACATTTGTAATAGGTGTTTTGAAAAGAAAGCCAATGTCTAGTGGTCTGATGAAGAACTGAATATTTTGGTATGCTATCCTCCAACTTTGAAAAGAAGCTGGGAAGATGATGCAAAGACAAGAATAGAACAGGAATGTCATGAATCATAAGATAAGAACTACAGGTAATGAATCTGGCTTTTGGAGGATGCAAGGGACTAGAATAATGTCTAAATACAATATAAAACAGTACCACTGTCCAACTGCTCGTTAACACAAACTTCTGTAGACATGGTCAAGACGATCTGCTGAAGTTCAAACCGAGCATCAGAATGGGGAAGACAGAGGATTGAAGTGACTTTGAATGTGACATGGTTGTTGGACTCTAGGTTGGTCCAAACTTGAGTCAGATGGGCTACAGCAGCAGAAGACTGTCACTCCTGTCAGCTATGAACATGAAACTGAGGCTACAATTCACACAGGCTCCCCAAAACTGGACAATAGCAGGTTGGAAAAGCGTTGTCTGATCTGATAAGTCTCCAATTCTGCTGCAATATTTGGACGGTAGGGTCAGAATTCGGCATCAACAACCTTGAAAGCATGGATCCATCCTGCCTTTTATAAACATTTCAGGCTGTTGACCATGGCGTGGTGGGGGATATTTTCTTGCTTGCACACAAAGATTTTTAACTCTTTTAAAACTAATTGTTTTTCATTTTCTCCTTAATTCTTCCTGTGACGTCATTTCCGGGTGAGATATTCCCAGTGCTAGTTGTGTGACTGCTGTCCTCTTGTTTGGCATTAGCCTTACTACTATTGCTTACTCTAAGGGTTATCTGGGTTAATATTCACATCTAGTACCTTTTATTAGCTAATTCACCACTGTTAAACCGCTTTCTGTTCACTTTTCTCATTTTGCTAAATAAACCACTTCTCTTTACTTAAACACCGCTAGCCTTAGCTTAGAACCTAGTATGGCCACCACCACTCCTTCCGCCTCTCCTCCTCTCTCCTGCCCCATGTGCCATATGTTTAGTGATGATCCTGCCTCCTTTAGTGAAGATAGGGGTAGGTGTGTTAAGTGTAGTCTTGTGTTAGACTTGGAGGCCAGGCTGGAGCAGTTAGAAGCGCGGCTCCGCACAGTGGAAGCTAAGCCGGCTAGCCAGGTCGTTACTCGTAGCGCGGGCCGCGCTACCAGGGCTAACTTAGCTAGCACCCCAGCGCCCTCCCAACAGCCGGGAGACAGTCAGGGGTTTGTACCGGTTGGGAGGAAACATAGTGCTAAACGCAAAAACTTAGAGCACCCGAGACTCCACGTTAGTAATAGGTTCTCCCCCCTCAGCGACACACCCGCTGAACACTCAACTCTGGTTATAGGCTCTTCTGAAGTTAGAAACGTGGAGCTCCCAGCGGCTACAGTCAGGTGTTATCCGGGGGCCAGAGTTGGTGACATCGAGGGGAACCTTAGGATGTTAGCTCAGAATAAGTCCAGGTTCCGTCGAGTCGTGATTCACGCAGGCGGTAATGATGCCCGACGGAGACAGTCAGAGGTGGTTAAGTTAAACGTAACTTCGGTGTGTAAACTGGCTAAGACGATGTCCGACACTGTAATTTTCTCTGGTCCCCTGCCGAACTTAGTCAGTGATGAAATGTACAGCCGCTTTTCATCATTTAACCGCTGGCTTTCTAGATGGTGCCCAGAAAACGGCGTTGGTTTTGTGGATAACTGGAGCGCGTTTTGGGGGAAGCCCGGTCTCATGCGGAGAGACGGCGTCCATCCCACCCGGGACGGTGCCGCTCTTCTTTCTAGAAACATTTCTGCTAGGCTTAGTCTGTTAACCTGACAATCCAGAGACGAGACCCGGGCGCAGAGCAGCAGTGTAAAACGCTCCTCTGAACCTCCCTTAGGGTTAGTGCCGGTGCAAAACCCATGCAGGGAAAGTCAAGCAGGTTCTAGCTTTAGCTTATGTGCTGAAAGACAAATGAAAGGAGCGCGTCATAGAAACTTAAAAGTGACAGACAGCAGTTCTCACAAGCAGAATTATGTCATTAAATGCGGTTTATTAAACATTCGATCCATTTCCTCCAAGTCCCTCTTAGTCAACGAGTTAATTACTGATAACAATCTTAGTCTTTTAGCCTTAACAGAAACTTGGCTCCATCAGGATGACTATGTTAGATTGAATGAAGCAACCCCCCCCACTTATGCTAACTATCAGAAATCCAGGATTTCAGGGAAAGGAGGTGGTTTGGCAGTAATATCACAGTCTAGCTTACTTCTCAGCCCTAAAGTTAAAAATGCTTATAATTCATTTGAAAGCATCATATTGTCTTTAAGTCACCCAAACAGGAAAACTCGAAAACCTGTTTTACTCATAATTATTTATCGCCCCCCCGGCCCATATTTAGAATTTTTAACTGAGTTTTCCGACTTCCTATCGACTATTGTCTTAGATTCTGATCAAATTATAATATTAGGGGATTTTAATATTCATGTTGATGACCCCAGTGACTGCCTAGGAAAGGCTTTTGCAGCTTTATTAGATGATGTTGGTTTCACCCAAAGTGTGAATGAACCCACTCACTGTCATAAGCACACCCTGGACCTTGTTCTAACCCATGGGATAGAGATCAGCCAGCTGAGTGTCCTTCCTCTTAACCCCATCATTTCTGATCACTTTCTGATTACCTTCCAGTTTACACTGGAACATCCTTCTGTCCCAGTGAATAAGAAACAACTTAGAAGAACCTTAACTGACCGTTCTGTGTCTGAGTTTAAACACACAGTTCAGCCAGTACTTAGTGATATTCTGAGAAAATACTCTGAGACCAGCTCCCATAGTATCAGTCCCTGTATAAATGACCACTTTGTTAATGATGCCTTACAAGCCCTCAGGAGTACACTCGATGTTGTTGCCCCCTTGAAACCTAAGTTCGTCAGACAAAACCGAGTAGCACCGTGGTTTAACGCTGAAACTCGTTCTCTTAAACGAGAAACCCGTAAGTTGGAAAGAGAATGGCGCCGCTCTGGTTCAGAGCAGTCTCTGGATATCTGGAAACATAGCCTATTAAATTATAAAAAAGCTCTGCGTAGAGCTAGAAGCCAGTACTATTCAACCTTAATATCAGAGAATGGAAACAATCCAAGATTTCTTTTTAGCACTATAGCTAAATTAACTCGCAGTCAGAGCTCAGTAGAACCACATGTTCCTGTTTCTCTCAGCTCTGATGATTTTCTTACATTTTTCGATAGTAAAATCTCAAATATTAGACATAAGTTAAATCAAGTTATTCCTATTATCAGCCCAGAACAGGCTGAAGCGGTAGAAATGGAGGCATCCATAGAAACCTCTGTAACATTAGACCGCTTCACTGCTGTGGATCAAGCGGAAATAACATCAATTATTACGTCCTCCAAATCCTCAACGTGTCTGTTAGACCCAATTCCCACTAGACTTTTTAAAGAAACTTTTCCCCTAATTAATGATCCCATATTAACAATGATAAATGCCTCTCTGGAAACGGGTTACGTGCCACAGTCTTTTAAATATGCAGTTGTTAAACCTCTTCTGAAAAAGCCCAGTTTGGATCCTAGCATCTTGGCCAACTATAGACCGATATCAAACCTGCCCTTTATTTCTAAAATCCTAGAAAGAGTTGTAGTTGAGCAGCTTTACTGCCACCTACAGGACAACAGCCACTTTGAAGACTTTCAGTCGGGGTTTAGACCTCACCACAGTACGGAAACTGCACTAGTTAGAGTCTCTAATGACTTGTTATTGGCCTCAGAAAAGGGACTACTTTCTATTCTGGTCCTGTTGGACCTCAGTGCAGCCTTTGACACTATCGACCACGGTATTTTACTCCATAGATTAGAGCAGGACATAGGGATCAGAGGATCTGCTCTCCAGTGGTTTAAATCCTATCTGTCTGATAGGTATCAGTTCGTTAATGTAAATGGCCATTCCTCTCAGTGCACTCGAGTCAACTATGGAGTCCCACAGGGCTCAGTCTTGGGACCGATCCTGTTTACGCTTTATATGTTACCCCTAGGAAACATAATCAGGAAACACAGCATTAATTTTCATTGTTATGCCGACGATACGCAGTTGTATTTATCCATGAAGCCTGACCAGAATGACCAGATAGAAAAACTGAACGCCTGCATCAGTGACATCAAGACCTGGATGACAATTAATTACCTCCTCTTGAACCCAGAAAAAACTGAGGTCATTATACTTGGTCCTAAAAACCTCAGAGATGCTCTGTCTGCTCAGATAGTCTCCCTGGATGGCATAAGTATAGCCCCCAATTCCACAGTTAGAAACCTTGGGGTTTTACTTGACCAGGATTTATCATTTAAGGCTCACATATCTCAGGCATGTAGAACTGCCTTTTTTCACCTGCGAAATATTGCTAAGATCAGAAATATACTTTCTAAGAGTGATGCTGAAAAACTCATCCATGCATTTGTTACGTCGAGGCTGGATTACTGTAACTCCTTGTTAGCAGCGTGTCCTAAGAGTTCCTTAAGAAGTCTCCAGCTTGTTCAGAACGCAGCTGCTAGATTGTTAGCTGGAACCAGCAGAAGAGATCACATCACTCCTGTGTTAGTTTCGCTCCATTGGCTCCCAGTTGATTCTAGAATTAAGTTCAAGATCCTCCTGTTAACCTATAAGGCCTTACATGGAATGGCCCTGTCCTATATTAAGGACCTCATAGTCCCTTACCAACCAATCAGAACACTTCGCTCGCAAAATGCAGGACTGCTTGTGGTTCCTAGAATTAGTAAAAGTACGGTTGGAGGTAGAGCGTTTAGCCACCAAGCCCCTGTCTTATGGAATAAACTCCCAGCTCATGTAAGAGAGGCCGACTCAGTTTCTACATTCAAAGCTAGACTGAAAACATTCCTCTTTGGACAGGCTTACTGTCAGACTAGCTAGTATTCAGAGATTATTTAACTTAATGTTAGTTTGTTTAAATTAAACTTAATAATAACTATTTCTTTTAAAAGGCTGCTAGAAGTTGAAGCTGGGGTAACTATGGTGCACTGGGGTTCTGTCCTCTTTCCTTTTTTACTTCTACCCTTCCTCTCCTCTATTCTTGATCATAATTTATCATTTAGTTCTCCATGCCTCTGTTTGGTGCAGTGCGATTCATGTATTGTCCCTCTTTTCCTCTCCCCTCCTGGGGAGTGGGAGTGCTTCCAGACTCCAGTTGGCTCATCCGTGCTCCAGTTCCTGACCGTTTACCTCGCCTTTGCTCCTGCTCCTACACCTGGCTGTGGATCCTGCCTCTGGCTCATCTCTGGCTCGTCTCTGCTCTGTACCTGACCGAGTACCTCGTCTCTTCTCCTGCTCCTACACCTGGCTGTGGTTCCTGTCTCCGGCTCGACTCGCGCCTTTGACTGTCCCCACAACCACGGCTGGATGAAGCTCGTCTGCTGGACTTTTATATATGTAGTTGTAGATTTAGATAAGTTAATTCTTCTCTAAGATGTCTGGTAAATCGCCTGTCCGTCCTGGGGGAGGATCCCTCCTTCATGTGGGCACCCCTGAGGTTTCTTCGTTTTTTCCGGAATCCGTTTTTTTTGGGAGTTTTTCCTTACTGCGAAGGGGGGTCTAAGGGCAGGGATGCCAGTATAGCTTAGTCAGTTTGTTAGTTCATTTTAGTATTTTTCTATTGAACTCTTTGTATTCGTGATCCTTTTGATTTCATGTTTTACTTCGAAGCCCATCGAGACGACTGTTGTTGTGATTTTGGGCTATACAAATAAAATTGAATTGAATTGAATTGAATTAATTGTTTGTCTTTTTTTAATGACTCAGCTGCTACACGTTGAGGCAGTTTCTCTTTTAATTGCTAAGGCATAATTTAGTTTGTTCTGTTTTGCAGTCTTTGCCTTTTAATATAGATCACTGAACTGAATTGGAGTTTCTGTTGGTTTTTCTCAGGGCACGACCAGTCGTCAGTGTCAGAACGGATATGAAAATAAAGCCTAATCATGTAAACATCATAAAGCAACGGTGTGATGAACAGACATGGTGAGATTTACTAAACAGAAATAAAAAATATATATATAGGAGGAAACACTTGTTTTTAAGGACTGAGTATGAACATGTCTCTGCACAAAGCGCTTTTGCAGGTCAGGCATGCTTTGCTTATACAGCACAACCAGCATCCTATAATGCAAAACTGAGTGAGTTTCCTTCTTATATTTTTGCTCTTTCATTACTCCAGCTTTTTCTAATTCTAGTTTTTATTTTTGGTGGACAACATGCATGTCTTTCACAGTATGATCTTATTCTGCTTTCACACCAAACGCAATTTGCACTGTGAATC
Source organism: Oryzias latipes (assembly GCF_053564925.1). Classification (NCBI taxonomy): domain Eukaryota; kingdom Metazoa; phylum Chordata; class Actinopteri; order Beloniformes; family Adrianichthyidae; genus Oryzias; species Oryzias latipes. The sequence continues at coordinate 9,362,184 of NC_136246.1, forward strand.
CTCTTCCTCCGCCTCTGTTTAGACGCATGACAAATTCACTGCTGGACACATCAACTAGACTCTCCTGCCACATGTGGGAGGAGCTACTGTCTAAAGCTTTTAGCCTTATCGCTACATGGAAGCATTACTGTATCTGCACATCTCAAATACAGTCAATGCATGGAAGTTATAGATGATGTCGAGAGATCAGGTTTCTTTATTTGAAAGAGTTCTAGAATATCATCTGTAAACATGTCTCCATGTCTTTATTCATGAGATCATTCAGAGACTTGTCCAGTACGGTGAGGTTCACCATCTACTGCAGGAGCTTTCAGTGGTATTTTCATGTGTCTGTGACCCAGTTTGATGACTTGCTGTCCTGCATTAGTCCAAGGAGGGAAAAATGAAAACAAGAATACAATTTTTTACAATATCTCAAAGTTCAGATTCAGATTTGTTTTAAAGTTCAGATCGACGTGTGATGATGATGCTGTTAGCATCATCAACACACGTCTCTGATTGGTTGATGTGAGGCAAATTTTTGCCAAAGTTCAGATATTTGATCTCACATAGTCAAATACTCGCCACACGTCAGAATTTTCGCCTTGCCCGAAGGACCCCTGATCACATCTGTACATTTTAACAATGAAACTGGCCTAAATCACGTTGGGTGTGAACACAGCTGTACACTGTAAGCAGTTGTCCATAAATTGAGTGAATCTGCCAAAAATGGAAAAAAAGTTGAAATCATTTGGGTTGCAGGGCATCATTATCATATTGCTTACCTTTTATTGTGTACTGAAGCTTTTATGGCCCATTGACACCAGACAATCCATACTGTGCCCAAGTATGTTTGACCTCAAAGCATGGCATCTTTTTGAGGGGGGGTTGGAGCAATGTCTTCTTTTCTTGCTTAGACAAAGTATGTCCTTGCTGATGAATTAGGCCATGATTTAGCCTGATACTGGTCTGTTGTAATTACTAAACGTATCGAAGCACGGTTCTCCGAAGCATTGAGTGAAAGAAAGAGGACCGTCTGCTACTGTTATTGGCTGCTACCAACAAACTAGTGCCTATCGGTCAGCTAAAGCTTTGGTCAGTTAAAAGTTTTACTAGGCAAACAGTTGGGCTCTAGGAGGGCTCAGTAGGGATTACCTGGTGTGAGTAGGTCCTTGGTCACGCTTGCTGTCTCACACTCACATATTCTTCACAGCACTTAACTACATTTTTGAAGCTGATTCAGAAAGAAGGACGTCAAGATCAAGAGTGGAGTTTCTGTTTTCCTCTCAAGGAAAACTGGAGCTTCCTGAAAAAGGAAAACAAATGTGTACTGACATCAAGCTCCGACTTTTGGTACAGTTTTAGTTCATCACAGAATATAATAAGAATAGAAGAGAAAAGAAAAGAAATTCAAGTTTAAGTGTTGCTATTTTACAAAACAGGTCTTTCAAATATTACATTAAAAAACTCCTGTTATTTAGAGGCTGAATTGCTTGCATGTTTCCTGCAGATTCATTTTAGTAGATCTGCCATGCATGGTAGTGTGCGGCACACTGAAACGGGTTTTTCTGTTGTAGCGGGACATTAGAGACAAGCTGAGCAGCATCCCTGTCTCTGTCACCGTGTCCCTATGGAACTCTGAAGAAATGACCAGGATGAGTGCTGATGAGTCCAGAATCCCTCCTGTCCTCAATCTTTACCAGCAGAAAACCACTGTGTCAGAGGTAAAATGATATGGATTATGCAGTACTGGAGATTAGGGTTAAAATAGTCTGGATTGTATCTGTATTTACATGCTGCCATAATACTTCTGTAGGAATCCTACATTCCTAGTTCTGAAAAAGCTGCACCATTGAGTAAAACATCATTTAAATGAAAATGTATTTTCCTTTAAGGCGCATAAAAAGTTTAAAGTGAGTAAAAACGTACTATATTTTCTACACTATAGAGCTCACAAGGCGCACCATCAATGGATGGTCTATTTTTGAACTTACATCGTTTATAAACCGCACTGAACTATAAGGCGCAGTAAGTGAGACAAAGGAGTCACAGGTAACTCCATCAGTCAGAATGTGTTAACTGTGTTCACAAGAACTCTAGAACTGGTTTGTAACACGCTACATGTTAGCTGTGTTAGCGTATTCACAATACCTGTAACTCCCAACCTTGATTGCAACACAAAAAAAACATAGATACCGCTAAAACTAACATTACTGTGACGACTGTGAGGTTTCACTCGCTAACCTCTGCGTTTTCATTGATGAGGAAGAAAGTGACCAAAAAACTCAATTGGATCAAACTCATACAGAGTACTCTGGTTTTAAACCATGACAGACAATGCCCCCCTGGGAGGCTTCAGGCCAATGTCTGGCAGGACAGAAGAAACCCCCCCCCCATGGTCCTTAACACCTTAAATAGTCGTCCATGCCAAATCGACATCGTGAGTGGTCAGTGTCCGTGTCCCTTCTCCTGCCAGCAAGATCATTTATAACTTTGTTTTTCAGTGGAAAAGTACTGAGTAGGTCCTTGAAGCACCCTTCAACTGGTTTCAACTGGTCTGGAGCTCCATGTGGGTTAATGTGACAATGCATTCATCAATGTGTTAATAACAAGGTATAAATGCTTTACCTCGTAAAAAAAAAAAAAAACATCATTTAACAGTGTAAAAGCATAAAAAAGTCTTCAATTAGTTTAAATAACCCTTCACTATGCTAACTCCCAAACTTGTTAGTAACACATAAAAAACACATTCCAACACTGCTACATGATAGCTGCATTTACATATTCACAATAACACCCAATCTTGTTCGCATCTTATAAAAAAACACATTTTGACAGAGTAACGTGTTACTCCCAAAATCCCATCAACATCAGTAAACACAACCAGATGTGAGAAGCATCTGTCATTATTTTAAGTAAAGCTTCACCATTATTTGCGAAAAAAAATGAGTTTTTGCACACATTTACCTCTGATTGGCATTTCCTGTCTCCATGCCAGAATATCATTAATGACTGACCTTTTTCCAGTCAAGAACTTTAGATTTTCAATTAAAAACAAGAATTTTCTCTAATAATAATTTAATACTTTTTGATTTCCAATGACTTATAATCTGTTTATGATTATGTTTTATTTATGTATATAAAATTCATAAAATACATTAAAATTTAGATTATCAGTATAATATTTTTAGTGAAAATACACTCAAAATTCCAGCTTTTTCACAGCAAGGCCAGTAAATGTGTGGAATCATTTGATATTTGAAAGTCCCATAGTAAAACATTTTTCTTTTTTCTTTACAGATTATAATCATAAATGACGGCTGTGGCGATGACAATATCTGCAATAGTAACTTACAGATTCAGTACAAATTCTGTTCCAAGAAGACTCAAAATGGAGAAGTTGTTTTCACACTATTAGTCCGGTAAAAAAGAATAATATTTTCCTTCTTTCTAACAAATAAATGCTCGGTTATAGATGAACCGTTCCAAGTGTCTATTTTATCTGTTCAGACAGGATGGCATTGCAGTCATCACTCCTACTGATGAAGACATAGCTTTGGAGATCACTGTGACTAACAGACATGGTGACGATGCACATCAGAGTCACGTCATCATTACTCTTCCAGATACTCTGAGGTACTCGTCTGTTGTCCACAGAGGAAAAGAGGTGAGCAGCAGATTTTCTTTTTCTCTGGAAAAACAATGGTAGACGTCAAATAAAAGTATTCTGTCCAATGAAACCCAAATTAGAGAAATAAAGAAAGGTGCTCTACATGTTTACATGAAATGTTGCTGGTTTCCACACAGCTGAGCTGCTCAGCCAATGAGAACGGGACACTGATAGACTGTGAGCTGGGAAATCCGTTCCACAGAGATGCTGAAGTAAGACAAATAGAAAATATTTCCCAAAGTTTGTATAGAAGTAACCACTGAATGATTATTTTCTGATATCCTGTTATTGCCCCACCACGCCCCCACTTCAGCTCACATATTATGTCATACTGACAACTTCTGGCATCTCGTTGAGCACAAGGGACGTGAACGCCACCCTGCAGCTTCAAACGTAGGTTGATTAGAGGAGAAAGGAAGGTGATACTTGGCAGGGATCATTGAATTGTCCACCATTGTGAATGATGAATACTCCTGTTTTTCAGGACAAGTGTGCAGAATCTACAGCCAGTTGAGGTTTTAGCCAGAGTGGTTTTTGAGTTGGAGCTGAAAATTAATGGGTAGGTGCTTAATATCTGTACTTTTTCTTAAACTACCACTTTCTGTTTTTTGACTGTTTTAAAGTCCCACTACAATCCTCTTTTGCTCTATTGTAAAAGGTTCCCAGTGATCTTTTAAACCCTTGTGCTACCCTAGGCACTTTTAAATTAGGAGTTGGGTCATCTGGACCCACTAGACAGTGCGCTGAACCTTTTTTCTTCAATGATTTGTGATCTTCACTGGTGTCCATGGATTACATGAAATCTTTCCACCTTTATCCACCTTTGTCATGGTAGGAATAACACATCAATGTAAGGGTGGGGTCATCTAAGATAGCACTAGGGTTACTTGATTATAAAGTTTTTAGCCAAAATAAAAAAGAAAACGTATTTTCTAGGACATAGTTTCTGCAGAACGGCAGGAATTCATTAGAAATTTGCCTCAGAGTTGTGGCCGTATTGAAGCAATTCTGTAGCATAATTAAAAATAAAAGTCAAAACCAGAAATGCTTTTTCCTTTTCAAAATGAAGCTGCATTTTTTGACTGTAAAATTAAAAGCAAAAGCAATCCACCAAAATGCTTTTTCATTTCCTTCCTCAACCCAGCTTATTCTGTCACTTAATTAAAATGATAAAGAAAATGGTATTTGACATTTTTTTTCAAAAAGGTCTCTGGTAAATGTGTAACAAAATTCATTTAGAAATGTCTACTTTGACAATTAAAATGAATTAATAGAAATGCTTTTTCATTTTCAAAATGTAACTGCATCAAATGACTCAAAATTAAAATGAAAAAGCAATATTTCAAAATGCTTTTTCATTTTATACTTTGAGACCGATTATTCTGTGTCATAATTAAAACGAAAATGCAAAGAGGGGATTGCATTTTCATTTTCACATCCACCCTGCGAACATTGTCGCAATATTCATTCTGAAAAAGCATTTCCAGCGGGGAGGCGGGGCGATGACATCACTGCTTTCTCCGTGTGTCCGGCTGCTAAGAGACACAGACATGCTGGGAGCAGTGTAGCTTTGTGTTAGCGGCAGAGAAGAGGGCTTTGTGATGGTTGTGAACTTCTGATGATTTTACACAGCTTCACAGGACAACGTAGCAGCATTTCTGCCTTAAATCAACTTTTTGATTGTCTTCTGGAATGAAATTCACGACAGAATGGTCTGTTACTTTATCAGAGTCGTCAGACCTTCTCAAGTTTCTCTTGGTGACATTTTGAAGGGCGAGAGTGCTATCCACTCACTGGAGGAAATAGGAGCATCAGTTCAGTTTGATTTTAAGGTACATTTGAATGTCTCTACAAAACATGTATAACTGCCTGAATGTATTTTTCGTGTCAACCTCATAAGTTTGTTTTTCAAAGATAATAAATTTAGGCAGACCCCTGAAGTATTTTTCAAACGCGTCTCTGAACGTCTACTGGCCAAAGGAGACCTCTGTCGGGAAATGGCTCCTGTACTTGACTCACATCAGCACTGAAGGTGTTCGATCTGTGCCCTGTTCACCTGCAAATGAAATCAACCCACTGAAAGACGTAAAGGTAATGGGGGGGGGGCTCTTTAATTGTAAAGTTTTGAGCCACATTTGTGAGTAATAATTCTAACATGATGTATCTGACTTTGAGGGTTGGAATGCTGCATCAAGGCGAAAACGTGACACCAAGCTAGAAGCTCTGTCTAGTGAGGGGTTAACATTTCTTCCCAAGAAGAGAAAGTTTAAAACCTTAGTAAGGAATCAATTATCCAATTCTGAGAAGTTTAATCAAATGAATGCAAAAAGTGTTGCAGTTGTTTTTCTGCTGCTGACATTTTTGAATAAATAAAGTTCTAAAATATTGGATGTGAAAGGTGTCTGGACTGTTTTAGGTTGTAAATTGTTGTCCTCCTCTCATCCAGAGTTGTTCTGACGGACTGACGTGTGTGGAGATACGGTGCCCCCTGGTGGAACTGGACAGTACTGCTATGGTGGTTCTCCATTCACATCTCTGGAACGCAACTTTGGCTGAGGTTTTCAGAAAAAAATAATCTAAAAACTCTTTATTGATGGCTTTTTTTTCAAAGCAGCCTTTAGAAATACGTTTTTTGTTTAAATGAATTAGTTTCATTCTTGACACTGGTGGTTGTTATTTGATTTGATTTGTTTTGATTTGATGGATTGATTTATTTCAAGCATTGTAGTCAAAGCAATAAAGAATTTACACATATTTATCAAACTCATTACAGAAAGATTGAAATGCATAGAATAAGACAAAAATAAAACAAAACAAAAGAGTTGCTTAAATCACATTTGCTTAAATAAATACAGTGATCATTAACTAAAGTCAAGTAGAGCTTGACTTTAGTTAATGATCACAACATATAACTATGTTTCTCCTTCAGGATTACAGCCATTTACATTTCCTTGACATTGTAGTGGATGTCACTCTCAGCCTCAACAACGCTCCAGGAAATATCGGATTGAAATCAGAAACAAATGTAACTCAGGTAAGAATTTGTCACGACAATTAGACTGAACCAAAATACTGGTTGTATTAAATTACAATGTCCTTCCTATTTTGCAGGTTAAGCTGACCGTATTCTTTGAAAGAAAAACTGAATTTCTGACCAAAGTTGCGTGGTGGATAATCCTCCTGACAGTCGTCACTTTGCTGCTGCTGTTGTGCTTTCTTGGCTACATCCTGTGGAAGGTAACAGCAACATCCTACAGCTGATTCCATACATTCTAGAGAACCGTCAGTCATTTCTAATTAGTTCAACACCTTTTGTGTCGCCATAAATTTATGTCTTTTATCTACTTTTTGTTTTAGTATAAATGTATTCACCACCTCACTCACAAGAAGAAGCCATCGGAGGATCCAGCTGAACACCTTAAAGGTTGAGAGGATCCCTGATGAAGTGGCTCCAGCTAACCTGAGCTCGTGTTCAGTTTCCAGTGAACACGTCATTTTACAGTTAGAAAATCACACTGCAAATAAAAATATTCAAATGGAACTTTCATCAAATGTTTTAATGAAGCAGAAAAGTCTAACATAAAGCATACAAATACAAAAAAAAAAGCTTGTGCTATACGTTCACCATGAAGGAATGGAAGCAGAGGAAACACAGGAAATGTAATAGCTTGCAGCAACCACTCACTGCTGGGACTGCCGACCATTCAAGGCGCATAATTACATCATTTTTTGTGCAATATCATAGTGTTTTTGGAGAAATCATGACAACACGTCTTCCTTATTAACAGATTTCTATCCAAATGGACACATCCATGCCTGCTGGTATCGGCTTCCAACCAGATCATCTTTTAAACATTTACGATGCCATTTTATTTACCAAAAAACAAAACAAAAAAAGAATTCTCCTGTACAAACAAAAATGTCTAACAATTCCTCTGCAGCATTTATACATTCTTTTGTGCTTCTCTGAGGGATTCAACAAACCCGTAGGCTTGGAAACAACTTTCTGGGGAATAAGAACATAAGGTTATAGACTGGAATTTATTTTCCAAAAGTTATGGAAAAACCCTGGAGATTGTATTCAAAACTGGAATTAAGATCTTCTCAATAAATAGCAGAAGTTTAAAGGGGGGTTCTGTGTTTTTGAAAAATATCAGACCGTTGATTGTTTTTGACATTGAGTAAAAAAGCATACACTCATGTAAGTGTTTCGGTTTCACCTGGGCCGTCCGTGTATTTCTGTGGCCATTAAAAAACAAAAGTAACCCACAAACATTTGCACTACTTTCACCCCCAAATGCAGGCTTTTCCCATTGAAAACCCTTGAATCTGATCAACACGCACAACTACAAAGGAGACAGGAGAACAGTCTCCAATCTGCAACATCATTTGTGATCTGGAAGAATAATTCTTTAAAATTCCCTTTTTAAAAGACCTTTCACTTCAACTAGACAGCAGAACATGGTAAATACAAACACACACACCCACACCCACACCCACACACACACACACACACACACACACACAGATCTACTGTTAATCCAACATTTTACATGATAATATGATGTATTTTCGTTCCAAAATGTCAAACCTATTTTCAGATGACAATAACAAACCCACACACTCAAACAAGAAGAGGAATACAAAATATTTGACAAAAAATTTAAAAAAAAAAAATACAATTTAAGTCAACATAATATTTTACGCTTTAAAAATTGAATAAATTATTTAAATAAAGTTGTAACCACATTATCTGCTGACTTAGTGAGCCAGACAAGCTCCAAAAAAATAAAAGGAAAAGGTTTTAAGACATTCAGAATTTTTTGTTAAAGTGTAACAGAAATTTCTCATTTGGTTGGTAGTTTTGAATTTATTTTTGTACACTAAGGAAGTTTTCATTGTGATTTTTGCTGGGGGGTTTTCTGCTGGCATTCCAATTGGAACATTTTTAATTGCTTTCCTGGGCTGTAGTAACCAATTGCGTACACAAGGGGGCAGCATTGATTTCAAAAAGTCACAGAGGAAAATACTTAAAAACACTGAACCCCTGCCGAATTTTTAGTGCAGTGAAGTTGTTGTTTTTTTTATTAACGTATCATTGGGCTTTTTTGTATTTTTTTCTGCTGGTGGGCCGACATAGAATACAGCTTAAACCTGTTGCTCCTTTTTCATTTTCCTTCGATGGCTGTAATAACCAGCTATCTCCACATGGGGGCAACAGTGACCATGAACGGCAAAGAAAGCAGGGGAACTAGAGGAAAGGGGAGCAGACTGGCTGCAGATGGAACCCGGGTCTTGCTGTTGTTTCGGTTCCACTTGGGCCCATTCTTCTCTCTGCCTCTGGGAGACTTTCCAGCGTTGGGCGGGGTAATCTGTGGGGGTTTACTGTGCGGTGGAGAATAATCAGGCCAATCATCATTGTACCTTTCATGGTCTTCACCCCCTGAGCCACTGCCCTCCTCGCCTGTAACAAGAGGAAAGCTTTTTAAGAGATGCATTGAGGTTTGCATAAAATAGTGATGTCTGGAACGCTCACTGTCCATGAAGTCCATGTCCTGTCCGCTCAGAGCATGCTTAAGTTTGTTGGTCGCCACTCTCAGCTCCATGATCAGCTGCCTAGTCCTCACATCTGGACGAGAAATATCCACCTCCACCTCAGGATTGTTGATCTGACTGACCAGCCCGTCACCCGTCACGTCTGGCAGATACCTAAGTATTCATCAGTAAAAAAATAATAAAACCAAACAATTGCATCATAAAGATAATGTAAAGAAACATGGCTGAGAGGAAAACACTTTTAGGCACAAACCATCAGTGTTGCAACTGCAGCTGATGAGACTTTATGCGACACACTTAATAATCCAATCTGTGTCCGATCTATTCGGTTTCCAGGATTTATTAACCCTTGTGCTATCTTAGATGACCCCACCCTTTGACGTGTTCTCCCTACCATGACAAAGGTGGATAAAGGTGGAAAGATTTCATGTAATCCATGGACACCAGTGAAGATCACAAATCATTGAAGAAAAAAGGTTCAGAGCACTGTCTAGTGGGTCTAGATGACCCAACTCCCAACGTTAAAGTGCCTAGGATAGCACAAAGGTTACAATTACATGATTGCCACGAAACTGAATGACTTTCTTTATTCATCAAAAAAAAAAAAATCAAACACACACAAAAAACCACAAGGAGCTACATGGTCTCTTTCTTTCCCATTAAGAATCAAACAAGCTTGAACTGCTGAGTTCAATAAGCCCTTATTGATTGCTTCCCATTGAAAAATAAGTGAATCCGTCCAAATAATAATAGTTTAACAGCAAAGACACGTCAAATGAATTTAGGACTCTTGCAGCGGCTGCAATAAAATCCCTGAAGAAGACTTTACAGGTACTGAAACTAAAGTTATGCGCATTTTAACAACAGATTTAAATTAAGATGTGATGTTTCACAAAGTCATCCATATGGAGTATGAAAACATTTAAATCTACTCCCCTTTTTTTTTTAAGACTGCAAAATGGTTGCAAGGGGATGATGCACACTTTTGTGAAAACTCCTTCACTAAACATTGATTTTCTGTTTGGTTTTCCAGGAGAAGTAAAGCAGCTTCAAGGCAAATCACTGAGAAGAGGCTGCCAAAAACTACAAGCATGAAGAACATTTTCAACTTTCTAATGTGCAGAAACGATCTAAACAGCAGAATATTTGAAGTGTAGAGAATCCTTTATCAAAGACAAAAAGAGTGATTTTATCTCCAAATGATTTCCTTCTCCTTTATTTTCTAATATACATCATATGTAATCTTTCTGTAATAGGTTTTGTGTTGCTTCATAGTGAATATGTTGCACTCTATTTGTGGACAGTAGAGACATTGTTTTGAGCAGAATGAAACTTGAAAAACTCAGAAAACAAAAGCTCTATTGAGATATTTGGAAGTGGACGTATTTGCTGTAGATTTTTTTTTCAAATGCTGATGGATGATAGATAATACTTTAGCTTTACCAGAACTGTCACTAGGCTGAAAAAGACTTTTGTTGGTTTACTGTGTCTCCAGAAAGTGTAAAAAATGGAAAACAACAAGAAACATGGCAGAATTTCAGTACAAATGGGGAAACCAGGAAATCACATTTTGTGATTTTTGAGAAATCTATTTATATGATGGTGCAGAAAACAAAGTATTTAGTTAATAGCAAAGAAATCATCTTAATACTAATGTAACCTTGGTCGTCAATGACGGAGGTCAAAGGTTTTCTGTAGATCGTCACCAAGTTTGCTCACACTGTAGTTTGGGTCTATTCTTCCATGAGGATCTGTGATGTTTTGGTACTGTTGCTGGGCAACACAGACTTTCAACCACCTCCACTGGTTTCCTATTGGTTTGAGGTCCAAAGACAGACTAGAACACTCCAGAACTTTGATTAAAAAAAATGTACTCCTCCTTTGTTGCCAGGGCGATGTGCTTGAGATTATGGTCATGCTGGAAGATGCAGCCATGGTTCATCCTCAATTCTCTCATTGAGGAAAGAAGGTTTTGTGCTAAATCTCACAATAAATGGCGTCCAGTCATCCTTTTCTTCACACAGACCAGTCTTCCTCTCCCCTTCGCTGAAAACCAGCCCCAAAGCACCATGTTTCTACCCCCTGCAGCCTTCTTCCTCCTCCAAACACAGGGGATGGCGTTTCTACTAAAGATTTCCATTTTGGCCTCATCTGACCACATGACCTTCTCCCAATCCTCCCCTGGATCATCCGGATGGTCTCTGGAGAACTTTAGATGGGTCTGGACATGTGCTGGCTTACGCTTAAGCATGGGAGATCTTTGGAGCTCCACAGGATTTGAATCCATGATGACATTTGCCTGTTTTTAACTGCAACCAATTTTACTGTGGTCCCAGTTCATTTCAGGTCATTGAACAGTTCCCCTGTGTAGTTCTGGGATGTTTCCTCAATCACCATGGTTACCCTTTGAAATTAGATTTTACTTGGATCTCGTATTTCTTCCATTTCCTAATAAAACGTTGATTTCTTCTCATCAAGCTGCTGGTTTATTGTAAATTGGTTCATCCTATTCTTGTTCAGGTCTACAGTCTTGTTCCTGGTGTCCTTTGACAGCTCTTTGGTCTTGGTGGAGAGGTTGCAGTCAATCTGTTTAAGGTGTGGACAGGTGTATTTATACTGATAAGCAGTTCAAACAGGTAACAATTCAAGGATAGAAGAGCTACTTAAAGAAGAAACAGAGACAGAATTCTTGATTATTTTTTGGAGAAAAACATCATCTTCTGCACCATTATACAAATCAATTCTTAAAAATGACAATAAAGTAAAAATAATAAGATAGGATCAGTTTTTTTTACAGCCTGTTAGGGCTAAGCAATAAACTGATTTAATCAATAAATTCAAATGTGTTGCATCTCTGGATGTTATTTTCTCTGCTTCTGTTGTGTGGAGTAAGGCCAGCAGCCCGTTTCTGGTCACGGGCAGACGTTCAAACGGCAGCTACCAAAGACGAGCTTGTTCCCAAAGCAGGAACAGTTTCTTCAGTTTTTTGGAACAGGTTCTGTTTTGTGACTTCAGACTTGAAGCATCAAACCAAATGCTGCAAAATCAGTTAGAAGGCTGCTGGAACCAAAGGAGAGAGTTTAAAGGGATTTGCTTTTAAACCTGAAACAGAGACAGTGAGGAGTGTGAGATGTGTTTCTCTTAATGAGATGCTAAAGCTGAGAGTGTCATTCATGCTGTTTAACAAACAATTTTATTTAGTTGCACTTTGTTTCCAGGTCAGCTTCCAAAGGAGATGTTAAGATAAAAATATGTATATATATTTAAATATATTGTGTCATTTGTCATTTTGTTACAGAAATCAAGGGGATAGAGAAAAAAATAAATTGATTAAGATTAGAAATTGATAAGAGAACAAAGAAAAAAAAGAAAAGCAAAATAAAAAAACATCACATGAAACCTTTATAATGTAAAGCTGGCTTTGCTTTGATCAAATCTTTGACCGTCAGTATCTGCAGGCTTTTGCTGAGCAGGCCACCTCTGTGAAAACAAAGGTGCAGGACGCAGCTGGGCCCAAGACACACCCATCAACCCCCCCCCTTCCCATTACACTCTCTACGACACACAATCAGAAATGGGCTAATGTGCTTCTTCACAAATAAAGTGCCTGCAGGCTGATCCTGTGCTGCGCCGTCCCTGAGTCCAGGCTGACTGACATCAACCTGCCATGCCTCCTCCCCCAAATCTGTGATCCCCCCCCCAACACAAACACACTCCCCACTCCCTGCCTCTGTGCTTTGTCTGTCTGAGCAGCCTGACCGGTGGGCTGCAAAAAAAAAAAAAAAAAATCAATACATTATGTGGGGGCTGGATCCAGAGGGGGTGGAGATGAAAGACCAGGGGCCTCATTTCTGCCCCATCATGCCACCCCTGAGCCGAAACCACGGAAACACAAAGACAAAAGCTCTTGCACATACAAATTGAATGTTTCAAGGAATGAAGTTTAGACATGTGTGTCAATGAAAGAAGAAAATGTGAAAAAAATAAATGAATCTCATTTACACAAAATGTATTCATTTTTGGTGAGTTTTTAAAAATCGACCATTGATACAAACAGCCAGTAGAGTATAAAACAATAGAGTATGTTTAAAATATCAGCATTCATTGTTTGGTTTTTTAATTATGTTAATTATGTGTTCGAACATGGTTCAGAATAATGTATTGGCTTAAAATTGATTTCCTTGGTTTGCAGAACTATGTTTGATTCTCTTTCCTTAATTGTGGTTCAATCAGCAGCTACACATCCACAAAAAAGAAAAAGAAGGTGATATAAGGTCAAAGGGAGATTAAATGACACTAGATCTTCCTGAAACTACAAATAAACTATTTTTTTCTTCTTGTGTTTAACCCGTTTTGCCTTTTTTTGTAATCCAATTGTAATGGCGTAAACTTTGATGCTTTCAGGTCTGTGGGCCTCATCTCCCATTAAAGCTGTTAATGTGAGTGTGTTTGATGATGAACAGTTAAAGGCCTGTTCACACCGGGACGAATTTCGCCGGCGATTTTCGCCGACGTTTAACGCCTCGTGACTAAACAAAGGGCCCCAATGAGAGTGTGCACACCGACGCGAAAAAACGCCAGGCGTTAAAGCGTCAAAAAAAAAAAACGCCTCGGGTTCGTTTTTTTTTTTCGACGCGTCGCGTCGAAATCTACTCGACCAATGAGAACGGCGCTTTTGCTCACGTGTCTGGAGCTTCTGAAGTTACAGTAAAACACAACTTGGGGGCGCTCAAACACAAAACTGCCTTGCTGAGCACACATACCAGCGAAGAAGATAGACGCCAAGTAGCGTCTACACAGCCGCGAAGCAATAATGACGGACATTCTAAAACATCCCCGAACCAAGCACCAGTTGGAGCTACTGGTGCTTGAAATATTCATGTTTTCTTTGTTTGATTCTGACAAGCGTGTAAAAACTTGCTCTCTTCTTCTGAGTGAAAAGCGACTTTAAGAAGCGTAAAGTTGCGCAGCGCCACCTTGTGTACAGGAGTATTTCTGTTTTACATTAAGCGCCATCTAATGTCAGGGAATGAAATTGCATGTTCACTCCACTCATCGTCAGCGAAAATCGCCTGGGTGTGAACACAAAAAACGTGGCGAAAAACGCTGGCGAATAACGCCTGGCGAATATTCGTCCCGGTGTGTACGGGCCTTAATGCGGCTGCAGCATCAGACGCCGTCGCTCAGACCTGTTTTTCCTCTCACTTGTGCACAAAGGCGTCAGCCTCCATCTGTGTGCATGAAAGCAGCAGACCCACACAGAGTGCATGTGGGTGACTGGTGGTAGCTAAATTAAATAAACTTACTTCCATCTGATGCATCCCTCCACCTCTGCACCGTGACTCCTTCACTCATCTGCTTTTATTTAAGCCCCCCCGCTCCCCTCCCTGCAGCCACTTTGCGCTGGATCTTGCTCACCTCCCCCGGGTCTGCCCGTTCCAGCAGCGCTCACTATTTGTGACGTCGGCAGCTAGCTTCTCGTCGTTGCAGATGGTCTGTGGGAGGGACACCCAGAAGCCAGTCATGGGCCGCAGTCGCTCCTTGAGCTCAGTAACCTGTGTGGAGGTGGAAGGAAACTGCTGGTGAGTCAGACCTGCTTCTGAAGCCTCCCTGTCTGCGTGGCTGGCTGGAGGAAACGCATGTGGTGCTCATGCTGGACAAAGGAAAACTGCCTCTACACTTCCTCAGGGTCAGTCTTTTCATACCGCTCTGTCTCATAAATAAATACCCTTGAGGACCCCCCCTCTCTCTGCTCTTGATTTCATCTCTTCTTTGCTTACAGATGCTCGAGCTTATGTTCAATCTAGATAGACTCTGCTCTTTACTGTGGACCCCAGAGATTCACTTGTTGGTTGAGTTTTGCTCCGGCCCTCCTCACCAGTCTGTCCAGGTTGGTGCCTGCAGCAGTGGTGGGCTTCTCCTCAGGTGTGTAGGTGCGGAAGGGCCTCCTGCTGCCTCCTGACTCTTTGGGCGAGCGTTTGGATCGTGCTGGAGATGGCTTTGGAGCTCCACAACCTTGAAACACCTAAAATACAAAAACACCACGCATGAATTCAGGAGAAAGCCAGAGTTTAATTGGAAACTGCTCCCTTGGCCTTTGTGCATTTAGTCTAAGCTGTGGCCTGGAGGACTCTTAGAGATTTCATTCTGAAAGGTCTTTAATTCAATCATTGTCCCCCACTAGACGCAATTTGTCTCTGGTGAGTTTAATCATGCTTTTGTTCACTTTTTAACAGATGAATTTGTCTGTAAGCATAAAAAGATTCAGTCTTTCCGTCTGTAGCCCTGCTTTTGCAGCTTACATTCCATTTCTGAAGCGATTTTCTAACACCTTGCGGTGGGACTTAAAACGAACCGCTCTGACTTTGATCCTCAAAGAGGCCAAAGTCAGAGCGGTCAAAAGTGGAACTGGAACACTATGATAGGGGTAAGCAGGAGCATCTATGTGATGCTGCGCAGACAGATGAAGCTGCGCAGACAGATGAAGCTGCGACCATGCTCTGTAACAAATAGTTGTTTATTTAAATCCTCCCTCTGAGGCTTTGATCTATGGTAAATGCATTCCCAGCTGTCTTTTAGTTAGGATTATGCCAATTTAATTTTTATTATGCCAACAGTTTCTGCAGAGTGGCCGTAGTTAATAACAGTTGAGGGCAGGACTGTTGCTGTGGGACTACCCCGCCCCCCTTCCTGTCACCTCACAAAAAAGGTGCAGCAAAAATGGCAAATGTTTGGATGTAGCTATCCATACAAAAACATAAACTTCCTGGTTGAAGAACGTCAAAATGAAAACAAAAAACAAAAACAGCTGCTACCTTTTTTCTTTTCTTTTTTTTTAAGAAAACACAAATATTTAATGCATAGATGGTGTGTAATTCTGCAAGTGTACCAATCCCCAGCTAAATGAGTCTGAAAGGATTGATTGTGGAAGTGAAATGTTTTGCTCTGTGTGCTTAGTTTTCAGGATGGGTGGAGCTATCCATCCAAACACCAAAAACAGCATTTTCATTGGAGGGGATCTTTAACAGGTGCAGCTATGGATTGTCAAAACACATGACCTATAGCAGTGTTTCCCCAACCTAGATCCTGGGGGACACTGTCCTGCGTGTTTTTTCCATGTTGCCCTACTTGAGCACACCTGATTTAGCTCATCATCAAGCTCTGCAGGGGCTTGATAATGGCAGCCATCAAAAGCAGGTGTGTTTCAGCAGGGTAGGATTGAAAAAAAAACGCAGGTCAGTGTTCCCCCAGGACCTGGGTTGGGGAAACACTGACCTATGAGATGTGAGGCTGATAACTACTGCAGTAATAACAGATGGAGAAAGCGTGCAGGTGCTTGCATTTGTTGTAGATACCTATGTAACAATGCAAAAGCAGGGTTTCCAGACATGTTCGCAGTCTGTGTGTCGAGTTTGGATGTGTATTCAAATCTTTATTGGAAAAAAACACAACTGTTGTTTAACAGAAATGGACCAGAATATTTGGCCGATAACTTTCTGTATTTTTTTAGACCAAATGAAAATGGTGTCATATGTGTTCTTGTGGCATTTTTCCTATGACGAGAACATATATAAAGAAACTCAGTTCAAAATTACATTTCTGACCATTTCTTCATTCAAATCATTGTGAAATAGGAGCAGACAAAAAAGGCTGCTTCTAAAAGCTAGTAGCAATGATGTAGAAACTACTATCAGCAGGCCGGCTCCACTCCATTCTGATGCATCCATTAATAGACGACTAGATCCGTGTACGTGTTTGTTTTCCTCATCTGACCTGGTATCTGGTGGTATCTGTGTCTAAAGTGTATGGCTGGATAGCTCCAATATCATAACATAATCATAATTATAGGAGCATTTTAAAATAGCTCAAAAGATTATTGGAGTGGATCTTTAAGTCTCATTTGGTTCTGTAACAATGAAATGCTGAATGGATTTTTTACATCCCAGGGGGGTTTGAACAGGCAACTGAGGAGTGGACATGGAACCTTGATTGTGTCTTGATAACTTGGGTTTAGTTCAGTTTTTTCACCAGGCATCATTTACAACCTCGTTCATTTTAAAGTGCCCCACAAAAGTACATTAAAAACACATAAAAAAGAGAATGATTACTTTGATCTAATAGTGAAAATATTGCTCAACTGTATATTAATAAAAGACTATTTGCACTTGCTGGCCACTTCATTAAGAACGCCAGTCCAACTATTCGTTAACCCAAATTTCTAATTGTCAAAATCACATGGCAACAAATCAATGCATTTAGGAATGTAGACATGGTCAGGATGATCTGCTGCAGTTCAAACCGAGCATCACAATGAGGAAGAAAGATGATTGAAGGGTGGTAGGGTTGTTGCTGTCAGACGGGCTGGTCTGAGTGTTTCAGAACCTGCTGATCTATGGGGATTTTCACCCACAGCTTATAGGGTTTACAGAAAATAGTCTAAAAAAAAAAAGAGAAAATATTCCAGTGAGCTGATGCCTTGTTGATGCCAGAGGTCCGAGGAGAATGTCGAGACTGGTTCCAGCTGATTGAAAGGCAACAGGAACTCAATAACCACTGGTTACAACTGAGGTCTGCAGAATAGCATCTCTGAATGTACAACACATCCAACCTTGATGCAGATGGACTACAGCAGCAGGACACCACACCTGGTGCCACTCCTGTTGGCTAAAAACAGGGAACTGAAGCTACAATTCACACAGATTCACCAAAACTGGACAAGATTTTAAAAACATTGTCTGGTCTGATGAGTCTCCATTTCTGCTGCCATTTAGATGGTAGAGTCAGAATTTAGTTTCAGCAACACGAAAGCATGAATCCATCCTGCCTTTTATCAATGGTTCAGGCGGGTGGTGGTGATGTAATGGTGTGGGAGATATTTTCCTGGCACACTTTGGGCCCCTTAGTAACAACTGGGCATGGTTCCAACACCACAGCCTACCTGAGTATTGTTGGTGACCATGTCCATCCCTTTACGACCTCAGTGTAGCATCTTCTGATGGCTCCTTCCAGCAGGATAAAGCACCATGCCATAAAGCTGGAATCATCTCAGACTGATTTCTTGAACATGACAATGAGTTCACTTTCCTCAAATGGCCTCCACAGTCACCAGATCTCAACCCAATAGATCACCTTTGGGATGTGCTGGAGATTGGCATCATGAATGTTCAGCGACAAATCTGCATCAACTGCATGATGCCATCGTGTCCATATGAACCAAACTCTTTGAGGAATGTTTCCAGGACCTCGTTAAATAGATGTCACCAAGAATTAAGGCAGTTCTGAAGGCAAAAGGGTTCCAACCCGATACTACCAAGGTGTAGCTAATAAACTGGCCAGTGAGTGTAGGTGACTACCGGTACTAAGCGTAAGATGTGACTTGTAAAGGTGGATTATAAGATAGGAACCTGGTTGTTCTATTCCTGCTTCACTTTTTTTTCTGCTGAAGACAAGATTAGGAAAAAATAAAATGTCAGTCAACTAACCTTACTGGAGACGCTAACACTGTTTTCCTGCATGTACATGATTGCCTCTGAAACTTTCACGGCGATGGATTCAGCAGCAAGCTCCATGTTAAACGGCCCCTCCAACTTTTCTGAAACCAGGTACAAAGCATCTGGAAGAAAAAAAAGCAAAACAAAAGGAAAAACACAGAAAATGCCGGTAAATGAGGTTCATTATGACTTCCACAGCAAACTTCCCATGGGAATAGATAAACAGAGGAGAAAAGAAGCATTTGTTAAGCAGTCAACAGCTGTTCCGTTCACTGCTTAACCAACCAAAGGACTGTGATTTACATCACTTTGGGAGCTCTGGTCATATGAAAAGAAGAAGGAAAAAAGAAGAATAGTTGCTTTTAAAGGTGGAAAAAAGGTTTGGGTGTAGGAGATGTATAAGAAAGTAAAAAGAAGCTTTTGACATCGAGGGAAAAAATGAAAAGAACGTAATGGTTTGATGAAAGAGGAAAGAGAACACAAGACGACAGATCAGTTGTGATGGAGCAGCGAGGCATGAATGATTAATGGAGGAGATTTTCATTAGCAGGAAAAAGGGTTAAGCAAATGAGCGTCAGCGCACAGTAAACTATTTTAGCTTAGTCTAAAGCATGTCCTTATGGATTACATCAAAAATTCAAAAAGCTGCTAAAATATGTATGCTGCTGCTTTCATGTGACTGTTTCAAATCATAAATGACTCAAAGTGATGGTATTTAAATGAAGGATGTTACTTTGATAGATGCAGACAGTCATGATGTGGTGTAATCATGTTTATAAAAAGCACAGCACCAAGAATAAACGGGAATTCTACCCTATTATTAGTGTCAATGCAGTTCCTCATAATGCCACTTGAGGTTTTTACAAATTATTATTAAGAAATCGATGTTGAATTGAATTGAGCAGAACAGGTATGTTTGAAACATGCGTCACTGCACCACCACCACTGAAAACATAAAAAAAAAACAAGGATCAAGGGGCAACAACGATGGCAAGGACACTACATTCACTGATTTTTACTAATACGTTTACAAACTTTAGCACTTTTCTCTATTCTTAAAGGTTTAAATTTGTTAATTTCTCACTAATTACAAAGAATACACCTTGATTTATTATTCTCTAGAAAGGTAACCAGACACAACAGCAAACATAACAGCTTTCTCTAACATATTGTTTTATTTCACAGTTTTAGTCTTAAAAACCTTTTTCCCTTTTAATGCAATAATAAAATGGTAACTTTAGAACTTAAACTAAAGCTTAACCATGTGTTCTTTGTATACTTTACTGTTAATGTGACATATGATGGACTAATAGTCAGAGAAAATAAATAAGATGAAGAAGAAAATCTAAAACAAAAAGATCATTTTTACGGTCAAGTCTTTCATTTTCCAAAAAACAAGTTCTCTCCTCACCCACCAATGAAATTGTTCCATTCTGTGTCGAGGTCAGCCTGGTTGGCGAGGCAGCCCTTCATCACGTTAAGGCACAGGGGGTGGCACGGCTGCAGGTAGGGCACGCCTCGACACAGGGGGCAGTACCACTGACGCATCAGGCCACGCACGCACTCTGGATCTGCAGTCAGCTGACAAAAACAGTAAAGGAAAAACGCAGTTAGAAAGGAGTTTTTGCTCTTTAAATCAAACGAGTACGAGGAAATGACACACTAGTGGCCCTCACCTTTGTTGCTTTGTTTACAATGTCCCGCCCAGTAGCCAAGCCCTGAGACAGAGATCTGGCTGCGATGAACGCTCTGGAAACCTAAACGTGCAACAAAAACAACAGCATAAATCCAGCAACACAGTAAAATCCAGCATCATGCAGATGGGAAAAACCTTTGTAGGCCACAGTGTTGAGCCTTTTTCTACGTACTTGCACTCTGAGTTTGCGAGGCATGTCCCCAAAGGGCTGCAGCTGTTCGGCGTGTTTGCTGACACACTCCAGGTAGTCTTCACTGAACTGGTACTGCGGATTGACCAGAGAGAAGACCCGCTCCACCAGTCTGGACCAGAAATCTGAGAGGACCTCTGCCAGACTCACGCTGCTCCCTGCAGACAATAACACAACAAATCAAGAATTTTTAACAGAAGCAAGAGCAATTTGCTTTTTGTGCATCTGGGAAGTTTTAATCTGAAAAACCTAACAAAATTTTAGGGGGAAAAAAAAAATCACAAATCGTTGTTATAAGAGTGATACAACATGTAAAAAAAAAAATCAGTTTCTTATTAGAGAATAGAGAAATAGGCATGTATTTGGAAAGAAGTAGCTTCACAAGTGGGAGCATCAAAGGTACCAACGTTTGCATTGACCTGTTGTGCATTTCAAATATCTCACCACTAACTTTTCTGGCCCCGGCAGTCTGGAAAAACCTAACAAACATCATTCAAGCGACTGTCAACTCCTCATAGAGGAGATGACTCACAGCTTAACTCAGGTTAAAAAACACTTTTCAGGATAGACTAATGTTCGTGAGCAGAAACATACAATGAAATAAAAGAGCACTAAAAAACGCTGCTGCATATTTGCTGCCCCTTCTGTCTGTATATTAGCTGTTAAATAGAGTAAAACAATATTAAATGCTGGTTCTTTGAGTCCTAGCCAGCCTTTATAAAAGAATGAAGGTCTGACTGAGCAATCTGCAGGTACAATAGGGCTCAGATTTAGTCCAAACTGGCAGACAAAGGCAGGTTGAGGAAGCAGCAACAGGCTGCAGATGGACTCAGCCAGTGAGCAGCTATCATGCCAAAGCCAGAGCAACCCAGAACAGAAATAGAAATGGCTTGGCTTCTGTGGGAATCTTGTTCCCTTTTTTTTTCCACCTTCCTTCAAGCATGCTGGCACCCCCTCAGATATCACTGCATTTAAAAAAAATTCAATCAAAGGAAGATAATTTCTTTTTTTTCTCATTTAATTTCTAATTTTAAAGATATCAATAAGATATCTTACCCATGGTGCACATTTCACCCATAGAATGGACACCCTTAAACAAAAAAAACCCATCATCTTTAAAATAATCAATTAAGCCACCAAAATTACCTGTCCTCCATCAATGAAGACACCACTCACCCTCTCCATCACTGCTTTCCTCTGCTTCCATCAGGCAGGAGATAGAAAACTCAGTTGGTCAAGAAAAACATCCAAAAACATCATTTATCCCCAATGCAGTCACCCTGCTAAATTCTCAATAGCATTTGTTTTAAACTGTATGAGAATAGTGCAGTCTGTGATTTTTTTATGTATTTATTAATTTTACAAGCTATTTTAGTCGTTTTATTTTAATAATCTTATTCATGAAATGTATTTTATCAATTTGATCTATCTATCTATGGTGTCCATTATTTTTGTTCTTTTGATAGTTTTGCCAGATCCTAAAAGCAAAACCAAAACATGATTTATTTATCCAATTATCACTTAAAAAAACATTTTGTTCCTATTCTTTATTGCTTTTCAGTGAGTATTGCTTTACAAAGACCATGAGACCACCTGAATTCATGAGACTGGGGCAGGTGATGAAACCAACCGGAGTAATATCTGCGAAGCTCCACAAACAGCTCCTGGAAGATGTGGGCATTCTGAGTGAAGAGCAGGCCGTAGGTCTTGGTAAACATCTGGTTCATAGACTTCTCTGAAAGGTCGATGAGCTCCCTGAAGAATTCTGCACACAGACAGAAAAAGCAATAAATAACAGCCTGTACAGCAGCTACTTTCACAAACACGCCTCGGCCAGGTTTGCACGGACTCCAACGGCATCTCAGGCAAGATCAAGGTAACACGTTCAGACTGGAGAAGCCACACTCCCTCACCATGTTCTCCGTCTTAAAGTCTCATATCCACTCTCCTACTCTTTGAGTCTTTTTTCACATGACTCATCGGATACATTATGTAAAAGTATGAGCTGGAAAAAAAAAGGTGATAACATTTCCCTGCAGGTAGGAGGAGAACTCAAAAATTCAGCTGAAGCTCCTACATTCCCGCTGTAATAACAAACAGCTGAATATAATTAGAGATGAATTCCTTCAAGTACAGACGGTCCATCACAGCTTGGGTGGTTTTCTGTCACGTAAAAAGGCAACAAGCGCTTTTTTTCCAATGAAGACCATCTTTAGAAGGTTTTATTTTGCAATTTATAGTGGCAAATTAAAGAACTGCTCCAATGAAAATGGTGTTTTAAACATGTTTTTGTGGCCTTTTTCTGATGATGGGGAACATGTATAAAGAAATTTAAGCTTAAAATCCCATTTCTGAGTGTTTCTTTATTCAAATCTGTGTGAATCAGGAGCAGACAAAACAATGTAGTTCGAAAAAGATCATATTTGTGATGTAAAAATACACTGGGCGGGCCACAAGTTCCCTGCTCCACTCTACTCTGATGCATCCACTTATTAGATCCTTTGTTTTCCTCGTCTGAGCTGAAATCTGGTTTAAAACTGTACAGCAGGATAGCTCCAATATTCCTAGCCATTTTTGTTGCACTGCTAAAGTTAGGTCGGGGTTGTGAGGGGCTGTAAGCTAGTGGGAGAGAGTGTAAACAGAGAGCTCTCAGCAACTACTGACTATGTCCGAATTCCCTCCCTACTCCCATAGAGAACTCTATAGTGCCCTCTGTGTGGGCGCCGGCACGCCACCCATTTCATGAAATAACCTAGCAGTCTGTCTGCATTTCCCCCAGAAAAACAAACATCTGAACTATTGCTAAGATGGATGTACATATTGTGTATATGAAATGAAAGCGTTCAGCCGATCAATGCGAGCTCCGTGGAAAAAGTGGGTGTTTGTGTTAACCGGGGGCCTTGCTGGCAGTGCAAACTCTTCCTGGAAGGGGCTGTTCTCATTTTCTATGCCAGCTTGTGAGAACCCGCTCATTTTCATGGATTGGGAGGGGCTGGTGCACAGAGAGCAGGTTTTTAGAGGAATACTCAGAAGTGCAAGAATGGATCAAGATACCACTTTGAGGTTGTGTTTTGTTAGGAATGAGCATTATGATACTCTTAAAAGCTAAAAATGTTGATTTTGCATGATAAGAGGCCATTTAAACAGTAAACAGATTTCCAAAAAGTAAAAACCTAATAAATATGAATATTTTACATTTCAATCTAGTGTGTTCTGAAGATGAGAGGTTTATAAAGAATAGTAAATTTAAAAAAAATACTTGAGGTCGACCGCCTCTACCTCTGTGCCACGACTGCCCCGTAATAAATTCAAGTGCATCGTTTTAACACAAAGAGTTTTTCAAATTGGAATCTATATTTGCCAATAGAGTGAATTGTCAGCTCTATCAGAGACTTCCCAGAGACTTATGGGAAATCTCTAGGGCACTGCCTTTCGAAATTATATTTTCAGACAGCTCCAAAAAAATGTACACCATTTAGTGAGCACCGGTGGTGGAATTCGGACAAAACCTACACTATATTGCCAAAATTATTGGCTCATCTGCCTTGACTCACATATGACCTGAAGTACCTTCCCATTCCTAATCCATAGAGTTCAATATGATGTGGGTCCAGGTATTAAAGCTTGAACTCTCCTGGGAAGGCTATCCACAAGGTTGAGGAGGGTGTTTCTAGGAATTTTTGACCATTCTTCCTAAAGGTCATTGGTGAGGTCACACACTGAGAAGTGTGGAGAAGGCCTGGCTCTCAGCCTCCACTCTAATTCAGCCCAAAGTTGTTTTATGGGGTTCAGGTCAGGACTCTGTGCAGATCAGTCAAGTTCATCTACACCAGACTCTGTCATCCATGTCTGTATGGACCTGGCTTTATGCTCTGGTGCACAGTCATGTTGGAAGAAGAAGGGCCCACTCCAAACTCTTGGGAGCATGGAATTTTCCAAAATGATTTGGTTTCCTGAAGCATTTGGAGTTCCTTTCATTGGAACTAAGGAGCCAAGTCCTGAAAAACAAGCCCACACCATAATTCCTCCTCCACCAAATGTTTCACTCGGCACAATGCTGTTCCAAATGCACAGTTCTCCTGGCAACCTCCAAAGCCAGACTCGTACATCAGATTGCAAGATGGAAAAGCGGGATTCATCCCTCCAGAGAAGGCGTCTCCACTGCTCTAGAGTCCAGAGGCGGTGTGCTTTACTCCCCTGAATCCGACACTTTGCACTTGGTGATGTGTGGCTTGGATGCAGCTGCTTGGCCCATTGAAACCCATTATATGAAGCTCTCTGTGTACTGTACTTGGGCTAATCTGAAGGTCACATGAAGTTTAGAGCTCTGTAGCAAATGACTGTGCAGAAAGTTTTGCACTATGCACTTCAGCATCCACTGACCCCTCTCAGTCAGTTTACGTGGTCTACCACTTGGTGGCTGAGTTGCTGTTGTTCTTCAATTCTTCCATTTTGTTCTGATAGAGCCGACAGCTGACAGTGGAATATTCAGGAATGAGGAAATTTCACGTATGGATTTGTTGCACAAGTGGCGTACAATTACAGTTCCACACTGGAATTCACTGAGCTCCTGATAGCGACCCATTCTTTCACAAATATTTATAAAAACAGTATGCATGCATGAGTGCTTGATTTTATACACCTGTGGCCAGAACAAGTGATTAGGAAACCTAATTCTCATCATTTGGATGGGTGAGCCAATACTTTTGGTGATAGAGTGCGTGTCGTAGAAAACACAAGGTTTTTGATTTAGGCTAAAAACAGCATAATCGTAATTAAAAGACCATTGAAAACACTAGAAAATAGATCAAAAGATGATTGGAGTGGGACTTTAATGATGCTTTGGTATTCAAACATAATCAGACTTCACTTCATCAGCAGTGATATTTTGGAGAGTTCAATACTTTTATGATGAAAACAAATCTTGTGTTAAGACATAAAACTTTCCCAGAATTTTTGTGGTTTTTTTTGTTGTTGATGCATTTGCTAGTTGGCCTCTCACCATCAAACCTGCGGTGTCTCTGTGTGAAGGTGGTCTGCAGGAACTGACTGTTCTCTTCGATCGCTTTGAGGAAGTCCCTCTCACTCTGGAGGCCCAGCGTCTCCTCCATCTGACTGGAGCAGCAGGTGTAGTCCTGAGGACAGAGCCGCAGGTGCTCACCTGTCCCACCAACAGAGGAGAACATTGGGTCAGGAGACAAGTGATGAGAATCCATGATGAAGGAAGAACAGATACATTAAGTTTCTTGGATGAATTATTCAGCTCCAATCTGGAGCTTGTTGTTAGCCAGGCTTGCTCTCTGATTTGTCAAATGTAATAATAAATGCAAACATCCTGCAGGATAAGACGGGGGAGAGCAGACAGCTCTGCAGTCTTTGCATTCAGCATCCACATCCTGCATGAACATGGAGCTTGTTCATCATATCAAGGCACAGTCTCTTCCTCAGCAGCACCCTGGCCCATGTTCCTCGTTGTATCTTTTGTTCTCAGCGTGTTTCACCATTAGGCCGTCCTCATTCCTACATTTCCATTTCCAAACTACCTCTCCTGGCCATCTGCTCCCCCCCCCTTGCCCACGGGACAGTGAGCCAAGACTCAGGCAGTGATAGCCCAGCACACACATGCAAACAAAAATCAATTCAGCAGTGGGGCTACATGAGCCGACATGAAAAACACCCATCTTCAGACGCACATTCCCACCTAAATGACTTTTCATTTGAGTCTCTTTGAGAGCAGCAGAACTAAATTTTCAGAATTTAGCTCTCTGCCATGATCAAATTCATTAAACTAACTTTATTCATCACCCCCGCTCCTTTAAACAAACTTCAAAACTAACTGTTTGTAATCCACATGATGTCTTTTCTTTCTGCAGATTATCAGCCAGGAACAGAGCCTGTGGGCAGGGGCTGCATGCATGTGTTTCACAGTGGGCAGAGACTAATTAGGGGCGAGGTTCTTTGTTGCACCAGTGTTGGCAATTTTCCCTTCCCCTTAATCATTCTATTTAGACCACAGAGAGGGGAGGAGGGGGTGGCTGGGATTTGCTTTAAACCATATGGGTGTCGTTCCTGAAAAGCAAAAAAAAAAAAAAAAAAAAAAGGATCTTGACAAATAAATCACAATTATATTGCTCTGTCTTTATAAGTGGGTTTCAAGCCACATTTCCTTTTTAGCACTTTATCATTTTTGTTCGTTATGTTTATTTTGTTTTAACAAAATAAAATCATTAATAGAAAATAAAAGCCTTTTTATGTGTTTAGTGTCAGTGGAATGACGTTTAAGTTATTGCCTGCTGTGTTCCCCCTATAATAATAATTTATGAAATTTTATTTCTGTCCCATCTGAGACAACTAGGGCACACCGACTCATCCATTCTGCTTAAAAAATAATAACTTTTTAAATTTATGTATGAATAAATCGCTCATGAATTTTAGCAAACAGGACAATAGACCCGGGTTGCTCAAGTCTTACCGGAGATTTGAGTGACCGGAGCGTTGTTAGTGCTGTAGCCCTTCTCCGAGTACACCTGCCGGGTGTCGGCGCAGCTCCTGCCCGCAGCAGCCGCGGGGCTCCGGGCGCCAGACAAGGCTGCGACCGAGCTGAGCAGCAGCAGCAGCCGCCAGCGGCTTGACAACAAGAAGAGCTGGCTCTCCATTCCGGCACAAATATTATCAATGTAGTCTGCTACAAAGTTTTTAAAAAAACGGACTCGGAGAATCAAATCTTCAGCAGATGAAAGAATTCATAGTTTTTCCTGATGAGTTCAATAATAAACTTCCGGACTGAGTTTTTACATCGGCGTCTCCATTGGCCGCTTCCACCTTGCAGGGAGACTCTCTGCTGTGCTCCACATCAGAGAGAAAGAGGCGCTCCCGGAGCTCAGCATCTTCTGACGCAGACGCTGCCTGCGCCTGCGTCAACGACATGAGCTCAGCCTGGGGAATACCGGAAACAGTGGCGTCTTCAAAATAATAGCACGAATATGTAAGAGGAACCAGCAAAGTTGAAACGCAAATAACGACTTTTAATTACGTAGATTTTTAGGCTTCTTGTAATATAACACGGGTGTCATAATTAGGTGGCATCTTTCCGAAACATTTTTTTAGATTAAGCATCATGTTATCACAAATAATCACGTTTTTTAATGATATTTTTCAAATTAATCCCACACAAGCTGGAGTAGAGTTTTTGGATTCGTTATGTTAATAGCCTAAACCAAAAACTGTTTTAAACCGATCTGAACTGGTTTAGTGAAAGCTTAGGCACCCCATAAAAAAGTACAAATAGAAAGAAAAACAGAATTTTTTTTGTTAACTCTAACAATAAATAGCAGAAAATGAAACTCACAACAATAATAGTAATCAAAACTATTATTTAACCAACCTGATTTAGTATGTGTCAAGCATTTAAATATTACTTTTGCTTTTTTTAACAATTATTTTCTCCTACCTTTGCAACATCCATTTAACAATCCCTCACGATTGGCCAACAATCATGATGTCATTGATGTCACCATCCAATTCAACCAATCATTTTCTTCTCTCTGATGGAGACTGGCCAATCAGGAGTTTCCGCGCATTCGCGCCCTTGCTACTCGTGAAGTCTCGAGGAAGGGAAAAAGTCTAACCGGGCGGTCAATTGCAGGTTTTTACCGAAACAAATTTAATGTATATACTTATATATATTCTTTGGTAAACTTTTGACTAACTCTAAATATATAACAGTTGTCATTGTTAATGTTTTTGGTTGGACTTTGTTAGTACTCTAATAGATCGAACAGTCGATGATACCGCAGTTCCAAGTCAGATCCTCCTGAAGTGAAAAAAAAACAAAAAACTCCTCTGCTAGCTTATTTTCCGCCATTTTTGACGGCGCAGTGTTTTGGTTTATTATTGTTAACTCTGCTTTCTTTTCCTCACAGTTGCTATCTAAGCCGGAGAAAAAGAAGAGTGTTTAGTGAATCGTCATTCAAAACCGTGTAGTGACCCAACGGTGTTTCTATACCGCAATGGCAAGTGGCGGGCCAGTTTTGGACAGGTAAGCTAGCTAAAGCTAATGTAGAAGTGAAGTGAAGTACGTGCATTTTCTATATGTAACTGATCAGTGATCGTATCATTATATCATAAGATCTAAGTGGAACATTTCTTTGTGGAATTGTTTTTTTTTTTTTTTAAATCAGAAGTGTGAAACACTGTCAATCAGGCTTTTAGGTTTAAAATTAATTTAAAGAAATTGATCTCACACTTATTATTATAACGATGGTGGCCAAAAAAAAAAAGCTTTTTTTATTTTTGTATTATTTGCAGTAAATGTTAAAACCTTAACTGGCATGTGTTGTGCTATGCAGGGCCAGAAGGGTTTTAGTTTTCATTCCCTCTACTTGTATTTTTCTGTTATATCTCACCTGTGCACTTTGAAAATGCTGCCTGTTAGATGTCACAGTGGTGATATATTTGTAAATACCACACTCCTTTAATACAGTGGAGGAGCTGGTTTAGCTCGTGCTGGTTTGCGGCCCCTTCCGTCTGTGAAACCAGGGTTCAAATCCGGGCTGTTCCCTGTTCCCTTCTCTACTTCTCTGCCGGTCCCAAGCCTCGTTGCTTTGAGAGGGTTGCGTCAGGAAGGGCATCCGGCGTAAAATATTGCCAAGTTTACCATGCGACTTGTTCCCTGTGGTGACCCCTGATGGGAAAAGCCAAAAGAGAAAGAAGACACTCCCTTAATACAGTATTTGGTTTGTAAAAAATATTAATTAAACATTATTTCAGTTTTTCACAAATCAGTTAAATACTTTTTGTACGTGTGCTGATACCACTTCACTTTTATCAATCCTCCAAAACATGTAAAGGCCGTGTCACACAGGCACTACGTACATTGTGCGCATATTCCACAGATTAAACTTGGTCATACGTGAAAAAGGTGTGGTCTTGATGTGAAATTTTCGCAGATCACAAATGAACTACGTTAAATCCACAGAAGTATGAATAAACCACGCAAAGAACACGTAAATCAACGTAGAACATGAATCGTGCGTGATTATTGTGCTTTTATATGCAATAAATTTGTGATTTGTGCGTCAAATACAGTGGTACATGCGTGAAGTCAGTTGGACAAACGTGGAACGTTTGTGGAAAGCCACAAATTTGCGAGTGCGTCTTGCAAAAATCCTGCACGCTTGTGTATAATTTACGTAATAATAACACATAAGATATGTTAAATACGTGTAAACTGTATCATTCTCCACTGACCAAAACTTTTAAACAGCTGAAAACCAAATTCACTTAAAGACCCTCCGTCTGAACCCTATGCTCACGTCGACAAATGACGAACACAAGAAACACTTGTGAATTACGTAGATCACGCATGAACCATGAAAGACCAGAACTTCATTTGTGTAAAATGCTCAAAATGTAAGGCTCTCCAGGGTGACACCGCCTTAAAGCTTATGGACCCTAAATACGGCTGCCACAAAGGATCATGGGACTTTAAAGAAAGTGAGTAAAATATAGATGTTTTTAATGTGTAGTTATTCATATCTATAAATTAAATTTAAAGATTTTTGTTTTCTTTTTAAAGCAGTAATCCTGACCTTAACGGAGGAATGTCATTGCACCAAAAATGAAGGCAGGGATAATCTAACTGGGTCAACTTTGACCCTCTGGCCTCGCTTTGGGCTGGTATGAGCTCATCAGTTCTCCACACAGAAGTTAAACACGATTAATTACAGAAAACAATTTATAGATTTATGGGTTGGCTGAGGAGGAAAACAATCACAATGTGTTTTAGAAATTATATTTTTTGCAGCTAATCTGACAAAAGAACAGATTACAGAGCCAAACACAAAAGAAGAAAAGATTGTTCTCAGTCTGAGATAATCAGTTAGTCTCTTAAGATGCTTAAAGACCCACTCCAAGGAAAATGATGGATTTTTCTCATGATGGAAGACAAATAGAAAAGGAAACTTAAACTTGTTCAAATCATTGTGAATGAGGAGCAGAGCATTTGAAATTTAATTTATTGACAAGCTCCCTGCTCCGCTCCGCAGTGGGGAAGGGGAGTGGGGTGGGCTTACTCTGCACCAAGGCCCCACCCACAAGGCAGGTAAATTTCTATTGAACTGCTGCCGCTCTGCAGAAACTATGTCCTAGAAAATGACACAAGTTTGTGTATTTTGGCTTATAACGGCATAGTCATAATTAAATGACCACTGGGAACACTCTGACAATAGATGATCGTTATTTTAAGAACTTTGTTCTCAGTGAAATGCATTTCCTGTAACAAGATGGAAAGGTGAAGTTTTTAGCTGCCTTGTCATTCACCTTTCCAAAAATGTCCCAAGCAATCATGATATCAGCAAAAGGCAAAGTAACGTCTAGTTCGACTGAGGTTTGAGATCACTTCTGTCTTTTTTTTGTTTGTTTCTTGTCAGTCTTGAGGAGTTTGACTCGTCAGACTCCGGTAGCATTTATGAACCGCAGATAAATGCCAGAAAGAAGAAACAGAAAACAACATCTGGGCCACAGGTGAGTTTTTTTTCTCTGACCAATACTTTATTCTTAAGCAAAACATTTATTTAAAAAGTAACGCATAAATAAAGTTTAAAAAAGCAAGCAAGGAGTACTGTCTCAGCTACAGAATGTGCAGCATGCTTCTTGTCCTTTCTGGATTACCACCAGTTGCAATGGTTTTATCAAACGATTCCCATAATTCTTTTAGCCCAAAAAATCCAGGCGTAATGCTACAGCGAGGGGGACGCCCAGCGTCAGCAGCAGCACAAACCCCAGCCCTGGAGAGCCATCCCCCCAGGGGCAGGCACATTACCAGGCCAGATCCAGATCTATACCTGAGAGAAACACAAATGAAAGGAACCAAGGGATCAGTGCAAAGGAGATCTATGATGCTATCTGCTCTGGAAAGGCAGCCATAGTGGTGAGCAAACTGCAGGAAAGGTGAAAGGTAACACGTAACACAAAAGATCTGGTGGAAAAAAGTCATGAATTGAGCAGAAAAGCTGACGATGAGAGGCTGATGGTGTGCAGTCAGTCACAGCAGTATTATTGTTGAGCAAAACAGAATAGAATTTATATTTGTCCCAATGATTGTGCTGTTTTTAATCTGTTAAATCGAAATGAAACGGGACAATAAAAGAAAAGATCAGTTCTAAAGTCTCGATGAGCTGGCTGACCTTTTGTGAAACCCTCTCATTGGCTGCTGTCTCCCTGTTGATATTTAGACAGTGGTGGACGAGTGGCTGGACAGCTACAAGCAGAGCAGAGAGGGGGGGCTGCTGGTCCTCATCAACTTCATTGTTCAGTCCTGCGGATGCAAAGGTCAGAGGTTAAGGTGGCTCTTAGGGGATGGGTGATTGTAATTTGTAAGATTATCTTTCCAATATGAGTTGAGGCGGTCATCTGTGGTATTGATCTGACACTAAAAGCAGGAATAAAGTGTTGCTTTAATCCTCTGTCTGTTCACAGCTGTTTGAAGATTTGCTGAGCAGAAGGAAAAGAATCATTCGTGTTGTGAGTCATACATGTTGGAAAGTGTTGATGTTCGTAACTGTGGTGCTTTTTGTCTCCTAGGTGTGGTCACTAGAGAGATGTTTGACAGCATGCAGAATGCTGAGATCATCAGCACTCTTACAAAGGAGTTCAATGAGGTGAGGGAAGAAAAACCTCTTCTTCACATGTAGGTTGATCTTATTAAGCTGTGTTCACACCGAGCACAGTTTGCGCGAAAAAAGGCCTCAAATTTGTTGCTCGATGCTAGAGCTGTGACGGTGTGAGATTTTTGATCACCGCGGTGTCACAGTAACCCCCGCCGGGGCCGAACACAAAATCCCCCGGCGACTGCGCAAATGAATACAATTCACAATTACAACGCAGTGTTCTTTATTAACAGATAACAGTAACAACTAACTTCTACTTATCTAACTAATAAACTAACTATATAGGTCTTGTAGAATGACTATGTGTATGTGTGTCAGCGCGCTGCGTGTAGGAGGAAGGAGCGAGTGAGCGCGCACACAGGTGTGTTTGGGGTGCGCGTTCACGTTTGATGTTACGGAGTGAAGGAGAACAGTAATAAAACGTTTCCCCCAGAAGAACAGTGATTGATTCTTTATTAAACCGCTCTGGAGTTGATCACCGCGGTGATGAAACAGCAAGCGACACATATCTCATCACTACATGGAGGCATTGACTGTAGATCTTATTTACAGCGGATGGAAGACATGGATGTTGGTGACAGATCAGGTTTATTTATGTTGAAGAGCTCTACAAAAACATCAGTAATAATCTCTATGTGTGGGATCATGAGGTCATTCAGAGATTCTCCCAGTACTGTGAGGTTCACCATCTACTGCTCTACTGCTCTACTCTACTGCATCTGAATGACGGCCCTTTCAGCTGTACTTCTGTCTCTCTGTGACCCGGTTTGATGACTTGCTGTCCCACTTTAGTCCGAGGAGGGACAAAATAAGGAAGAAATGACAGGACCTTTTTCATTATTGGCTTGATACAAATAACAAAAATGTCTAAAAGTTCAGGAGGAGAACAATCAGTTTTTCCTCCATGCTGTTTTTGGGCTCCACCCGCTGGTCATGTCAAAACTACTATGGAGGCGCCACAATGCCAGAAAAGCGTTGCTGCTAGACCGGCGCACCCGACACTCTAAACGGGACCTCTGATAACATCTGCACATCGATTTAACACTGAAACTGGACGCCCCTGATGTGCTAATTGAGAACGTAGCTGTAAAATGAGTCCTAAAATAACCATTGCACTTTCATCTGTTTTGGGTTTGTTTCCCAGTGTAATAAGTGAGATATCTTAAATATCTCATAAGATTGTCGTTAAATTCACGACGCAAAGCACGATGAAAAAAACTCATCATTTTGATCAATGGATTGATGAGAATGACTTTCTGCTGATGTTCTTGTCAGCAGCAGAAGCACAGGTTTCTGCCTCCACTGTGCATTTCTGTCTTGTTTTGCCAGACTTCGGGGAACTACCCTCTCAGCACTCCAGGCCCTCAGATGAAGCATTTCAAAGCCGGTCTCTCAGAGTTTTCCCGGGTCCTTATGCGCTCCTGTCGTAACAGCATCATTTATGACGAGTACATCTTCCCTTCCCTGCTGGCTCTGCTCACCGGGCTGTCGGACTCCCAGGTCCGGGCCTTCAGGCACACCAGCACGCTCCTAGGTAAGGCGGCCACTTGGTCATTGATACAGCAAATAGAAACTGTGAGAAAGAGACAGGAGGCGGAGATGAAGAGGATGATGAGGTTCTCTTTGGGAGTGATAGGGATGGACAGAATCAGGAATGAACCAGAGGATGTTTAATGTTTTCGAGATAAACACAGGGAGGCAGAATGAGATGGTTTGGACATGTTCAGAGGAGGAACAGTGATGATGTCGGTAAAATGATGCTAATGTTAGAGCTACCTGGACAAAGGCCAAAGAGGAGGTTCGTGGATGTAGTAAAGGACGACATGATAGTTTGGTGTAAGCCACAGGTGTCAAGCTCCAGGCCTCAAGGGCTGGTGTCCAACATGTTTTCCAACCAACCTGCCATTGAAGCTCCTTATTGGCTAAACACACCTGATCCAGGTAATCAGCAGCAGACAAGGCAGGGTTTCTGGAAAGCCTGCAGGAGGTTGGCCCTCAAGGCCTGGAGTTTGACACCCCTATGCGGATGATTTGCTCTAGCGACCCCTAAAGGGAGCACATGAAAGTGATTTGGGATTATAGCATTTTTCAGAAATGTCTGGGATTGCAGTGTTTTAAGTTTTATTGTGTGGTTGAAAAAATCTCCCTCAGTTTAAATCTGTTTCAAGATTCCTCTTAATCCTTATCTTACTCCTTCAGCTTTGAAGGTGATGACGGGGCTGGTGGAGGTGGCTGTCACAGTCTCCGTTCAGCTGCAAACCACCCAGCGGCAAATCGACACGGAAAAGAGCAAGAACCCTCAAATCCGAGCCTCGGACAAACTGGAGGAGCTGCACGCCACCATCAGTGAGGTGACACATACAAGCTGACCTCACTGCAGATGTTAAAGAGCCACTCCCAGGAAAACTCTGTTTCTGGTGTTTTTAACAGCTTCTTGTGGCATTTTTCTGACGATGTAGGACATGTATAAAGAAAATGAAGTTTAAATTGCAATTCCATCCATAGAATGTGTTGTTGATTCACAGTTTGCATTATCTATATTATCAAGACAGTTTATGTTCCTGTTTTGAAATCCAGACTTGAGCCTTCAAAGTTTTCAGAGTAGAAAAACCACTAAAGCAAATGCAGACGTTAAAAGATTCATCTAACTAGACTGGAGCTTATTATTGGACAAGAAGGCCGCGTACAGATGTGTTAGTATGATAAGCTTTGAACGGAGAACTCAAAACTTAAACATGCAGTGTATTTCTTTGTCAGAATGAAATTTGTGATGACCATGTGATCGTGTTCTGGTGTAGCTGAAAGAGAACAGAGAAGAAGTGTGCTCCATGATGAACGCCACCTTTCGTGGCGTGTTTGTGCACCGGTATCGAGACCTGCTGCCTGACATCAGAGCCATCTGCATCGAAGAGCTGGGAGTTTGGCTGAACAAAGACCCGGAGGACTTTCTCAATGATGGATGTCTGAAGTATTTGGGTTGGACCCTGTTTGATAAGGTAAACTTGTAGAACCTAACAATAAAGAAGAAAGATTTAATGCTGTTTGCCATTGAAAGTTTGGCTTTCATTGAAGCCAAGTCATTCTTTATGTTTTCAAAATCACGCAAAATTGCCCTGAAATCCGCAGATCCAAATTGCAAAAGGTGAACCATGGCGTAGCAAGGGAATGTCGTATATTCAATTCTGGTTGGTTTTTATACATATATAGTGAGGCAAAAGGGCATTTGGCTGTCAAAGGTTATGTAAGTTGTCCCACTCAAAGCGATGACAGAGATATGTAATGTTTACAGAATTCAGAAAAGACTATAGGAGATCACATTGCTTGATTTAAAAAATATATTTTTAATCATTTATTTGTATGACGGTGCTGAAGATAAGTATTTAACTACCACAACCCAACAAGAATGCTGCCTCTCACAGTCTGGTCGTTTCTTCTGTAAAGACCCACTCCAATGAAAAAAGTGATTTATTTGTGTGTGTGTGTTTTTGACACGTTCGTGCAGCATTTTTCTCATTAAATAAATTAATAAGATTAAGCTTAAAATATCATTTTTGTAGTGTAGGAAATACACTGGGCTGACCACGAGCTCCTTGCTAATAACTCCTGCTGCTCTGCAGAAATTATGTCCTAGAAAACGACAGGTTTTTTGGATTTATAGCCATAATTAAAAGACAACTCGACTACAAGATGATCGGAGTGGGACTTAAAAGAAACTCTTGCAGAATCAATGAAAATATATTTACTTAGTGTCCTCTAATAGCAACAGGTAGGACCAGACCAAAGTTTTATTTTGGAAATGTGACATTTTAACTGAAATGCATTACTTATCACTCTCTCCACCACATAAACAAAAACGTGATCTCTGCAGATAATGCACAAACCTTCATCCAGCCAATTGTTCTCATAGAAAAGACTGACCTGTGTGTAACGTGTGTTA
The DNA here is from genome assembly GCF_053564925.1 of Oryzias latipes. NCBI lineage: Eukaryota > Metazoa > Chordata > Actinopteri > Beloniformes > Adrianichthyidae > Oryzias > Oryzias latipes. The sequence continues at coordinate 9,398,372 of NC_136246.1, forward strand.
CTGTGCTCTGTTCTCCTGCAGCAAAGTGCAGTGCGTCTGCAGTGTGTGCGCGCCCTGCAGGGTCTGTACAAGGAGAAGGAGTTCATTGGTCGCCTGGAGCTTTTCACCAGCAGATTCAAAGTGAGGCAGTGATCCCTCTGGACTGGAATTGCACCTCATTTTAAGCTTGTTTACTCGTTGTCTGTCTGTCTGTCTGTCTGTCTGTCTGTCTGTCTGTCTGTCTGTCTGTCTGTCTGTCTGTCTGTCTGTCTGTCTGTCTGTCTGTCTGTCTGTCTGTCTGTCTGTCTGTCTGTCTGTCTGTCTGTCTGTCTGTCTGTCTGTCTGTCTGGACAGTCTTTTCTCAGTTGTTGGAACATTTTTTTTGTTTCTTCTTTGTAGCTGAGCCACATCCTCCCATTTTGTACTGCGCCTGTAGTTTTTTGCACCACTCCCCTTCTCTTTCATGGCCCCATCCTTTGTCTGGGTGTGTGTCTGGGTGTGTTAATTGCTGCCAGTTACTGATGGATAAAAAGCTGTTCTCAGTCATGGAAAACCATCCAAAAGCAATGGGGATAAATGCTCTTTGTATGATGATGCTTCTCCGCCTCATTAGTGATTTTTGTGTGTGTACAAAGTTGTGGGTGCATTTGTGTATGTCTGTGGCTATTGTGTGTGCTGTGGAGTGTGGGTTTGCCAGCTTCATTGTTTGTCTGTGTGCTTGTGTACTAACCAACTGTCTGTGTTCAGGAAAGGATGCTGTCTATGGTGCTGGACAAAGAGCCAGATGTGGCTGTGGAAGCGGTGAATCTGCTGCTGCTGATTCAACTGTGAGGGGGTTTCTCTGTCCCTGATGGTTCCTTTGTTTTTCTATCTGCTATTTCACACATTTACTTTGGCTTTTCTCACCTAACCTGAGCTGTATGCATCACAACTCCTTTCCTGATCCTGTTGAGACTCTTGATGTAGCTTTGAAGCTTTTTTGTCTGGTTCGGGCCAAGTCCATCTCCATGTGAGAAGCATAAATTGTTCATTTATTTGAAAGTGAGATGCATATTAGTTACATTCTTAGCTAATATCTGAAAATCACTGAATGGATTCAGGTTTGGAATTGATTTATTTCAAGCAGTCGAAACCCAAAAAATACTGAAGAAGACTAAAGAAAGAAACAGCATTCCCCCTGCGTGTTTGCAGATTTTTTTCAGTCGTGTGACTCCTCTGGTTCATCACAAAAACTTAGCTCAAGACTTTAGTTGGTTCTGCAGGGGAGGAGGGGAGCGAACATGAAGAGCACGCCGGCCCGTCGGCTTCCATGCCAATATTGTGCCATGATCTGTTTCCCCTGCCAAAACTTTTATATCTGGCATTGTTGATTTGTTTCTTAGCTCTCGTATTTTGCTCTGAAAAGCGTAAAAAGAAGGTAGATGTTTACGATATACTTTAACCTGCGACTTTTGTGAGTTTGTCCTATTTGTATTGTATTCCACATGTTCGCACTTAAGCGTACAAAATATTAAGTCCCTTAAATATTTCGTTTGTCAAGTAGAGTCTGATTATTTGCTTGAAAGGGAGGGTGAGGAAGCACTTTTTTTTCTACCATCAGTTACTCAAACAAACAGCTTTTTTCTGCTAACTACATTTCAGCTGCTGATCATTAGACGGCTTCACATGTCAAATTCAAACGATGTACTGTATCAAAAGAAAAAGCTCAATGTCCATCATCCACTAACGTGCCCAATATCAAAGCAAGTCATGATAATTAGTAATTACTAATTATGAGCTGAGATGTTTCTTTATATTTCATTAACGCCCTCTTTATGTTTGAATTCTCACAGAATGACTGAGGAAGGCTTAAGCGAGGAGGAGTGTGGTCGCATCTACCCCTTAGTATACGCTGCTCACCGGGGCCTGGCGTCTGCTGGGGGGGCTTTCCTCTACAACAAGTATGATGTCTGCTCATTTGCATGAACAGTTTACAAAGACAACTGCTCCATTCTAGATCATAACTGTTGGACTGCATTGCTCCGATATTGTTCGCCCTTTTTGTCGCCCATTTCTGTTGTTGTTAGGGGGGGTGGGGGGGGGGCTGTAAGCTAGCTAGCTTCTAATGAGCTCTTGCTGGTCTAGAAAATGATTCTTTTTTTTTTATTTTGGGTAAAAACGCCGGAATTATTATTAAAAGTAAGGATGGGCCAATATAATTTGATCTGTCCGACACCGATAACCAATATTTCCCCTGCAACTGTGGCCACGAGCCGATATTTGCTGATACCGATACTTAAGTGTATTGATAATAAAGAACACTTAAGTATTGGTACGTGCGTAGTTAAAGTAAACCTTGTTCCTGTCAGTCCGCTGCCACCAACGTCTTCAAATGTTAAGGTGTTCCTATCACCTTAAAATGTTTAAATAAATGGATCTGTAAGCATTCAGACCATTTATTGATATTGGACATAACTGTAAACCATAAGCTCCCCATTGCCAGGGATCTATTAGGAACAACATGGGTCCCTAAGAAAGTCAAATACTGACTATGACTGTAAACATAGGCTTCCCAATCTATTAGGAACAAGTATTCATTACAAAAATTAAGTGTTTCTGAAAACAGTCAGAAGACTATCGGTAGATTTTTTAATATCAGACTGATACAATAAAGTCAAAATATGCAAAAATGGTCCGATACGATGCTGGCACAGATGTATCGCCCATCCCTAACTAAAAGACCACTGGTAACGCTTTTACAATAGATCAAAAGATGATCGAAGTGAGACTTTAAAAGTGTTTTTATAAAATACCAGAAATAAACCTTTAAGACGTTGAACTCAACAAAATTGTATGTTTACTTCATAGATGTGTTTCAACTGATTCACAACTGATTCTTTTAGTTTAAGAGGTGAAACGTTGTTTGCTTTTATAAAAAAAGAAATATTCATCTTTATTTGTACATTTTGGTGTTTTTATGTTTTCCAGGTTTCAAAGCCTGATTGCCCAAGAGAACAACAACAACAACGCTGCCTTTTTTCACGTCCTCATCGCCTTCTACACCCAGAATGAGGTAGTACCTCTCTGTTGAATTTTGAAAAACGTGTAGTAAATCTTTAAACTTTCTTTTTTAGTCCTGTTAATTTCTGCCCATATTTAAGAATAATTATATTTCCCTGAAACTGGTTAGAAGGTGAAGCAGTTCCTAAGCAAATAGCTGGATAGAAGTGTGTGTTTGCAGTTCCATGAGCATGGGGCATACCTGGTGGACAGCCTGTGGAGCGTGGCAGGATCCGAGCTGAGGGACTGGGAAACTATGAGCGCTTTGCTGCTGCAGGATGCTGGTGAGGACCACACTAACACTCAATGATGGTATGAGCTGCTGCACTCAGTCCTTAGAAAATACTGTTTTTTCTGGACTATAGAGCGCCCCTGTATATAGGCCGCATTTGCTCTATTTAAATAAATTAAAAAAAGATATAGAAGCAGCACCGGGCTATAAGCTGCAGATATCTATATCTATAAATTAGATATTTGCTGCATGTACAGAACAGTTGTGTACTGTAAATGTACATGTATGTACCTGAACAGATTCTTTCCGAACAATGCCTTTTAACACGGCAGCAACTTTGCTGAACAACACGGAACAGAAGCGAGAGAAAATAACCGCTATGTTTTCACCTTCAGTGTTTGAAACCACCAGTCACTTTAAATATCATTTGATAATTTGTCCTACATGTTCTATCTGCTACAGAAAAGGTAGCGTAGTCTATTCTTCCTTGCATTGAGATTTTGTTTGTTTTATTTTTTTATTCGTATTCTTTGTATAAGCCGCATGGTTCAAAACTTTGAAAGAAAGTAGCGCCTTATAGTCCAGAAAAGGCAGTAGCTCATTAAAAAAGGAACCATTATCACAGTGTTTTTCAACCAGCAGCCACCAGTGTGCCGCGGGACATGGTCAGGTATGCCCTGGGAGACTGCCCTCATTAACTGGTCTAAAAACATTTTCCATGTCCAGGATGTCAGCTCTTTGTTCATCCAAACAGGCCCTGATAAAACACTGAGTAGTTAGGAATATGAAAGATCGTAAAATACTTTTTTCTTTGTGTTTATTTGATTATATTAAAGACATTTTGGTAAGAATGACGGTTCTGTGATTTAGCCGCAGCTTCAGCTATTTTTGGAAAAGTCCCGCCCCTTCAACTGTCTCCACCAATCATTCTTGGAGGCTTAATCATACGTCATCAGTCTGACCAATCAGAAGTGGTTAAATTCTTCACTTCCTTGTTCCGATTCTGCTCATAAAGTGGCTCAGTTCCAACAAAAATACCCGCTAAAGCTCGTCTTTAGCGGTGTAGCTTTCCGCGGGATCCGATGTCAGACCGTGGAACAAGTGAACAAAACAATGAAGCTCAGAGACATCGGTCTTTCTGCCCGTTTGCTGTAGTTTTCACACTACATCTCCCATGATGCATTGGGTTAAAGTGACAGCATCTCAGCGCACAATGAGTCTTTCTTGTTAAACGTCTTGAAACAACAACGAACACACATCTAACAGTTTTTAAATCTTCTAACTCAACTTTTATTATATCTTTTAGAAAAAACAGCTGTTTTAAAAAATAGCTTCCAGCTTTTTCTGCCACAATTATCACAAAAATGCATGCGAGATTGCAGAGGGGCTGAAGATCAATACAGACTATAGAGTTTCTCCTTTTTTTTTTGTTTTTGTTTTTTTGGATGCTGGTGTGCCGCAGGATTTTTGTCAAGGTTAAAGTGTGCCATGGCTCAAAAAAGGTTGAAAAAACCTGCATTATGCTGTAGTTAGGATTCTAAAACAGGATACCAAGCCTGAGGTTTGACTTCTCAATCTAGAGGTTTTCTCTTTTTTTAATCCCTGTTGTAATGCGGTGTCAACCCATCTGTCCCCTGCCCCTGCCTTTGTGTTGTCAGGTCTGATGTATGAGGAGGAGGGGGTGCTCTTAGAGCTCATGATGTGTGCAGTCAGACAGGCAGCGCAGGGAACCCCACCTGTAGGGAGAAGTCACGCTAGAAAGGTGGAGACGGACGTTTTAAAATCAAGAATGAAACAAAGTTGTTCCTGTTGTCTCAGTTCGATTCTATTAAGATCCATCATGTTTTCTAATTCAGCTCTTGCTGTGTAACGTGGTGATTTTGTTGAGATTAGATTGCGAGTATGAAAGAAAAGAAGGTCCAAGAGCAGGACAGGAGTCGCATCACAACACACTTCATCCCCATTCTGCCACAGCTGCTCGCCAAGGTACCAAAGTTCACCTCACTTCCTGGCGGCTCTTTGTCCATCATGTAGACCAAAAATTAATGTTTATTTTGCTGTGCTGTAGTACTCGGCAGATGCTAAGAAGGTCAGCCTCCTTCTCAAAGCGCCTCTTTACTTTGATCTGGAGATGTACAGCAGCACTCAGTGGCTGAAAAAGGTAAGAGGTGTGGGGGGGCTATTCTAATTAACCGTCTTAGGGTGGGGGGAGGGCAGTACAAGTACACCAAAAACTGAATCTATTACCACATCAAAGAACTTCAATGAATTTGTTGGTTAAAATTGTATCACACTTAAAATGAAATCACTAATCCGTTTTATTTTAGAGACCAACTTATTAAAAAAACGGACATATTATAGAATTCAGAAACCATCCAATGACTGAAAATACTGAAATCTTTTACAGATTCTGTTCCACACCGTTCCATGTAGGCCTTCTAATGTTTTGGCAAATAAAATATTGAGCTAAAATGAACTGAAAACTCTCATCTTAATGACCAGGTCATCATAATCGGCACAATTACTCATGTATCTATTTACTTCTTTGATATCTAGTGAGCTGTAGTTGTACTTTTTCATGTTTTTTTTCAATTTAAGCTTTATTTATAAAGACTTAAAGCTATGTTCATCAGCCCTCAGCAATGCACATTCAATGCATCAGTAGATATAAGTTTTATTCACAAAATCTAACTTTGTTCTTTTATGCCAAGAAGTAAATTGTCAAAGTTCTCTGCTGGAAGAAGAAAGGATTGACAGAAAAAAGCTGATTTAGAACCTTCGATGCAGTAGTTCTGAATGTCCCACTCCCATCATCTTTAGTAAAAGCGTTCCCATTTTTCTTTTAATTATGATTTAAGTTTTTAACCAAAAATCGATAAACCTGTGCTGTTTTCTAGGACACAGTTTCTGAGGAGCAGCAGGAGTTTGAGATATGTGTCTCTGAGTAGGGAGCTTTTGGTCCACCCCGTGTATTCTCTACGTCCCAAATACGACTTTTTTTCTAACTGAATTTTTTTACCTGCCCCTGACGCACAACGATTTGAATAAAGAAATGCTCAAAAATGCAAATTTAAGCTTAATATTCTTAATATTTGACTTCCATCACCAGAAAAAAGACCAAAAGACATGCTAAAAACACCAAAAACACCATGTTCAATGAAAATGGGCTTTTAAAAACTGTTTTCCTAAAGAAAACTCCCTTTTTGTTGACGTTATCTTGACCTTTCAGTCTGTGGTTAAAGTATTCAAATGTATTGAAATTATACCAACAGTCAAGCAAAACCCAACAATGTTGTGAAACCTGTTCATTTGTGAATATTTCTGTCTCGAGTCATTCTCTTTTGGGTTCGTCAGTATCTAGACCTGCTGCTGTCCCAGGTGTGTGGCGTAGTGGAGAAGCACACTGACAGCACCGTGCTGCAGGCTTGTGCCCAGCTGGCCAACACCCTGTGCTCAGAAAACTACACCTTCTCTTCCCGGGCACATCTGGCTTTCAGCCAGCTCCTGGACGACCTGGTGGAATGTTTCAACTCATATTTCGCCGAAATATTGCAGGTTGGAGTCCAATCAGGGAGCTTTTCTAAGATGTGTTGGTGTGCTCTGACATACTGCATAGCAGGTGAACCAAATGACCTAAAGTCTGAAGAAGAATCCACCGTGAAGTAGGTTTAGTCAAATCTATGCTGCACCGTAGAAGGAATTACTAAATGATTCCATTATTGAAATCACATTTAAGGAGATGGATTTGATCTTTAGTAAGAAGGGTATGTTTACTGTTGGAACATTGTCTCTTGTGTGTTCAGGGTGGAGCAGATAAGGACGACACGTACTCTGCAGCCACAGCCTTGAAGAAGATTGCTGTTTTTAGCAGGCGAGTTCCTCTGACGCCCGAGGCCGCAGCTCTGATTCCCTGCACGCCAGCGGGTGACTGTTTTTGTCTGGTTTTCCAGCGCCAAGGACCCGACGGGCTGGAAGCTGTTTGACTCCTGTCTGCAGCTGCTGAATAGTCGGCTGGAGTCTCTGGATCTCCACACGGAGGTTTGGGGCAACCGTCGCTGCTTTCAGACGGCTTCCTGACTTACTTCAGTCATTCGAGTTCCACTCTAACAATCTTTTGATTTATCGTAAAAGCATTGCCAGGGGTCTTTTAAAAACCTGTGTCGTTTTGTAGAACATAGTTCATTCGAAATTAGTATCTGAGTGTCAGGCTGGACCATTGGCACAGAGGAACCCCGCCCCCACTTCCCCTCCCTGTTGTGGAGCTAGGAGCTTACCCAGAGTATCCTCCACGTCACAAATATGCTCTTCTTCAAACAGCCTTTTTTTGTCTGCTCCCGATTCACAAAGATTAAAATAAAGAAATGCTTTAGAAATGCAACTTTAAGCTTCATTTTCTTCATGTATGTCCTCCGTCATCTGAAAAAAGGCACAAGGACATGATAAAAAAAGACCTTAAAGGCATGATTTTCATCCGAGTGGGTGAGTTTTTCGGTGCATGACTTTGAAATTCCTTTCCTCTTGATGTGATTCCAGCTGACGGTGTCGGCTCTGAAGTGTGCAGGCTTTCACCTGATGTGGGCCAAAGTGAACGTGGACAAGTCCAAGCCAAAAGCGGTACGTCGCTTCAGTTGACGCGTCACTCCTCGCCGTTCAGACGCGGTTCTCGCTCAGATCCTCGTCTCCGTCAGATGATGGTGATCTGAGCGGCCGTCACCGGTCTGGCCCTGTGTTTGGATCCTTCATGTCTGTGTTGTCCAACAGTCGAGCAGCAGGCAGCAACGCAACAGTCTGTTGGTGCCTGCTGTGATCCTCACATCTCTCTTCATAATATTCTTTACTGTCATAAACTGGCCTCAATCTCCCCTATATTTGAATATGTAACTCTAGGGATCCTTTTTTCATTTTATCTCACATTTTCCTACACAGAGAATGTCGTTATTATTATTCATGTAATCCTGTTTATCACAGTGAGTCATTTTCATTCTTGTGTCTCAGAATTCTAAGAGACTTTTTTCCCCCATTAAACAATATATGACTTAAATGATAGAACAGTTGATAGAACTGCTGTTTCTGCACCAGAACTTGTCCAGCGCTGCTGCACCACTAAATGCATCACAACTCTGTCATTCCTCTCTTTTTTTTTTTTTTACAGGCGGAACTGAAGCATCTGAAAAAAGACATGAACACGTTCTGCAGAATCTGTCAGAGGTGTTTGTCTGTGGACAAGACAAGGATCAGAGATGAGGTAAAAGCTCTCATCTGATTGGATGATGAGATGGCAAATAACAGCTCACTTCTAGGAGTGGGAGGAATTTGGTTTTATTTTTAGCCAAAAAACAAAAAAAAGATCAGTGAATCGATTTAGCCTGCAATCCATTTATGGATTTTTGAATCTGTTCTGGTATCACTTGGTTATTTTAGCTATTTAGCACCTCATTCTCTTTTTACTTCCACTTTAAATGGTCGGTTTAGTTTGTAAAGGAGGTGCTTTTATTAATAGCACTTATATACAGTCAGGACCATAAATATTTGGACAGAGACACATTCTTTCTAATTTAGTTTCTGTACATTACCTCAGTGAATGTTAAATAAAATAACTCATTTTATGGGCTCGTAAGTAATTGGACAATTAACTTCCATGCTATTGCATGGGCAGGTGTGGGCAATTCCCTTGTTATGTCATTATGAGTGAAGCAGATAAAAGGCCTGGAGTTGATTAAAGCAGTGTTTCTCAACTAGTGTGCCGTGGGAGACTCCCCTCATTAACCGATCTAAAAACATTTTCCATGTCCAGGATGTCAGCTCTTTGTTCATCCAAACAGGCCCTGATAAAACACTGAGTAGTTAGGAATATGAAAGATCGTAAAATACTTTTTTCTTTGTGTTTATTTGATTCTATTAAAAACACTTTGATAAGAATGACTGTACCATGATTTAGCCGCAGCTTCAGCTGTTTTCTAAAAAGTCCCGCCCATTTAACTGTCTCCACCAATCATTCTTGGAGGCTTAATCATACGTCATCAGTCTGACCAATCAGAAGTGGTTAAAGTCTTCACTTCCTTGTTCTGATCCTGCTCATAAAGTCGCTCAGATCTAACAAAAATACCAGCTAAAGCTCGTCTTTAGCGGTGTAGCTTTCCACAGAATCCGGTATCAGACCGTGGAACAAGTGAACAAAACAATGAAGAGACGTCAGTCTTTCTGCCCTTTTGCGGTAGTTTTCACACTACATCTCCCATGATGCATTGGGCTAAAGTGACAGTGTCTCAGCGCACAGTCGTCCTTGCTAAACGTCTTGAAACCACAATGAACACACATCAGTTTTTAAATCTTCTAACTTTTATCACATCTTTTATAAAAAAAACAGCTGTAACTTCCTGCTTTTTCTGCCACAATTATCACAGAAATGCATGCGAGATTGCAGAGGGGCTGTAGATCAGTACAGACTATAGTTTTCCTTTTTTAATTTTTGGATGCTGGTGTGCCGCAGGATTTTTATCAAGTTTAAAGTGTGCCCTGGCTCAAAAAAGGCTGAAAAACACTTGATTAGAGGACTCGTGCTTGCATTTTGAAGATTTTGCTGTGAACAGACAACATGCGGTCAAAGGAGCTCTCCATGCAGGTGAAAGGATCCATCATTAAGCTGAGAAAACAGAAAAAAGCCATGCCAGAATGACAGAGAATGTCTTGAACTCATGGACGTCACCAGATGCTGGGTTTTCTCCTTCTGGATGCTCTGCCAGGCCTTTACTGCAGCAGCTTTCAGTTGCTGTTTGTTTGTGGGCGTTTCTGTCTGAAGTTTAGTCTTCAACAAGTGAAATGCTGCTCAATTGGGTTAAGATCAGGTGACTGACTTGGCCATTCAATAATATTCCACTTCTTTGCTTTAATAAACTCCTGAGTTGCTTTGGCTGTATGTTTTGGGTCGTTGTCCATTTGTATTATGAAACGCCGCCCAATCAGTTTGGCTGCATTCACTTGGATCTGTGCAGACAGTCTGTCTCTTTAGCCCACAACTGTCACAGTGGAAGTTAAAAATATCAGACGCCAACTTCAGCCTCATCCAACCTTAAGGTACAATGGATTAAAAAAAACGGGCATTTTCTAAATACATTCATAAACATGAATCCACCATTTGAACAACTTTATTAGCAGCATCTTTTGTAACATTTGACAGCCGGTTGTTGAAGGTTAAGTATTATTATGGTCTGTAGGAACAACTGTCACAGTAAATCCACATTTGGAGTCAAGATTCCTGGTTTTTGACTGTTAAATGCAGATTTCTTTTATTTTGAAGTAGACTCTTCTTCTGTTTCCTCACTGACTCTTTTCTGTGTACAGAAATTTTCGAAATGTGTTTGTTTTTAGTTAATTTTCTAGCTGGAGGGTTTCAGACCATCTGCTTTAGGAAAGTAGTGGATGGAATTTCAACTCGTGACCGAGTGACTTGACATGCATCAAGAATGAATCAGATGTGCTGGAGAGAATCCAGTAGATTTCCAAAATAAAGCTTCTTTCAGAATCAGATTATATATAAAGTGGAAAAGAAGTAATTGGTGTGTTTTCCTCTGTGGACCAGTAGCAATGGACCGGTACCGGTCCCATGGCCTGGTGGTTTGGGACCACTCCTGTAAATGACTGAATCAGAGGAATGGGTCTAACAGGGAGTCCCTCCGTTTTGCTCTTCCATTCTTAGGCATTTGAGCTGCTGTGTGACCTGCTGCTGTTGTACAGCCAGGCTTCAGTCCGTTCAGAACCTGCGCTCCAGCCGCTGGTCCACCTGCCGTCTGTGTCTCTGTGCTCCGAGTTGGCGTCGTTCCTGCTGGACCACGTCTTCACTGAGGAGGAAGACGCTGAGCTCTGCGGTACGTGTGCATCCTCCGCTGTAAATAACTGCTGGTGTGATCTGTGCCGCTTTCCTGCAGCAGCTTTAACTCAGTGCTGACAAAGTGACGGATGAAAGACGCTCAGAGGTCCTTTTTGTTCAGAAACACCATTTCCCTGATGTCCCTCCACACAGATGTGTTTGTTCATTCCGTTTATTTTGACTGTTTGTTAGTATCAGCTTTGAATGTATTCAGAAAAATGTCTGTAAGTCAAACTAAGTGCATTTTAAAAATACAAGCAACTATTTCTCCCTCCTCTGATCTTGATTGCAGATGAACGTGAGGAAGAGATAAAGATGACTCTCTTTCAGAAGAGGCGCAGGCAGCTCGCCGGCTACTGTAAGCTAGTTCTGTACGGAGTCCTGGACCTGTCTGCTGCCACCAACGTCTTCAAGCACTACAGCAAGGTCAGACGACGTTTCAGTCTTTAGTCCAGCCTGTTTGCCCAACCTGGGAGGGTAATTAGCTCCTTGCATCTCTGAAGAAATAAAATGTGTTAAAAATACAGGAATCATTGATATTGAAGATGAGGTGTAAAAGTGCGGAGGAGGAAGATGAAACTGGTTTTAGATCCAGCAGGAAGCCGTGGATGAGTCAGAGCAGAAGCTAAAAGCGGCCGACAGATACGATGAACGAAGTGGATCATTTCACGTCTGCAGACCTTTCATCTCAGCTGCTAATTAAACCGATTAACCAAGTTTCCTGTTTCCCCTGCAGTTTTTTAAAGACTTTGGTGACATCATCAAAGAGACGGTGAGCAAGAGCAGGCTCATCAACCCCGTGCAGAGCGCCAAGACGTTCTGCCTGTGCCTGCAGCAGGTGTGCACTCGCGTTTCTCACTGAAAAGGTTTTCAGGCGGCTGCGCCCCGTTTAGACAGAGCGGGAGAGGAGCAGTAGGGGTGAAGAGGAAGAGGCGGAGTTAAGGATCCACACCGATTCAATTTACCATCTTCCTGTGGCATTTTTCTGATGATGATGATGGAGGACATGTATAAAAAGATAAGCTCAGAAATACAGCGGGTATCTAGCTCCAATATTGCTCCCCCTTTTTGTTGCACCCATAATGTCAGGTTGAGGCTGTGACGGGCTGTAAGCTAGAGGGAGAATACGTAAACGGATAAGAGGCGGAAAGTGGGGGCGGGCTTACTCCCCGCCAGCAGTCCTGCCCACAACTCTAAAGTGAATTTCTGATTCACTACTGCTGTTCTGCAGAAAACGTCTTCTTTATTTTGGGAACGCTCTCATTTTGGACTGACAGATGATGGGAGTGGGTATTTAACCTGATGGATGCACCCTGTCCTCAAAACATGAAATGACTGTCGGATCAAAGGTTCTAGCGGCTGTCGCACACACTCAGAGACTTATGTCACTGCTGACTTTTACACATTGAATGGGCTGATGGTCTGCATCTAAGTGTCGTCTATGGTTTTAGCTCTTCTCAGAGATGCTCACAGACGACCCCAGCCAGCAGGATCCCACTGAGATTCGAGACTTGGCGAAGAAGCTCGCCATGACCTTCGGCATTGACCTCCATCGCATCCGTAAACCGCTGGTCGCCCTGCACCTGTCAGTACCTCCCCTCACACAAACGGAGTTCCAGTTCAACCACTTCCTTAAGTCTGTTGTGGAGTTTTTCTAGATTTTATTCACCTGAATGAAAAGGGGTTTCTGGTTCAAATCCCGGCTAGAGCCTCAATTTAGAGTTGGCTAATACTCTGAGTGCATGTGCATCTATTTCAGGTACGGGTGTGTGTTACTGCTCCATAAGTGTCCATGGTTGTCTCTGTGTGGTTCTGATGGACAGAATGGAGTCGGTTTATTCCGTCCTGCCATTTATTCTCATGCTTTTCATATTTGCTTTCAGGGATGGCATAAAGTTTGCGTTTCGAGTCCCAGAGGATGGGAGCAAGCAGCTTCCAAATGCAGACTTCTTGGAAATCCTCAGCGAGTTCAGCTTCAAGCTGCTTCAGCAGGATCGAGTTGTCATGTGAGAAGAAAGAGCAGGAGTTTCTTTTCACAGATGGAAGAAGAGCCTCTGCTGGAGTTCCTCCACACTTTTAGCTGTGTTGCTGCCGTCCTAAAGTACACTTTTGATCGTCTGAGTCTACCCTCAGGGGATGCTTCTTTTTATGTTGTAAAGCAAATGCATTCCTCTCCTAGTTCTTCTTTTCATCTCTTATTCCCCTCCCCCAGATCTGGGTTTCTGAAGTCTGAGTGTCCCGCTGCTGCCCTCTGCTGGCCATCCGTTAAACACTATGAGTGTTCGCTGGCGTCCCGCTCAGCTGCCAGGCTTAAAGAGCAGGAAGTGGCCGCCGGTGCCGTTTCCCAACATGATACCCCTCAACCCAAACGCAGGAGGACCACTGCTGGGGGTGACGCACATCATATACTTTACGTGCTTTTCTTTTGTTTCTGTCAATAAGTGTGCATGAATAAAAAACAAAATTAAATGCCCTGTCATATCCAGACATCTGGTGAAAATAAAAAAAAAACATGTTTTTTTATTCAGATTGTGATCCAAACTATTTTGTGTTCATTAAAAGTTTTATTTTTGGAAGGAATTGTGTTTTTTGCTCCAGGTTCAACATCCAGCACAACCAAAGGGCCGTGGTTGGAGAGCAGCAGCATCCACAGCCGCATGAACACTCCTGTGCTCACCTCCACTGTCCAAAAACGGGCAGCACCGCCGCCGCCACCCACACAGGTCAGAGCAGCAGAGTCGGACGCCGGCAGTGGATTGGCTGAGGTGGAGTCAGAAGACGAGTTCTCCTCAGGGTTAGTTCCATAGTTCTACTTTAGTTGGAGTGTTCATTTCTGTCTTGTTTTAATTAAGGCTTTGAACTCATCAATTAGTTACATTTTTCACCAACAAAACTGTTCAACGTTAACGTCAGCAAAGGAACAAGTTGACGCTCGGCTCAAACGGGCTCAGAGACTTGAAGTTTCTGGGTTTTTTACAAGAAAAATCAAATTCCTGAGGATTTTTGTCAGTAAAAGTAGACGTTTCTGTGACGGCTTCAATCGTGATGTGTTATCCAGGATGCTGATGCGAAAGGTGAATCCCACAAAACGGGGTCGTCTGAATTCCGCCCAGACCGCAGCTGCTCGGGATAAAGAGGATGTGGCGTCCCACCTGACTTTGTAAGGCTGATTTCAAATGGAGGACGGATTTCTGTGGAGAATCACTTTTTATGGGATTCTTCTTTCAGTCGTAGAAACGTTTGTGTTTTATCTGCTGTTCAGGCTTTCTCTGATTGAAGATGACATCTCAGAAAGAGAAGAGGGTGAAGATGAACCGGAGATTGAAGATTCTGACAATGAATCACAGTCTTCTTACACACTGGTAAAAAAAAAAAGTCCCACTCCAGTCAAATTTTGCTCCATTTTTAGCGTTTCTTTTTAATATCATTATGCTGTTTTAGGCTAAGTCAGAAAGACCTGTTGTTTTCTAGGACAGTTTCTGCAGAGCAGCAGGAGTTCAGAGCTCTGATTGTACACTCTTGCACTAGCTTACAGCCCTAACTTAACATCATTAGAGGGGGGGGATAGCAAGCCTTATTGGAGCTATCCAGTGGTGCAGTTTGGAGCCAGTGGATGCATCGGAATGGAGCAGAGCTGGGAGAGGCAGCTAGGTGCTCTCGGAGCCAGCCCAGTGGATTTCACACAAATAAGCTCTTTTTCCAGCCGCATGTTTTCATCCGATTCACAACACTTTGAATGCAGAAATTCTCACAAAAACTAAGCTTAATTTTGTCAATATGTTGAAATCCAAGTTTATTTAGATATTATTTGTCCTTCTAGGGAACACATCAAAGTGCTTTCGATATAAATAATAAAATATAAATACTAAAAATAGTTCTAAAAAAACACCTACTCATTCTGCTAAAACTATGTAAAGGCTAAGCTACAAAGATGAGTTGTAAGTTTTTTTCTTCACAATGTGACGTGGTCTGGCCGTACTGACCTCTGAGATCACCAGCAGACCTGCGCCTGAGGACCTGATGACAATGAAGGTCCAGTTTCATTGAAACTTTTAGAAAAAGTAATAAAAGCATCTTAAAATGGATCCTAAAGCCGACTGGGAGCTAGTGCAAAGATTTCCAAGCTGGAGTAATGTGCCGCTACTTTCAGGTTCTGGTTAAAAGGCACAATAAATATGTCCTCTATAGTCAGAAAAGAACATGTGAAAAAGACCAGAAACCCCATTTTCATTGGAGCGAGTCTGTAAAGAAGAAGTAGAGATCCTGTTGTGAGCTAGCTTTAGTTTTTGTTCAAAGTTGAGACGGTTGGAATGATCTGTAAATCAGTTTGTACGGTTAGTGTTCCGCAAACTGTTTTGGTTGTGAACTATTTGATTGTGAAGTTAAAAGCGTCCTCTGGTTGTGTTTTCTTTCAGCCTTCTACAAGGCACACCTCCGTCAGCGTCCTGGATGAGCTCTTTGACTGAAATCTTTCGGGGATCCTCCAGCCAGATCTTCTGGAGCTTCAGGAGTAAAAAGTACTTAAAAAAAAGGTTTCTTTTTCTGTTTGAGAGCTGTTGCCCTTTGTAACTTTGTTTATAAATATTTTTGTTTGTTGTAAAAGATGAAATATTTTTGAAAAGTTGAAATGTTTATATTTTATTGGAAGTAATGTTCGAAACCTGTCAGCTTTTTTATAAACTGAAAGTGCAAGGACTTCTTAGTATGTTGTATTGTTGGCAACATGTGTTTTGTTAAACAGTTTTGTTTATTTTTTTAAGACTCTTATTCAAAAGTGTTGTGTTTGGTGTTTCATCATTTTTGATTTTGTATTTCAAAATGAAATTAAATGTTGTAAAACACAGGTATCGGCCCTGATTGATATGTGTGATGGGAAAACATGTGTTAGGTTTTGAATGATTTAAACATATAAAGCAGTCAACTATATGCTTTAACAACCATGACAGATCATAAAAATAATAGAGCCATTAACCAGAGCTGAAAAAGATACCAGTGATTGCATAAAAATCTCTTACCTCTAGTTTTGTTTACACATTCAATGAGAAAAATTACCTATAAACATGTTTGCTTTTGCATTTTTTTCTATCAAACAAAATGTAGTTTAGGGTTGGATTTTGCCCTGTACCTCCTTTGTCTTGTAGGTTCAGTCTGTTCATGCAAAATCTTATCGTCACATTTCGCGCCATTCCTGACAAACTGGGCGGAAGTTTATCCAGTCACGTGAGACGTTGTCTCCAGCAACTTTCCCGCCACTATCAAATCCCGCCCCTCCTCTGTGAAAGCCGCGAAACTATTGGCTGATGCGATTGTCAGACTCGCGCCACTTTTTGCTCTCCGACCGACAGGAGCTGGGTGCTTGTGAATGAGTTCAGCACTCCAAGAATAGAAAATAAAATATCTATTTAAGCTTTACGTTTGACTTCATCTGGGCTTTGTAGCGTTGCGTTACGAATCATCTGTCGCGGAGCTGAACGCCTGCAGCCATGGCGCGAAAGGATTATGCGGCAGAGAAAGGTAAGGACTTGTGTGTCTGTGGAGAACAGCATGGCAGCAACAGGTTGGCCGGATTTCCTTTTTTGACAAATATCTTTAAACGAAAAGCAAATCGTGTGAAGCTGCATGTCGCTGAACATTTCATATGAAGATTTACGTGTTGATGATGTCATTCATTAGTGAACTTTATCTCATACACTACTTTATCTCACCTGTAATGCCAGTTTTATACTTTTAATTTCTATTTGTCGTGGTTACATTACAGCACGGTGTGTTAGAGTAACCCGTTAAGACATAACTACTCCTAAGATGGTTACTAATAAGTTGGTGAGTCGTACTTCGTTGGAGTTGGTGACTCCGCGGTGACCCGGATGGAGCCTTAAACAAAGGAGCAGGCGCCACACTCAACTTCAACGCACATGCCCTGCGATGGTGGCCCGCAGAAAGTTGACATTTCACAATGTATATAAACAGTCTGCCGCCTTTAACAACAACTTTATCTTTACGTACAAATATGAACGTATATTTTTAACCAGCATAAATAAAGTGCTTTTCATGATTGGGTAACTTCTACAATTTCCCTTTATGGTGAAAAGGCTTTTAAACACCACAAAATCACAGGTTTTGTAGTTCGTGTACACAGAGTCCAAATGTGTGGCCAAAGTAGAGACTCCAGCCTTTTTCCTGAGTGTTAGCATGCTAGCTGCGTAGCTGTTGTGGCGTCCGTGAACGGGCCATTTTGTATTTAGCGCTTCGTGCGGTGACTCAGCCGGCGCTGCTGCTGCTGCTGTAGAGCCGCGCAGTCCGTTCCCTTCCGTGAAAACAGACACGCTAACACTTCAGACTCAGGGTTTTGAACATCTATACAACGTAACTACTGACAGACCCTTTAAAAAACTTGTGTGGCAACAAGCAGAGTCAGGAAAAAACACACACAAGAACACAAAAAACGATGCAACTAAATTGTGCTCAAACACCTCTCAGTGTATGTAAACGGTACTTATTATGCGCCAAACTAGTTTTCATGCTGTTACATGGATAGTTTATGGTCCCCGGGTAAAAATAATTTATGTTACCGTTTTTGGATCAATATATTTCGGGTTTGCGCATGTTTAGAACACCCCTTGGGACTAGTTTTTGCCGTCTCCCCCCTTACCGCTGGGCTATTTATCCTATTAAAGATGCGTTTGGTCGGGGCGGCGTGTACGAATCACTACCCTGCTAGCAGCAGCTAATGATAAAAGATGGCTGGCCGCGGTTAGAAAACAACAGCATGGACTGCTTTTAAGAGCGGAGGAGCCGCGGAGGGATATGAAGTGACGCGGCACAAAAGCCATGTGCTGCTTTGTTTACAATAACATCCTCGACCAGATACGCAATAAAGCCACACTGGCGCTTTCCCGTTGCTACCTACAAGTAAGTTAAATGGTTTTTATCGCCACACAAAGGCTGTTTGTTTGTTAATTCCGTTAGTTCCGCGGTTCTGCTTCCGAAGTTGGGGTTGAAGTGTTTTCAAAAAAGAGGGGCGCCGAAGTGAATGCGCGCTTGTTGTTGTTTTATTTACAACGCGCTCTGAGGAAAATCCGCTCCAGGAAGCCCGTTTGTTGTGTACCCGAAAATCGCGCTAATGTGCGCACCTGTGCGAAAACTAGCTTCCATCAGGGCTCCGGCGGCTAATTGTGTGTTACAGTAGGCAATAGTGACTCATCGAGATTACAGGATGCCATGTTACTCAACAAAGAGGGTCGTCGCAGGACAACAAATTAGCTCCCAGTTTGCAGGCCTGCAGCTTCAAATTGATAATCATTCTGTTATAGGAATATAATGCATAAAACTGTTTTTGCCAACAGCATTCAAACCGCCTTTGTTTGTATTATTAAGACCGGGGATTTGTGTTTTGCAGAAAAGTGCAAAAGGTTCCTGCAGGAGTTTTACACAGAGGACGGCAATGGGAAGAAGGTGTTCAAGTACGGAGCACAACTTGTGAGTACAGCCAATGCACAGCACATGCATTTATGGCAGATGGAGGCGTTTCAGAGAGCGCCTGTTTTCTCTTCTCATTGTCATTATTATTCCAGTTTATCCACCATAATCTGCTTTTTAAATCAACCAACTGAGTCCTTCCCATCAGCTTGTCAACATGCTTGTTTTTCTAATAGCTTTGGTGTGTTTGTGGATAGGTGGCTTTGGCCCACAGGGAGCAGGTGGGCCTCTTTGTGGAGCTGGACGACGTGGCTGAAGAAGACCCTGAGCTGGTGGAGAGCATCAGTGAAAACGCCAAACGCTACACGGGCCTGTTTGCCGACGCCGTCCACGAGCTGCTGCCAGAGTACAAAGAGAGAGACGTGCGTTTTAGCACATTTTTTGTTGTTGTTGTTCTTATTATCTTGTTGCATGGATTATTGCAGTTTGTCTGCAAACAGAATTGTGGTCATCTTTAGTAGTTTTTTGACAATCTTACATAGCTTTGTGGTAGAAGAAACGTGTAATTGTTGTTTTGGTTCTATTGTAAAAGCATTTTCAGTGGTCTTTTAGTTATGATTGTGTTGTTTTTAGGTGAAATCCATGTCATTTCCTAGGGCAGGGTAGGAGCGGGGGCTTGTGGCCAGCATAGCTTCTACATAACAGTCTTTTGCAGAGTGGTCTTCCATCTGCTTCTGATTCACAACAATTTTGATAAATAAGTGCAATGTTAAGCTATATGTCCTCCATCATGAGAACAATGTCACCCAAAACACAATTTCCATCATAGCGGGTCTTTAAAACCGCCCCACACTGACGACGTTCTGCTGTCAGGACTACATTGTGGAAGCAAACGGAATAAAGATGAGCTCTTTTATGCTGTTTCTATCTCAACTGAGCGAACCATCAGCCGGTCCATCAATCTGAATGTGTTTTAATAATTCAGGTGGTGGCTAAAGACTCTCTGGATGTGTACATTGAGCACAGGCTGATGATGGAACAAAGACTGCAGGACTCTGCAGATACCAGAGACTCCCGAAACCAGTACCCACCAGAACTCATGAGGAGATTGTACGTAGATGTTCAGATTTATTCCAGTATTTATTTATTTTTTGTCCTTTCAGCCTGAATTCTGCTCTGAAAACTGCTTCTCCCGTCCACAGCGAGCTCTACTTTAAACCTGCGAGCACCTCCAAGTCCAAAGTGGTGCGCGACATCCGAGCCGACAGCATCGGTCAGCTGGTCACCGTTCGGGGCATCGTGACCCGCGCCACTGAGGTCAAGCCGATGATGGCGGTGGCGACGTACACCTGTGACCAGTGCGGCGCCGAGACCTACCAACCCGTAAGCTCGCGTCCAAACTGGCGTCACATTCGAACCAGCAAGCAACAGCTTCACCTCCCCCCACCCCCCGATCTCTGCCACAGATCCAGTCTCCCTCCTTCATGCCGCTCATCATGTGCCCCAGCCAAGAGTGCGTCACCAACAAATCTGGGGGGCGGCTCTACCTGCAGACCCGGGGCTCCAAATTCGTAAAATTCCAGGAGCTGCGAATTCAGGAACATGTACGAAGCTCCAAACACTGAAATCAGCTTCTTGGTATTTAGCGACTGTCTTACGAGTTGTCGTTCTCCAGAGTGACCAAGTGCCAGTAGGCAACATTCCCAGGAGCATGACGGTGTATGCACGCGGCGAGAACACGCGTCTGGCCCAGCCCGGAGACCACGTGGCCATCACCGGAGTCTTCCTCCCTCTGCTGCGCTCCGGCTATAGTCAGGCTATTCAGGTAGCGTTGTTTTTCTTTCATCTTAACAGGAGAACAGAGCTGCATGTTACAACTCATCTGGTTTCATCTTCTCAGGGACTTCTATCAGAAACATATCTGGAGGCTCACAACATCACCCTAATGAACAAAACTGAAGACGACGAGCTGGCGACTGAAGAGCTGAGTGATGAGGAGCTGCGCAGCATCACAGGTCAGGCTGGACACCACAGAAACGTCTGTCCCTTCAGCAGCAGCTAACGCAGCCACGTTTGGTTACAGAGGAGGGATTCTATGAGAAACTGGCCGGTTCCATCGCACCCGAGATCTATGGACACGAAGACGTGAAGAAGGCTCTCCTCCTGCTGCTGGTTGGAGGAGTGGAACAGGCTCCTAAGGGCATGAAGATCAGAGGTGAGCACACCTGCACAATTCTGACAAACGTGCCATAGATTGAGTTCAAAGGTGGAGCCACAGTTGATTCAGAGAATTCAGCTGCTTTTGTAAAATGTAAGAAACTGAAGCTCTCATGTTTTGTGACTCTTTTCCCTGAAGGCAGCATCAATATCTGCTTGATGGGAGACCCGGGAGTAGCAAAGTCTCAGCTGCTGTCGTACATCGACCGCCTGGCTCCCAGGAGTAAGTCTTTTGATTTCTCATTTCATCCACGTTCCTCTGGAAGAAGACATGAAAGATGTGAAACGTACGTGGATGTGTGGTCAAACGCCTGTTTCTGTGGTCTCCAGGCCAGTACACCACAGGTCGGGGTTCATCCGGCGTCGGTCTGACGGCAGCTGTGATGCGTGACCCCCTGACTGGTGAAATGACCCTGGAAGGCGGAGCTTTGGTCCTGGCCGACCTGGGTGTGTGCTGCATTGATGAGTTTGATAAGATGGCAGATGCTGACCGAACAGCCATCCATGAAGTGATGGAGCAGCAGACCATATCCATTGCAAAGGTAGGAGCAGCTGCCTGCCCCCCCCCCCCGAGCATAATGAGTTCAAGTACAACCGCACAAGTCACGATGCATTTCTGCCTCGCTGTGCAGGCCGGCATCATGACCTCCCTCAACGCTCGCTGCTCCATCCTCGCTGCGGCCAACCCCGCCTACGGCCGCTACAATCCCAGGAAGAGCATCGAGGCCAACATTCAGCTGCCGGCCGCCCTGCTGTCCCGCTTCGACCTGCTGTGGCTCATCCAGGACAAGCCGGATGCCGACGCTGACCTGCGTCTGGCGCAGCACATCACCTACGTCCACCAGCACTGCCGACAGCCGCCCACGCACTTCACGCCCATCGACATGAAGCTGATGAGGTGCTGCTTGTCCTTTTACATGTTTCCCGTCAAGCCCTTGAGCACCTGGCAAGACGTATTAACGCCATTTTGGACGCTCCCTTCAGGCGCTACATCGCTCTGTGTAAGAAGCGGCAGCCCGTCGTCCCGGAGGCCCTCGCGGATTACATCACTGCTGCCTATGTGGAGATGAGGAAGGAGGCCAGAGTCAGCAAAGACACCACCTTCACCTCTGCTCGTACCCTCCTCTCCATCCTCCGCCTCTCCACCGCCCTGGTGAGGACATGAAAAACCTGTGACACGTCTGCTTGGCAGGAGCTCCATCGGACCTCTGAGTTCGCTCCCTTCAAAGTCTTTGGAGGTTTATGCTTTCATTAGCTGCCCAGCATGAGATAAAGTGCTTACAGTGCAGGTAGTGATCAGAACAGTCTACTGCAGTGTGAGCACTTCTCTCCCACGCTGGTCCAAAGCGCCTCCGTTTCTCTGTTACCTCTCTGACAGTCGTCTGTGGTTCTGCCTCTGGTTACCAAAAGTGCTGTTTGTGCAGGTAGAAGTCACCAGCTACTGCAAAACCAGCACTTCAGGTAAACTGATGGACCGTCCACAGGGGGGCGCTGCAGGGTCTCGATGAGGAGAACGAGCGTTTGAGACTTCTGTCAAGGATCTTCTGGTCCTGGCCAGCTTTGCAGGGTGGGCAGTCAGCCTGTGCATGCCTGGAGCAGCTGTGCAAACCCATGCAAAACTGACTATGGCCAGCACTGCCATCTATGCCTTCTACATGAAGTCTACATGGTTTTATTTTTAATGTCCATGTGCTTGTTTGACCTGTGGAGAGATTAGCTGGTGTTGAGAGGCGGAGACTTGGGCAATTGCCGGGCATCCCAGAGGGCATTGCACTTGTCTCGGTCTGACAGTGCCGGCACAGCGCAGCCTCCGTCGACGCGGTCCGGTCAGATTAAGGAGTGCCGGCCCCTCAGAACCCCCGTCTGAACCCCGCCCGCACTTTCTCTGCTCGTTTGCAGGCCCGGCTTCGCATGATGGACACGGTGGAGAAGGAAGATGTCAACGAGGCCATGAGACTCATGGAGATGTCAAAGGATTCGCTGCAAGCAGACAAGTCCAGCGCGACGAGGTTGGTATCAAACATTACAGAGCAGAGGGTATGGTACAACCACTCCAGTAGCCGGATCCCTTTAGGGTTTTCTTTTTTAAATAGGAGTGTCTGTGTGACCTGCAGGAAGCTGTAAAACCTCCAGGTTTTTACAGCTTTGTGTTCGGTTTCCTGTTCACTTGAGCAGGCGCTGATGTCATGTTCACACTTCAGCCCAGATCTCACACTGGTGTGGTTTTCTTTAGCGACATTTCTGACCCTTTTCTTGTGCTGTATTGCTATGCTGGTGGGCATTCTGACAGTGATGCATGCTGGGAATGCTACCAAGGCTGTTCTGACTGTGTCCTCTCCCCTTTCAGGGCCCACCGTCCAGCTGACGTCATCTTCTCTCTGGTGCGGGAGCTGGCCACGGAGAGCGCGGCGGGTCGCGGCGGTTCTGGCGGCGTGGTCCGCATGGCTGAAGCGGAGCAGCGCTGCGTCTCCCGGGGCTTCACGCCCGCTCAGTTCCAGGAGGCTCTGGAGGAGTACGAGGAGCTGAACGTGTGGCAGATCAACCAGGCGCGCAGCCGCATCACCTTCGTCTGAGCGGTCCCTTCCATCTTCAGAGCGAGGACTCCCTCTGAATGTGGTCATAATCCATATGTGTCGCCGCTTTTATGGTCCTGTGAACGGCCACAGTGCTTGTAAATATGTACGTCAGAAGTTAGTATTTGTTTATTCAGGTCACAGCTCCTTGCATCAGTTGATGCAGAGCTTCTCTGTACATTTATAATTGCAAATGTTAGAAAACTATAATAAACCTTTCAAATCTGTGTGATGGTTGTTTCTCTCCAGTGTTTGTTTTAGGTTACAAAACTCAGAAATGGTAGCCTTTATTTTCTTTTTTGTATTAGTTTTCTCTGTAAAACGGGGAGAAACTGAACTGCAGGCAAATCTGGAGCTCAAGCAACAAAGATTTGCTTTAGACAGTGGAATTATGGGAAAAGTAAACAATGCATAAACAAGGCTTCAGGACAGACGGGGCTGTCAGTGTCTGTGATGGACCAATCTAAGTGAGCCAAAGGAAAATGCTCAGAAGTACGATTCTATTGAATAGATTTATTTATACACTCTCAAAACTGGGCCCCAAAGAGAGGTAAACGGAGAACATCAATGGAGGCGATTAACCAAACACTAACCTACTGAACAGACAGGTTGGTGCTCTTGCATGGTCCTGGTTCAGTTCTCAGCTGGGATCTCTGTGGAGGGGATTTTTCTCTCTGGTCTCATCTTTTGAAGTGGAACAACTTCCACAATTGGTGGCTGACTAAAAGACTTTTGCTTTTCATCTTGTACCGTCTCCAGAAAAGCAATTAATGGCATCTTCCAGTTTTCTGGCTCAAGTACAGTGTAACCCTTGTGCTATCTTAGGCACTTTAACATTGGGTGTTGGGTCATCTAGACCCACTAGACAGTGCTCTGAACCTTTTTTCTTCAATGATTTGTGATCTTCACTGGTGTCCATGGATTACATGAAATCCTCTCCCCCTTTATCCACCTTTGTCATGGTAGGGAGAACACGTCAATGGTCCTCTTGACCCCACAGGATAGCACAAGGGATATAAAGGTTGTGTTTCCTGATTGCCTCTTTTGGGCCCCAACCACAACTCCAAGCCCGGTCAGCAGCAACCTCCCCAGAACTAGTAACTTGAAACAGCTTGCATCAATTTAGCTAACAATAAACTGATAAACGGGCAATAAACTTATATACATTTTTCCAACATAAACTACAATGTGAGCTACAAATATACAGTAATGTGCTGTAAAAAAAAAGTGCAAAGCTTCTTAATATCTTCATATTCATTTGAGAATAGAAAGTCCAAACATGTAAACGTAGTCAAAGTACCAGAACGATCAACTGTTGATCTATTTTAAAAGCGTTCCCAGTGATCTATTAATTATGGTTAGGCCATTCTTTGCACAAATAAAAAGGGTTTTCTAGGACATAGTTTCTGCAGAGCGGCAGTAGTTCATCAGAAATTCACCTCTGAGTTGTTGGCAGAGTAAGCCCACCCCACTTCCTGTCACCCATCTGTTAACACGCTCTCCCAGTTTAAATGTCATCCCAGCTTTTTCAAACAGCATTTTTTTTGTGTGCTCCTGATTCACAACAATTTGA
Source organism: Oryzias latipes (assembly GCF_053564925.1). Lineage (NCBI taxonomy): Eukaryota > Metazoa > Chordata > Actinopteri > Beloniformes > Adrianichthyidae > Oryzias > Oryzias latipes. The sequence continues at coordinate 9,423,268 of NC_136246.1, forward strand.
ATCAAGAAATACTCAGAAAAACGATTTTAAGCCTAATTTTATTTCTGTCACAAGAACGTTAAAATACAATTTTCGTCAGAGTGGGTCTTTAACAATTTGTGGAAGATGTGCCAAAACCATGAAACTTTCCATTCTGAGAGATCACGATGAAAAGGTTATTTTCTCAAAGGCTGCAGGAGCTGGAGGAACTTCAGCTCACAAACACGTTTATGACTTATAATTGAATGTGAGGACTTCCTGTAAAAATGCTGTGTTTTCAGGCAGCTCAGATTTAATGGCAAACATGCAGAGGCACAAAAAGGCAGCTGTGATAGTCACTCTCAGTCCCAGAAAAGCAGGTGTTCTTCGTACAAAAATGACCACCTCCATGGTCTGACCATGCAGCACAAATCTGTAAAACCTCTTGAGCAATGTCTGCTCAAGACCATGCAGGTTATCACTGTAATTTTAGTTTTCTTGGCATTGATATTCAGTAAGTAGGCAGCCTTTCCTCAACACTTAGCAGCTGTCGCAGCAGGTAACTCTTTCCCCTCAGACTTAATGGGGAGTTTCCATTTGAAGTCTTTTCTTTATGGCTTTGGTCCAGGCGCTTTTTATTACTAATTGTAGCCACAGGGCCCACTTTAACTGTCCAGGAGGTAGGATCTTGTATTCAAATTTGGTGAAATCCCATTGGACAGAATTGTATTTTACACTTTGGCTGACGTGTGGGTTCCTATTTATCCCTTTCTGCCTGCTGGAGCTGTCAAGACGGCCTCCTGAACCAGGTAAGAAAACCATCCGCTTTATTTTCAATGTTGCACCAATGAAGCAAGACTAGTTTTACTGTTAAATAGAACAGTTTTAACCTGGATTTACCTGATTTCTGCTGATACGTGTGAGCCACAACTTCAAAGAAATGTTAATTATTCATGAAAATTTGATGCATAACTTCTTACAAGGAATAGAAACGATCTACTTTTTCTGTTTTTTCTCTTCAAATATTTCTTCTCTGCATTGCAGGGGTTCAAAATGACTTCTTCATTGTGTGTGCTGGGGCCTCTTTGTTGCCTCTTGCTCATCTCAGGTTAGTTTTTTAACTTTTGTTCAAGTTAAAAAAAATGTATATATATATATAATTTGTCCGTATACCAGCTGTTCGCCCTGAGAAGTTGAGGTTTTTGAGTTCAAATCCACGGCCAAGTTATATATATAAAGGACTCCAAAAATGGGGCTCAGTGCCTCCTTGTCTGACACTCGGCATTGAAGGATTGGAACCACCAAATGGTTTCCAAGCACGGCTATTACTGCAGCTCACCGCTCCCCCAGAGGATGGATCAAATACAAGGACTTAATTTCACACACCCAGGTGTGTCCCCCTGATGGGACTTAAGCTAAATATGTCCTTTTGCTTTCAGGCCACCTGGAGGCCAAGACTCTGCTGAGCGCCATCCAGCAGGAAGGTAAGAGCAGCGCCGTCCTCAGCTCAGTTACTTTCTTTTTTACTCTGCATGGCCTAAGTGAGGTTTCTTCCTCCTCCATCAGCAATGGTTCCTGTGAGCGAACTCAGCCTGGACTCAGAGAAAGCCAACGGCTTCTTGACTCACTCCAGACCCAGACGTAACGTGGAACCGAAGTGGCACAGAGGAAACCCAGACTTCCAGTCCTACTACAGATACTACAGCAGTATCGGACACGTGGAGGGGGTACGACACCTGGAACACATTGTTGTCTCCATATACTCATGATCTCCTGAATGCAATCAGGTTTCCTTTTATCAGAAATCCTCAATCAGGGTGTAGTAAAGCTGAGCGATTATTATGATCAGATTTGGTTAAAATGTTGTTTTTTGGTCTGTAAGTCTTTTGCCTGAATATGTTTTCTTCTCTCAGCTCTATGAGATCGACAAGCTGAGGATGCTCTACCAGCAGATGAGGTATCTGGAGCAGACGTACGGTCCCGACGCCCCGTACTACCAGAACAAACTCGTGCCAAAGATCAAGTGCGACCCAGCTACTGACAAATCGTGCAAACTCCCACCTCCGCCTCCTCCCATGAAAGGGCTCCCAAAGCCCACAGAACCCCCGATAATTCCTCCACCTCCCCCCGCCATGTCTCAGGCTGACGTGCTCTTCCTCTGCAACAGCAAGGACCCCCTCTGCAAGCCTCACATCGTCTACCTGCCTTCAGGCGCCGTGCCTGTACTCTGTGACCCTCGCTACCACCCCCACTGCACCCCTCAGAAGGCCCCACCAGCCCCCGTGGTAGTGCAGAAACATCTTCCTCCTCCTCCTCCTCCAAAGAAGTCTGCTCCACCTCCACCTCCAGTCTACGTCAAGAAGACCCCCGTGGTCCCTGTCCGTGCCTTCAAGGGCATGGAGTATGACTGCGACCCCTACTGGGACCCCGACTGCCTGATCGACCACCCTCCCAGGTCCATCAAGGGAAAGATCGAGGCGCCTCCACCAACTCCCCCACCTGAGGAGGAGCCGGTAGAAGAGCCGTTACCCCCCGCTCCCAAAGAAAAGAAACTAACCTACCCACACCCTTACCCTTACTACTACTTCCCCCACCCGTATGACCCCAGGGATGACCTTTATGACCCTGCTCGCTTCCAGTACCCACAGCCTGATGCTGCAGCTGATGAGCCTGCAGAGGAGGGGCATTGATAATTAGGTGGGAGGGGCGGTGAAACAGCTGTCTTTAAATGGAGCAGGCTGATTGACACCAGGCATAGAATACAGCTGTGATTAGATCCGTCTGGATTCAGAATCACCTTCAGCATGAGGGGAAGCGGTTTTTACTCAACATGGCCATTCATGCATTTGCTCTTTGAACAGATTTCAAAATAAAAGTCAGTTTATGGTTTGACATTTGCATAGACACACGTTTCCACGCCGGTGCAACGTGGCAGCTAAACTAAAGTGTACCGACTCAGACTGGAGATCATTAGGTCTGCTTCCGCTGTACATCTAACACCCAAATAAAAGCTGACTCCTGCTACACGTTGCACTCAGTGGAGCCGTGTCCAGCCTCATTTTTTTTCTGCTGAATATTCCCGTCTGTCTGAGCCCACATCAGCCCATCAAACAGCGGGAGGACGACTTCAAACGACCTGCCGACAGCGAGCTGCAGCAAACTTTCACAAGCTCGTTTAAAAGTGCAGATCTGACACGTCCCTTTAGAGCCAGCTTCATGCAGCTCCTTTAAAAAGAAAACTCAAAAGTCCCATGAAAAAAAACAACAGATCCTTTATTACATACAGAAACATGAGACTAGAAAACAACCCGGGTAAAAGACAACATTCGTGTACAGAGGGTTCACTGCAGTGCAGAAGAGTGGATCTCTGACTGACGTCTTTAAGTGCTCTCAGATTGTGGCTGAGGATGGTAAGTGGGTCTGAAAAACCGCTGAGGCTGTGAGCTTCTATTAGCCAATCAAAATACACACAAAGCGCAAAAAAAAATTAAAAGGTAGGGAGAGACCAGGGGGAAAAAAAACCCCAAACTGCAGCGTGTCGTTTGCATCTCCAGAATCTCAAAAGAAGAGTCCTCTCATCCTGCGGCCGATGCCCTGTCGGTCGTAAAGGACGTTGAATTTGTTGATGAACTGGTTCATGCTGTTGCATGTCTTGGTGATGGTGCCTAAGTAGGCCATGAGGCCGACGTCGTTGCATTGCTGCAGGGGGGGAGAAGCAGAGTGAGAGTGAGGCACAGATTCAACAGTCATCTGCAGCAGGAAGCAGAAGAAAAAAAATTATGAAAGAATGTGCATCTTAAAAGCTCTTTTGATTTATCCATCAGTCCATTGAATCCCTTTTGGGATCACAGAGCTGTTGGAGCCAACCCAGCTGCTGTCACAGGTCCACACAGAATCACAAATTACCCCATGAAGCAGGAAGCCGGAGTACCCGGGGAAAACCCTCGGGGAGAACATGCAAACTCCACACAGAAAGGTCCCAGCTGGGATTTGAACCAGGACCTTTTTGCTGTGAGGCAAGAGGGGTAACCACTATTCCATCATGCATATTTAAGTCAATTATATTTGACTCATTCCAAATCTAATAACATCTAACATTAAAAATGAGAGGTGATAACCAATCGAGTAAGAGTGTATTAAGACAGATTTGTTTTTAGATCAAATATTGTTGGTAGAACTTCTATCATTACAATTGAAAATGTACATTTTCTAAAAACAAGTCAATGTTTGATCATCTTAGACTCATATTTTGTACAATTTAAACTTTAATCATTGCACACAAATTACTTCTGAATATTAAGAATCTTTCCATCCTATTTAAAATCTATTAGGATATATTTAGTTTACATTTGATAGTTGAATTAAACATCATGACACTTTGGGGGATTTTTTTTCTCTCGTCTTAGTAGTGTTTTATTTTATGAGCAAATTCTTTTATAGTGTTAAACACAAAAAAGCGTAACCCCTTAAGACCCAGGCCAATAGTTGAGGTAACCCTCTGAAGTCACAGGAACCCAGATAAGCAGAACCACTCTGGTAATTTCACCCGAAATGTGACGCCTACAAATTTGAACGCCACGTCTTAAGAGGTTAAAGCACTGAAGCTTCAATGCTTTGGGGGCAACGATTATAGAAACAGTTAAACAGTTTTTGTAATAAAAATCACCAAAAAAAAAAGTCAAGATTTCTGCCGGTTTTATGACAAGAGGCTTAAAAGACGGAAATACCACCAAAAACACTTTTTGTGGCAGAGGAACGTTAATAATAATAATAATAAAAATGTTTGAATATGTGAGAAATTTATTAGACCACATTTTTTGTTTTTTTTTAGTGATACAAATAGGAAGTCCATTAAATGAAAATCCTTTGTCAACCACTGATAAAATTTAGCATAAACTTGAAAGCGAAGAAAGGTAATTTTTTTAAAGCTGGAAATAGGTTCAGGTGTCAAGGGGTTAATTCTTAAAAGGAAAAAAGGTCAACTCTAATATTTATAATTTATGAGACCGAGATAAAATACTTGATTGGTTGTGAAAGGGAAGCATCTGAGCTTATGGACTAGAAAATACGTTTCTGTGGGATTCATGATCCTGAAAGTGCAGGAGATCCAGCATGTGGATCTCCTTCTAAAGAATGGTTAAGAAAATAAAAGCCTGTATCTAAAAAGGTCATAAAGAAGCAGCATTGCATCACAAACAAGAAAGCATTCTACCTTTTAGCAAAGACAGTTTAAACCTCAACAAACAAAACTTCTAAGGTAAATCTCAGTGGAATTCCTTTTTTTTTAACATGTTCTTACATCATAGAAGTCCGTTTTAAATTTGATGGTGCTGAGGACCGGCAGTCTGTGGCACAGGGCGTTTGCTTCTCGAAGGATCTCGTGGTTAAATGGCACCTCTCCTGTAACACAGCGGAGAGGTCATGTGACTGCCGCTGATGCTGCCGTCAAATGGCGGCTTGTTATTAGACAGGCGTGTTGGAACATCTCACTAAAGAACACCTGCTGCTCTTCACGCTCTTTGCCTTTAGCGCCCGCCTCATAAATAAAGCAGACTCACCTGCTTCCACGGCTTTCACGTACTCTAGAATGATCTTCACTCGGCTGTGGAGCATCTTGATTGCACTATGCTGAGCTATGAGGTGTTCAGCCACTGAGGAGGAGGAAGGACAAGTGTTAGTGTTAATGACCTGAAAGCACTTCCACAGGTCTGTCAGGGTCCATTTTCAGCAGCTTGCTACAGATGTGCATTCACCCAATTCATTTATTTCACAAAAGAAAAAGAAGCTAAACAAAATGACATTTAAAAGAATACAAAAAGAAAAAAATAGATTTTATTTGGAAGAAAATAAATCATTTTCCTCATTACAAGAAAGAAAGATCCACATCAAATATTTCCCTCTATCCTGGATCCCAGCAGTGACAGAAATGCTGCTTTGCATCTTATTATAAAAAGAGGAGGCTATGGCTCCAAACTGTCAGGTTGGATAGCTCCAATATTGCTCTTTGGGTTGGGGGTGTGAGGGGCTGCAAACTAGTGGGAGAGAGAGTGTAAACAGATGAGTGATGGGAGGTGAGGGCGGGTGCCATAACTCAGAGGCAAATTTCAAATGAACTGCAGCCGCCCTGCAGGAGAACGATAGAGGTTTTTGGTTGAAAACGCCACAATCATAATTAAGAGACCACAGGGAAAGCTTTGAAAATAGATCAGAAGATGATGGGAGGGGAGTTTCAAAAACAGCTTTGCACTTTGTGACATGTGCAGTGCAACGAAAGAACTTCCTGTTACGTAAACCCACAGGCTTCCATATTGGTCAAAGCTTCTACGGGTCTGTCCAAATCGGAGGGCTGCATCCTTCGTCGAGCGGGTGGGCCAGATGTGAACGGCTGAGAATTTGGACGAGTCTAGCCTTCAGATGATTCCAGCTGTTACATCGGCAAATAATCCAGTCTGAGATTTTAATGACGGTGTATGAAGATTATAAGACCATCAAAAAAGTAACACTGCTGCATCAGCAAAAGAAAGAGTTTCTGCTTGTAGTAGAAGAACATTGTGACAGGCGTTTGAATTGAACAGGCGTTTTCATTTTCATTGTGAAGCATATCTATCTATCTATCTATCTATCTATCTATCTATCTATCTATAACTTATCCAACTTAAATGAATTCAATTGGTAACAAGTAATTGAGTTAAATTTATTCAACCTAATTTCTTACGTCTATAAAACTCAATAATCGTTTATACAACTCAAATTGACATATTTAACTAACTAAATGTCATTTTACTCCAATTCAATTCAAGTTTTTTCATCTTAAATTATTGCACTTCTTGAACTCTCATATGTCTAAATTTGAGCCTGCAGATATTCTCATTTTTATAACAATAAAAATGAATGAAACAAAACAACAGAGAGCGGTAGTGAACGAGAAATTTCTTTTAAAATTGGGAAAAAGACGGCCGTGTTCGTTGGCCGCATTTGAAGGAGTCGTGTTTGGACAGCACTTGTCGCGGCGCTGTGACGTAAGAGGCCTTCAAACGCAGCCTTCCAATTTGGACACAGCCTCCGTCCTTCTGTGTCATTCTCTTTGTAAACAGGTGTTTCCTTTTAAAGTCGGAAGTGAAACTAAATTTCTATTTCCATTTTATCATCTTGTCTTTTGACATGTTTATCATTATAACCTTTTTTATTTTTAATTCAAATAAAGAGACAAAGTGCTTCAAAGAAGCTGGGCCGTGCCACGAGACTTTCCTCAGTGTCCAGTGTCCCAGTGTGCAGTAGCATCTATTGAGTAAATAACGAGAACATGCAGAGCAGTTTGGAACTTTGTGAGCACAGTCAATCAGACAAAAAGAGACCGGTGTGTCTCCATGACTGCTCATGAACCGGACTGTGCCATGACAAACATGAATGGAGTTGTGCGTCTGCTGCAGCCCCAACCCCCCCTCACCGGTCGAGTTCTCTCCGGTCCCGGTGGCCGTCATCCGAGCTACGTGGTCGACGCCGATTCTCTCTGCCTCCTCTGTGGCTAAAGTGTACGTCAGCTCAGCGAATAACATGGTGGCCTTAGCGAAGAAAGACGACGTTTCAATGAGGAGCCACAAAAAAACATAGTCAGAGCTGCGAAGAGGCGGAGACAATACCTCGCCACTGATGATGTCAATCACAGATTCATAAACGCTAACAGGAAGCTGTGGAGGAGCGGGACAAGCAGGTTAGAAAAGCTCTTCACACGCACACACGCCCCTCCATGACTGAAGAACAACTCACGTCGGTGTGTTTGGTCATCGGGTTGAGCTTGAGAAAGAGCGGGCTCTCAATGATCTCACACACCTGTCACAGAACAGACAAACGTTTAAAGAAGCATTGGTGAGAGAAGGTTCGACCCAAAAGTGGATCATTTCCAGCTCAGCATCACTAAGTCTGAACATTTTGCTGCAGTCGAGCATGAAGCGCCGGCGTTTCTGTACCTGTTTGTGGATGTGGATGTCAGACTGGTCAGGGGGCCCCCCTGTGGTGTACCAGCCCAGGAACTCCATGTCTTTGAAGACCTGTTTAACTGAAACAGCAGAATTCAACAATTTATTTGCCAAAAATCAAAAGAAAACAAAAAACAGACTTTTACAAATGTAAATGGTGATTAGATTACTTTATGTACTTTATGTGGAGAAAAAGAACAATCGGACATTTGTTTTGTAGTTCAGAATTAGGACTCACTCACATCTAAGAGACAAAGAAGGTTCTAGCTGTTTACAAAAGAATTAAGCCAATTTTTGACCCCAAAAAGTAAATAATTTGCTTTAGAAAAAATTAAAATCAAATATTAAAAAACATAAAAATGAAGTTTTATTTTGAGATTAACCGTTTGGAATGACATAACCTTCAATTTAATTCAGTTTATTTCAAAACTCACAACTGAATCTTTGACTATTTATTCTTTTAAATCCAGCAGGACTGTTTTAGCCTCATTCAGTCCACATTTTAGGACTGCTGGTCCAGAGTTTCAATAAAGAACACGGATTGAGAAACCCAGCTTACACTGCTCCTCCTTGGTGTAGTAGTACTCCTTATCGATGTGCACTTTGTCGTCTATGGTGTGAGACATTAGTTCAAAGGAGTTCATCACTTCTATGTTTCGACCCTCTTGTTTCCCGATCAGAGCGCCGATCACTAAACAAGGAAAACCCACGATCAACCAAAACAACACAAACATGCCTGAAAAACACACGTTCAAGAGCTCCGCTGCTTCAAGTAAGAATACTGCATTCATAGTGACATTACTGGATAAGATGATGAATTTTAGTCATGTTCTGAGTTCCTAGTTAACACTAAAAGATGTCTCTGTTTGAAAAAAAAAGTACAAATCAATCAAAACCACTGATTGTATGTGAGAATTGGAGTGCGTTAGTGTGACATCACCCATAGAAAATGGCTTATTTCTGGCTCCAAGCACATGAAATCAATTCATTTGCCTTTTTTTTTTGTGAAACAGACATGACCATGTTGGAGCCAGAAGACATCAGTAAACGTGATTGGTCAACGCGTGGAGCTACAGTTTAGCTTCATCACAGATACCCTGCATGGGTCGGCCCTCCTGAGAGCGGATGCGGATCCAGTGGTCAGATATGTTGAGGATGACCAGAGGGTGTAAGGCCACAGAAACACTCCCAGTGACCCCCGAGGCCATGACACTGGGGGTGGCTGCAGACACACAAACAGCAACAACTTCAACAAAACAGGAAATACAAGACACAAGGAACACAACGTAGATTTTTCACAATAAGATATAGTATGACATATCAAATAATTGGCTGTCGTGTTGATGAGACATTTACAAATAAAAAATAATCCTAAAACAATTCAAGAGAGGATAACACCTGCCTAAACATATTCATACAGGCCTGAAGATTGATCTTTAAACCTAAGCTGTTTACCTTTTAGTTTTATCTGTCATTTTTGTAGTTAATCAATTGATAAAGGAAAAAATTCATCGGATGTATGACAATGTCCAACACATCAGCAGCTGCTCATGTTTTATTTTACACAAAGATGCTCATCTTAAGCAGGTTGAGCACTTTTTCATCCTGTAGATGTCACAGACTGAATAAAATGGCTTCGGTCTGATGTATCTGAGGTTGCAGGGGTCTGCAACCTGAGGCTCCAGAGCCACATGCGGCTATAAAGACATTCAAAAAAATTGAACAAATACTTAATTAGTTTAACTAAGCAAATATTCTTATAGTCTACTGTCAAGTTGTTGCTTTGAGTCAAAGTTCTTAAAATATATAATTGCATTTACATGTATAGATTTTTATTTTTATTTGGATTTTAAACCAATGCACACATCTTTATGTTGATAGTAAAAGGATGAATGCTCACCTAAAATTAAATCTGTTGAAGCAGGAGGATCTTTTGACTTAGGGTGCATTTTATTTTGAAAGGAACGTGTATGTGCTGCTGTCTGAAGTAAAGAAGTTAAACTTGCTCTTTTTTAGTAAAATATAACACCTTTGTGATTCTATTATTGTCGACATGTAAAAGAAAGCTACCTGTTACAATAATGAATAAAAAGCCACTGAAGTAAACAAACAAAAAGTGTATTTTTCTAAATGTTTAGGCCAGACTTTGTGGCTCTCGTTGGGTTTTGATCTGTAAGAATCTGGACCAAGTGGCTCGTTTCCCGTTAAAGGTCTCAGCCCCCTACTCTAGATGAATGAATACAGTAGCATTTGGGAAACTATCAAGTTGTTTTCCTTCTTTAAACAGCGCTCGGTTAATCTGGATTTAGATTATATAGCATTTTAAGGATGGGTACATTGTTAAGTGACTGTATTTATAAACTCAGCTGCGCATTACTGAGTTAGATCAGAGAAAGCGACAGTAAATCCAGAATGATTCATCACTGACTGACCGTTAACCTGCTTATCATGTTAGCAAAGCTTTTGTAGCCAGAAGCTTTAGCGCCGCCAAATCTTTCCGGCTCACAAACCAGCAGAGACACAAAACACGCGGGGCCCTTGGTGCGCGCGTACATGTTAACGTCGGGCTCCAACGGTCTGATTTAAGACAAACACTTGCCTGCCCCGTCTACCTCCATTCCTCCACCATTGCTGGTCGCCATCTTGTCCGGTAGACTGCGCGTGCGCAGTGGACTGTTGACCTAGCGAACGATAGGTGGCAACATCACATATTTTCTGAACATTTATCAATAAGGCGCGCGGCAGAGCTGATGTCATAAACATTTTTAAAATTTAAATAACTACTTAGACGTAGACTGAGTATGTTCAGAGAAACCCAGGCCCGTTGCTTTGAACTGTTAAATGAACTGAACTGTTGCTAACCAGAAGCTGTTTCCTGGGGATTACTGATTAGAGCGCAACCCGTGTGCATCCGGAAATTAGTCCGTGTGGAAGGTTTTGTTTACAGAATGGATGAATTCAAAGGCTGCGATTTGGATTACTTCCCCGAAAACATCTTGATAGACGTGTTGTCGTTTTTGAGCGTCAGAGAGCTTGTTCGAGCTGGAAGGTATGAAAATGTGGCCCTGCTGAATGTGTTGGATTTTTGGTTCCCTGTTCTTTCTATACAATGCAGCAGCATGCACAGACAGACAGAGCCAGCTGGATGATCTCCCTTTGTTGTTGTTGTTGAGACTTCTGTCTGGCGAGTTTCTAATGGTTTCCACATTTTCTCCAGGGTTTGTAAGAGATGGAAACGGCTGGTTAAAGACCAAAGACTGTGGAGAACAGTAGATCTGACTGCTTGGAAAGGGGTAGGACTGTGGTTTCAGTTCCTGAATATTAAGTATTAATATTAATTCTTCTGTAATCGAATGGACACAGTAATAAACATGGATAAAAAATATGTGATGTTTGAAACAACCGTGCTAAGGCTTTCTTTTGTTAGTTTATGTCCAATTTTTTTAAACCTTCACTAAAAACAGTGACAAAGGTGCACTTTTTTTCTTGTATTATTATTTCTACTATAATTGGACACGTTATTTAAAATGTTGTTAATTGTCCTTTGTTAGGAAAGTAAGTCCCAAAAAAAAAATAGGCCTCCTTTTAGGTTTCTGATGTGCATGTGTTTGAGCTTATATCTCATTATTTATTTAATCAGTTTTCTCCTCGTTATTGTCACATGGTCTCTTCTTTTTTCTTACATCAGGTGACATCTCGCATCCTTTGGGTCTTGCTGCGTCAGTACTTTGGTTGTGGACTGAGGTGCCTTCGCCTGCGTGGCTTGCTGCTTTCTGCCCGGGGTGGAACCTTTCTCTCAGAGTCCTGGCTCAAAGCTTTGTCCACTAAATGCCCTCGCTTGAGTAAGCTATGCCTTCTACATGCAGACTTGAGAACCTTACCCAACTGCCACCTCTTGCCTCCTTCTCTACGTGTGCTGGAGCTCCGTGGTTGTGAGCTCCCTCAGGGCTTTTTTTGTCAGGCCAAGAGTTCCTCACCTGCTTTTCCTCAGGACAGAGCAGTGGCTACTTCCAGCGCTGGTGGTTCACAGCAAGGAAAAAATCCAAAAGTCAAAGGGCAGGCCTCGCCTTTAGGCATTAGTATTGAGAGTCTAGTTCTTAACAATGTGCCCTCTTTCACAGATCAGCACCTGCAGAGTCTGACATCATGGGAGAGGCTTTGTCGTTTAGAACTTCGCGACACATTTCGTATAACAGCAAATGGGCTTAGAAGCTGTGCAGCAAAAGATGGCCTTTCAGGTATGGAGGGCCTGTCCAAGCTCAAGTTTTTGGAGTTAGGTATTACAGCAAGGCAAGGCTACCAGTTGCAGATGGCCTCCCTTGGGCTGGGCGCGGGATGGCTTGGATTAGAGGAGCTGAGTCTCGGTGGTAAAGAGGTAGGGCCGGGTTTGCTCTGTGCCAGCCGCTTGAAAGATTTGAAGCGCCTGTGCTTGTGGGCCTGCACGCTCGGTGAGCTGCAGATCGTGCGCAGCTGCAGGATGCTCCGCGGACTCCGCCAGCTCCAGTTTGAAGATGTTGTCTTCCAGCCTCGGCAGAGTCCACCGGCAGAAGAGGAGGAAAGGAGCAACGAAGAACAGCAAGATGGAGAGGAACATTCAGAGATGGATAACAACGATGACAACAAGACACAAGACACGAATGATCCTTTTCCAAGCCTTAGGCGCTCATTGGCCGTCATGCTGCCTTCTTGTAGTCTGGTTTTTACCAACTGCTCTGTTCAAATAAACGCAGACTGATAGAGGTCTCAACTAATGCTCTGTTCTGACAACAAGTCCATGTAAATCTTTGGGAGACTGTTGTAGTTTAGTACAAACAGCAATCGGCACCCAATAATCTGAAAATCATCATGGTTAAAGCCCCACTGTCTGTGTGAATTGAATAAAATGGAATTCCACTTTGATGTTGGTGAGTTCACAAAGGCGCATCGAAGGGGGGAGTGCACCCCCCTGTCCATCCAAAAAGAGGGCAAAAAAAAAAAGATTTACTTACAGGTTAAATGGAGTTCATTGTGTAAAGCTCTTTTAAGCCTTATCCAAATTAGAAATAATTATTTCATATTTTTTGGAACTCTGGGTAAAAAAACATGTAAATAAGTGTTGCATTTTTTAAAATAGATGTTTAAATAGATTCTTTCCGAATTGACGTTCTCCAATTAACCAAAATTAAGGCTTCATGGTGTGTTGTGATAAAAGATGAAAGCTAACTTTTAAACTCATCAAGGTGAATTACACTGAGATTGTTCACTGACACAGGATTAGGCTAATTCATCACACTGATGGAAACATCAAAAACCTTTTGTCACCCCTTTTTGAAAAATGTGCCTCTTAGACTGACAGTTATTAAGAAGAGGTGTTGAATCATGAATGTTTTGAAGGTTTAAACAGAGTTTACTGTCACAAAAAGATGTATCATTCTATCTTTAAGCAGTTTCTTTTTTCAGGTGAATCAATGGGTTCTTTTTTTCAAAAAGAAGAAATACTGATAAGTGAGTCATTTCAAGGTGCATCCTTAGGTCGTGTTACAAACGTAGAAAGCAGAACTGTCACTGCTTGACTATCTGACATGCATGTGTTGGTTGCAAAGCCAAAAAACTAAAGCGAGCTGAAAAAGCAACAATGCACCTGTTTCCTGTTACTCAACTGCTTTTTACCAGGTTTTTACATTCACAAATCATACAATTCACTCACATGTAGCAGGTTGTGGTGATGCAAATGCACTGTGTACTGCTAAAACAAGTCTCTCTCAAGTTGCAATGTTTTTTTTTGTTTTTGTTTTTTACATTTGTGATAATAAATTTGAATGTGAACATAAATTTGACAGGTCTTCCTTCATTGCTATGCATTGTGCTGCATTTAAAGGTTAATCTTGTAGCAAAGAGATTCTTTAAAAACAATCAATAAAACTTTTTTCTTTTTACTTTAACCCTTCCACTAAGTATAAATGTATAACATTTATACACACATCTATATGCAGACGGCAAAATGGTTCTAAATATTTTCCAAGAAAAGGTTTCCCCCCCCCCCCTATTTTGCAACAATTCAATCAAGTAAAACTAAAACCAGGCTACCTTTACTATTTGAATTAATTGTCAGTACTATCATTTTTGAATTTTACTGTTTTTTTTAACAATTGAACACAGCTAAAGCCGTTGTAAATAACATGTGGACAGACAAAAAGGTTCGTACGTTAGAGTATTCCATTAACTGCTGCTGCTGCATTGCAAATTTGTATCATGAGTAATAGACGAACATGATATATAATTATGATACTAATAATTAAAAAATGTTCCCACTGGTGCGCCTGTCCCAATGTGTCCATCCACACACTTCCGCTATAATCTGACCAATAGGAGCCCTTGATGCTCCCCCTGTTCTCGACCAATCGCTGTAAAAGGACCAATAGGAGTCCTCGACGCTCCGCCTATCGACCAATGATTTTGTCCCAACCAGGATTTTGAAACGTTGGCGGCCTAGGAAGTTAACAACGAGAGGAATAGTCTCCACCTTTCGTTGTCAATAGGAATATATTTCTTCGAAATGCAGGTAATGTATTGATGTTTTTTATTAAAGTGATATTTACACCTGTCACAGCAGAGTTAGCTGGTGAACGTCTGTTTACGCCGCACTGTTCTTCAAATGAAAAAGTCGACGAAGACCTTAGCTAACGTTAAGCTAGCGTTAGCTTTAGATGTAAGAAGAAAAAATAAGGCTGGGGTTAGTGGCAGAACATAGCCAAATAAAACATTTCCTTTAGAACTGTAAAATGTGCTTTTTGCTTATGTAAAGCATATTACGTCAAGTTTGCTAAAATGTGAAACTTATTTTCTGATCAATAGACCTCGTAACGTTTTCCAGTTACTATTGTCAGGTGCACTGACACTCACTGAGCAGCAGTGGGTATTATTATTGAATATCTGTGCTGTAATGCTAATGTATTTACCCTCAAATCACTTATTTGCAGAACAAGGAGAATCATGAACCCAAGGGCCCTCATAGACCGGTAAGTGATTAATAAAATAATAATAAAAAAGTAATCTATTGATGTTACTGCAGTGCATCTCGCTGGTTATTTTCTGAAGTTGTCACACTGAATTACTGGATAACTTTGTAAAAAAGAAAAAGTGCTCCTTGTAGTTACATCACCATAGTTGTACCTGAGTGGATTCCATTTAACCAGTACTTCTACTCTGCTACTATTGGCTGTATTTATTTAGTTGTTTCTTAATGCTGTTTATTTTAATATAGGGTTGCAGGCTAATAGAGAGATGATTGGCTTTGTCTAAACAAACACAAGGAACACATCAGATACTGTAACATACTGTTGACCAAAGCAGGAGTGATGTATGAAAAAAAAACACTCATTTTTTAAATGTGAGTGAAGGTTCTCATTTCTTACTGTGACGTCCGGGAGTTGTCATTTTGTTTCTTCAAGATGCCAGGACCCAACCTTAAAACTCATTTTAAACATTTAAAAATTCAATTACCTAAAATAAGGAAGGAGCTGGTTAAGCAGAAAACAAGCTTTTTCAAACAGCAGTTTTTCATTTGCTGCTGAATCAGATAAAATAAATTCTTAGAAGTGCAGCTTTAATAATAAATTATTTTATATATGTCCTTCATTATGAGAAAATTGCTACAAGAACATGTTAAAAGCATTAAAAACATGATTTTCATTGCAGCGGGTACTTCCAACATCTCGTTGCAAGATCAGGCACATGAACCGATCTATCCTCTTATCAGCTATTAGATAAAACGGCTTATAGACGGTGGTCACTTTATTCTGTTATTGAAGTACTATAGTACCGGTACTGTTTATTATCTGTTAATACCTGTAGTTGTTTTTTAATTATCTTGTTTTCTGAGCCACAGTAACAAGTCAATTTCCTGTCATGGGATCAATATCTCCAAAGCTGCTCTTACTTTCATACAATGTTTGTATACTCTACCCACCTATTTTATTTTTTAATCATGCGTAATTGGATTGACTATACAACAAAGTAGCCTAAAATGGATTATAACATTTTGAAGAAGTTGAATTTTGTGTTTGTTGTTGTCTTTTTCAGTTTGCAACCCCGAGCATGGTGACTGGACCTCAGCGTGTTTTGGCAAAGCCCCGAGCTGAACTGAATAAAAGCACAGTCACAGGTGATTTATCTGTTCATACAAGCATGATTTTTGTAGAAAAGTATCGTGAATGTTGAGTTTTTGTTTGGAAAGGCACAGGGTTTATGGCATAGAGATGCAGTGGTTTACAATTTCATTGAGCATTGTAACCCAGGCAAAAGAAGCAGACTCTTAAATACAAATAAAATCGGTAAATTTTTGTGGTTTGGGCAGGCAGAAAAATCGGAAAACATTTGTAACACAGTGGATAGTGATGTGGCTGAACTCTCGCGAAAGTACCATGAATAAACTGGACAGTTTGAGGCCAGAAATGCTTTACACTTTTTTTTTTTAAGTCTGGAATATACCATCCTCATTTTACTTTATGTTAACATAAACGAGCCTCTCGTTGTACTTCAAATTAATTCTAACTAAATAAATAAATCCACTTTGAACATGTTTTCAAACTTGCCGAACTTGGCAGACAGACAAAAAAAAATCCTCCTAAACTGTGGATTGGTCAGAGACCTTACAAGTTGCCACTTTAATGGTGCTTTATTTTTAATTTTATTTCTAAATCTCTAATTTCTGAATTGAATGGCAACACTAGTTCAGTATTTCAAAAAAAAAAAAAAAAATTCAACTAAAAACCTCTTTTTACTAATCATTATCTCGTCTTTCTCATTGAAATGGGAAATAAGTGTGTTCTACTTGTATCAACTTAAAGTTTTGTCTTCATTAAGGTCCAGGCAGAGAATGTGTTGGCACCTCATCTGTTTCTCCGCCTAAGTAAGAATCTTTAAATGCTAATGGTACAAAATAAGCACTGGAGTCTTGGGTTTCTTTGGTAACAGAAAGATTGTCATTTTTAGGAAGATTTCCATTGACGACTTCGACATTGGCCGGCCTCTTGGAAAGGGCAAGTTTGGCAATGTCTACCTTGCGAGGGTAAAGAAGCTGCAAGCCATTGTGGCGCTGAAGGTGCTGTTCAAGTCTCAGATGGAGAAAGAAGGTGTGGAGCATCAGCTGAGGAGGGAAATCGAGATCCAAGCCCATCTCAAGTATGTTTCCTCTTTTCTTGATTGCGTCAGTCAACATGATTTTAACTTGAAAAGAATTTTTGTTTTGATCTTGCACTACTTTACAATTTCTTTGTCCCACTTGTTTGGTTGAAAGGTTTTGATGATACATCTGTTAAAAATCTGTTTATTCCAAAGTAGGATTACAGATGTTTTTAAGGCAGTAAAACTCTTCATTACACACTTTCTACACCTTTCTCAGACAGACAGGAACATTTTTACACTTTTCTCTCTTGTTTAAGCTCCCAAAGTTCAAACCTTCTTAGGAAAATAAGTCCAGAATTATAGCATGAAGACAAAGATCTGCTTATTCCGTTTTGGAGTGCTGCACGTATCTGTTCAGGAGACGCAGCATGGAGGAGATTGAGTAACGTGGTCTCTGGCCAATCAGGATGCAGAACACAGCAAAATTTCACACAAATTTCAGGAAACAGCAAGACAGCAAAAGTGAAAGAGCACTGTATTTCAATGAAATCTTTCAAGTCGTGTGTTAAATATTGATCTTTTCCAAATGTTAATTTTCTCTGAATGATTTCCCATTTTTTTCATTTGAGGTGTACATTATGTTTTCACAGGCACCCTAACATTCTGCGCTTCTACAATTACTTCCATGACCGCAAGAGGGTGTTCTTGGTGCTGGAGTATGCCCCTCGTGGTGAAATGTACAAAGAACTACAGAAATATCAACGGTTTGATGACCAGCGCACGGCCACTGTAGGTGTTTGATGTTGGAGACTAAATTAAGGCGTAAAATCTAGTTGTTTTCAGGCGCTGTTGTCTAATTGCAATGAATTGAAATTTCCAGTACATGGAGGAAATATCTGATGCATTGTTGTACTGCCATGAGAAGAAAGTGATTCATCGTGACATCAAGCCAGAGAATCTACTCCTTGGCTATCGTGGAGAGCTCAAAATAGCAGATTTTGGTTGGTCTGTCCACGCTCCCTCTTTAAGGTGAGCAACCTCACCGTATCATTTTTATAAGCATCCACTTTTTGTCGTATTTGTTTGATATTATGGTTTTCATGTTTATATATCTTGGTATCATTTCCAGACGGCGAACTATGTGCGGGACACTGGACTACCTTCCTCCAGAGATGATCGAGGGACACACCCACAGTGAGAAGGTGGATCTCTGGTGCATCGGAGTCCTCTGCTTTGAATGCTTGGTCGGAAATCCACCGTTTGAAACTGCCAGTCATACGGACACATACAAAAGGATTATGAAGGTTAGTGATGGTCTCTGGATTATAACGGTTAGATTTGCACACAAAGACTGAAGCTAAAGCTCTGGTGGTAAAAGATTTAAGGACTTTTGACCTTCCTCTGTCATAGCAATAATTTTATTTGATCCATATGGTTTGAAGCCATTTAAATGTACTAATATTTAAAAAGTAAAACTTTTTTTTTATTGCATGTTTTTTCACATGCTAAAATATATGCTGTTCAGATCCCTTAAGCAGTTTGGGACTTTTGAATGAATCCAGAAAAAGGGAGAAAATACATTTATGTATTTTAATTTTAATCCTTGGCGTGATGTGGAAACTTGTCATGTACAGATACCAAACACCATTATGCTGCTTGCAGGTGGATTTAAACTTCCCAAAGGTCGTCTCTGATGGTGCCCGGGACCTGATCTCCAAACTTCTTCGTCACAATCCCAACGATCGTCTGCCCCTTCAGAAGGTTATGGACCACCCGTGGGTGCGCACAAACTCTCACAGGCTCCTCCCACCTACCTGCCCCTCCAAGAAATGTTGAGACTGCCTAGCAACTGACTGACTCCTGTCTTTGTATATTTTATCTGTCCCCCACTAGACTGCGGGTCAGCATAGGTTTCACTGCCACGGCTTCACACTGCCATTATATTGGCATATTTTATGGCTGCTCTTTCATATTGTCAGTTTTTTTGTTTTGTTTTTTAGGTTAAATAAATAAATGAAACATAATGTGTCTTCAAATTGATGGAAAACTAGGGTTTCTACAACACTGTTTATTCCAATTCTTGTGTCCATTTACACACTTTTAAAGTTAATTATTGTCACTTTGTGACTTTTTCTTATGTTGGAAACATTTTTTAAATGTTAATGTTGAATTTCTCAGTTTTCATTGGTGCTCTCACCAAAATACTGCTGTGCTGAAAATTTGTGTATAATCTTATTCTGGAGTTTTTGGTTGGAAAGCATTCTTTTTATCTGTAATCTTCAATAAAAACATTATCCTTTGTTTTGTTTCTACATGAGTTTTCATGGTGTAGGACTGTTAAAGCAAAATAATCAGGTTGTGAATTATAGAGCTGAGTCTATGGAGTGATATTTGTACCACCACGTTGCACACAAAACTTCCAAGTCCATATGAGTCTCTATACAGGCAAATCAAAACTACGAATAAATGCCAACCGGTCTGGCAGCGGATTTATACACAGTATGCCTCACAGAAGACAGACAGTTGGTAGCGTGGCCGAGCGGTCTAAGGCGCTGGATTAAGGCTCCAGTCTCTTCGGGGGCGTGGGTTCGAATCCCACCGCTGCCAGTAATCTTTTGCTGATGTAACATTTGTGTCCTAAAACTAATGCTGCTCAACAGTGATTGACGGAGTTAATTTTAATAAATTACCTCTCGAAAACAAATGACAGTACCGTCGTTTGTTTACATCACAAAAGTGTTAGCCTAATAATAAAAAAAAATGATAAAGACATCATTGATTAACTTTGATTGATACTATTCTCTTAAATGACATCATTACTATACTTTTCTGTTCTCAATAGTTGCCCTCAGTAAAATTTACCTTTGACAAGAATCTCAGCAAAAGCACTAACGGATCCAACGGATTTTTGATTTGGGTTCATTCATCACAAGATGGCGCTCCCATTCCAGTTTTCCTTTAGAATCATAGCCAACCTAAAGCAAAACAAAACAAAGGCTTTCCCGACCTCTTCTTAAAATTATTTATTTATTATAAAATAAAACTGTGTTTTCCTCGTTTTCATGAAGCAACAAAATGGAAAATGATTCTCCCTTTATTTTGAAACTCACAACGTAACTGTTTTACACACGAAGCTTTTCTTTTGACAGTACGCCATATTCTTCCGGGTTCAAATTACGTCACATCCCACAACATAAACGCTAGGTTGCTAGAATGTGATGCAGTCTGGTGTCATGTCAAAACGTCCATTTTCATATCTTCATACCTAAAACTATCATTTTTATACTCTGAAAATGTCAGGCTTACCACCCGGAGACCCGCAGCTGGTCTCAATGATCGTGAACCATTTGAAAACCCAGGGTCTGTTCGACCAGTTTAGGAGGGAATGTCTGGCAGACGTTGATACAAAGGTAACTCACTGACGGCTTTCTTACTAACGTAATATACGTGAAGTTTATTTTAGTGTCTTTGTTTGGTGCCTTTAAAGCTGTAACTTTTTTGTCTTTTCTTTTTTTGCAGCCAGCATATCTGAACCTGAAACAGCGAGTTGACAACTTTGTCTCGAACCACCTCTCCAACCACACATGGAGCCCCCATTTGAACAAAAACCAGCTGAGGAACAACATCAGGCAGCTTGTCCTGCAGTGAGTGAAGGACTGCACGTTTTCATCATAACCCAGCGGATTTTAAAAAGCCACGCATGCTCACAACACTCTGGGATTTATTTGCAGATCTGGCATGCTGGAGCAGGGGGTCGACAGGATTGTGGCCCAGGTAGTGGACCCCAAAATCAACCACATCTTTAGACCCCAGGTGGAGAGGGTGGTCCGCGAGTTTCTGTCTCCGGGCAGCTTCTCCGACGAGCCAACGACCCCTTTGCCCCCAGCAGATCTTAAGGTGGACACTGGCATGCTTGAGCAGGGTATGAATCCATCTCATACGTTCCTCAGCAGAATCATCAGAACTATTTAAGCTCCACTCCCATCACATTTTCATCTGTTGGTAAAGCGTCCCCAGTGGTCTTTTTTAATTAATATTATGTTGTTTTTAGCCAAAATCCCCAAATCTGTGTTGTAGAACACAGGAGTTCATTAGAAGTTGAGTTGTTGGCGAGAAGTGAGCCCATCCCCACTTCCCGTCACCTATCTGTTTACACTCTCTCGCTACCTTACTGTCCCTCAAAACCCCAACCTAACATGCAGGTGCAGGGAAAATGGTGAGCAGTACCAGAGCTATCGAGCCGTACAGTGTTGATCCAGAATCCAGCTCGGTGGAGGAAAACAAAGACGTTCATGGTTGTATACAAGTTGGATGCATCAGAATGGAGCAGAGCAGGGAGCTTGTGGCTTTGTTCTGTGTCATAAATAAGTTCTTTTTCAAACAGCATATTTTCCATCCGCTCCTGATTCATAACAATTTGAATAAATAAATACTTTCCTTATACATGTCCTCCATCATCAGAAAAATGCTACATAAACATGTTAAAAACACAAAAGTCCCATTATAATTGGAATGGATCTTTAAACAAACGCAACCGTCTGTCTTAACTCTATGGGTAAATTCATCTGTCAGGTTTTAACTCTAGAAAATGAAAAGAATCGCAGATGCTCTAAAGGAAAAAGTGAAAGTCAAGGTTAATTAAGCCTCTTTTTTTTTTGTTTACAGCCTCATCTTCAACTCCAGCCACCTCCACCACTAGTGATGCTATGTCGATTCTGGACACCATAAGTTCCCTCAACCAGGAGGCCAGCGTCAGGTCCAGCTCGGCTACGGAAAAAAGTCGGAAAAGCCTGGCTTCTGATGACGGCGCTCTGCTGGTCGAAGAGGACGGCCAAGACGCCTGTGTGGAAGATGGAGACGATGACCAAGACAGAAAACTGCTGGAGGAGCCACAGGAAATGATGGAAGTCCAGACATCAGACGTGAACGTAGAGGAGACGGGGGAGTTCATGGAGCCTGGAAGAGAAGCGTTAACAGAGGAAGTGAAAGTAGAAGAGGAGGGGGGTGGA
Source organism: Oryzias latipes (assembly GCF_053564925.1). Taxonomy (NCBI): domain Eukaryota; kingdom Metazoa; phylum Chordata; class Actinopteri; order Beloniformes; family Adrianichthyidae; genus Oryzias; species Oryzias latipes. Next base: position 9,445,316 of record NC_136246.1, read on the forward strand.
GTCCTGGAGCAGACAGAGGAGGAGAAAGACAAACCTACCAGTAAAACTATCAACAAACCTTCAGAAGAGAAACCGGATGAGGAGGTGTTAAAATCTAAAAATCAAGCCAAGCAAAAAGCCAAAGAAAGAATAAAAGAAGGTAAGCTGCTGGGATTTGGTTCCTACCTTTGACAATCTCCGGTTTATGGTTGGTTGTTGCTGGCAGAAATGTATAAAATGTATAAAAGCCTCAATGTTGTTTGAGGTTTTTGCTAAAAGCGGTGAACCCAAATAAGTTGAATGTGTTTTTCTAGAATATTCTCTGGAGGACTCTGACCTGGAAGGACTGAGCGACATCACTGTGAGCTCTGTCCACACCAGTGACCTGTCATCCTTTGAGGAGGAAAGTGATGAGGAGGAGCAGCCGTCCGAGTCTTCTGAGGAGGGGGAACTTTCTTCCGATGGTCTGTGACAGCCTCCATCATATCTTGATCCTTTTCGCCATATTATGATAGTCATCACCGCGTAAAGTCTTTAAGAAATGAATGCTAGAAGTTCCCTTTTAGGTTTGGTTCTGATCCTTTTTCTGCATGTCTAGATGATGGCGAGAAAACGGAGAAGAAACACGCGAGTGAAGAGCAAGGAGAGGAGGACAAAGAGCGCAAACCTTGCCGTAAGGCCTACGTCCACAAGCCCTTCCTGTACTCCCGTTACTACAGCGACTCGGACGATGAGGTCACCGTGGAGGAGCGGCGCAGATCAGTGGTGGGTTTTTGTGCAGCTCCAGTGCTGATGTGACCCTAAACAAAACATCGGACATGTTCTTCTGAGCACAAACTGTGTTTACAGGCGAAAGACAAGGAAGAGAGGCTGTTGAAGAGGCAGCAGAACAGAGAGCGGCTGGAGGAGAAGCTGAAACAGAAGGCAGCACAGGCTGAACAACAAGGTTTCTCTCTGCAAAAACCAAATCTTTCTTCCTATGTTTGTCCAACTATTGTCAGAACTTATTACACTTGATATAAAGACACAATGACAGGTTCATAGAGACTGAAAGATTTCTTTCCATTTTACTTTGTCTTAACCCCATGACGCCTGAATTTATTTATAGCTATGAAAAAAAATTCACCTATGTGTTTACTTTTAAGCAGATGCTAAATTAAGGTAATTTCGGAGCCAAAGTGGTTTGATGCATTTTGCGCCAATAGAGTTTAAACATAAGAATATGTTTTTCAAATGTCCCAGTGGCAGTTTTATTTATTCCCTGAATTAATTATATTTAGGACGTTTTATCTCAACTTCTAATTTCTTTTTGGCCGATGTTATTTTACGTGCGACCAGCACAAAAGCTGACGGAAACTCGTGTTTGCCCAACGTACCGGTTATACGTGAGGAAACTTTCTGTAACGTGATACAAATCCTCACGGAGGGTTTTATTTAGTTCAAATGCTCTTTTGAGTGTAAACTAACTGCCTCTCTCATCATGGATGTTGTGTTTATCCAGATCGCAAAAAACAAAAGAGCACAGACTCAGCTGGACTGGAGGGTCCCAAAGCCAAAGAGGCCCGTAAGGAAAGGAAGGTCCTCGAGAAGAAGATGGCTCTCAACCGGAAGAGGAAGCTAGACTCCAGGTGTGCTGACTTCACAATTTTCCATGGGAGCTTCTGGTCTCCCTGATGCCCTCAGATGTTTCTGCAGTGTGTTCTCTAAGCGTGGATGTCACCTTTTCAGGAAAGAGGGAGATGCTTCCAGCAAGAAGAAGGGAGATGCAGGAGACGCATCTAAGAGAGCGGTATGAGATCATCATTTCTGATGTTTGTTCTGTTTTTCAGCGTTTGTCCAATATTTGAAAAAAAAGTCTATCTTTTTTTTCAAATAAGGAAATTAAGCCGTCGATATCGAAGACCCCACAACCTAAATTTGCAAGGAACCTGTCAGAATCAGCGGCGTGTGACGAGAGGCACCGACGAATGAGCGCCACCATTTCTGAAGAGTCCGATGACGCAAAGAAGCCGACGGAGAAAGCCGTCACACACGCTTTTATCCTGGAATTGGAACAAGGATCCCAAGAGGCCCTAAAGCAGCGCTCATTTGGGAAATTCGACCGTCCGTCTCGCAAAGAGCTTCATTTGAAGGAGCGCAAAGACAAGGAGCGCAGCCTGTCGGATGACCGCGTCAAGCTCAAGCAGAAGCAGGAGAGGAAATCTGAACAGCAGGTGGAGGAATCTCAGCACAGGGAAGGCGCCGCTGCTAAAGGGTCGTCTGAAGAGAGAGCCGAAAAGAAACTCAAGACCAAAAGTGAGAAAAAACTGCCAGCAGCAAATCCAAAAGATGGGAAGGTGGCTGAAGGTGGGGTTGAGGACGGAGGCCTTAAAGATGCCAAGAAGTCCAAAGGATTTGTGGAGACTGTGAAAGTAGAGAAAGAGAAAGAAAAAAGAGAAAAAGATAAGAACAAAGAAAAGGAAAAGGCCAAAGGAGAGAAATCTTTGGTTAAAAGTGAGTTTAAGCAGCTACTTTGTCCAGATTCTGCAGGCTCCTCTGAGGATCGCTCGGACTTGGAGACGGGTCCAGACAGCACCAAAAAGAAAGACAAACACTCCAAGGAACTGTTGAAAAAGTCTAAGAGCCACACTGAACCCGGAGAAAGACCAAAACTGAAAACGGAGAGCGAGAAGGAAAAGGCTAAAATGGATCAAGACAGCCAGAGGCCACAAAAGCCGAGCTCCGAAGCTGATCCCAAAAAGGTCAAGTCTGCAGAAAAAGGAAAGATCCCAGAAAAATCCAAGACTAAATCTAAAGAGGAGACAAAGATTCCAGTCACACCTATAACAGACAAGAAAACTCCAAGTCTAGACGTCCGAAACGCTGGAGTTCCATCTGTGAGCAAACTGGAAGCAAAAAAAGACAAGAAAAAAGACGGAAATGCAAAAGATCCGCTGAAAGTATCAGTCGAGGCTCCAAACGAGAAGTCGGCCCTTAAGACTGGAAAGAAAAAGGCTCTGAAGAAGGAAAATATTCCAGAAAAGAAAGATGAAGACAAAGTACAGCTCCCAGAGGGTAAATCAGAGAGGTTGGACAAATCCTCCAAGACTTTACTTTTCACTCTGGCTTCTGCAGCGGAAGACCCTCCAAAGATCCAGCTTCTTCATCAAGACATGAGCGCAGAGTCTGCCACCTCTGCGGGTGTCGCACAGCTTTCTGATGGCGGCTTAGAAGACGACACCCCTGAGCCGTCTGAAGACAACGCAGAGCCGCGGCTCGAGAGGCCACGGCTGCCGGCTGAGGCCGACGCCCTCCTGACGCTTATGGATGTCTGCGCCTCCGCAGAGGCCAGACTCCCATCCCACAACCCGGAGGAGGAAGAGGCACCTGAGGCGGAGCTGCAGGATGCCGACATGAAGATGAAGGAGGCCGCGCTGACACTGCTGTCCATGGATCCTGACAGCACGCTGTCCTCCAGCCTCGTCTGCCAGGGCGCCAAGAAGGAAGAGGAAGAAGAACCGGCGAGCCCGACAGTCCTGCAGTCACCGGAAACTTCTGTCGCTGAAGAGGAGCGGCTTCCCACGTCACAGGGGCAAGCAGCTCCGGATACCGACCTGACCGTCCCCGAAACGTCCACTGCACCTCTGCAAACCGAGGAAAGCACAAACACTGCAGGTGTGTGGGAATGCGTGAATGTTGATGTCACAGCGAACAACTACTAAGTTTGCATGTCTTTGTAGATGAGTGTGAAGACTCTGAGAGACAAGCGGACGCAGCCGGGCACGAAACGTCCGACATGGATGTTGCACAGGTAAGCTTAACTGTCGCCTGCTCGGGAAAACCGGTCACTTTCTGAAACAGAAAGTCCAAAAATGAGAAAATCCTCCCCTCATCGCAGGAGTATCCTTCTATTCCAACGTCTTCAAGAGACAAACAGGCAGACGATGCTGACATTCCTGCAGATTCACAGCCAGGTGAGAAGGAAGCAGGCGACGAGGAGAGTATGTTTATTTGAATTTTTACTTTCTATTCGATTTATAGTATTTGGATCAGCTTCACCCGTCATTGAATTCTCTGTTTTCTTCATTTTTAGTTTCAGATGTTGCTTCAGAGGAAGCAGAGGAGATCAGAGCCAGCCCTGGACAAAAGATGGAGGATGTTGTGCCAAAAGACGTCGGGAATGTTTGTGAGACTGGCAGTGAGTCCGGTGAGTTCAGAAATAAGTCTTTCTAGAATGGATGTTGTGGTTGTCATCAGCTCTGAGTTCATTCTCTGTCGTGTCCCAAAGATGATTTAGGGCCAGACGCTGCCGTCACAGAGGCAAAGCTCACGGTACGTGCTGATTCCTGCAGAGTCAGGTTTACTGGGTTTTAGGTCTGGACCAATAACAGTTCTTTGATTTGTGATAATAGAGAATGGAGGCAGAATGTGATCAGATCCAGACAGAGAGGGAAGCAGGTGATGGGAAGTTCTTTGTCCTTTCTAGAATTAGACAGTCAAAAAATAAATATTTGAACTAAATCGTGTTCAAACTTGTTTATTTCACTACTAGTGAATGCTCAGAGGGAAGAAGAGGAGGATGAACATGGAGCAGAGGAGAGTGACCAGCTGATAGTAAGTCAACTCACCTTAAAGACCCACTCTGGTGAAAATTGTTTAGTTTAGGGTTTTTAACTTGTATTTGCGGCATTTTTGTCAAGATGGAGAACATATATTAGGAAAAGTAAGCTAAAAATGGCCTTTCTGAGCATTTCCTTTCATTTAAATCAGGAGCAGATGATAAAATACCTTTTGAAAAAGCTTGTAGTTGGGATGTAGAAGCTACTACGGCAAGCCACAAGCTTCCTGCTCCATTCCGATGCATCCACTTGCAGAAGAATAGATCCATGTTTGTCTTTGTTTTCCTCGTCTGAGCTGGAATCTGGATCTAAACTGTACGACTGGATAGGCTGTGAGGGGCTGTAAGCTAGCGGGAATGTGTGCATACAGGTAGATGATAGGAAGTGGGGGTAGGCTTACCCAACACCAACAGCCCGCCCCTCCCACAACATTTTCTAATGACCTTTTACCGCTCAGCAGAAACTAGAAAACGATGATTGTGGTTAAAAACAGCGTAATCATAACTGAGAAAGCTTTTAAAATAGATCAAAAGATGATCGGAGTTTAAATGTTTAACATCAAATTTCATGTTTTGTATTTATATTTTTGTTTTCTTTTTAGGTGGAAGCCGATTCTTCTGAAGGGATGGACACTGTTGCGGCACCAGAACCGGAGTTCCCACAAGTCAAAGAAACCAGTGAGTCGGTTATTTTATTTGTTTTTATTCTTCTGTTATCTGTATCTGTCCTTATTTATTGATGCTGTGCTGAACAGTCGTGTTTTATTTAGTAAAACTCAGCTCATTAGAGCCTGAGAATGTCACGTCTATTTACCGAAGCTGAAAGAAGTGAGTCGTCAGCTGTTGTTCAGATAACCCTAAAAATGCACGGGAAAGTCAAGCTGTGTTGAGCTCCACCACCGGATGCTTGGATTCCAGATCTTCCTTCCTTCAGCAGATGCTTGATGCAGACTGAAGCTTTCCTACTGGCTGAGGTCCTTTCCGTGTTGTTTTTCAGATGAAGTCATCTCAGTCCTAAGGGAAAGAGAAAGCAGCTCTGAGCAGGCAGCAGAGGTAACTTTCAAGAATCCAGACTATTTGTCACTGCAGGATCTTTATCCTTAACACTTTTGTTTTTCAGGAAAAGCCAAGTGAACTAAAACCGTCTGGTCAAGAAGAGACACCAAGTGAAGAATCTGGTATATATTTTTTAACAGTCTTTTTAGTTCAAACATCTCTTTTTACAAAAAGCTTTCTTTTTTCTGTAGTAACATAATTTAAAAACATGAAACTATGTTGAATCCTCTTAAAGCTGAAGATATTTCCTTGGCCTTGTGTTTGAACTGATCTTATCCTGACATTTTAGTGGACAGACACGATGAAAAGGAGACAGAAGACCCGAAAGCTGCTGAAGTAAGACATTTCTGAAGGCGAGGAAGTTTAGCATCTTTACTTCAGACATTCAATAAATCTTTTTATCTTTAGGAAACTGAAGAAGAGATGGGGGCGGAGGGACAAACTCCTCCCAGTGAAGGCATCTCTGAAGCCGTACAGGAGGAGGAGAATGACCAATCAGAGGAATTGGAGGAGCCAGAGGACTCTCAGAGCTCCTCAGGTGCTCCTGTCACCTCATCGGCTGCAGAAAACCTGATGAAAGGTGGAAGTAGAACGGAGGACAACCTCAAAGAGACGTCATCTCTGCAAGCAGCAGAAGATGAGGTTTGTTAGGAGACTTTTTGCAGTGAACACGCCGCAGCACAAACTCTGGAAAAACATTTCTGTGTTTGACTCTGATGGGGGACTAATCTCTGCTGCATTTCTTTGTGTAGAAAGCTGAAGACCAAAGTGATCCAGAGAGGAGTGGAGCTGAGGTCGGGTCATCGTCTTCTGGTTCTGAGGACCATGAAGGAGCAGAAGAAGCAAAGTCCACAGAGAAAACCCAAACATGTGAGTTTTTGGTTCTGTTTTTAATCTTTTCTCAAGTCATGCACTTTGCTAGTGTGGGATTTCAGGTTCCACTGCTCCAACTCTGTCTTTAGAGCCTAATCCACTCACACTCCTTCCTTTGTTTATTGGGATAAAGATCCAAATGCTTATGTTTGAAATCAGATCCTTGGTCAAAACATTTTTTGAAAAAAACCCGAGTTGACTTGGATTTAGAAACTCTTTTCTCTCAATTAATCTACTTTAAATTTTGTCTGTGAATAGAACAGAATAAAACTATTTATAAATCTGTATTGATCCCACAAAAGAGCAAATTACCTTGTTACCATAGCTTTATTAAGAGCAGCACATAGATAATAAATTACACTGAAAATGCACCTAAAAACCTAATAACAATAATTATTAGTGTCAGAGCCCAATAGCTGACGGGAAGAAAGGTGCGTGAAAGTGCTTCTTCCTGCAGGGACGTGTTTCAGTCTGAAGGAGCTCCTCGCTGCACCCACGGTGTGATGCAGAGGATGATCATTCTCTGCATGTCAATCTTCTTCATCCTCATCCTCCTAGAACAGAACAATCCTCTTCCTGTTCCTGTCAGCAACCCCCTGCAGCTTCTCTGGCGGCATTTTGTTTCTGCCGAGTGATGACAGCTGATTGTTTAACGATACAGACTGCTTCAGACCCAGAAGTGGTGGAAAACAGTCCAAAAAAGAGCAGCAAGCATGCCAAAGTACTCTTTATGTGGAAAAAAACAAAGTCCATGTCCACAAAACCGGTAAATAATAGGAGAATAACACCAAGAATAGCCAAGTAAGCTAACACAAAGCTATGGTTATGGGCAGGATACTGTGATGGCTGGAAAAAAAAACAGGAAGTGGACGATTTCTTTAAAAAAATGAAGTCCAGGAGTTGGACCATCACACAAGGAGGCGCAGTGAAAGAACCCAATAAAGACTAACTCGCACTATCCATCAGTACTTTAGCACAAATAGAAAAACTATTTTTTAAAGGTTAAATTGTTCAACAACTATAACCAAAGGGTGGGAATGAATCATCATTGGTGTCACGTCTAATCTGAGTTTAACTCTTTCCTTTGAAAAGGTTTTCTGGGAAGTTATCTGGTGGAGAAATTCTCTCTGTTCATTTATTATTTCCCATAAAAAGCTTTCAAATAAAACTTTAGATCCCTCTGCCAAAATCCTCAAAGTTTTGTCCTCATTTTTAGATTGTAAATTGAACCCTTACCACACGGTATACATTTAACAGGCTGACAGCACCCCCAACAGGTGAGGGGAGAAACAGCAGCAGGTGCAACTCCGGTTCACGGGTTAGTTAGTGAAGGTTACGTTGTCAGCGCTGGCATCAGCCTGTTCACCGAAAAGCAAAACAATTTAGCAGGGAATTCAGAAAAATGTACCGTTTGTATGTTCAACAACCTTCAGGTCAGTCAACAAGGAAGAGAAGAATCTCCGAGGAAACCCAGGAATCTGCAGAGGTGAGGGCCTTTGTGGCTCCAGCGTTTCTTTTTCCGTCCACCGCTGGCGATGGGTGGATGTCGCAATCTGAACTGAACTCTTTTACAGAAATCTCAGGCTGAGCAGGAGGTGAAGGAGCTCAGTGTTCAAGGAGAAGGAGACAACAACAGTGGTGAGAAGGAGCTTCAGACACTAGATCCACCAAGTGTCCCTGCTGATAAACATATAGGATAGATAAATACAACAGAAGAGAAAAACTATATCAAAGGTTGTTACGCTTGTGTTCTCAGATCATCCTTCCTCTGTGAGCCGTTCAGATGATGTCAAACAGGAGAAGCCGGATGAGGTAGCGTCCTTACAGCATCTTGAGACGTTCTTCTGTGACCCCATACAGTTTTTCAGCTGATGAAAAGCCATCTCTTCCCTGCAGGGTCAGGAGAAGCACCGAGACGACCAGGAGACACCGGCAAAACGGCGCAGAGGACGGCCGCCCAAATCTGCACCTGTAGAAGATTCTGGTAATAAAAAAAAGACTTATCAAACCAAAAGAAGAAGGAAAAATATCATTTTTTTGTGTCTCATTTTGTAAAAGCTTTGGGGAATCAAAATAAGAGCTTATACAAATGTGAGAATTTTTACATCAGACTTTTTTTTTTAAATCTTCACTAAAGATCAAAAGGAAAAGAAAGCACCTGAGAAAGAAGGCGAACATGTTGATGAAGAAGAGGAGGAGGACAGTGAGAAAGAGGACGAGGAGAAAGGAAGTTCAACCAGGGCTACGACTCGTTTAGCGTCTCGCTTGGAGGCGGAGAGGTAATTCAAGCGGAAGTGGTGACCTCACTGACATTAGCTGTTAACAGCTCTGCTCTTGATTTACGGAGACTGAAACATTAAAGTGTGATCATCTGGTATTATGATATCCAACAGCTGACTGTTGCAGTGTCTATAGTTTCCCCCCTGAAGAACACCCTTTTCTTCTTCTGCTACTCAGAAACAAGCCGAGTAAACCGTCAACGCGGGCGAGTCGGCAGGGCGGCAAAGAGGAGGCGGCGCCGGCGGCCAGCACGCGGTGGGTTCGTTCTCCAGGGTCAGCAGAACGGAGGAAAAGGCAGCATGTCTGAAGCTGCAGGTTGCAGCTCCATGACACAAAAAAGCTTTGTTGCCCAAATCTCCAGAGCAGTTTTCCTAACGACTCTGGGGATTTGGGCTTCTGGTGACCGTATCAGATAAACCATAACTAAGTTGATTTTCAAACCATACATTCTTTAAAGAAGCTCTTTCTCTGTCCTCCTTTCTGAAAACGAAAACGAAAATTAGATTATTGAGGACAGATGAAGAGCAAATCTGTTTGTCGACAGCTTCATTCTGCATCCCAAAGTGTGGGGGGGGGCTTTGCAGGTTTGTGTTTCTTTATCATGGATTAATTTAGGGAGTACATATTTGTGAACAAATTATTTTAAAAAACAGGAAACGAAATGAGTTTAGGTTTGGTTTTGATAGACTCTTATTCATTTGAATGTATGACAAAAAAGAATAAAAGCACGTTTTGGCTGTACGTTCAGCAGAAAACAGGCTTTTTCATGGTCCGTGTGAAAACGCGTTCCAGCTGTCCGTCTTCATTCCCCCTTTTCACGGATTTGTTCCTTACATCTCCGCTCTTGTAAACCATTCTGCAAGAAATGTTTTTACTTAGTGTTAAATTCCAGAAACACGA